>NC_133666.1:634890641-635518141 GCF_037893015.1 Macrotis lagotis | reverse complement strand
TTTTGTTTTTTAATTTTCAATTTGAGCTACACTTTTTTTTGTTTTATTTTATTTTTGCAAGGCAATGAAGTTAAGTGACTTGCCCAAGGTCACACATTTAATTAATTATTAAATGTCTGAGGTCACATCTAAACTCTGGTCCTTTTGACTTCAAGGCTGTGCTCTATTCCCTGTACCATCTGGCTAAGTTTGCATACTGTACTTCGTTTCCGTAGTGTAGTGGTTATCACGTTCGCCTCACACGCGAAAGGTCCCCGGTTCGAAACCGGGCGGAAACAGGTTAAACATTTGGTCTTTTCTTGAAAAGTAGCTTCGGTCACTTTCTGTCCTGGAATATGTGGAGAATTATAAAAGATCTGTTCTGGAAAGGTGGTTGGATCACCGGGATTGTTTATCTGGCTCGTGTTTTGAGGTAGAGAATGGCATTTTTACTTGGTAGACCAAGTAATAAGAAAGTCCCGAGAGGATCTTGGCAGAGACATTATTTTCACCAATGGTCTGATCACTACTGTACATAACAGACGAATCCTTTGGCCTCGGAACAGTTGTGGCAATCGTTTGATTCTCTTGATCTTCCCCCCAAGCCGGGGGAGGGGGCTCCAACATTTTCTCTCCAAAACATCTGTTTCCATCAGACCCCTTCCGAGGGAGCTAGGTTTACGAGAAGGCTGGTGCATTGGCCAATGAGGGAAGTCCGTAAGAGCTGGAAAGAAACGTCTTTGGAGTAAGTTCCACAAATACACTCATCCCTGCTTCGATATCTCAGGAAGGGAAGAGATGTGCCGGGAAAGCCCCTTTTTACCTTGTTCACTAAAGACCTGAGTAAAAATACACGGTTTGAATTTTCTCAAAATTAACTAGTGCCACGAACCAAAAGCATTTTCTGACATTGGAAACACTCGAGTTCATAAAAGTAGTATTAGAATTTTTTTTCTTTGCTCTGATATAAGCATTTAGGTAATCTATGGAAAACACATGTTAAACCTTCAGTTGCTGCATAATTGAAGCTATTATTGGTGAGCTTAGAGCCATCCCTGCTCAGCGCCGACGTTTCCTGGAGAGTTGTTTGAGACAGACTGGGAAGTCAGGAGTAGTTGGAGAGGAACAAAGTATTTGCTCCCAAGGGGACCTCGAGAGGACAATCCCAGAGGAAAAGATAAAGGATTTGAAGTGCAGGGAGAAAGAAGGGTCGACAACTCCACACGACGTTAGTTCCCTTCTTAGGATGCACCGGAGAGTCTAAATTTACAGGTCAACTCTTTTCAATTTTCTTGCCTTCTGGATAAGGACCTCGAGGGGGTAATCATGCCCATTAAAAACTCAAAAGAAAAGAATAGAAAGTTAGCTCAATGAAGTTTAATTGAATATAGGAGAAACCGAATCTCTCAGTACCTTGCCTGGTGGCGTGCCGTGATCGTATAGTGGTTAGTACTCTGCGTTGTGGCCGCAGCAACCTCGGTTCGAATCCGAGTCACGGCAGCTTTTGTTTTTATTCTCACGTATTTCAAAATGCGAATAATGATTGGTCGGCAGTAATCTTTTTTTTTTTTCAATTTGTCATCGCTATCCTTAGCTAACTGACAGCACAGGGAACCAAGCCTGGTCTATATAGCCTGAGCCAAACTCAAATGGAGGTTTTGTAGTTCATGGCTCTACCCTCCAGTCAGAAAGGACAAAGGGTGGAGTACCAAAGCTGCTGGAATCTTGGAGGATGGTGAGGTTTTTATTAACCAATAAAGAGTGCTCTATTTGACCTCATAGTTCGGATTAAAGCACATACTTGAGTTCAGAAATTACTAGAAAATTGCTACTCAATTAGATGCCAAATTTTATTACGTAAAGCAGCCAGTAGGCAAAACAAAAACCATATTATATACACCATGGGAATATAAATAGAAGTTTGTGCCCACCTGCAATAGTCTGAGGAATAGGGAGAGATATGTTGTGATAGGCAATACCAACCAAAATTGGAATTCAGGTGACAAAATTATGTATCCTTAGAATGGGCTTGATTGACAAGAGGTAGCTGATGCCAGATGTAGGATCTAGTCAGACCCAGATGTGGTGGAAAATTCTCCGACCACTCATTTGTATAAGACTTAAGCTGTGAAGCTAGGATAGGGGCAACGTTTCTTTACCTGGACCATAAACTGGTGGGAGCATTCTACCTCAACTATCTTACACAATAGAAACTGAAGACCCCTGTAGCAGGTTAAGAGTTTATCCAATCAAAAGTTGCAAGCCTTCTCTTTTTGACAGAGTTAGCAATGGAAAATTACAAACTGTCTCTTTGCTGGCATTAGGTAAAACACAATCCAAGTCATTCCATATTGGAACCCTGTCCGGGAATATATTGAGGAATATAACCTCAAACCTCGAAATAAAAAATTTACAATGATCACAACAAACTGTTTTGAGCTGAACACCTCCCTCAAATGGAAGTTTTTGGAGTTTATAACTTCACTCCCCTCTCCCCCCACCCCCACCCCTGTTTATAAGATAGCATGGTAAAGAAAGCAGAATTATTGATTTATTTAATTAATAGTTCCAATCTCTCAGGAAGCTGAAATTAGAGTTTAGAACCTTTAAAAAAGGAAATTAATCTAGATGTAGACAATGTACCCACATTATCTCCTAGTGGTAACAAGACTCTATGGCAAGTAGGCCTTTTCAGTTTGAATAACCCTTCAGTTGGGAACAACCTGTGCTTGACTGTTGGATTTGTAAATCTTATTGAGAATCTGCAAATTGAATCCTTAATTAGGGGAGAATATTAATTCCTTGAGAAGATTGCTTGAGAAATTCACAACAAGATTTTGAAATAAATTTTATTAATATTTTTTTATTTCAACTTAGTTCTCCTATATCCCTCCCTCTCCTCCTCACCATGAACCATTCCATGAAACAAAAACTTTTTTAAAAAAGGAAAAGAGAAAAGAAAATCAGTGAAACTGATTAATAAATGAAAAAATCTGACAATATAAGCAATATTATACACCTATTCTCCTTCTTCACTCTGCCCAACCATACCTTCCCATTTCCCCCATCTCTGCAAATTAGTGCATGGTAGTATCTTCTTTAATCTTTTCTTTGGTTCCAAACTTTTTCTAGTTTGGTCATTCTGTGTCTATTCTTCCTTATTGTTTTAGTATATTAAGTGATAGTGCAAGAAAATAATAAGATGAGGAACTACATTTCAAGCTTAGTAGTCTGCATGAGCAAAAACAGACCTCTGAAAAAAATGAATGGAGAGTTTCTATGCAGGAATTAATAATTAATAATTTGGCTCAAATGCAAATAGGACAAGCATTGTGAATGATGAGTAATAGCAACTCCTTCTTCATAACTTCAAGATTTTAATTAACTTCCAAAGTGTGGAAACCCACTGTGCCACTGAAACTGTCCAATTAATTAAAATTACACATTCACTCCCCATCTTCTTTATTTTAGTTCCAACTTCATTAGAGAGATTAAAAGAAGCAAGTCCATATTTGGTACTCTATTTCTTAATTATGAATGCAGCCAAGTTGCCTATTTATGTCAGGGAATTTGGTAGGATTCAAGTACATCTATGCAGACCAGTCCCAAATGGTAGAGAGCATTCCCTTGTTATAACCCCCATCTTGGGATGTACTCTCCTGTAAAGTTCCCAGGCTTGCTTCTCTCTTTGTCTTGGACCTTGATATTGATGTCCAGCGACTACATCCCCTTTGACTCTTCTGCTATAGTTTCTTGCTGTCAATCCATCACCGGGATGCAGGGTTTGGAATTGGGATTGGTGTGAGGAATGGCCAAAATCATTCTATATTCATTGTTCTTGGCAGCAAACAGTTCTGTGGGTTTTGTTTTGTGTCAAATCAAAAATATGTTTAAGGCAGCCCAAGGAAGATAGGCCCTAATGGAGTCCAAGCTTCCTCACAGAAAGCTTCCCTAAATAGTCTTGGGCCAGGGTATAAGTATCTGAAGAAGGGCATGGAGTCTACCTCTCTCATTTTTCCAGGTTGAAAGTCAGGCCTAAGGAGCAAAAGAGTCTGTGTCAGGAACAGGATTTGGCCAAAGAAGGAGTTTAAGAATGAGAACAAATTTAGGTAGGGGCCCCAAAAGATATCTTGGGCCAACTTGCTTGCTAAAAATTAGGGAAATAAAGAGACTTAAGAAAGGAAAGGACAAGTGGGGGAGCAGACCCAGAAAGAGAAAGAAGAGGGTAGTGAAGAAGTGGAGGAGATGAAGTAGAAAAGAGAACTGGAACTCCCTTTATTCTTTTGCCATTATTAGACCCCAAAAAGCTCTGGAACTCTATATCCCTGATCATTTTCATAATGCACTATCTGATCACATCTTAAATGAACTGGTTTGTGATGGAATCTTAGGAGAAGAACCAGCTGGGGTTCTAGCTATGTGTGAAGGACTCAGCGGGGTTAGTAACTGAAGGGGTAGGAGTGAATTAGGGTTTTAATGAAAAGACAATACAGAGAGAAAGGAGTGTAAAGTTCATTCTTAGTGCCATCACTCAGTCTTCAGATCTATATCTTAAAGACTGCTCTTTAGGACTGCTTTCTTTTTCATCCTAAGGTGAGCCGGGTAGATTGTACTTCTGAACAGTTGTAATTGTTGAAATGTTTTCCTTCACATCAAACTTGATTTTGCCTCTTTGCCACCTCCATCTATTACTCCTAGTTCATTTCATACATTAGAGCCTTCCAGAACAAATTACAAAGTTTTCTGTGTGAAAGTTCTTCAAAGAATCAAAAGTAGCTATTATTTTTTGTGTATACTCGTTCTCACAGTCAGTTCCTGGAAGTGATCTTCATTTGGGATGAAGTGGAGGTTACCCTCTTCTAGATATTTTGTTCCCTTGCAATTTTGGTTTTCCCTAGAGGACAGTAGTGACTTATTAGGTAGAATCCTATCAGAGGAGACCCAGGAGAGCAATTCAGAGGGGAGCAAATAGCTGCAAGTCCTGAGGTTGACAAGAGTGTGACTCCCTCCATTTTTTTCTGCCTGATGTCACTCCATGGTACAAAATACCCCTATCAGGTTAAACTGGTAACTACATCTAATCTCATCACCAATTTGAAAACGCAAGATTTGCCTGCTACCAATTCCCTCCCTCAACCTCCTCTCTCCTTTGGATGGAGGACTGGAGGCAGAGGACCAAACTTCTCCCAATGCCTTCCTCTACAGCGGGAAGAAACTGGAATTTTTGGTTCTCTCCTCTACATCTGCTGCTCTGCCTGGTCTCAGTTCCATGAAACAAGATGCCCTCTGGTTTCTTCCTTCACTTTCTTGACTCCTTTCGTATGCTGTGCCTCTTTCCCCCATTAGGCTGTAGGCTACTTCAGAGCAGGTCTTCTCTTTTTTAATAAATCCCAGCACAAAGTAGTCACTTAATAAATGTTTATTGGATTGGATTAGAGTGGGGGAGTAGTAAAGTCGAACGAAGTGCTCTGGGCTGCTTGTGCTTGCTCTGGCTCCCAGATGGTCCTTGGGCTCTGGGGAATTTTCCCCTGAAATAGAATAGAAAACTTTGGCACCCTCGAAGACAGAGGGTTGGAATGAAAGAATTAAATGAAAGAAAGATTAAAAAGCAAGATAACGACATCTTGCTCCTAGAGCATATTTTCCCCCAGAATATTTTTTAAGGAGGATGAGACAAGAATGATGCAGAGTGAATTGGAGAGAAAGGGGCATTTGAGGGTTCCTGTGGCTTGTTCAGTTCTCCCCCTTTGCTCTTACAGGCAAGTTGAGTCTCTGAAGTCCCGAGTTGGAGCTATGTTCTATTGCTCATCAATCACATTGCTAGTCTCTTAGTGCTCCAAAGTTCGACCAAAATGGATTAATCCTTGCCCAGCAACAATCGGGAGGGGTTTTGTTTATGCAGACTCCTGGTCTTGGAATGTGATCCTTTGTGTTCTGAAAGTCCTGTCTGGTCCCTGGAGAGCTAGACTAAACTTAACTTTCCCCAATACTGGTATTTGTAATGCCAGTCCCTCTCTGCCCAAACACAACCGTGGCTTTGAATCTGTCTAAAGTACCCATCCCGTGATATTTAAGTGGTTAATGAGTCTTCTTTTTCTAAAAGATTGTAAAATCGATTATGGGTAGTTGAAGAATAATACTCAAAACATTCTGCCTCACCTTCCTCTTTGGCCTCCCCTCCCCACCACATAGAGCTTATTGAGCGTTTACTAAATCGTGATTAAGAGTGGACTAGTAAGAGTTGTGAGGAAGTCAACAGAGAGGGGAAAATATGTTCCAAAGTGGGGGCAAAAAAGGGTTAAATCCTATATCCATAATTGGATATTGCAATGGATCAAGAAAAGAACCCGCCCAACGTGGGGCTCGAACCCACGACCCTGAGATTAAGAGTCTCATGCTCTACCGACTGAGCTAGCCGGGCAGATGTCAATGACTCTTACTGCAATTCCTTAATTACCAAATAATCTTCCCTATGTGCATTTTCAATATTATAAGTATTCCTATATTCTTGATGATCAATTTCTGCCATTCCTTCCAAGATTCTTTTATAAATTTGACAAAGTGGATCAACCCAACATGTTAAGGGCTTTCCTCACTCTTTCTTGATATCACTAGAATATTAATCGAATTCAGAACCCATGCTTATTCAAATTACCTCAATGTTTATTCTCTTGGCATACCCTCACCTTGAACTCCACCACCTTCCGACCCCCATCCTTACCCTAACATGTTTTATTTTCCTTTTAAGGTAGCCAAAGAAAGAAAGATTGGGTATTTTCAGACTAGAGGTTTCTTTGGGTTTTGAAAGGCTAAACTTCACAATCTTGAAACTATGACCTCTGGAACTCCAGGGTACGACTAGCCCAGGACCCCATATCACCGAGGCTCCTCCAAGTGTGGCTCATGCAAGGAAATATTTGGTAAAATAAAAGTGAACCTTGAATATACGTTAAAGGAGTTTTTTTTTTTACTTTGTTTCAAATCTGTTAGAAAGGGCCTGGACAATTGGAAACACCTCATTTTTTATTTTTTTGCAATTACACTTGTTTTTCGTATATACTATGCTATGAATTGAAATTATTTCTGTTCTCTGAACTAATGATCTCTCCCTCTCCCACATAATTTCCACCTCAAATGATCCATTTTTTTTTTTTTTGCTGATATGCCTTATTTTATGAGGGAATGCATTTATTTTCTTTCTCTCTTTATTCCTTCCTTTCTCCCCTCTCCCTTTTCTGTGCTGGAAATATCACCTTCTGAGAAGATTTCCAAGACCATGGAGAAAAATTTGAAATTGATGGACAAACACCTGAAACCAATGACAAAAACCACATTTCAATACGATTGGTCCTGTAGGATTATTTTTCAGTACAGTTCAAACAAGTAAATGAAATCAGACTATCTTTGTAATTTAAAATAATGAGATGTCTCTTGACTACTTCATAGTAGATGGTTAGTGTATATTGACTGACTAACAATATCATATGGGGAATGGGGGACATGTGAAGAACTATCTCTATGGCTTTTCTAAAGCTGCCATTTTTATCAATCTACCAATAAATATTTATTAAAAATCTACCGTGAGTCAGACCTGGTACTCTGGGAAGACAAGATAGAGGCAAAAAACAGTCCCTACTTTCAAGGAGTTTACAATTTAATGAAAGAGACAACATGCAAACAAATATGTAAATATGTACATTTGCATGTACCTATAAATCAATGGAGGATAAATTAAATAAATTAATAAAGAAGAGTCATTTTGATTAAGATAAGTTGGGCCATTGTGTGATGATCAACTATGACAGATAGACTTAGTTCCTCAGCAGTACAATGATCAAAGACAATTCTAAAAGACTTGTGAGGGAAAATATCATCAGCATTCAGAGAAGGAACTGTGAAGTCTGAATGTAGACCAAAGCATATAATTTCCCCTTTTAAAATTTGTTTTATCTTTTTTCTTTCTCATGATTTTTTCCTTTTGTTCTGGTTCTCTTTCACTACATGAGTAATATGGAAATATGTTTAGCATGATTATACATGCATAAGCAATATAAGATTACTTGCTGTCAAGAGGAGAGGGGAGGGAAGAGAGGGAGGTAGAAGAATGTGGAACTCAAAATCTTACAAAAAATGAATGTTGAAAACTATCTTTCCAATGTAATTGGAAAAAATAAAATTAAAATTAAAAAGAGGGGAGGGTTGAGGAAGGTGAGATTTTAGTTGGAACTTAAAGGAAGCCAGGGGCAACGGTTAATTTTGTTAGGAGGAAGAACATTCTAGGCATGAAGTAATCAAAGTAATAAGGTGATGAAGTCATATACTAGCATGGTGGCAGTGTTAGAGGAGAGAAAGGTCCATTTGGAGAGATGTTACAAAAGAAATCAATAGGTCTTGACAACAGCTTTGATATGCAGATTGAGAGAGAATGAGGAATTCGGGAAGACTCGGGTTTTGAGCCGGAGGACAGTTAATAGGAGAAAAGAAGAAAAATGATAAGTTCTGTTTTAGACATTTTGAAATTATGAGATTTCCTGGACTTTCACTTTGGAATGTCTGAATGGCAATTAAAGATGTGAGATTGGAGAGTAGCAGAGATATTGGGGTAGGACATATGGATTTTTTAATTTGGATGGAAAAATAGGCGGTAGGGATATAGTCCAGTAATTCTTTTACTGGACTGAATCCTTTGGACACATTACACCTACGCATATGTGAAATTTTATTTAAGTTCCTAGATAACATATGCCAGAATGCTATACCTCTCCACATACAACTTTGGTGTCTGGTTCCCGTGAAGACTGATTTAAATTTGACAAAAAAAAAATGCTGGGAAAATCGAAATGCAGTTTGGAAGAAAGTAGATTTAGATCAGGTCACAAATTGCCGCAATAAAGATTTGTGTTGTGGCAAGTCAAAGGAAGTTTAACCGTGAAAGTTCTGAGTTTCAAGTGGATTTTAGAGCGAAAATGAATGGCAGAACTGTAGATAACAGAAGTCCTTATAGGAGGGAGGCTGATACAAAGATTTGTGCGAGTGTGAAAGATGTATTCCCAGCCCAAAGAACTAAAATCTTAGGGTATTCTATCACCTTCACACTTATTCTGACTTCTTCCAAGACAGCCTACTCAGGGAAGTAATATTCTCTCTCTCTCTTTTTTTTGTGGTTTTTGAATGTTATTTTATTTTTTTTCAGTTACATGCAAAGATAGTTTTCAACATTCATCTTTTGCTAAGTTTTTGAGTTCCACATTTTTTCTACCTCCCTCCCCATGATATCAAGTAATCTGATTTAGATTTATAATCACAAACATGACTTAACATATTTCCATATTAATCATGTTGTGAAAGAATTAGAACTCAAAGGGAAAAATGAGAAAAAGCAAAGATCCCACAAAACAAATTTTAAAAAGTGAAAATAGTAAGCTTTGGTCTTCATTAAGACTGCCTAATTCTTTCTCTGGATGTTTTTTAAATCACAACTCTTTTAGAATTGTCCTGGATCACTGACCTGTTGTGAAGAGCGACGCCCATCATAACTGATCATCACACAATGTTGCTGTTAATGTATGTACAATGTTCTAGTTCTCCTCACTTCACTCAGCATCAGTTCTTGCAAGTCTTTCCAGCCCTTTCTGAAGTCTGTTTGCTCATGATTTCTTTTTTTAATAGAAGAAAAATTTTTATTTATTTTGAATTTTACAATTTTCCTCCTAATCTTGCTTCCCCCCACCCACAGAAGGCAGTCTGTTAGTCTTTACATTGTTTCCATGGTATACATGAGAGAGAAATCATATCCTTAAGAAAGGAAAATAAAGTATAAGAGAAAGTAAAATTACATAATAAGATAACGTGTTTTTCTTTTTAAAATTAAAGGTAATAGTCTTTGGTCTTTGTTCAAACTCCACAATTCTTTCTCTGGATACAGATGGTATTCTCCTTCGCAGATACCCCAAAATTGTGCCTGATTGTTGTACCGATGGAATGAGCAAGTCCATTAAGGTTGATCATCACCCCCATGTTGGTGTTAAGTAATATTCTCTTAAGACTAAGAAATCAAAATGTAGAGTCTCAAGGTGATTTACAAATCCAACATTTGCTTTTACACTTTCTCCTAACCATGAACTTGGAAGTACTGAATAGTACTAAAGACACTGAAATTGCAAGTAATTTGGGAACTTCATCAACATTCAAAACAAGGGGGGAAAGTCCCTACTCTCCACAATCCCTAACTGCAGTCTGAGCTCTCTGGGGAGGATTAGGAATTATAATTTCTTCTTTTAAAGCTCCCTTGCCTTTGGATGCCTTGAATTCTCAAATTTCTTCAGGATACAGTTGCTAGGCCAGAGAATACTCATCATCTACAAGAGAGTGCAGATCTCTGGAGATGGTGAGAAATTTTATACTTAATTTAGTTAAGAAAAGCACAGATGAAGACGGATAGCATTCTAGAACTCGAGATAGGATCGATCGCCTTTGCTTTTGCATACAGTCCGAAGACTCATGTAATAACCTGTGATATCTTCTAGCATCCTTCCCAACTTTTAGTGATGCAACAAAGATGTTATCCCCACCCAAATCATCACCGATTTCCAGTTTGAATGATTCTGTAATTCCAGTTTGAATGTATTCCTTGTCCCACGGCTACTTTTTCTATTTTTCTGTTGTGTCCTAAACTATTCAGAATAGTTCCTAGAAAGTAGATGATGAGAAATTGAAAAGTATTTATTACTAATACTCCAAAACACTAAAACCAGTAGTTCATTCAGAAGAAACATCAAAATGTGTTTCCGCCCGGTTTCGAACCGGGGACCTTTCGCGTGTTAGGCGAACGTGATAACCACTACACTACGGAAACCAAGCACATTATCATTTTACCTTTAAAAGAGACTCTATAAAAAGTTCACCTAAGACAAGTCAAAACACTTCCTGTGTTCTTCCGAAGTTTCGGTGAATTCTTACACCAGTTCCTGTCTATTTCCTCGCTAGTCCTTTCCTTTAATTAGTCCGAAACCACATCGACGCCTAGACTACGAAATTCTCTGTTACGCCACACTTTTCACGGCTACCCAGGGTCCTGTTCTCTGTCTCCGTGTCTCTCTGTCTCTTTCTGTTTCCTCTCCCTCCCCCCGTTTCCGCCGTCTCTCCCTCTCTCTCTCTCCCTATTTCAGCCTCTGTCTCTCTCTCCGCTTCTCTGTCTCTGTCCCTCCCCCTCTCCCTCCCGCATTGTTTCTTCCTCTCTGTCTCTATCTCTGCTTCTCTCTAACGAGGTTCGTAGCACAACTCTTTCAGCTGACCGACCACTGGTTCCTCAAACGTTGCTGTGCAACCCGTAGGAACCTCAGTCCTGCCGGCTATTCCTCCTTCTATGTGCATAACAGGATTTCGGTGCTGGAATCCACAGGACAAATATCATCCAGACTGCAGGACCAGGCCACTCTACTCGTGTTCTGCTGGGACCCTTCCTGTGGTCTGCTTTCACTGGCTTTACTGTAGTGCGCATCCATCGGAGATTTAGGACTTTGGCCACGCCCGCACTAATCCAGAAACATTGACCCGCTAACCAAACCATGGCTTCCTTTCTACACAAACCTCTTCTTGATTTCCACTTCCACACTCCATCCTCACCCTTCCAATAACTTGTCCTGATATTGTCACAGCAACTTGTCTTAATGAATCTCTTTGTAGAGGAAACCACTAATTTTGGATACTCCTGGATCTGGACCGATTGGGATTTCCTTCATTTTCCTAATGTTAGATTGCCCAACTGGATTTGTTAGGGGGTAGAGAGAACTGATTTTTCATCCTTCAACAGCTAATGAAATTGCCTAATGTAGTTTATAATAAAGCAAAGAGTTATTGATGTTATTTCCGGGAGTGTTTAGAAATGCTCCCTACACTACTTTCAGTCTCTGGTTTCTACCAGATGGAAGAAAGGGAATTTCTTTCAGCTCCTCCTCCCTCTTCGGCGGTTCTCATCCTGAAGCAAGGCTTAACCTTCCGAGAATCAATTTCCAGAGGGGAGTAGAGATACCAGTTTCTCTACCTCCCTCCTCCTCCTACCAAACATATAAAGAGTAAATGGACTAGGATTCTTTTAAATGATGGAAATTGATCTGAATCAATGAAAAGAGAGCTGTCTATAGGGGGTTCACACTGTGGCAGTTTGAAAGTCTGGGAGGGGTGGAGAAAAACAGACCCAAGGAGGTAAGTCTGATTACCAAAGTGCTTTGTAGGAAGTGGTTCCGGATATTGAGAACTGAATTCTCTTAAGAATATAAAATTCCTGTTTGGCTGCCTCACTACCAGTTTATTCTATTTGTTCTATTCTCCCCCCGGCTCTGATTATTTGTGGAGAGAATGCTACAAGTTGTGGGGTGGGGTAGTTATACTTATTTTATTTAGTATTTTATTTCCCCTCCCAAAATAATTGCTTTCAAAGCTTTGAGTTCCAAATTCTCTCCCTTATTTCCACCACACCTCCCCTCATCCAGAAAACAAGCAATGTGATATAAGGTAAAAATGTGTAGTCATGCAAAACATTTCGATAATAATCACGTTGTGAATGAAAACATAGACCCCTCCCCCCAGAACAATAAAGAAAAATATATGCTTCAATTTGTATTCATTCACCACCAGCTCTTTCTTTGGGGAGGGATACCATTCTTTATCTTGTCTTTCAGACTTGTCGAGTCACAGCACTGCTTAGAAAAGCTAAATTATTCACACTTGATCCTATAGTACTGCTGCTCCTTTGTATTCAGCACATTTCACATTGCATCTGCTCTTGTAGGTCTTTCCAGGTTTTATTGAGAACATCTTGCTCATCATTTTTTAGTAGAAATAGCTTTCCGACCCAATCACATACTATAGTTTGTTCAGCCATTTCTCAACTGATGGGCATCACCTGAATTTCCAATTCCCTTTCACCTGAATTGAGCTGCTATAAATATCTTTGTACATGAAGGTCCTTTTCTTTTTTCTTTTTTTCATAGTAGTGGCATTACCAGGTAAAAGGGTATGCATGGCTTTATAGACCTTTGGGTGTAGTTCCAAATTGCTCTACAGAATTGTTGAATCAGTTCAAAACTCCACTAACAGTACTTTAATGTCTCAATTTCCGTACATCTCTCCTCCATTTATCATTTCCCTTTTCTGCTTTTAGACAATCTAATAGGTATAAGGTAGTATCTCAGAACTGTTTTAACTTGCATTTCTTCAATCAATAGTGAGTTAGTTTATTTTTTAAAAATAGCTATAGATATCATTGATAACCTTATCTGAAAACTGTTCATATCTTGACAATTTATCAATCGGGTCAGGGATCTTGTTTTTGACGAATCTGACTCAGTTTCTCTATGCTTGAGAAATGAAACCTTTATCAGAAAAACTTGTTTCAATATATTTTCCCCACAGTTACTATTGTTAACCGTATTTCCCTCAATTCTATTCTTCCTCTATTGGGTTTTATTCTATTCTCTCTCTCCTTTCACTATGTCCCTCCTCAAGAGTAGGGTGGGTATATTTTGCAGCTTTATTGTTTATGTAAATGTCTTTGATTTGAGTTAGTTGTAGAAGTTCTCCTGTGAGTTGTCCCTGAGCTAGATAGCTTGTAGAGTGCAGATCAACAAAATAACTTTTAACTGTGAATGGGAAGGATAGCTCTCAGAGAGGATACAATATCTGGGAGAAAAGAAAAACAATTATTTACAATTTGCAATTTAGAGGTAGGGAGAAACCAACGTAAAGGAGAGAGGTAGAGAGTCAAAATTGAATAAGCTGTAACTTTCTTTCTCTTGCCTCCAAAGGTTGTGATTTTCTAAATAATACCTAACTCCCCAATTCCAACCCCCCCCCCAAAGAGAAAGGTTTTCTAAAGATTTACAATGACTAGTGAAAAGACTTCTCAACCATACTAAAACAAAAGCAAAAAAATTAAATATTATCTCGGCGATGACGAGGTGGCCGAGTGGTTAAGGCGATGGACTGCTAATCCATTGTGCTCTGCACGCGTGGGTTCGAATCCCATCCTCGTCGAGCTTCTCCCTTTGCTGCGATTTAACATTTACTACTTCCTTAATCTATTTATACCATTGTCTGGAAGAGACAGCAACCTGTTACTCGGCAATGTCGCTAAAGAACTCCTCCATGGAATGTTAAGGAGTGCCCTGGAAAATATCTAAGGAAATTCCAGGGAGAGAAAAATTCAATCTTCTATCTTTAAGACCTTGCATTTAAAAATCTTTTTTCTTTGGTTTGTTCTTAGCTAGTAACCCTGACATCTGTATTTCTTAAACTCTTCAAAAATTTTTCAATACATAAATTTCTGAGCTTCTGGTCAAAAGGTATTCGAAAGTGGATAGATATTAAGGAGGAGGGATTGAGGAAAGGGAAGGGGTAGAAGACTGGGTGGGGACTGGCGTTTTCGAACGCTATTTCCATGGAGAGGAAAGTGTGTTCAGTACTGCAAAGTTAGGAAGAGTAGGTGTATCAAAGGGCATTTTTACTTTACGGGAGAGGGATGATGTTGACTAAGTTCTAGAAAACTTTTGGCCATAAAAAGTCTCCTAGATTAGAGCAAAAAATAGATGGGGGAGGGGGCTGCGATTAATTTATAGAGAAAGAATAAGCTCAGACATACAGACATTGTACCTTGAAAAAAATGACAGTAAAACTTTGTTCACTAGTTGTAGTCGTGGCCGAGTGGTTAAGGCGATGGACTAGAAATCCATTGGGGTTTCCCCGCGTAGGTTCGAATCCTACCGACTACGTAGCAGAAAACTGCCGTCAGATTCTAATTTAGTCCTGTTGTTAATATATATCTCGGCAGTTGATTTTTTTCTGCAGTTCTAGAATTTTATCAGTTCTTGATGGCGTAGTAGCCAAAGAATAGTAGTACACTTGAATGGAGTCAGAACTGTCTTCAAATCTGGCTTCAGGCCAAATGGGGTCTCCCAGGGCCTGAGGATACGTATTGGAAAAGCGGTTTGCTATACTTCATGTTTTGTACTGTATAAATGTTAGCTATTACAAAGATATAGAAGGAATTCTCATCAAATCTGCCAAAGACAAACTAGTGAATTAATTAATATAAACAATCAAATTAAATAAATAAATGAAGTAATTCACTGGGAACTATATAACTAACACAGTGCACCACAGAATTGGGGTCCAGAAGGATCGTGATAGATTAGAGCATTGGGATGAATCTAATAAGATGAAATTCAATAGGGCTTTTTTTAAATAAGAAAAATGTTTATTTTTAAAAATGTATGTTTTCCAATAATATGTAAAGATAATTTCCAGCATTCATTTTTGTAAAGTTTCTCCGTTCTATCTATATCAGTAATCTGATATAAAAATAAATGTACAATCGTGTTACATATCTCCATATTAGTTGCTATGAAAAAAGAATCAGAACAAAAAGGGAAAAACCACGGACAGGAAAAAAGAAAAAAATTTTAAAGATGAAAATAGTATGCTTTGATTTACATTCAGATTCCAAAGTTTTTTCAGGTCTTTTAGAATTGCCTTTGATTGCTGTATTGATGAGAAGAGCTAAATCTGTCAGAGTTGATTATCTCACAATGCTGTTATTGGGGTATACAACTCTTGGTTCTGCTCACTTAGCATCAGGTCATGCAAGTCTTTCCAGGTTTGAAATTCGAGAAGTTTAAAGGCAAAGTCTTACACTAGGGAAAAAAAAAACTTCAATGAGAGAAACATTTGAACTTGAAGATAGTGAACAAACACTTTAAAACTGCAGCAATATGGCATATGAATATATATATGATTGGCCATATTTAAAAAATTTCAGTACAACTCAAGAAAATGAAATCAAGCTTTTTTTTTGCTATTGAAAATGGAGATCTATCATATGAGGATGGTGAGGGGTGGAAAATACTTCTCTTAGCCAATCTCATAACTGCCCTTTTATACTTTCATAGGGAAGCAGGTGTGTGTCAGAATATATGCTAGCAATTCTTTGGCTTTGAGTATGTTCCTTCCTTTCTTCTTTCCTGACAATTTGAGGTTCACAATTAAAGTCCTCTTCTCTGCCTCACTCCCCACACCCAGAATGCTCTCTATCCTTACCTTTGATTTTGTAAAGTCTTGAAGACTGAGATGAAGTTTCCCTACATACAAAGGGTATCAACTACTGACCGTGAGTTCAGCAAGAGAAGACCCCAGAGCAGAAAGGGAAGGAAAGAAATGGAATTGATTTTCAGCAGCTGATTTTGGTGGGGAATAATTATGGATAAAATAAATGGAGTAAGCATGTGTCATCTCTGATTCAGCTCTAACATTTTATAAAATGTCCCAAAATGTTATAATCTAAAGATATTCCCATCATACAAGGAGAACAAAGGATGGTTTTCTGAAAAATCCAGTTAATATCTGTCACACAAAGGTTCAGAGTGGGTAATTTGGAAATGTCTTGACTGAAAAAATTTGTAAGTAATTTGTAAAGAATTTGTAAGTAATTTTCTTTATTGTTCAGTTGCGTTCTAACCCTTTCATTTTAAACACTTATGTGTTTTATCCCCTCAAAACAACGTGTATTGCTATTTCTCCCTTTTCATCCTCTTTTTGCTTGGTAAAAGTTATTACGCTCCTGAAAAGTCAGGAGAATGCTTTAAATTTATGTAATTTGGGAAACGGGAGAACAGGGATACAAGCCCACATACACTTTCGGCAGATGATGTGACTTGGTTCTTTGTTCCAGTTGTAGGATTCTCTATACAGTTACAAACTTTCATATACTCCACTATTAGGTGGCACTGGTTTTTAGACTGAACGTTACAAGCTGTGTTTGGGGTTTTTGATGATTTCAGGATTAATTAGTATCAGAAATCCTCTCCCGACCTGCGCTGGGAATTCTATTCCTTTGAGTTTTGTTTGTCCTCTCTCCCTCACAACACCCTCACTTAATGGCATAAATAGAAGTCCCAGACAATGGACATATATTTCAATAGCAATAATTCATAGTTAAAAGGCATAGACCACCATTTAGCAAAACAGAATAGTAAGCAACCGGACTCCCAGTCAGGGGTGGGTGCTTTACACACCGTCACCCGAACTCTGAGCTTCTCTCCTACAGATGCTGACTCCTAACTTTTCCTCACCTCCCGTTGGGACTCTTGCTCACCTTTCCCTCGATAAGCAATCAGCGCTCCTCCAGGTTCTTCAGTGATCATTTGAAGAAAAAGGGGGAAAGACGCAAGATCCAGTGACTAAGATTTGATTGAAGGCCTCTGCCTTCAATGAAGAGTGCCGGAGATTTCGTGCGCCTTCCCATCTGAGTCACCTTCCTTTCGGGACCCTATTCTTTGCAACTTCTACGACCTGGCTCCAAATCCTTTTGCTTTGGTTCATTAACATACCAAGGATAAATGTTCATGGAAATCCTACTCATTGCTAGCGCAAGGCTTTGTAATTAAGCGTTTGGAGAAACCCGAATTAAACAAAATCAAAAAGCAAAATAGCAGCCTGTTGACTGAGCAGTTAGAATAGAGATTTGGGATCATAAGATGTGCATACGCTGACACCTAAAGGTTAATGGGAGGATTGTCATTCAATGAGTCCTGGGTTGGGAAATTGGAAGGAAGAAAAGGAGAGGGAGGAAGAGAGGAAGCGGAGGAAGAAAAGGAGAGAGGGAGGAAGAGGGGAAGCGGAGGAAGAAAAGGAGAGAGGGAGGAAGAGAAGAAGGGGAGGAAGGGAAGGGAAAGAAAGGAAATAAGGGAGGAAGGGAAGGAAGAAGGAAAGGGAAGGGAAGGAAGAACTGTTTCTTGTCTCTGTGACTGATTGCCGATGCACTGAAAGGGGAAGCACATTCTCTGCAGAACTTCTCCTCTTTAGTTCCTGATAGTTTCTCTTGGTGTCCTTGGTGTCCCTGGTGAGACTAGTCCAAAAGAAACTACACTAGTTTGCCTTATAATGATGGTCATAACAATAAAATATCTAGTAATTTTTTAGAGCTCTTAAAGGTTTACCGAACACTTTACAAATATCATTCATTTTATCACTACAGTAATTTGGCCGTGTGGGGCTGGGGGGGGGATGGAGAAGAAAAGCCCTTTCTTTAAAAACGAACGTATTTTTAACGCCAGAAAAGCATTTCCTTCATGCCCGTGCGTGGATAAAATTGCGAAGTCAAATCTCTGAAGGACCAGCGTGTCAGGTACGAGAATGTATCCACGCAAGGGGGAGAGTGGAATGTGGAAGTCGGCCCATCCCAAATTCCTTATTGTACTTAAGAAAGCACTCTTTCTCAGGCTCGCGAATGTTGGAATTTGAACTCATCTGCCAAAACTTTCAAGGGCTCGTCCGGGATTTGAACCCGGGACCTCTCGCACCCTAAGCGAGAATCATACCCCTAGACCAACGAGCCACCCTTCTTTCCTTCTCCGAAAGGAGTCTTTTCAGGGAGAATTAAAGAATCTCAGGACAAACTCAAACGCGATTCACTGTTTCAACATCCCATGACTACAGGACCCGCCACTTCCTCCCAGTCCAGGGAACCCTTGGCCTAAAAGCATCTAGTTGGTCCAGAGTCTACAGTCATTAAATACACTACACCTAATTTGGGAACCTCGCCGAGATTCACACAGTGGGGAGCGGGAGGGGAGAAGCCTGCCCTTTAAGGCCTGCCTTTAAAAATTCCTAAAATCCTATAATCCCAGCTCCCTAAGATACTAGGAAGGAAAATTGCATATCTCATCTTGACCCTGAAATCTCTTCCCCACCTCTTCCACTTTCCCAAAGGACTCAAATGGTTTGTAAGTCAAGATTTCGCCCCTTTACTGTTAACTGACGCCAGACTGTTGTCCATTCGGAGGCGTTACACCATTAACTAGACTGGCCTTCACAAAACAGAGGGAGAATGACATTCCAGGAACAGGGTGCTCTTGCACCCAGTGGCAGGACAATGAGGCAGGGGCGTCCGGCTTAGAGAATGGGGGGGGGGGGGGAGCAAACATTCCTGAGATGCGACCAGCATCCTTTTCTGAAAGCATTGACTCTTCTCTCCTCCCTTTCCCCTTCTCCCACCTCTTGCTTTTTCCCTTCTAACTACTGTCGAGGCACTACCATCCAGTCACTCAGATTCACAGCCTCATGTCCTGAACTTCCTGATCTCTCTGTCTCTTTCTCTTTCTCTCTCTATCTTTTCTCCATAGACAATCAGTCCCCAGGTCCTATCGATTTTTGCCTCTGTAACCATATCTCTTATGTGATCCTTTCTCTCCTCTGACATGTCCACCACTCTGCGGCCTGACTTTTTAGTTTTTGTACGGACCATCCTTCTTCTATGAGATCCACTGGACTCTTGAGAAACCTTTTTTGGATTCTCCTTAATGTTGCTAATGCCTCCTCTTATTTGACAGCATTTTCCATTAATGCTATATCTGAGTTGTTTGGGCATAGTTGTTTACATGTTGTCTCTTCTATCAGACAAGTAGCTCCCAGAGAACAGGGACTTATTTACCTTTGTCTTCCTTGCACTAGAAGGATTTGTTTGCACGTAGTAGGCATTTGTTTGGTAACCGGACTTCCCTACGTTCTAGCCTATTCCTCCCTTAAAGAGTCCTCAAATGATCCTTCGAAGATCCCCACCACTCTGCGACTTCTCTTCCATCCATCAATTCATGTCCTCTGCCATGCAATATGAGGTAGGTAATCCTGTGGACAGAGTGAGTCAGTTTTCTCCCTTGCTGGTGACGAGGGTTCATAGAACGTACTTGAATTCAACTATCCATGCTTCCTTGTTTCCCGGGGATTTCTTTTCATTTTAATGTCGGGTTTAGAAGGCGTTTGGTCTCAAACCCTAAGTTTGTTAAAGCTAAAATGTTTCCGCCCGGTTTCGAACCGGGGACCTTTCGCGTGTTAGGCGAACGTGATAACCACTACACTACGGAAACTCACCTTGCTTTTGCGTGTCCAAGAGACGCCCTCCAAGAACTTGAGACAGTTCACATAAACTCCTCACTCCTAGCCTCAGGGTTGTGCTGGACACTGCGTTAGGAACACCCTCACAGAAAGTTTCACTCGAGTTCAACTTGAAAGGATGTGGGGAGGCATTCTATAAGCGACCAGACAGAGCGCTCAGGTGGGTCCATTTAGGAATGATCGGGTACATTTAGAAGTCTCATTTTCAGATAGAAATTACTCTCTCCTAAGACCTGACATGTCTCAGTCTCGTAGGTTATTTGGAACCAACAACTACACCTAAAAGCCGGAAACCAGGAAATAGTGAGACTTCCCCATCTGAGAGGTTTATTATGCGGGAGAGGCCCGAGTAGGCAGTAGGATGACACTTTGGCTGAATCACACGGGTTTGGGAGTCTCCATTTCTCTCCTCTTGTAGAATCTTGGAAACAAACATCCTCCAGACGCATCAGAAATTCTAGTAGCCAGTCTTGAGAGGGAAGAGGTTTGTTAAGCTATTCCTTCAGGATTGTCTAACCTATAAGGGCTTGGGTGCTGCAGAAGATACACAACTTTTAAACAAAGACACAAGGTAGCTCGAACTGCCCTAACTCGGTCTTCTTTCCCAACCAGACCAGCTCCCTTCACAATCTCCACAGCTCATCACAGTCATTCTTAACTATTCTATCCTGAAGGCGCTTCTCTCCATCTATCCAGATGGACAACTATTAAAAGGCATCTTGTAAACTCTCCCTTTCAATACCATTGAATATCCCTCTCCTCCTTTAATCCCAACTCAGATGGCGCGTCCTCCATCAGCTTTCCTAGCTCACAGCGCCCAGTATAATCTTGAACTAAAGACAGTGTTTCTAAAATAAACTTTCAGTTTTTTTCGAGGGCTTCACTTGGACGTGACCTAAATAAGTGCGTTTCCGTAGTGTAGTGGTTATCACGTTCGCCTAACACGCGAAAGGTCCCCGGTTCGAAACCGGGCGGAAACAGTGTTTGTTTTTCTTAGATGAGGCCAAGCGAGATTCAGAACAAACAGAAAGACCCTTTCACTTTCTAAGCCCAGAAAAAAAATTAAAAAGAAGTCAAAAGGAAACAAGGAAAGATGGACAGTTTAATTCAATAGGTGTTTATTTTAAAGGTCAGCTGAATGGAAGGCAATAACAATTAACTCATTTTCTCTCCACAAGGAGATTACCTACTTTATGTTTGGGTGATAGAGTTTCTGAATAAAGAAACCGAAGAGAAGATGGAGAGTCATGGGGAATCTTCGAAAAATTCTTTAAGGAGTTGATCTGGGACGTTTTTCAGGGCAGAATAGGCTACTGAGTAGAGCCTAGAAGGTAAGGAAGTCGAGTTAACAAACAAGCCCCTTTACGTGCTGGCCGCTCTTCTGAGTGAGTATTAAAAAGACAAAGAAAGACAAATAAATGGATGAATAAGCAAGCAATCAAACAAACAAATTAGTCCTTGTTCTCAAGGAGCTCATTGACTTATGGAAGAAACAATATGCAAACAACAATGCAGAAACTACACATATACGGGACTAATTGAGGAGACGATCAATTGAGGGGAGATAATAGAAGCATTAAAGGGGAGTCTGGAAAGACTGCTAAGGAGGACATAGGATCTCAGCGTACACAGACAGTATCAGGTATACCAAGATTAGTAGCTCGGGCGGTGAGGTGATGAGGACCAGTAGC
This sequence comes from Macrotis lagotis, assembly GCF_037893015.1. Classification (NCBI taxonomy): domain Eukaryota; kingdom Metazoa; phylum Chordata; class Mammalia; order Peramelemorphia; family Peramelidae; genus Macrotis; species Macrotis lagotis. Next base: position 635,496,527 of record NC_133666.1, on the reverse strand, counting down.
AAAGTGGTAGACATTTTAGAGGAAAGGAGTCATAAATTATGTCAAAGAAATAAATCACAACGATTTAGAGAGGTAAAATCGACAGGCTTGGGAAATGATTTGCTATGGGGTGAGAAAAAGACACAGATACAGTCACAGAGATACACAGAGAAAGAGAGACAAAGATAGAGAAAGAGAGATTGGATGTGATCCTGGGTGACTGGAAGGATGGTGGTGCCCTCGACTGTGATTGGAGAAAGGGAATAAGTTGGGGGTGAGGAAACGATGGATTCTACTGGTCACATCTCAGGAGTGTGTCCCCCCCCCCCCCCATTTTCTATGGGGTTAGCCACTGCCTTGTTGTATTCCTGGATGCAGTGACACCTGATCCTGTCCTCTGTTCCTCATCTGTGTTTTGTGAGGGCCAATCTAGCTAATGGGGGTAGGCCTCTCAATGGACTGGCGTCTATTGACAGTGAAAGGATGAAATCTTTGGCTTATAAAACAATATAATTCGGCACTTGAGTCCCTTGGAAGTTGGAGAGGCGGGGGAAAGATTCCAGAGGTTAGACGAAATCATGCAATTTTCTTTTCTAGTCTCCTGGGGAGCTGGGATTATAGGAGACTTTAAAGGTAGGCCTCTCTCCTCTCCCCCTACCCCCTTCCCACCCCTCCACTACCCACTTCCGTGTGAGTGTTTGACAAAGTTTCCAAATTAGGTGACTCTAGACACACTAGGTGTCCCCTGGGTCGGTAGGAAGTGGTTGGGGTCCTGTAGTCACGTAATGTTGGAACCGTGAATCGTGCCGAGTCTGTCTTTGGATTCATTAATACAGAGAGATTCTTGAATTTCTTGAGGAAGCTTCTTTTTGAATCTAGAATAAATGGGGTCAATCGGGAGAAGAAGGAAAGCTTGTCATAGTCTTCATAAGTTGGCTCGTTGGTCTAGGGGTATGATTCTCGCTTAGGGTGCGAGAGGTCCCGGGTTCAAATCCCGGACGAGCCCTTTAGCTTTTAGATTCCCCTCAACAATTCTTAACTACCGCCCTCAGGAATCTAGGAAAAAGAGCGCCTTCATTAGTACTGGACAAGTTTTGGTTGGGACCACCTTCACATCCCACTTAACCCCTTGTTTCTCTACGTCCTTCCGGTCCCCTGTTATGTCCACCCGGAGTCTTAAGAGTGTCCATTTCACTTCACAGAAGAACACCCACCTACGGACCTAGAGGAAATGCTTTTCTGCTATCAAAAATACTGTTCCTTTGCTTAAAAGAGAGGTCTTTCCTCCTCTCTCCCCCAACCCACTCCTTATTCGTCCTCGGACACTCTCTTTCCCAGTGCTCTGAGAATTCAGAATTGCCCCCAGAAAGGTGAAAAAGGACTATGGAATATTACTCAGAAATAATAAAATCCTAGATATTACAATTTCCTTTTCCCTAACTGGTCGACCCTTCCTACTGTTTCTTCTCAGTCCTAATTTTAACACCAGCTAAGGTTGTACCCTAAGGAAGGAGACAGGATCACATCAGATGATAATGCAGGTGATAGTCCAATGGCCTAGTGTCAGAAAAATCTCATTTTAAATAAGGGCTGAGACACTAGATGTATGATCAAAGACAACTTACTGTTGTGAAGTAGAATCCTTCCAATTTTATCACCAATCAGTCAATCAATCATCATCTTCATCATCAGACAAACTGATGTAAGTCAAGTCAGTGGAGGCTGGTAAGGACACATTTCAAGGACTGGTACAACATACAAAACCACCTGCACACTCCATTCATCATCCTTGTAAAGGGAAAAATGGATCAAGAAAAGCAATTTATTTTTTGGAATTCAATTTTATTTTATTTTCAGTTCCAAATTCTCTCCCTCCACCAACTCCCCTGTGCACTGAGGAGTCAAGAAATATAAAATCCATTACAGATGTAGTTCTGCAAAACAAATTTACACAATAGCTATGCCCCCCAAATGAATAAATCGATAGGCAGATAGATATTGCCTTTTTAAAAAATGGTCACAAAGCACCAACGCATCTCATTTTTTTCCTTCTCAAGTATGACTAACTTTATCACAGTTGAATTTCATCTTAGACTTACACTAATGTTCCAGTTTGCATACTGACACTGCAATCCTGTTAGGTAGCTCTTAGCAAACTGTCTGACACATTTGTTGAGAGTTGCACGTCTCCATGTAACAGCTAGCATTTATATAATATAACACTTTAAGGTTGCTAAATGCTTTCCAACAAGGTCTCATTTTACCTTCACTTTAAACCTGGGAATTAAGGGGGGAATTTTCCAGATGAGGAGACAGATCCAGAGAGGTTGTGAATTATCTAAGGTTGTGGAGTTCCTAAGGGTCTAAAGCCAAATTTGAAACTAGGCCTTTCTGCTCAGCATTCTGTTCCTACAGCACTTAGCTGTCTCTTTGTCTTGATTAAATGAAGTTAAACTGTACGGAACCAATTTTCCATCAAAATTAGAAGTACTACTTAGATGAAAACAAACAAACCGAAAACCCCATTTCAACCTTCATAAGCATAGTTGGGTAGGATTTGAAACCCAAGTTCATAATTACCCAACCACTACAATTTAGAGATAAAATCTTTATGGTAACATTTTTTAATATAGAGATTTTATCTGGGTGGGTATTTTTTCCTATACAAGTGAATCACAACTCCTCTGATTTACCACATGCTCTAATCTAGACTTTCTATAGACAATTTTTTTTCTAACTAGACTACCTTCGGGTCTATGCAAAGACTCCTAGACCCACGCTTTTTGGTTTTCCAGTAACTGACACACCTTCCTCTCTAAGGACCTAGCTTTCATAAAAGTCCTCCATCTCCTGCACCCTTTCCTCTTATGCCTATCCACTTTTGAATATCTTCTGACCGAACTGCCGGAAATGCATTATCCATTGAAAAATTATTGAGAAAGAGAGTCTATAGAAGCGCAGATGTTTAGGCTATGTGATAAGAAGAAACTCAAGAAATAGATTAACCAAGCTATTTCTTTTCTGGGGTCCCTTGGAAGTCCTCATGCAGTCATTGTGATGGAATGAATAGGAACCTCTAATTTCCAAGTCGAAGAAGAATAAAGGAGCCTGGCTCTAAAAGTACTTTTCCAAAGTGTTCCCTTGAGTAAGGATTTTCTTTCTTCTTTAAGGAAGGAGAGGCAATAGAAGCTTGGCAAGGTTGTGGAGAGAAAGAAGGCAGAAGAAAACGCAGTACGAAGAAATCAAAACTTCGGAACGACGAGGATGGGATTCGAACCCACGCGTGCAGAGCACAATGGATTAGCAGTCCATCGCCTTAACCACTCGGCCACCTCGTCCACGTTAAAGATAATTCTCTCAATTTTCAAATTTCGTTTTGATACAGACGTCCTTCCTGTAGTCACTGCAAAATCTTTACAAGATTAAAATTTTCCATTTTGGGTGGAAGTTGGCTCGACCTCTTAAAAATCACAGGCCACCGAAGCACGAGGAATAAAGGTGTAAGGTCTTCACTTTGGAACTCTACCTCACTCACATCCATTGTTTTTTCCCTGCCTCGAAATTGTAATGATTATATTTCCTCTCTTCCAGGTCTATCGAGCATCTTCTCTGGGAGCTACTTCACTCCCTCATATAAGACCTGGAAGGTCGGTTCTCCAGCGGGCTAAGTACTTCGTCGGGCAGTTACCCTATACCTTCTGGGTATCCACATTCAAGCTACCTAGCTCAGCAAGTCCTTACAGGGAGGCTCCTATATAACTAGCTCTAATCAAAGATATTTATGAAGATGGTAGAGTTAGGAACAAATAGCTGAAAGAATATTCCCGCCCCATGCCTGATCTAATAATATAGTCACCCACAGACCCAGAGAGTCGGGAACAAGCAGAATAAACTGGCAAGGAGACAGCCAAGCAGGAAACATTTTTCTTTAAATATTTTTTCCACTTACATATAGAGATAACTTTCAACATTCATTGTTATAAAATTGTCTCCCTTCACTGCCCCCTCCGCAAGACAGTAAGAAATCTGATATCTTTCCATATTAGTTGTGCTGTGAAAGAAGAATCAGAATTTAAAGGGAAAAATGTGAAAATAGTATGCTTTGATCTACAGTCAAACTCCATAGTTCTTTGAATGTGAATGCCACTTTCCATCATGTCTTTTAGAACAGTCTTTGATTGTTATATCCTTGAAAAGAGCTAAATCTATCATTGTAGATTATACACAATGCTGCTGTTACTGTGGACAATGTTATCTTGGGAAATAATATTCCTGAGAGAATTCAGTTCTTAATATTGAATTAATACATATCTTAATATATTACGATGCTGAATACATATCCTTTTTCTGCTGAAATCGTCGCTTGGCTGGCTGCCCGACTTCCCAACCAACCAACCAACCTAGCAAAGCTGCTAAGCAGTCTTCTCTTCTTTGGTCTGTTTTTCTCTACCACTGAGCTCTCAACTGCCAGGGCGAATGCTCTCTTGAATCCACTTGTGCTCTTGTTTCCTGTTTCTTCCCTCTTCACAGCCAGCATAGATAAATTTTAGGAGAAAATAAAACTGCAAAGAGGACCCTGGAAGTAACGAACAAACCACCCCAAAGATCAAGGGAACATACTGATACAAATTATATCATATATTAACTAAAATTCATATTCTAGTACTATGTGCCAAATCGGGAGAAATCATTTAGACGCTGCTTGTCAAAATATTGGTCCTAAGATATTTAAATTCTATACAAAATCCAGTCTCACAGTTCTAGGCCAGCAGAGTCTCACCAAGATTCTCAGCTTTGAGATAATGACTTTGAAGTTTTACCAATAACTCTGAGATGATTTAGATATGCTAATGAACTATTCCCAAGATGGCACATAAGATTTAGTCTGTTTTTCCCAAAAACCTATGAAAATGAGACCTTAAACTCCTGCCCCATTTCCATCGGGTCCACGCTGCCTAGTGCTTGGAACTCTAATCCATGGTTAAGTGAGTGAAACTCCCTGCCTCTCCTTTTCTTCTTTCCCATCTTCACCTTGCCATTTCCCGTCCCCATGCCACCCTCTGTGTGTGGTACCACTTCTCAGGGCTTATCTCTGCCTTTCTGAGCTTTTGCCCTCATACTCTCCGTGTTAAATTAAAATGTGATTGATACCCATATCCGAAAACAAACAAACAAAAATAGCAATAACACAAGGAGAAATACAGACCCAGTACAATGGAAAAAAAGCAAAATTCATGATTTTTGCAGATGTATAGTAATTTATTTACGAAACCCATGAGTCAACTAAAATTTTAAGTAAGGGAAGAGCTCGAGAAATTCTATCCAAAAGAATTATAGAACCTATAAAGTAATTCGGAATGTATTTATAAAGTTACATTTAGGAACTCTATGAATTCAGTTATAAAGCACGTTCAGAATTAAGATAAAACTACAGAATTGTGGAGACAATTACTCATAGGAAGGCTGAATCAATACAATAAAATTCCTAATATTATCTCCGTTCCTTTCCTTATTCAGTGCTGAATGGCTCAGACTACCAAGGGAACTTTTGATAAGGTTAGAAAAGATTCATTGAAATTCATTTGAAAGGTTTCACCTTCTGAACAGCATGAATGTCGTTGAGAGTAAAGATGGAAAAAAAAGGGGGGACTTTAAAAAAAGGTAAATATTTCTGGTTTGTCAGACTATCCCTTCCCCATCCATCCCACTTGAGCTTTTATTTCAGTTTGCTTTTTAGTGAATGGACTGATCAACTCAGGAGTTTCTACTCTCATATTCAGCCAATAGACTGCTTTATGCACATCAGTAACCCGGAGACCAATGAAAATAAAACTGGTAATTCAAACTCTGGTTTTTCTCTTTGCAGAAATTATAAAAACAAGGAGACAATGCCACATCAAAATACAATGGAGAAGCACTGTAGTGGTTTTCCTGCCAATTGTAAAGTTTCTAACATTTAGAAAAATGAGATATGGCTTTGCAATAAAAGATAATCCAAATTTTCCGCAAATACTCAGGAACCATTTTTTTTAGTTTGGTGATAAACCATGCTCTCCCTAAAATCCCAAATCTTAATTTATTTAAAGCTTGAAATGTGGTTCTGTTCCAATAGGAACTACCTTTCCCTCTCTTTTTATATACTGAATTAACTTTTCTGAACAGAGTTGGCATTTTCTAAAAATTTCCTAATAAGAATTCATAATCCTCTTGAACGCAGTTGAATTGTCTTATTTTTTTCTCAGATCAGGCAGTTTATTGGACTAGGAACAAGAGTTTAAATGTGTATTGTCTAAATTTATTAACTTTTCTTGGGAAGGTACTCACTAAGCTGGTTTCCGTAGTGTAGTGGTCATCACGTTCGCCTAACACGCGAAAGGTCCCCGGTTCGAAACCGGGCGGAAACAGTTTCCCCAATTCTCTATTTTGGATGAGACAAAACAACCTGGCTTTTCCAGACCCATTTACTTTCTTCAAGAATAAATTGAGAGAAAGGAACCCAGGTGCACCATCTTAATCAATTAATTCAATTTTCATCAATTCTGTCCTCTGCAAAATCCTACTCGAACACCTCCTTGTCCTGGAGCGAACCCTGATGGTCATAGGCAGTTCTGGAAAAGATCACAGTTTAGCAGATTTTGGCACTTTGGTTCTGACTACAATCCAGTCAGCATATGGATTGTTTACCTGCTTGGATGGTTCATCATCAGTAACCCGAGCTCTTGGTTTTTGCCATGGTCAACTTTGAAACAAAAGTACAAAATAGGTCCCTGGCCTATGTACTGTACTCTTTTATTTTTGCTCTGCAGTAAGCGTGGCAGAAAAGGGGGGGGGGGGGGTAGAAGACATTAAGGTTCATACTGCTTTCAAAGTAGCTACAGATATTAAAACCTAGCTAATTGGTCACCTGTGGAGTGAGGTTCGTCCTTCATTCTCGAAGAAGACCAAGACATCAGGATGGTGGTGCCATGGCATGTATGCGAAGTGAATTTGAGTGCTAAATTACCTGCTTCATTTTTTCCTCCAGAGCCATCTGGGTTCAGTGACCAGATATGAACCAGGACTACGGAAGATAGTCTTGAATGCGAGGTAATCAGGGTTAAGTCACTTGCCCAAGGTCACACTAGTAAGTGTCTAAAGTTGGATTTGAACCCAAGTCCTCCTTATTTCAAGGTGGACATTTTATTCACTGTGCCATCTCACTGCCTTTTGTTCAGTGTGTAATAAGGAAAATTAAAAAAAACTTTTGCCGAAACCCGGGATTGAACCAGGGACCTTTAGATCTTCAGTCTAACGCTCTCCCAACTGAGCTATTTCGGCGAGATAACAAATTGACAAAAACATCAGCCCTGGAGTCCGGAGAATGTGAGTTCAAATCTTTTCACAGACACTTGATGTTTATTAAACGAGCCTAGAAAAGTCACTTACCCCTGATTGCTTCGTATCCAGGGCGATATCCAGTTGTCCAGTTTCATATCTGGCCCAACTCAGAAGGCTCCAAATGAGAAAGTGAAAATGGGGATTTTAGCACAGCACCCCCTCACTCAAATCCAATCTTGTCATCACTTCCTTACTGTCTGGGTCATCTTCGAGAAAAGGGACAAACAATAACAATAAAAAATCAGTAGTAAATGATGTTAATTTGATATTCTCACTATGAATGAATGCAAAAGACAGATTGTAGTGAAATGGAAATAGGACTCAGAAATTCTCTTTGGAGAGGTGAACAGAGTTGGCTTTTGAAAACATTTTAAAAGATACGTTCTATAGTATGATGCACATGGTGAGCATTAATACAATCACCTTGAAGATCAATGTTTAGAGGCAGTTGGGTGGTTCAGTGCTTGGGTTGGGGTTAGAAGTTTAAATTTGACTTCAGACTCCCTCCTTAGCTGTTTAAACCTAGACCAGTCACAATTTTTTTTAACTGTAAAATAGGGGTGATATGACACTTATTTTACAAGGTTGTTGTGAGAATTAAGTGTGAGAAAAATTTGGGAACGTGCTTAGCATAATGTATAATTTAGTACTCAGTGATGTCAATGAAAAGACGAACTTGGGAAGAATAATGAAAAATAAGCTAAAAACAGGGTTTAGAAAGAGGGAAAGAGGCATTATGGCATTATGAAATATTGTTTTCCAGGTTTATTGGGGGGATGTGAGGAGCTATTGCTCTTATTATGCCATCTTAGTAAATGCTATTGCTTTGTTCTGATTGTGCTACATTCTACTAGAAACATTTCCTAATGATAGTGCCTTCCTTCTGTTGACTATCTCTAAATTATCTTGTATCTGTCATTTTTTTTTTAATACAAAGTTATTTGTATGTTGTGTCCTCTTTTGCATTAAGGAAGGTCTATATTTTTTGGTCTTTGTGGTCTCAGGGCTTAGTACAATGTCTGGAACAGGTCAGGGGGTTATTTGTTGCTTGTTGACTAACTGAAAGAGATAAAAATCACACCACCTTCTCTCTGTGTCGTCTCTTCCTCCTCTCTTAGCCCCTTCCTTTCCTCAGAACCCTAGGCCTAGCTGGTTCTCCTGAGGATTAGCTGATACTCTTAGGTCTGGTTCTATTGCATTTCAAACAGTTGTTATCTAGAGGCAGGAAATCAGAGGGGGATCCTGTTCTCTTTCTCATCACGAATTGCCTTTTACTTCCCCAGGTTCTCTACTCCTTCCCTTCCAGGGAACTGAAGTGATGTGAATCCAGTGACTGCTTCCTCCAATCGTTGGAACCAGAACATGCTGTATAATTCTAATAATTTAGTCTTTAGATAACTTTATACTTTAAATAAAAAGGTTTTTACTGGCAGGTGATGGAACACAGTGGAAAGAGCACTGGCTCTTGGATTCTACTTCAGATATTTAGGCCACTTTGATTCTTCCCCCCCTTTTACTTTTTATTTATTTTCATCCATATGCACATGTATATTTTTAAGTTACAAAATTTCCTTCCACCCTCCCTTCCCACCCCTCCCCCACTCTGTGCCAGTCAGTTTGTATATTTTTGATAAACATGTGTTTTTCAGAATGAGGAATTAGGATTAAAGGAGATACATAAGAGATAATTTTTATAAAGTGTTTGTCAGGTTCTGAAGGGTGTGTGTGTGTGTGTGTGTGTGTGTGTGTGTGTGTTTCTTCCTCTGGGTAGGGATAACATTGTCCATAGCTGGGTAGTACAGTTGTCCTAGCTCTCTGGAGTGCTGAAGTGCTGAGAGGAACTGCTTCCATCAAGGTTGTTCATCTCACAATATTGTTGTTAATATATGCATTGTTTTCTTGGTTCCACTCCCTTCACTCGCTAAATCATTCTATGCTTCTCTAGAGACGGACTATTTTTGTTTTCTTTTTGAACTATAATATTCCATAGTTTTTATGTACCATAACTTGTTTATCCAATCCCCAGTTGATAAATATTCCCTCAATTTCCAATTCTTTGTCACGACAAAAAAGAGCTGCTATGCATATTTTGGAAGATGAAGAACTTTTCCCTTTTTTTTATAATTTCATCTGGATATAGACCAAGAATTTGGAATTGCTGGGTCAAAGGATATGAATAGTTTTATTGCTCTTTGGGAATAGTTCCGTATTTCTCTCCAGAAAGGTTGGACCTGTAAAGAACTACACCAGCAATGCATTAATATCCTATTCCTCCCACAACTTCTCCAACATTGAGCATTTTCTTTTTTTCTCATTTTGGCCAATCTGGCAGGTATAAAGTGATCCTTCATTGTTGTTTTAATTTGCATTTCTCTAATCAATAATGATTTGGAACATTTTTTCTTATGATTATATATAGCTTTAATTTCTTCATTTGAAAATTGTCTATTCATAGACTTTGACAATTTATCAATCAGGGAACATTTTATATGGCAAAAAGACATCTCAATATTCCTGGATATTGTAGAACAAGAATATAATAATTCCAATCCCTTGTGCTTTTCTCATTTGCCTATCTAAATCATGCCACTGTGGGACCCCAAGAATGAAAGGTAATTTGTTTTTCCCAGTTTTCTAAAAGAGACCTTTCTCTTGTAGGAAAATTGGATTACTTTTATATAAATCAATTCGTATTCAGAGCTCAGCTGTCCAGTGAACCGATTGAGAAAATTGCAATGAGTTAAACTGAACCTCATCTCTTCTTTATCCCCAAATTTTGCCATCAAATACTTTGCAGGAGAAATAGCTTTCTTGGACTGGTTCCACAGAGCTTCTTTAAACAATTCTCCTTCTTTCTGAAATATAGCACAGGGAACATTTAGAAAATGAGAGAAAAGTGGAAAGAACTAGCCATGATAGCTTCATCTAGACCAGGTTAGGACAAAATTTTCCTATTGTTAGACTAGAGAATCTCAGGAATGTTTTCAATATATGGGCACTGGGAGATAGATGCCTGTATGGAGGCATTTTGGTCACTCAGGTGTATGTGAGTCAGATGTGGGATTCTCTGAACCCACATATACATTTTACAGGGTCTACCATTGGCTTATTGAATTACTTGGATATTTCTTTTTAAAATTAAATTTATTGTTTACATTTTACATTTAAAATTTTAAATTCTGAGCTGTCTCCCTCCCTCCCTCCCAATCTCCACATGAAAGAAGGCCTCCATTTGACATATGACAGGCACATCTAGCATTATAAAGATATCTATGTAAAACCAAAACGTTGCATACTTCTATTTAGCAGTTCTTTCTCTAGAGTGGAAAGTATTTTCCTTGATAAAATTTTTATAGTTTAAATTTGAATATTTATAATACTCAGAATAACTTAGTTGTTGAAGTTATTCTTCAAATCATATTTGCTGTTACAGTATGGTTCTGATCATTTCACTCTTTAGTATTTTATTCAAATTTTCCCATGTTTTTCTAAAATCATCCTGCACATAATTTCTTAAAGCATAATAGTATTCCATTACCACAATTTGTTTAGCTATATTTCAATTGATGGACATTCTTTCAATTTTCAGTTCTTTTCCGCCATAAAGAGAACTGCTATAAACATATTTAGAACATATAGGTGCTTTATTATTTTTTTATTTAGGTTTTTGCAAGGCAAATGGTGTTAAGTGACTTGCCCAAGGCCACACATCTAGGTAATTATTAAGTGTCTGAGGTCGAATTTGAACTCAGGTACTCCTGACTCCAGGGCCGGTGCTCTATCTACTGCGCCATCTAGCTGCCCCTACCTCCTTTCTTCTTTTCCTGTTTTTTTTTTTCATTTTGAAGTTAAATACAAAACAAAAAAGAGAACACTTCCATGTACACAGCACACTATAAAAAAAGAGGATTCAATATAAAATCATGATTTTCCATTTTATGTTGTTTAGTTTTTCGAAAAACTATGTAATAAATACTACACATCAATTCAATGCTACTTTGCTCTTCTATGCTTCCTTCTAAGTTTTTCTTTTGTCTTCTGCTGTTCACTTTTAATTTTCTTTCTCCCTTCTCACCCTGCTTTGAGGTTACCATTAAACACAGACACAGACACACACACACACACACACACACACACACACACACACAAACATATGTCTAATCAAATCACTTACTCTTGACCCACTTGGCCTGGAATCCAGGCCTATCTCTAGTCCTCCTGATTCATATCTGGTCACTGGACACAGATGGTTCTGGAGAAGAAAGTGAGGCTTGTGATTTGGCATGGTCCCTTCTTTCTCCCCCAATTCAATTCACGTGCATGTCATGGCGTCATATCCCTGATGCCCTGATCTTGTTTGAAAATAAAATACAAATAACTGCTTTGGGGTCTAGTTTCAGGATTCTTGCACAAAAAAAAGCAAAACTGTTTCCGCCCGGTTTCGAACCGGGGACCTTTCGCGTGTTAGGCGAATGTGATAACCACTACACTACGGAAACTCGATTGAAGAGAGGTGGGAATCTTGATGAAATTCATCTTTATCAAATTCTCTTTCTTTTTTTCCCCCAAGACCAATCAAATTTTGTCATTAGACATGGCTCCTGGGAAACTGTCACAATTTTACCAGCTTGTTTACCTAGGAATTCTACTTTACTCAAGGGACCCGAATCACATTTTCTGGCGTCCTAGCCATAGACAACAAAAACATAGAAAACAACCACAAACCTTTGATACTAAGAGTGTGGGAGAGAAACACTTCCTCCTGACCAGCTGGCAGAAATTGCCCTTGAACTTCAAACTTGAGGGAGCTGCTTCCTCTCTCCCCGCATTGGAGGTCAACCCCCATTTGCAAGTCTTTTTGCAACTCCATTTATGCAGTCTAATCACTCAGATCCTCGTGCTTTCACTGCTGCCACTGTCATTTTCTGGTGTCCCTCTCCTCCCCTTCTTAGTCTAGTCACAGAAGCCCTCAGAAGAGTCGAGATCTAGTCGCACAAGAGGACTTCAATCTCTACCCTATTTCTGTCGAGTGAAAGGCAAAAATCTCTAGTCTAAAGGGTCAGGGTATGTCCCACAAGAAGACCTGTGTAGCTACTCCCTCCCCAACCCCGCCATTTTGCAGAAGAGGAAACCGAGGCTGAGAGGTTAAATGACTTGCTCTGTGTATGAGGCAAACAGACATTGAACTCAAATCTTATCGGCTCCAAACTCAGTGCACTTGCCCATTGGGAGATGTTTCAATACTATTTTGTATAAAGAAGTGGAGGTATATGCAATGCTACAAAATCCTATCCATTATGATAAGTTTGTGTAGTTTGTGAAAATCAAAATAGTTTGTCTTACAGTAAATGTTCAAATAATTAAGTGGATATAAGAGGTGGAGTTAATAAGAAAGCTGGAGGGCAGGTAGTGATAGGAGACTTGCTTATAATCTCTTAGGGAGATGGGTGCAAATGAGAAGGAAAAGAATATCAATATTAATATCTATCTATCTATCTATCTATCTATCTATCTACCCATCAGCTGGATTGAATTTGAACCAAAAATGTCTAGGGTGATTTTACCTTTACCAACTAAGGAACCACCCCTTTTAAAATTTAACCTAGTATAACAATGAAAAAAAGAAGTTCAAAGTTACAAAGAACAAACTTGGCCCCAAAGAATGATAGGAGATTCCGCTTCCCCCTCACTTTTTTGCTGGAGTTTAGGGCTCTGAAACATTTCAATACGATCAGATTAAAATAAAATCTACAGGGGTCGTGAGAAGAATGGATATAGGGAAAATTAGGTTATGTATTTAAAAATAAAAGATACCAATAAAAATTAAAAAAAAAACTTAATCACCTTGTCACCTTTCTCAAGGAGTTCTGCTCTGTAAGACTTAAAATACTACATACATATTGTTATAAAATGTTATATTTTTATTAAAGAATCAATAAACACTCCTTCAAAAAGCCCAAAATAGTGATGGGAGAATGGGAGGTCAAAAACCAAAGTTTTTAATAACTGGTGTGATAACTACTCATTCCCAACCTATGGGAAACCAGACCAGCTACATAATATAAATTCTTGTAACTGACTCTGCCGTGACTCGGATTCGAACCGAGGTTGCTGCGGCCACAACGCAGAGTACTAACCACTATACGATCACGGCACGCCACTAAGTCAGCTGGCAAGCCACGCTCCAATTTAATCTCAGTAGGCTTGGACGCAATTCATTTGTTTCGATTTACTATTCTTTCAAATAACAGAGGTGTTGAAACACTCCTAGCTAGTTGTTAGGCGACACTTCCCACAGATATTGCAAAACTCCGAAAATAGGCGTCTGGCCACAGGAGACAGCTGACAGGTTGCCTGTGCACAGTCTGCACCATCCCTCTAGAAATCACAAAGCAAACAAACAACAACAAAGTACACTGTTCTCTGATCCCTTGACACTCTCAGGAACCCTGACCCCCCTACCCCATCCACTTTGGAACACACACACACACACACACACACACACACACACACACACACAGTTCGCAATTTTCTTTTTCTTCCAGCCCCGCTCCATTTCCTAACTTTAATCTTTCCTTGTATCCTAAATAGAAAGGGTCGATCAGGTAATAGCCTCCTAGGGTGCGCAGCATGTATCCAAAGTCGGAGTGCACAGTCTTTAGGCCCTTGCAGAAACTGGAGGAAAATAAGGAAGAAGTGATTGGAACTTGAAACATTTGGGGTTTCCCCTTATTGCTGTATCCTAAGAGAGTCCTGGATGCGCGGGATGTTTGCTGTCTCTTCTCTCCTTTCACTTCATTTTCTTTTTTTTTTTTTTAGGCTTTTGCGAGGCAATGAAGTTAAGTGACTTGCCCAAGGCCACACAGCTAGGGAATTATTAAGAGTCTGAGGCCGAATTTGAACTCAAATACTCCTGACTCCAGCGCCGCTGCTCTATCCACTGCACCACCTAGCCACCCCCTCACTTCGTTTTCGATCTCATTTTCTCTGGAATGGTAAGTCAAGGCCCTCCGGCGAGCGGGTACTTTGTAAATCTCCAATTCTTCCGGAAGGTGCGAGTGATATCCGTTTTGTCAGTCTGCCTCTGATGATCCTTCGTGGAGGAATCAGCATTGAGGCAAGGAAAGGCAGCGTAAGTGTAATAACTAATTATTCATCTACTAAGATAGAAGTATCTCAGAGGATGTAGGTGACCGTGCACCAAGAGAGAGGTTTTCATCACAACCCAAATGAAATAAACTCACATATTTATATGCCAGACAATCCTATTCTCCACTGCATGTTGGTGCTTATTTTGTGAAAAGCCAAAGGGCATAGTTTACAGGATATAATTATTAAGGATTTAATATAATAATATTAAGTGGACATGAGAGAAGGCGTGATAACCCATTCTGTGACCATGAAGCAGATGCAAATTGGTTCGTAATAGTGCTTGTAAGAAGATTGCCTGACTAAAGAACTATTTTTTTTCTCTAAAGACCTCTTTTTCTTCAGTAGTAGTCAACCAATCTAAGAAACTTCAGGGCTGAGCAGTGATAGTAGGAAGGGTAGGCCAGGATGGAGACTCCTGGGGCACATATCAAGAAATACTTTTGTAAACCAAGTATTTTAATGCCAGAAAGTAAATTTCTTTAGTGTTTGTATTGTAGGGACTCAAATGGAGATAATTAGGGGGAAATAAAATCAATTTCCCATTTCCCGATGTAGCAGATGGGATAAGACTGTAGTTAATGGAGTAGTGGGTGGGTTAAAAAGGAAAGAGGCTATCCAACCGAGTGGTTGGTGTGGAAAGGTTGAGAGGTTTTATATCTTTTCATTTGATCAGAAATACATTTTTCCTTTCTCAGTGGGAGACAAAATAGGACAGAGGAAGGTTATTCTGGGATTTGAAAGTCGGGTCTCTATGCAACCTAAAAAGCACAATCACAACATCTCTTAATCAAACCGATTCCTACCGAGGGATAATAGCTCTACCCACTTATTCTCACCTTTTCAGGAAGGACAGCCTCCTCAGGAAAGTACTATTCTCTTCTGATTAAGTTAAGGAATCAAAATGTAAATCCTTCCTAAGGAAAGGAGCAAAAGCCCACACCCGCAAGCTTTATGTGTCTTTATGGTTTACTGAGACTTTCTCCTGTCACCCAGAGGAGGGAAAGGGAGAGATAAGAAAACCTCTCACTTAGTGTTGTGTTTAAAAAAACTTATTTAATTCTTTGTGTTAAGGAAAGGGAGAAAAGCGATCTCCCAAACTCATTTGATGTATTACGATGATTTTGTCAAAGGCTTTCAATGTGGTAACAAAGTGTTAAACTAATGGTAAAATTAAAATACACCCCAAGAACCTTTTACCCCCATAGACTAGTTAGGTTGGAGATAAAGAAATTAGTCACACTTTTCCAGGACTTTAAACATCTAAACTCTGGTAGAATTCATTGGTTTGAATCCGAGAGTTGGAGGACTCCCTCCCCAGAGGGAACTATTTTCTTAGGGGATGATGATGAGGATGATGATGTTTGTCCTTCCTTCTGGAAGAAGAAACATGTGAATTGGATTGAGTGAGGGGTGCTGTGCTAAGTAAGTCATCAACCTCACTTTCTTCTAGGGAGGAGAACTGATCAGTTATGAATTAGGAAGACTGGAGATGGTCCTAGATGCGAGGCAATCCGGGTTAAGTGACTTGCCCAGGATCACACAACTAGTGTCAAATGTCTGAGTTACATTTGAGCTCATCCCCCTGATCCCAGGGCTGGTATTCTATCTCCTGAGCCACCTAATCACTACAGAAAGCAGGTCTCTGTGGCGCAATCGGTTAGCGCGTTCGGCTGTTAACCGAAAGGTTGGTGGTTCGAGCCCACCCAGGGACGTTTTTCCCACCTTCAACTTTCCAAGAATTCTTTGCCTGTCAAGTCTTAGTGTTGGCACAATTTATCAACATGACTCCTTTGCCTAGTGACTGAAGTCTTAATAGCCAGTCGACACCGGAGTGGGTAGCTGGCTATGTTTCATGGGTTGTTGGCTATATTTCATTCTGTGGAGCTGCTGCTCACTCATTTAGGCTCACATTCCTTAACTTTTGACCTTGTATGTTCACATAGACCGTGGAGGATGACGTTTCAAGGAGTATGATCTTTTATTACTTTTTTAAAATAATTTTTATTTACATATTCAGTTTCTCCCTATATGTCATCCTTTCCCTTTCGGGAGAGTCAGATACATGATCTGGTAAAACAAATGTCCAAATTGACTATATCTGAAAAACACACACATCTATACTTTTCAATCCAGTCTTTTTTTTTAAAGTGTTTTTGCAAGGCAAACGGGGTTAAGTGGCTTGCCCAAGGCCACACAGCTAGGTAATTATGAAGTGTCTGAGACCGGATTTGAACCAGGTACTCCTGACTCCGGAGCCGGTACGTTATCCACTACGCCACCTAGCTGCCCCTCATCTATATTTTTCTTACATTTTAAATTTTCTGCTAGGAGATTAAGTATTGTGTTTTATCCTTATTCTTTGGGTCTCTGTGGTTGATCATTATATTGATCAGAATTTTGAAGCCTTTTGGAGTTGTTTTTCTCTAAATCTTGTTATCATTACATAAATTGTCTTGTCCTGCTTCAGTCTTTGTCAGTCCACTACTTCCTTCCTAGTTTCTTCTGAAATGTTCCATTCCATCATTTCTTATGGCTTAGTAATATTCCGTCACACTCACATGAGGCTATTTTTTTTTTTTTTGGTCAAGAGGCCATCCCCTTAGTGTCCAATTTTTGGTTACCTTTAAAACTGCTGCTATAAAATTTTATTGTACATATAATTTCTCTTCCTTTCTTTGATTTCTTTGGGGTGGATTATAGTTTTAGTTATAGACTATATCTGAATCAAAGGAAATGCAAATTGGGGGTATTCCAAAAATTTCAGAATAGTGAGATCAATTCATAACTCCAGCATAGGCAAGTAGGGTTCTTGTTTTCCTTCATTCCCTCCTTTTTTTAATTTGCTATTCTCAAGGTATGAGGCATTTTTAATAAGGCTGTTGATAGTTTAATTTTTACTTTTGACCATTGCCTATATCCTTAGGCCATTTATCTATGAGAAATGGCTTTTATTTTATAAATTTGAATCAGATTCTTATTTATCTTAGTCATGAGACATTTCTCATAGAAATTTGTTGTGAAGATTTATTTCCATTTACCTGTTTTAACTTCTAATTTTGACTAATTTGAAATTAGATTCATTTAAGTTTATTTAATCAAAATTACTGAAAATTTATGAAGTGCATTGAAAATTTCATTGTAATTCACATATTTAAATAGAAAATATTGCAAAGCAAGTCAGTGGTTGTATTGATGTTTAATAGTAAGTTTATAAAATTATTTAAAAATATAACTAAATTTATTATGTAACTATTAGCACTTAAATAAATTGGCTTTTTATAATTTATTTATTTTTTATTAAAGATATTATTTGAGTTTTACAATTCCCCCATCTTACTTCCCCCCCCCCCCATGGAAAGCAATCTGTCAGTCTTTACTTTGTTTCCATGTTGTACATTGATCCAAATTGAGTGTGATGAGAGAGAAATCATATCCTTAAGGAAGAGACAAGAAGTCTAAGAGGTAACAAGATCACACAATAAGATATGTTTTTTTCCCCTAAATTACAGGGAAAAGTCCTTGAACTGTGTTCAAACTCCACGGCTCTTTATCTGGATACAGATGACACTCTCCTTTGCAGACAGCCCCAAATTGTTCCCTGTTGTTGCACTGATGGAATGAGTGAGTCCATCAAGGTTGGTTCTGGGTCTATATCTCCTGGGCCCAATATTGCATATGACTTTTATTGCATTGTGATCCGAGAAAGATGTATTCATTATTTCACTTCAATTGAAGCAAAATATATTTTGCTCCAGACTTTTACCTTTACTCTATATGTATCTCTCTGCTTAATAAATTGGCTTTTAAGATCTCTTACTTCTCTAGATCATATGAAATTGATTTAAACACACAAAGTACCGATTTCAATCACACCCTATATTTCTGTATATTTTATTGGATATTTTAGCACTAAGTGACTGATGACAACAATTTTTTTTAGGTTTTTGCAAGGCAAATGGGGTTAAGTGGCTTGCCCAAGGCCACACAGCTAGGTAATTATTAAGTGTCTGAGACTGGATTTGAACCCAGGTACTCCTGACTCCAGGGCCAGTGCTTTATCCACTGCACCACCTAGCCATCCCTGATAATAATTTTCTAATGGGATTTAAAATCTGGGGAAGCAAATTAACCTTTAATTTCACCCCTCCCATATCTCAATCCCCCCCACCCCAGTACTTTTCCCCTATGCATTTTAAGTTTTGTCAGTTCTAAGAAGACAACCCTGAGTTTCTTAGCGGGACTGACCAGGCTTCTCTCACTTGGACTATTTCAGTAGTCTCCTAATTGGTCTTTTTTCCCTAATTCTTCTCCTTTTTAGTGCATGATTCACACATTGCTAAAATTATTTTCTAGAAGCACTATCCTTCTTGCCTCACATATATGCTTCCATTACAATCAATCAATCATTGTGTATTTATATGTGCCTACTATGCTAATGCTATTAGATTATAACTAATTAAAAAAATCCCCAATTCTCAAGGAAATTTCATACTATCATCATTCATAAGCTCTTTTAGGGCATTTTAAAAGTCAAGCAATTAGATGCAAAACTATCCTTATAGGCTTATATTTTATTTTTCTTCCTGAAACCTATGGTTCAGGGAAACTGACTTTTTTCTTTTCCTCAATTATAAGATATGAACTCCCATACTTTTGCCTGGGTTGTTCCACAGGCATAAAGTGTATTTCCCCATACATTCATTTCTTTTTTTTCTCATAACTTCTTTTCTTTGACTACATAAGGATCATCAAAGCTAAGCTCAAATGGCATTGTAGATTCCTACAGTTGTTTGTACCCACCCCTATGCCCCACTATATATAATCATATATACAATATATAGTGATAACTGGTGTCCCTTTCAGTCTTTAGCAACTTTGTAGGTCTTAAGATAGACTGTGTTGCAAACAGAACCAAGATGAAAAGGAATGTAGTAAATTGAGAAAGAATTTTTACAAACTAGTGTTTCTGACAAAGGACTAATTTCTAATACATATAGAGAATTGAGTCAAATTTATAAGAAAACAAGTCATTCCCCAATTGACAAATGATAATATGGAAAAGCAATTCTCAGATGAAGAAATTAAAGCTATCTATAGTCATATGAAAAATTGCTCTAAATCATTATTGATTAGGGATATGCAAATTAAAACAACTTTCAAGTGCCACCTCATACTATCAGATTGACCAATATGAATAAAAAGCAAAATTATCAAAGTTTGAGGGGATGTGGGAAAACTGGGACACTAATCCATTGTTGGTGGATTTGTGAATTGGTCCACACAATTTAATAATCCACATACTTTAAAATGTTTTAGGGAAAAAGGTATAGCCTTCAGTTCCATATGGTCTTTCCTTCAGATGAAAATTAACTCATCACAGAAGAAAATGTCTATGATTTCTTTCCTCAAAACCCATTTACATGGAACTCTCCTACTTGTTAGAGTCATGTGAATATATTCACTATTTTAAAAAATTCATAATTTGTTATTTGTGGATAATATTAATTATATTGTTTGTGGATGTTAATTAATTTTCTATTTCTTTTCCCTTTTAATTTTTGATTTTGTTGATTTGAGTTTCCTGATTTCTTCATAAATTTTTGCAAATATGATGTCCACTTTATTGGCCTTTTCAAAAGACTAATTCCTAGGGTTTCTCTGACAATTGACACTGAGCATTGATGTTTCATCCTTAAGTGTTCCTTCCAAACCAGCTTCACTGGAGTACAGCAAAGTCAACAGTGAGACTATCTCCTGGTCGCCTTCTTTCTGCATGGTCCTTTCTATTCTCCAAAACTTAGAGTTCTAGGTCCAAAATCTGTTTCTTTCCACTTTCTTCTCTTCCTCCCTGCCTTATGTCTGAGGAAGCAACATAAATGATTCTCTTTTTTTTAGGTTTTTTGGGGTTTTTTGCAAGGGAAATGGGGTTAAGTAGCTTGCCCAAGGCCTCAGAAATAGGTAATTATTAAGTGTCTGAGGTCAGATTTGAACTCAGGTACTCCTGACTCCAGGGCTGGTGCTCTATCCACTGTGCCACCTAGCCACCCCCTAAACTGTTCTCTAGGTACTTCTAGCATCATTTGCAAATTTTTTAGGGTACTTAAAACCTAAAAAACTAGATGCTAAGATATCCTTTTAGATATATTTTTTTCCCTTGAAATCTAGGGTCCAGGGAAACTATCTTTTTCTTTTCCTTACCTATGAGATGCTCTTCTATACTTTTGTATAGGTTGTTTACCAGGCATTGAATGTATTCCTCCACTTTCATTTCTTTAAATCCATAAGTATCATCATAACCAATCTCAAGTGGTATTGACTTAAGATTTTTCCCTGATCCCTATTGTTGCTTGTACTGACTCCCCCTCCTCTCCTCCCCTCCCCATCATATTGCACTGTGAAAGCCTGTGCCCCTTTCAGTCTTCAGCAACTTTTTGTAGGTCTTAAGATAGGAATGTGCTGGCAATATCCTAAATAGCCTCACAGAGACATTTAAAAAATTCTGAATGTGAGCCCTTACACCTCGAAAATTAGCAAATTCTACAAATTAGAGATAGATTAACAAAGTGACAGATTAAATAGTTAATAATACATATTAACTTCAAAAGCATATCATTTGTATATAACCATTTCTGCATTTTGAACATATAGGTTTATTTAGGTAATTAGAAATAATTTGATTATAAACAATATTTGAAGAGTTCTTTTTATTATTATTTTGACAAGTTTCAGCATATATTAATATAAATGGAATTTTAATATACTTGTTTACAGTTGTGTATATTTTCCTTCAAATTTTTTTTTCAGGATTTTGCAAGGCAAATGGGGTAAGTGGCTTGCCCAAGGCCACACAGCTAGGTAATTATTAAGTGTCTGAGCCTGGATTTGGACCCAGGTACTCCTGACTCGAGGGCCTGTGCTTTATCCACTGTGCCACCTAGCTGCCCCCCCCCCTTAATTTTTTTAAAGAGAGGAGATACTTTAAGGATTACTTGATTAATCTTACTAATAATCAAAGAAATGAAAAATGAAAACAAATCTTGAGGTACCATAATTCTTAAATTTCAAGTATAGTTTATGCAATACACAGGCTATTTTTAGAACATTTTTATCTGTGAATATAAGAGATAAAAACATCCTCCTAGAATAACAGGTGGGTTTGTTAAAACCAATTAATTCCTCCTGGGTCATTTGTGGTAATTTATCTCCTTGTAGATAATTTATTTTTCCCCTTCCCTTTGTCATCAGATAGTCTTGTGGGGATAATCACATTTTTGAAAAGTTATAATTTGTAACAGTTTTTTGAGAATATTTATTAATATATCATTAACTTATTTTCCATTTCTTTTGTCTTTGTGGTTTTGTTGATTTGAGTTTGCTTATTTCTTTTTAAATGTTTATAAATTTGATTTCAATTTTGTTGGCCTTTTCAAGACTAATCCTGATTATATTTATCCATTCATGTAATTATTCACTTTATTCCTATTGTTTCTGCTTTTAATTTTGCAATTTCTTTCTAAAAAATCTTTTCTTTGACCTTTTACCTTATAGTTTTCTCTAATATTCTGATAAACAGATAAAGAGAAATGAATATGAGGAAATGGAAAAGACAGAAAAAGATAAGGAACATTTAAATATAGAGGCAACTATTTGGAATTTAGAGTCAGGCAGAATGTGGGAAAAATGATTTTTACTAATTAAGAGAAGTAGGTCACCCTAGGGTTCCCAGAGGGTAAGTGATTTATATTGATATCCATTCAAGAGAGATATGGGGAAAGGAAGGAATGAAGTACAGTGTTATAGAAAAAGATATGAGATCTGCTCCCTGTCAGAAAGTGTTTTGCACATAATCAATAGGGTTAAAGGTGGTTTACATCTAAAAAAAATGGAAAAGACAAATATATTTCCCAATGTGACTGTAAATCACCTAAATCATTGAATATATGGCATATTTACTAAAATGAGGGAAAGAAAGGGAGATCAGAGATGAGAAAAACTTAGACACAGGAGAAAAGACAGTCAAATCATTTCCATGTCTCCATCAGAAATAACTGATTGAATGGATAGGCACAGACAGTTCAAACCACATTTCCAGGTTTCTCTTTTTTTAAAAATTTTTTAAGTGGATATCAGTTACTGATTTATTGCTTTTAATATGATGAAACACCAGATTTAACATCTAAGTTAGCAATATGATGCAAGTATATTTTATCTTTAATTGTCTTTGTAGAGTAGGACACGAATGTCTTTATAAAAAGAGACTGTAGCAGATGCCTCCTAGAATCAATCAGTTCTTGTAAACATTGTATTTGTGCAGATTTTCATACTTTGATTCCAAAATTGAGCACAATAAGATTAAAGGCAAATTTAGGAGCCCCCCCCCCAAAAAGTCCAGTTTCACATCCTGCAACATATGGTGTACCTCTCCCTCCCTCCCAGGGGAAAAAAAACACCCCCACCCCCAAAAAGACAAAAACAGAAACAGAAAACCTAGCAGCATATTTTTTCAAAAAAAAAAAGACAAAAAAATTACAAAATGTTTCAGTACTGTCTTCCCCTCCCATCAAAAACCAAACAAAATAAAGTGCAGCACCCATAAAAGTGTCAAGAAAATAGACAAATTCTTCCTTTTCTTGGAACAAAATAGCACTTGGCCTCAGCAGTCTTAACCGAACTAATTACAGTGTCCATCATTTTCGGTTCATCATGGTCTTTATGAACCACCGAGTCTAAGCTGCAGAGCGCTGTATTTGTGCAATACTGAAGAGAATCTGGATTCTGTGGTAAGGATTCTAATACACCTATAAATCCAATACCAACGTGAGGAACATGATTCTGAACTGACAGAGGGTGAAAACTTGGTGATTGAATATGGTGTCTTACTCTTGACTTGAATGCTTCAAGTTCATTTTTGAAGGCTTCAAAATAACCCTCTTCCTCAGCTTTGGCTTTCTGGAAAAATAAAGGAAAACACCCTCGTGGATCCACATTACAGTTTTTGGCCATTTCCATAATAAACTGCATTACGAACGGCTTGATGTGCTACTTGTTCCATGAGAGCCCCTTTCTTTTCAGCTTCTAGGTGAAAACACCACAAGATGAGAGACTTAGTTTCTTCACACACAAGGTAGGGTTGGTCAGACAAGAATCTCTGACTATCATCCCATCGATTTAGCATAGCAAAATGTCTAATTTTTTGCTCATACTTCTGCACAAATGATTTGGATTCATCTTCATCTTCTATTCCTTTACTTTTATCTTGATTAATAAAACTCTTATTAAAAACATCCTTGCTAATGGCATCCATATTCCATAAACACATTCTCGCTGTACCAGGGCCTCTTCTTTTTGTCTCCATTCTTCTTCCCTTTGCTGCGGTTCTGACGTTGCTGTTTGTGCTTTGGCATGTTCCTGATCCAGGGACTCAGGCAGTGCTAAACTACCAAGTTTCTGCTGAGCTTCAGCTAGATTCCATTTGCACGCTACAGGGCTTGTCAAAAACCCTTTCTGCTTTTGGCAAGCCCGTTCAATCCCTCGGTTATGCATCCCGGGGTGGTCGCCGGGTGGCCGCGGGAAGAGTCCGGAGACACATCCAACTCCGACTCCTCGTCCGCCTCCCCGCCTTCCCGGGGGAGGGTCCAGGGTCCGGGCGGCGGCCACGGCCGCTCCATAGCTCCGCTCCCCCTGGCCTCGCAAACTGCCACCTTCAACGGCCCTCCCGGCAGACTGGAACCGGATGCCCTGCGGCCGCCGCTCCCGGTGGGGGGGTCCGTTACCTCCCCTTTTTTTAATTTTTAAAGATTTTATTTGAGTTTTGAGTTTTACAATTTTTCTCCCAAACTTATCCCGCCTAGCCCCCCCCCCCCCCCATGGAAAGCAATCTGTCAGTCTTTGTTTCCATGTTGTACCTTGATCCAAATTAGGTGTGATGAGAGTGAAATCATATCCTTAAGGAAGAAACATAAAGTATAAGAGACAAGATCACACAATAAGATATCTGTTTTTTTTTTTTTTTTTTCTAAATTAAAGGGAATAGTCCTTGAAATTTGTTCAAACTCCACGGCTCTTTATCTGGATACATCCAGGTTTCTCTTATAATCGATTCAGCATTAATATACTACTTTAGTGAGTTTTCTTCCAAACCAACTTCACTGAAGTACAGCCAAGTAAATAGGGATAATAATCTCCAGTTCACCTTTTTTTTTTCTGCATGGTCCTTTCTATTCTCCAAAACTCAGAGTTCTAAGCCCAACATCTGTTTCTCTTCACTTCTCTTCCTCCCTGCCTTATGTCAGAGGAAGCAACATAGATGATTCTTACCAGTCTGTTCTCTGCTGTCAGTGTGAATCCTAGTGCTGTTTGTGTGTTTGTGTGTTTGTGTGTGTGTGTGTGTGTGTGTGTGTGTGTGTCTGTGTAGCTAATAGACTGGGATGAGTTATAGGAACATGAGTCCCTGAACTCCCAGTCCCCCAGAGCTGTCTCTAGTTTACCACCCATTAGAGAAACGGCACTATCTGCAGAGGGGAGTTGAATGTTATCCCCAAAGGAAGTGTCCAGTCTTGTCCCAGATGCAAATTATGAAATGCAATGGTGAATAATAATCAATTCCACATTAAGCGACTGGAACAGCTGAGATTTCAACTTTTCTGAACAACAAACAATGAGCAATGTGGGACCAGGAAAAGAGGAAATATTGAATTTCACTAGTTCTTATGATGAATATGTTTGTTTTGTGTGTGACCTATTGGGACAGTATAAGTTCCATTTACAAGCTTAGTTCCTGCTTATTTCTTCTGAGACACAAACATGTTACACCAGGAAAATTAGTTATATCTAATTTTTGGCTATTGGTGACCCAACTGAATTATTCCTAAGTATATAGAAATGACTACATCTATCAAGACTATTAATGAAACTGGTACGGTGTTTAATCTCTCTACTTTCTTACCTTTTCTATTTTTCAAGGGGGCAACACAGTTCTCTCAATCCCTCAAGCTCTTACCCTAGGAATCAGCCTGAATGTCTTACTCTCTTTTACTGCCTCCCCCCATCTCTCCATTCAAACTGTTGGCAAAGCCTGTTGACTCTACCTTTATACCATCTTTTGAAAATGATCCCTTCTCTCCTCTGAGGCTGCCACCACTCTAATGCAGGTCCTCATTCCTCACACTCAAGAGTATGGTATCGATCTGTTGGTGGGTCTGTCTGCTTCCAATCTTTCCCCATACCAGTCCATTCTCCATTTAGCTACTAAAGGAATTTTCCTAAAGAGCAAGTCACCTTGCTACCCAATAAACTTCCATAACTTCTTATTGTTTTTAGGAGCAAATGCAAAATGCTCTATTTGGCATTCAAAACCCTTTGTAAACTAGCTCCTTAAAAAAAAAATTTAAAAAACCCTAGCTCCTTTTTTTCCTTTCTAGGTGCTTTTTTTTTTAGACTTTTGCAAGGCAATGGGGTTTAGTGGCTTGCCCAAGATCACACAGACATTAAGTGTCTAAGGCAGGATTTAAACTCAGGTACTCCTGATTCCAGGGTCAGTACTCTATCCACTGTACCGCATAGCCACCCACTTTCTAGGTGCTTTAAGCCTTACCCCTGATATTTCTTCTTCAGTCCAGTGACACAGGTCTCCTGGTTGTTCCACAAACAAAACAATTCATCTTCTGCTTCAGGCATTTTCTTAAATTTTTTCCCTGCCTATAATACTCAGTGCCTTCCTTCTTTTAAGTATTTTCCTTTTTTTTCTGCTTATAGCTTGCTTTGAACATATTTATTATATCAACTCCTCCATTAGATTGTAAGTTCCTTGAAGATAGGGATTGGATTTAAAAAAAAATTTTTTTTGCATCCTCAGCCCCTTAGTACAGTACTTGAGAAATAGTAGACACTTAATAAATGTTTATTGGTTGATGCATTTTTTTCTTGGAATGCTTCCTTCCTTTCAAAATTGTATGACCTCCCTTCTTTCTGTAGTTCCTGATGTTGACAAAATATATTTTGTCATTTGAGTTCCCTATTCAAAACTGTTTTTGCTAATATGATGAACTCACCCACAAAGTAGAAAAAATTGTGGAATATATGAGAAAAAATCTAACAATATTTTTAAAAAAATGAAACACACAATTACAAAATAGAGGTTAGAGAAAAATCTATTATGTCTCAATTAAATTTAAAAAAGCAGTAGCAGTTCTTATTCAGACAGACTAAATGCAAAAAAAGATCTTTTATTGATACCACAAAACACACATCAAAATGAAAACCAGTAAATTAGGTATAAACAAAATTGGACACAAAATTCTATTGAATTAATAAAAAAGATTTGTAGGTTATTTTTAATAAATTGCTATTAAATTCAATGGCAAAGATTATAAAGAAACATCCATTGTTCCGTGTGTGTGTGTGTGTGTGTGTGTGTGTATATATATGTATACAAAAAACAGCAATTATGATTTCAAATAGGGAAAAATCAAAAAGAGAGAGAATCAAAAAGGGTAAAAAGATAAACTGCATTTCAATAATAAGGTAATGTGGATAATAAATATATTTCAATAATTTAATTTATGTGTATCCAATTGCATAGATATTAAATCTTTTTTTTGGTGAGGCAATGGGATTATGACTTGTCCAAGGTCACACAGTCAGTACATATCAAATATCTAAGCACAGATTAGAATGAAGGGCTGGTGATCTGTCTACTGTGTCACTTAGCTGTCCCTCCATATTAAATTCTTAAAGAAAAAAATCTAAATGAATCACAAAGGGTAAAATACAATAACCTATAATAATTGAGATTTTTTAGTTCAATCCTATCAGTGCTATATAAATTTAATCAAAAAATTGACAAGAAGGAAATTTAATTTAATTTTTTTTGGTTTTTGCAAGGCAAATGGGGTTAAGTGGCTTGCCTAAGGCCACACAGCTAGGTAATAATTGTCTGAGCCTGGATTTGAACCCAGGTACTCTTGACTCCAAGGCCGGTGCTTTATCCACTACACCACCTAGCCTCCCCCAAGAAAGAAATTAATGACATGAATATAACTTTATAAAAATTGATAGGATAAAATTCTGAGAATTTTAAAAAAGAAATAGTATACATGCCTCTCCCCCCAGCTTTTCATGGCACTTTTATTGATCTTCTGTATTTGACAAAAAAAAAGTCATAGAAAAATGCAGAAAAGCAGAAATACATATATTTTTTACTGCTTAAAGTGAAACAAATAAGGGTCATTAAAAATATTAAAAATCAATTAGAGGGGCAGCTAAGTGGTGCAGTGGATAAAGCACTGGCCCTGGAGTCAGGTATCTGGGTTCAAATCCAGTCTCAGACACTTAATGATTACCTAGCTGTGTGGCCTTGGGCAAGCCACTTAACCCCATTTGCCTTGCAAAAACCTAAAAAACAAAACAAAACAAAAAAATCAATTAGTAATTAAATCACTTAATAGACTTTTGGGTCAAAGAAACAAGCTTCAACAATGATAGAAAATTTAAAGATGGGAATGACAATAAGATTCCAAAATTTACCCTACAGTCAGAACAGTCATTAGGCTAAAATTCATATTTCTCAAAACATTTTTGTTAAGACAAAGAAGGTCAGAGAGAGGATTTTGAGAAGATGGTGGAGTGGCTCAGAAAACTTCAGCATGTCCAACTTAATCATAAATGGAGATAGTTCCACATCACCCTTTTATTCAATACAAGTGTTCCCTATCACTTTCAGTATCAAATATGAAATCCTCTGTTTGGCATTTAAAGCCCTTGATAAGCTGCTTCCTTCTTAACTTTTAAGTTTCCTTCTACTTTAACATATCTTTTTTTTTTTTTTGGCAAGGCAATGGGGTTAAGTGGCTTGCCCAAGGTCACACAGCTATGTAATCATTAAGTATCTGAAGTCACATTTGAACTCAGGTCCTCCTGACTGCAGGGCCAGTGCTCTATCCACTGAGTCACCAGTAGCTGCCCCTACCATATCTTTTTATATTTTGATCTGCAATGACAATTAGACTCTTTGCTGATTTTTGAATACTTTTCTGCATTATCACCACTTACCCCATATGCTTATGCCTCGAATTTTCACTTTCCTATGACTTGTGGCTTCCCTGACTTCCTTCAAGTCCCAGATAAAATATTACCTTCTGTAAGAAATCTTTTCTTGACCCTACCCCATAATGCTAGACCCTCCCTGTCTTGATTATTTTTAACTTATCCTGTGTACATCATATTTGTATAGAATTGTTTTCATATTATTTATCCCATTTGACTATGAGCTCCTAGGGAGAAGGGACTCTCTTGTAGCTTTCTTTTTAACCCCCAGGAGTTTGACTTTGTATAAATGATCTAGGAGAGGATATATATAAGGAATAAACATTCTAATTTGCCACAGACTCTAAACTTCTGATGTCACTACAGAAGTGTTCCAGTACTGGTTCATATTCTCAAACTAGAAGCAATTCTAGGTTTTCTTCTTTGTGATAAGGGCCTTAATGGAGTGGGAAGCAGGGAGACAAAATCATCTAAGCCATCCTATATTCAAATTTTAGGACAATTTGAGAATCAATATCTTTTCTTGTTCAGAGAATGCAGCTGTGCTTGGGGGCTCTAGGGAGCAACACAAGAAGGCTAAGATTTGGAAAGCAAAGAAAGATGGCAGCGATGGTCAACAAATATTGGTTACTATCTATCTATATATAAATGAAATAAATTGATGGAATGAACTAAGTAAAAGCAGACAAAAATGCCCATCAGCAACAGGATGGTTTGAGTGGCTCTGACCTCTGGAGGAGTTTTGGATGAGAAGTCAGTACTATGAATGTTCTGGACTTGCTGGTGGTGTCTGTGCAGGAGGAACACCATGGAGCCATTGGTCCAAAACATGAGTCCCACACAGAGCACATTTCTCAGAGTTGTCATGATAAAGTAACTATATACATTCCCACTGAGCAATATATTAGATTCATACATATTGTTGGTGATATTCCTTGGTCTTCTCACATATATTGGTACAGAAATTTCTATCAAGATATTAAGGACCCAACAGAAGAGACAAAAAAGTAGAAATTTGTTCTGCAATTCTGGCTTTGAATTCTGACAGTGTGAAGTCATTGGGACTGATGGTGATGGCCTGAGAACAGCACAGAAGGCAGGTGAAGGAAATTGAAAGTCCCTGGGCAACTATGTACAGGAAAACTATAACTTGGTAGCCAACATTGTCCAAGGAATTATTTATCTCCAAAGCTTGCAGTATCTCTGGACTGCTTTTGCTTAGCAGCATAGTGATATTGACCAATAATGTCTGAATCAGAATCAAGTTTAATGGTCTTAATTTATGATCAGTTAGGGAATTCAACATTTAAAGAGAAAGGAGGAAGAAGTTTGTCAGGAACCCAATTGTAATCTTCAAGAGCAAAAGGATCCTGATGCAGACATCATTCATAAGCATTCTCTGTATGACCTGAAGGGACGATGAGCCTGCCTTACCTAGAGGGAAACAACAGTTGTGTGATTTTCACATTATGAGATTGGGGCACATGGGGAAAAACTCATAACGTGATTCCTTTCTACTTCTCATGTCTATGGCACTTGAAGTTAATTTTGTGAGCCCAAATGCTCATTCATTTTCCTTCAAATTCAACCCATCTTGAGTAGCAAAAGATTGAACTCAGAGCTGACTTAGGTGATCAGAGGAGAGAGTATGATCCATGCAGTGTTAGAGTTATTGTAATTTTCATGGCAGAACACTACCCATGAAACAAGTCAAAAATTGATCTCTGAAACAAGTCAAAAATTGATCTCTCTCTCCCTCCACATTGATTTGAAGGAAAAGAAATCATCTTTCCTTGAGTTCTGATGTTCTTGTTGATGTTGGAGTAATTCAGTCTTTATCTCCTCTACTTTTCAATCCCAAACAGTTTAGGAGCAGCAGGCCTAGGATTCAGTTATCATTTTACACCAATCTGAGGGGCTGAGGTGGACTGTGGGACAGAGCTGCTGTACTTCATTCTCAAAGAAGATCATAACTTCAGGGGAGGTGATGTCATGACAAGCACGTGAATTGGATTTGACTGAGGAGATGCTGTGCTCAGTCACCAGCTACACTTTCTCCTTCCAGAGTCATCTGGGTCTAGTGGCCAAACATAAATCAGGAAGACTGGAGATAGCTCTGGTTGCAAGGCAATCAGGGTTGACTTTCCCAAGGTCACACAGCTAGTTAGTGTCAGTTGTCTGAGGCCAGATTCAAACTGTGGTCCTCCTACCTATGAATTTGGCACAAAAGGGGAAAGAACTGCAATCGATTTTTAAAAAATCATATAATCATTATGTGTGTGTGTGTGTGTGTGTGTGTGTGTGTATACATGCACATGTATATATGCTCATATAAAGTGCAGTTTTATGTGCATATGTACATGTGAATATATAATTACATACCATAATGTACCTGTGAGTTCATCTAATTTCAGAACTCTGTGAACCATAACTCTCCTCTAAAATAACCTTTGTCTTCTTTATCTCAGTTCCCAGTACAGTGTTTTGTATATTTTATGTAATTAATTCATTTTAGATAAATTGATTTTGAGTGAGTTGACTTCTTCCATATTTTTTTCACTTAGAGTAATGGACTGGACAGTTCTAGTTGAGAAATATGTCAAGATGGTTATAGACTTCAATTGTAAGTTAAATGTGTCAATCTGACTTTAAAGTTCAAGTGAATTGCCTCTCTGAAAGACTTTCAAGTTAGCAAAATTTACTGTGTGTCCATTTAAGTGAAAGACAGCGAAGATACCAAAAGGAAAAAATGTCTTTCTTTCTCCTCAAGTAATTTATTATCAAATAGATAGGTAGACTATAAAATGAAAACATACAAATATGCTATACCATGAAGTGTGTTTAGGAAAAGGAGAACCAAGAAAAATTGTATGACAAGTTTGAAAAGTGAGAAATCAATTGTATTGCTGGAGGGAGAAGAGAGGGTGAGTAAAAGCTTCTTGGAGAAAGTGGCATTGGGTTTGATTTGGCATATGAAGAATGGGAGTAATTCCTATCAATGAAGATGTATATTGGGGAGAGAATTAAATAGAGGAAAAAGGTAAACTGCATTTTAACATTAAGATAATGTGGGCAATAAATGGATTTTAATAATTTATGCACAGTCAGTTGAATAGATATTAAATTCTTTTTCTTTTTTGGGGGAGGAGTGGTGAGGCAATGGGGTTAAGTGACTTGCCAAGGTCACACAGCTAGGTAATTATTTACTGTCTGAGGTCGATTTGAACTCAGGGTGGGTGCTTTATCCACTGTGCCACTTAACTGCCCCAAGCTATTAAATTCTTAAAGAAAAAACTAAGTGAATTACAAAGGGCAAAAAGGCAATGACCTATATAATTGAGGCCCTTAGTTTATATCTATCAGTGCTATAAAAATTTAACCAAAAATTAAACAAGAAATAAATTAATTGGCATGGCTAGGTGGTGCAGTGGATAGAGCACTGGCCCTGGAGTCAAGAGTACCTGAATTCAAATCTGGCCTCAGACACTTAATAATTGCATAGCTGTGTGGCCTTGGGGAAGTCACTTAACTCCATTGCCTTGCAAAAAAAAAACTTAAAAAAAAGGAAGAAGAGAGAAGATTCTGGGAAGATGGTGGAGTAGGTCTGAAAACTCCAGGATCTCCAAATTTCTTCCACAAAATGACATAATAATGTTTCAAAAGTGAAGGCAGAGTAGCAGAAATAAACAAAAGTTGAGGTAAGGTAGTTGTTTTCCTAAGATAAATAGGAAGGATCCCAGGAAAGATGACTTCTATCGGCAGAGGTCTGGCTTGAATCAAGTGCAAATACTTCCAGGCAGATTCTGAGAAATCTTCAAACTACAAGTCTTGGGTACAGCTCAGTTTGGAGGCAGTCTCTACCCTCAGGAGTTTCTTATCTTACCTACAGTGTGGGATCAGAAGGCTGATTAGGAAAACATTGAAAAACCTTTCACTGTTGAGGGATGCCAAGCACAGCTCTACTGATCAGATACAGTCTAGACTGTGACTCCAAAGGGAAAGGATGTAACACACACCTGGTGAATGCATTTTCTGTGGGGTGGGGACTCTGCCTATAGCGGGCACTTACAGGAGGAGAGTGGAACCTCTGGCTTTGGGTTCCAGGGCAAAGGGGAAAACTGAAGTTTCCAGCCTTGAGAGGGAATTCAGGGATCAAGAATATTTGCAGGATAGCATGACAGGTCCTAATCACGGCTTAGGGGTGGAGAAGAGTACCTCAGAGTGGGTCCTATATAGAGCTCAGAAAATAAGAGTAAGAAGGACCTGAAACCCAAGGTACTATTCACCACATGTCGGGACTAGCACCTGCTAACATAAAATAAAACAAAATAAAGAGAAAAGTGAATAAGCATGGGAGAAAAAACCCAACCAATAACTACGATCTGTTTTCACATTCAGAAGATAGTGGATCTAAAAAGCCACTCCATTTTCCATGAGAAATGTGTAATAGTCACAAGCCCCAAAAGAGTTCTCAGAAGAACTTTAAAAATCAAATAATAGAAATCAGAAAAATTTAGAAAAATTAGAGTAATCAAGAATTTAAGAAAATTTTTAAAAAGAATGTCAACCAACTGGAAGAAGTGAGTAAAAATCTTAAGAACATAATTCTTTGAAAACTAGAATTGAGGGCAGCTAGATCACAGTGGATAAAGAATTGGCTTTGGAGTCAGGAGGATCTGAGTTCAAATTTGGTCTCCAATACTTACCTAGCTACATGACCTTAGGCAAACCACTGAATCCCATTCCCTTGAAAAAACCAAAAAAGGAAAAAAAGAAAAGAAAACTAGAATTAGGCATGGAAAAGCTAATGATGTTATAAGGCACTAAGAAATAATAAAACAAAATCAAAGGAAGGAAAAAAAGAAGACAGTATGAAAATCTTCATTAGAAAAGCAACTGGTCTGGGGAACAGATAGAAGAGAGACAATATAAGAATTGTTAGACTAGCTGAAAGTTATGATAAAAAAATAATCTTTATATAATATTACAAGAAATCATTAAAGAACATTACCCTAACATTCTAGAATAAAAAGGTAAATCAATAATAGAAAAATTCTACCAATTACATGTGAAAGAGATTCCAAGAGGAAAAAAATTACAGGAATAACACAGTAAAGATTCAAAGCTCTCAGGATAAGGAGAAAAGCTAAAAAAAAGCTAAAAAAAACCTTTTGAACATTGCAGGGCTACAATCAAGATTCCACAAATTCTAGTAGCTTCTATATTGTAGGACTGTAGGTCTTGGAATACTAAATTTTATAGAGCAAAAGACCTGGCATTATGTATGACCAAGGGTACTCTGCAAAGTAGAATCCTGAATGAAAAATGGAACATTTAACAGAATGAAGGATTTTCAGATATCTGTGACAAAAAAAGAGTAGAACTTAATAGAAAATTCAACATGCAAGATTCAGGAGAAATATAAGGTACATATTAAAACCAAGTATAAGGAACTCAATGAGGTCAAATTTGTTACTGTTATATGTGTCACCATTATTTGGATAATTTGAAAGAAAGGGGACTGAGAACTGTCTATGGTAGAGTGAATCTAAAATATAAAATTTCAGGGAAGAGATAAAAAGGAGCAATTATTTCACACAAGTGAGGTGTGAAAGGAAGACAAAATAGAGATGCAAGTGGGGGTGGAGGTCTGGTAGTACCGAACCCTTACTCTCATTGGAAATTGGTCAAAGAGGGAACAAATCTGAAAGGGTATAAAAGTCTAAGTTTAGACAGAAATAAGAAGGAGAGGGCATAGGATAAGGGAAAACTCTTAGGAAGATAGATTATGGGTGAGTGTTGGTGGAGAAGACAAGGGAGGGACTGTTAAATTAAACAGTAGGAAGTCTAGATGGGGTGAAGAAGTATACTAAATAAATGTGGATGCATCTGATGAAAGATGTGAGAAGGATAGTCAGAAAAATAGGTTGGAGGGAAATATGCAAGTAATAATAACTGTGAATTTGAATGTGATGAATTTACTTATAAAATGAAAACTGATGGTAGAATGAATTAAAAATGTGAACACAACAATATGCCACTTCAGAAAACACAAGGAAAATGAGACATACACAGAGAATTAAAATAAAGTGCTAGAGTAGAATTTATTTTGTATAAAAAAGCAGACATAGTAATCATGACCTTAGTCAAGATTAAAGCATTGGAAGATTTAAAAGAGAAAAATAGGGAAACTATGTGTCACTGATTTTATTCAATGTTGTTTAAGATCATTTAAAATAAGTAGGTTGTATAAAATTCCTGAAAGTATGTCTGCCAAAACAGGTTTGGTACTACATGAACATAAATATAAAAGCCTTTATACAAAAATAATCCGATTTAAATAACTGGAGAAACATTCATTGTTTATGGATTGGCAAAGCTAATATAATAAAAATGATAATTTTGCTTGATGAGTATTTGTTGAATGCAATTCTAAATTATTTTCTGAGTTAGAAAAATAATAATAAAATTCATTTGGAAGAATAAAAGGTCAAGAATTTCAAAGAAATTAAGGGAAAAAAAGGTAAAAGAAGGTGATTTAGCAATGCCCAACCTTAAACTAAATTATAAAATAGTAAATAGCAAAACTATTTGGTACTGACTCAGAAATAGAAAGGTAGATTAATGGAACAGAACAGTAGTACAGGACTACTTTATGTTTGACAAATGCAAACATTTATGTTTTGGGGATAGGAATTCTTTATTTGGTAAAAATTGGAAAACTAAAAAGTGGTTTGGCAAGAATTGGGCAGAGATCAACATATTAAACCATGAAAACATGAACTCAAAATAAAGGAAGCCATCACAAGAAAATTAGAACTTTTATTTTGATATTACCTATCAGACTCAGATCGGAGAATAATCTATGAAGAAAGGATAATGTAAAATATTTTAAATTAATAAATTTTTATATAAATAAAACCAATATAATGAAGATAAAAAGAAAAGCAGAAAATTGCTAAAAAATTTTCATAGACAATCTTTCAAATGAAGGTCTCATTTCACAAAATTATAAAGAATTTTGTCAATTTTATAAGAATATGAGTCATAACCAATTGATAAATGGTCAAGGAATACTGACATATTTTTTGATGAAGAAATAAAAACTATATATAATCATATGAAAAATTCTCCAAATCATTATTGATTAGAGAAATGCAAATTAAAACAATTTTGAGATATCATCTTAAACTTATCAGATTGTCTAATGTAATAGATACCTTTTAATTGAGGAATGATCAAAAAGCTGTGGTACATGATTGTGATGGAATACCACAGTGATATAAGAAATTATGAACTGATTGATTTAGAAAAATATGAAAAGACTTGGACCTTTGAAGGAAGATACTATTTATTTCCAGAGAAAGAAGTGCCAAATAGAAATATGCAAAGTATGATCTTACATATATGTGTGTGTGTGTGTGCCTATGTTTAATTGTAGCTTTCTCCAGAGCATGTGGAGGAAGAGAAAAAATATATAGATTCAGAGGAAAATTTGACAGGATAGAAAAAATATGCAAAAAAGCAAAATATCCATATGCAAAATCATTTAAAGATCAAAGGACCTTAAAGATAAATGCAGAGATAAATTGAGAATGATGAATTTCATCAATCATAAGACATAAAATTTCTAATTAGAGCACTTTAGAAGACAAGCAACATGTCATCTATTTTAAATATATGGAAGAATATAGATTAAAAGTCCACAAATTGTCAGCCAAGAGAAACTGCAAACTTAAATTGCAAATAAGGCAATGTTTAAACTTCAAAATTTATGTATCTAATAATACATACTACCAATTCATCTAAGAGTACAATCAAGAGAAGTTAATTTGCATTGAGCAAGGTTATTCGTTGTCTATGAGAAATCAAAGAATTTGAATGTGATGTCCTAAAAAAGCAAAAGAGATCATGATGGGCCTTAGAATAGCATATTTTGTCAGGATAAATCTATTGATCAATTTAAAAGGGTAGACTTTTAACAAAGGGGAGATAGATATTTGAGATATTCCTCCAAAATGAGCCATTAGAAAGTAGAATTTATATACATAACTATAAAATTATTTGATGTCTTTAGATTTTAAGTCAGGGAAATATTTCCTCCTTATAGTAGGAAAGAATATTTCTTTCTTTTCTTTTAGGTTTTTGCAAGGCAATGGGATTAAGTGGCTTGCCCAAGATCACACAGCTAGGTAATTATTAAGTGTCTGAGGCTGGATTTGAACTCAGGTACTCCTGACTCCAGGGCCAGTGCTCTATCCACTGTATTACCTAGCCACCCATAAGGAAGAATATTTCTAAAAGAAAAAGGAAGGAGAAAGGAAATCATGTAAATTAATCAATTTATCAAATTAGTTTGATTATACACACACACACACCTGTGAACCTTCCACTTCTGTAAGGATGTAGATGTAGGTATCTTCTCACATCTCTTCTTTGGGAATCATCTTTTTTCTTTGTGATTTTTCATTACTCACTTGTGATTGTTTTTACTTCTTTCTTCCCTTTATTTTGGTGTCATCATCATGAAGATTATTTCTTGGTTCTGCTTACTTCACTTCCATTAATTCAAGTCTTCCCTTGTTTCTCTTTATTCATTCTTTTGTTGTCTTTTACAGCACATGACATTTACATACCACAGTTTGTTTAGCCATTCCGCAGTTGATATGCATGTTCTTTGTTTCCATTTCTTTGTTATAAGAAAAAATGTCACTATCAATATTTATATATATATATGTATATATATATAAATATATATATATATATATATATATATATATATATACTTCCTTCTTATTGTCAACCTTTTTTTTGGGAGTAGGCATGGCCCAAATAATAAAATGAACTTCCAGAGACAAAGTTATAATCTTGCAAAATATGTTTATACTGTTTTATGAACAACACTGGATTTTAATGAAGCTCAAGGGAAATAAAATTATCAAAAAATAAGGCAAAGTAAAAACATAGAAGAAATTCGAATATCAGAATCTACTCAGAAAAAGCAAACTTTTGAGTTGGTACATGACAGCTATTTTAAATTACAAGAATCATGAGATACAAAAACCTTATACTTCTCAGTGGCCCCAGGAGATAAACAATTCAGAAAAAATGTTAAAAGTTTGAGTAAAGAAAACTTCTTTCATTGGAGTGACATAATCATATATTGAAATAGTAGGTGCCCTCTCATTAGAAGTTTCAAATAAAGTTGATTAAACTTTTTTTTTTGTCAAATTGTTTAGTGAACATTTTTTCGGCTATGATTTGGATTATAAGATCTCAAAGATTTCTGCCAAATCTGAGATCATATGCTTCTGGTTGTTTATATGATTACCTAATGAATAATGAAGGTAACATCTAAAATTACTTTGGAATTTTGAATTATTGATAAGGGTCACATTTTATTTAAGATCACAATGTGGGTGTGTGTGTTTACACTTTGGAAAGAACTGGGACTAAGACCTTACATTATACTCCTCACTCAACATCAGAGAATTCATACTGGAGAGACACCCATAAATGTAAGGAAAGTGAGCAAATCATTATTATTATTATTATTATTATTATTTTTATTTTTTTTAGTTTTTGCAAGGCAATGGGGTTAAGTGGCTTGCCCAAGGCCACATGGCTAGGTAATTATTAAGTGTCTGAAGTTGAATTTGACCTCAGGTACTCCTGACTCCAAGGCCAGTGCTCTATCCACTGCGCCACCTAGCCGCCCCCTTGAGCAAACCATTATCAATGAATTCATACTACAGAAAAACTCCAGTTCACCTTCCCCTCACCTATCAAGTTAATCTTAAATGGAGGTCTATCCACATCACCAATCAGGATCAAATATAAAATCCACTGTTTGGCATTGAAAGCCCTTTATAAACTGACTTCATCCTAACTTTCTAGTTTCCTTATATTTTACCATCCTTTTTATGTTTTGATCTGCTGTGACAATTGGCCTCTTCACTGATTTTTGAATACTGTACTCTATTTCCTGATTCTGTATGATCACCATCTGTCCCATATGTCTATGCTGAGGATTTTCACTTTCCTATGTGTAATGGCTTCCCTGACTTCCTTCAAGTTCCAAGAAATCTTTTCTTGACCCCACCCCTTTAATGTTAGGCCCTTTCCTTTCTTGATTATTTTCAACTTGTCCTCTATGAATCTTCTTTGTATATAGTTGTTTTCATATTATTTACCCCATCTGACTATAAGCTCCTAGAGAGAATGGACTCTCTTATAGCTTTCTTTTTAACCCCTAGGAAGTTGACTTTGTATAAATGATCTAGGAAAGTTTGTAAGGAGTGAAACATTCTACTTTGGATCATATGCTAAACTTTCTTTTTAGTTTTGCAAGGCAGTGGGATTAAGTGGCTTGCTCAAGACCACACAGCTAGGTAATTATTAAGTGTCTGAGACCGGATTTGAACCCAGGTACTCCTGACTCCAAGGCCCATGCTTTATCCACTATGCCACCTAGCTGCACCCTGCACTAAACTTTTGATGTAATTACAAAAGGGTTCGAGGACTAGTTCATGTTTTCAAATTAAAACTTTTGAAGTTCTTCTACCTTGTGACAAGAGCTTTATAATGGAATGGGAAACACGAGTGCAGTGATGTGAAATTTTTATTCAAATTGATATTCAAACTTTATGACAATTCAAGAATCAATACTTTTTTCTGTCCAGAGACTGAGGTTGTGCTTGGGGGCTCTAGGTAGCAACACAAGAGGGTTAAGGGTTGGGAAGCAAAGAGATAGAAACCCAGAGATGGTTAACCAGTTTTGATTTCTATCTAAATAAGTGAGAGAAATCAAAGTGATGGAGCGAAGTAAATAAAAGTGCCATCAGCAAGAGAATGGTGTGGGTAGCGCTGACCTCTGCAGGAGTTCTGAATAAGTCAGAACTATGAAAGTTCTGGACTTGGTGGTGTCTGTGCAGGTGACGTATCATGTTGCCACTGCTCCAAAACACGAGTCCTATACAGATCATATTTCTCAGAGTCATCATGATAAAGTAACTTTCTATAAACATTCTTATTGAGCAATACACAATGTAAGATTCATATGTATTGTTGGTGATGCTCCTTGGTCCTCTCACAAATATTAGCACAGGAATTTCTAACAGTGTATTAATGATCCAGCAGATGAAACAAAAAATAGAAATTTGTTCTATAATTCTGACTATGAATTTTGACAGTATGGAGTCATTGGAACTGATGGCGATGGCCTGAAAACTACACAGAAGGCAGATGAAGGAAATTGAAAGTCCCTGGGCAATTCTGTAAAGGAAAAATATGATTTTGCATCCACCATTGTCCAAGAAATTAATTATCTCAAAAGCTTGCAGTATTTCTGGGTTTCCTTTGCTTACCAGCATAGTAATGTTAGCCAGTAATAGTTGGATCAGAATCAAGTTTAGTGGCCTTAATTTATGAGCAGGTAGGGCATTCAAAATATAAAGAGAAAGGAGGAATAAGTTTGCCAGGATCCCAATTGGAATCTGGAATAAAAAAAAGATTCCGATGCAGACATCATTAATAAGCATTTTCTGTATGTCTTGAAGGGAAGATGAGCCTGACTTACCTAGAGGGAAAGAACAGTTTGTGACTCTTATGTTATGAGATTGTGGCATATTGGAAAAACTTAAACCATGATTCCTTTCTACTTCTTATGCCTATGGCACTTGAAATTAATATTGAGGGATGCTAGAAAGAATTTGAATAAATTACTCATTCTTATTTTCTTCAAATTCAAACTATCTTGAGGAGCAAAAGACTGAGCTCAGAGTTGGATTAGTGATCGGAGAAGAAAGAATGATTCTGGCAATGCTGCAGTCACACTGATTTAAAGGGGGAAAAATCACTTTTCCTTGAGTTATAGTGTTCTTATTGCTCTAGAACCAAATTAACCTTTTCCACTTTACTTTTCAAACAGCTTAGGGGAATCAGGCATATACCTAGGATCCAGGATCATTTCATACAAATCTTAGGAACTAGGATGAACCTAGTGACAGAGCTGCTGAACTAAGAAGTTAATGCAAAAGGGGAAAAAAGAGCTGCGATCATTTCCAAAAAAGCTCATAATCATATATACATGTATAAGCATATGCATATATATGAAAATATTCATATTAATATAATAAACAATATATTTAACTTACAATGAATAAATAAAATATAAATAAATAATAAAATGTGAATAGAAATATATATTTTCACTCCTGAAATTTAATGGCCAAAAATCTACCTGTGAATTCATCTAGTTTCAAAATTCTGTCAACCATGACTCTTCTCTAAAATCATCTCTTTTTCTCTCTCCCCTTGCTGAATATCGGTGACATTATAGAGGTTACATAAATGGCATATTCTTTTTAAAAAATTGTCAGAAAGAAGTAAAATCTGTGAGTAATCATGTCCATAGTCCCAATATTTCTGTAATCTTGAAAGCAGTTTAAAAAATAAGAATATAGGTATCTAAATTTCACAACTTATTTTTTTAATTATGAAAAGTTGGAGGAAGATACAAAGATCTAAGCAAAGAAAGTTTTTAAAATGTGGTACATGAATATAATGTAATTTATGAATATATGTGAGAACTGTGATTTTGTTACTAGGAGAATACTTGGAGTGGTAAATCTTTCCACACAAACTACATCCATCATTTATTAAGTAGGTTAGAAGGAGGGAATTGTTTGGAGTACAAAGTGGTCATTTGATTTGCCTAGGCTTACAAAACTTAGCAAATGTCAATATTAGGATTTGAATTTAGTATTTTCAACTATTCCAAACTGTATCCATAATGTGATACAAAATTGAAATGAAAAGTAATGTCACCACATAAGAGGATTATAAAATTGAAACATTTATGAAGTAACACAAGGTGGGAAACTCCACTAGCCTAGTCCACCCAAGAACAGAGCTCATACAAAAATGAAGGAGATCATTTTGATGAAGATTTAGCTGGAATGACTGAATTTTTTTGAAGAGTATTGAAAATTTCTTTGAAATTCATATATTTTAAAAGTAAAATATTATAAAACAAGACAAGTTTTTTTGTGTGTGTTTTTGCAAGGCAAATGGGATTAAGTGGCTTGCCCAAGGCCACACAGCTAGGTAATTATTAAGTGTCTGAGATCGGATCTGAACCCAGATACTCCTGACTCCAGGGCTGGTGCTTTATCCACTGTGCCACCTAGCTGTCCCAGTAACAGTCTTCTAATGGGATTTTAAATCTGAGGCAAGTCAAGTTTCATTTTCCCACCATACTTCAATTTCCACCCCACTCCTCAGCTTATCATTTGATACTATTACCCATTAGCTTTTCCCTATGCATTTCAAGTTTTATAAATTCTGAAAAGACACCCTGGGTTTCTTCCTAGGATTGACCAAGCTATCATTGTAACTCAGGTCCCCATCTTCCCTCACTTGGACTATTTCAGTAGCCTCCTAATTGGTTTTCTTTTCTAATTCTTCTCCTTCCTAGCAACACAGTTGCTAAAATCATTTTCCTGCAGCATTATCCTTCTTGCTTCATATGTATACTTCTATTAAAATCCATCAACCAATCAATGCCCATTTTATATATGCCTATTAAAGTACTTCAGCAGATGGACAAATAAGACAAAATCCCTGATTTGCCGTCAAGGAATTTAAGTTCTATCATCATTTGAAAACTTTTTTAGGACACTTAAAACCTAAGTAACCAGATGCCAATCTATCCTTATTGACATATTTTATTTTTCTTCCTGAAATCTATGGTTCAGGAAAGCCATTTTTACTTTTCTTTTCCTCATCCATGAGATATGATCTCCCTTACTTTTGCATAGGCTGCTCTCCAGGCTTAGAATGTATTCCTCCACATCTTCATTTCTTTAAATCCATAGGTACCATCAAAACTAATCTCACGTGGCACTGCCTACATTTTTTCCTTGATCCCTACATCCTCCCCCCGCCACACACACACACATTTATAGAAAAAGAAAAGTTTCTAGATCCTGAAGGTGAGAGATAGAGATATCTAGTGACACAAGGGTGGGATCTTCTGCTGCCAGTCAGGTAACTTTGTCAGTGGTGCTTATAATGGCTTATGTCTGCAAAAACAAAGATATTCCCCAATGTGAGTATAAATCACTTAAATCATTGAGCATATTATATATTCACTAAAAAGAGGAAAAGAAAGGGAGATCAGGAATGAGAAAAACTTAGACATGGGAGGAAAGATAAAGCCAGACCATTCCCACGTCTCACATCAGAAATAATTGATAAAATGATAGACATAGTCCATATAAGATTTCGAGGCTTCCTCTTACAATCAATACTCAGCATTAATATTTCACTCTTGAGAGTTTCCCTCTAAACCAACTTCACTAGAATATAGAAAATCAAGAGGGATAATGAGCTCTAGTTCACCCACTTTCTGAATGGTCCTTTCTGTTCTCCAAAATGCAAAGTTCTAAGCCCAACATCTGGTTCTCTCCACTACTTGCCTATCCACATGTTTTAGGATACAATGATTCTTACCAGTTTGTTCTCTGCTGTCAGTGTGAATACCAGTGCTGTGTGTGCAGTCAACAGACTGGGATGATTTATAGGAATATGAGTTCCTGAGCTCCAAATTCCTAAGAGCTGTCTTTAGTACATCACCCACTAGAGAAATGGCACTAACTGCTGGGGGATTATCTCCAAAGAAAGAATCAATCTTTTCCCAGATGCAAATTGTGAACTACAATGATGATTAATAATCAACTCTACATTAAATGACTGAAAGTGCTGAGACTTCAACATTTCTGCAAAGTAAATAGAATGATGTAGGAACCAGGAAAAGAAGGAATATTGAATCCCTGCAGCTCTAATGAAAGTTTGTTGTGTCTGACCTATTGGGACAGTATAAGTTCCATTTACAAGTTAAATTCCTGTTTATTTATTTATTTATTTATTTTTGAGACACAGACACATGTCATACCAGGGAAATAGTTATATCTCATTTTTGGCTTTTTGTGTAGAAGTGACCACTTTAATCAAGATTAATTAATGAAAACTATGTGGAGGGGCAGCTAGGTGGCGCAGTGGAGAGAGCACAGACCCTGGAGTCAGGAATACCTGAGTTCAAATCTGTACGCAGACACTTAATAATTACCTAGCTGTGTGGCCTTGGGCAAGCCACTTAACCCCATTGCCTTGCAAAAAGCCAAAACAAAACAAAAAAAAAAACAAGAAGAAAACTATGTGGAGTTTAAATCTCAAATATCCCATATCTTTCCTATTACTCTAGAAGGCAACACCATTTTCCCAGTACCTCAGGCTCTAACCCTAGGAGTCATCCAGGATTTCTCACTCCCTTTCACTGCCCCTCCTACCTGTCCCATCTCCCCATCCAAACTGTTGTCTGTTGTTTTTGCCTTGGCAACATCTTTTTAAAATGTCTCCTCTCTTCTGAGGCTGCCACCACTCTAGTGCAGGCCCTCATCCCTCACACATAGAGCACTGCACTGATCTGTTTGTGGGTCTGGCTGCCTCAAGTCTTTACCCACAACAGTCCATTCTCCATTTACCAATAAAGGGATTTTCCTAAGGCGCAGGAACCTCAACAAACTCCATTGGCTCCCTATTTCTTCTAGGTTCAAATACAAAATGCTCTGTTACATCCAATCCCCTTCCAGTCCAT
The DNA here is from genome assembly GCF_037893015.1 of Macrotis lagotis. Lineage (NCBI taxonomy): Eukaryota > Metazoa > Chordata > Mammalia > Peramelemorphia > Peramelidae > Macrotis > Macrotis lagotis. The sequence goes on along the minus strand of NC_133666.1, from coordinate 635,452,318 downwards.
TTAAATCTTAACCCCTGACATTTCTTCTTTAGGCCAGTGACTCTGGCCTGTTGGTTGTTCCACAAACAGACAATCTATCTTCTTTTTCCAGCCATTCTTTGACTTTTTCCTTGTGTATAATAATCTTACTTCTCTGCTCAACCTACTAAATTCCCTGGTTTCTCCTAAATCCTAACCAAAAATCCTACCTTTTTTGGAAGCCTTTACCAGCAACTTTTAATTCTATTGCCTTCCTTATTTTAAGTATTTCTTCTTTATTCTGTTACTAGCTTGCTTGCTATATATTTGTTATTATATTGTCTCCTCCATTTGATTGTGTGCTCCTTGAGGTAGGGACTGAATTTTTCAAAATCTCTTTTTTGTACTTGGGAAATAGTAGGCACTTAATAAATGCTTATTGATTGATTGGTTTTTGTCCTGGAGTGCTTCTTTCCTTTCAGAATCATGCTATCACCCTTCCTCCTGCAATTTCTGAAGGCCACAAAAGAGTTTTGTGTGATTTGAATTCCCTTTTCATAACCTCTTATGTTAATGTGATGAACTAATACAAAAAGTAGAATTTAGTGGAATAAGGGGTAGCTAGGTGGCACAGCGGATAGAGCACTGGCCTTGGAGTCAGGAGTACCTGATTTCAAATCTGGTCTCAGACACTTACTGGTTACCTAGTTGTGTGGCCTTGGGCAAGCCACTTAACCCCATTTGCCTTGCAAAACTTAAAAACAAATTTAGTGGAATAAATGAGAAAAAATCCAAATTAAAAAAATTTTTTTTTAAAAAAAATACAAATTAGGGGTTATAAAACATCTATTATACATCAAGTGAATTAAAAAAAGTTGTAGTAGCTCTGATATCAGACAGGGTAAAAGTAAAAAAGATCTTTTTTGATACCAAAATGCATGTAACAAAATAAAAACAAGTAAATTAAAGCATTAAAAAATTGGATTAAAAAAGCCAATTTTAATAATTAATAAAATAACAGTTGTTTTTAATAATAACATGCTATTTACAATTCAATAACAAAGATCATAGGGAAACATCCACTGCTCCTTAATGGAATACAAAAACTGCAAGTGTGATTTTAAACAGGGAAAAAGAAGAGAATAAAAAGTATAAAAAGGCAAATTATTTTTTAATAAGGTAATGAGGACAATAAATTGATTTCAATAATTTAATTTACATGTACCCAATTGCATAGATACCAAATTATTAAAGAAAAAACTAAATTAATTACAAGGGACAAAATACAATAAACTATAATAATTGAAGCCCTTAACTTACCCCTCTCAATTCTATATAAATTTAATCAAAAAATAAACAATTAAGAAATTTATGGCATGAGGAGAATTTTAATAAAAGCAGGTATTATAAATTTCTGAGAATTTCAAAAAGGAAGTAGAAGGATCCATTTTTAATCCTCATTTGTTTATGGCACTTTTTATAAAAATTGATCCTCTTTTAAATGACTAAAAAAAGTCACAGGCAAATGCTGAAAAGTAGAGCTATACTTATTCTTTTCTGTATACAATGAAATAAACAAGGGTCATTGAAAAGTATTAAAATCAACTGGAAATTAATTCACTTAAAAGATTTTTGGTTCAAAGAACAAATCTTAACAAGAATAGATAATTTAAATATAGCATCGTCAAAGATAAAACAATATTCTGAAATTTTTGCATTGCAGTCAGAGCAGTCATTAGGTTAAAATTCAAATTTCTAAATATTTTTATTAAGAAAAGGGAAGAAAAAGAGAGTGGCTTGTGGGAAGTTGTTGGAGTAGGTCAGGAAACTTCAAGGTCTCCAAATATCTTTCACAAAAAGACAAAATATTGTTTGAAATTGAAAGGAGAGTAGCAGAACGAAAAACAAGTTGTTGTAAAGTAGTTGTTGTCCTAAGATAACCTGAGAGCACCCCAGAAAAGAAGACTTCTAGTGGAAGAGGTTTGGCTTGAATCCAGCGCAAACACCTCCAGTGCAAACAACAGATTCTGAGGAATCATCAAACAAGACCTGGGAGCAGCTCAGTTTGCTGGGAGCCTCCACTTCAGCAATTTTTATCTTACAGACAGAGTGGGGGTCAGAAGACTGAGTAGTAGAACATAGAAAGACCTTTCATTGTTGACAGATGCCAAGCACAGCTGTGTTGACCAGACACATCCCAGCCTATGGTTGCAAGGGAGAAGGATCTAGTGCATTCCTGGTGAATATATTAACTGAAGGGTGGGGACCCTGCTTACTGTGGTTTCTTGTAGGAGAGTAAAGTCCCTGGTTTTGGGTACCAGGACAAAGGGGAGAGCTGAAGTTTCTAACTTTGGAAGATTGCAGGGAGCAGGAACACTTCCAGAATGGCAAGGCTGGGGCGGGGGGCTGGTTCTGGCTCAGGTGTGGAGAGGGGTTTCCCAGATTGGGTTCTCCCTAGAACTCAGAAAATAACAGTAAGAAGGTCCTGAAGAAGGTCCTGAAGCCTGGGATACCATTCCCTATCCTTACAACTAGAATCTGCTAAAATAAAATAAAATGAAATAAAGAAAAAATGAGTAAGACAGCTACTACGGTGATAGAGATGATCTGGTTTCATATTCAGAAGAAGAGAGTGAAGTTAAAAAAAATCACTCTTTTTTTCAAAGAGAAATATCAAATATCCCAAAAAGAGTTTGTGCAAGAACATAAAGAGGACTTTACAAATCAAATAATATAGATCAAAGAAAAATTGAGAGAAAAGAGTAATCCAAGAAAATAAAGAAAAATTTTAAAATAACATCAACTAACTGGAAGAAGAGAGTAAAAAATCTCAAGAAGAAAATTTCTCAAAACTAGAATTGGGCAAAGGAAAGTTCATGTTATAAGATGCCAAGAAATAATATAACAATATCAAAACAATGAAAAAAAAGAAGAGAAACATTTCCTCAGAAGATCAGCTGATCTGGAGAACAGATGGAGGAGAAGCAGTAAAAAAAATTGTTAGACTACCTGAAAGTTATGACCAAAAAATGATATAATAATATAAGAAATTATTAAGGAAAATTGGTCTGAAGTTCTAGAAGAAAGTAAATCAGAAATAGAAAAACTCTGCCAATCACCACTTGAAAGAGATCTCAGAAAGAAAAATTACAGGAATATCACAGCCAAGTTTCAAACTCCAAGGAAAAGGAGAAAATACTGCAAGAAAATAAGTCAGAACTACAATCTGGATTCCACAAGACTTAGTACCTTCTACGTTGAAAAACTAATCTTGGAATATTATATTTTATAGAGCAAAAGATATGATGATATGATTAAGAATCATCATACAATAAAGTATAATCCTTAATGAAAAAAAAGGTGACATTTAACAAATTGAAGGACTTTCAAGTATGTGTGACAAAAGAAATTAATGAAAGATTTAATATACAAGATCCAGGAGGAAAATAAAAAACATATAAGATCAGTTATAAGGGTTTCAATAATTTCAGATTTCTTAGTTCATTATACAAGAAATTGTTATCAGTACTCTTACGACTGTCATCATTATTTGGGTCATTTGGAAAAAAGGCTTGAACTCAGTCATATATGATAGGGTGATTCTAAAAAATAAAATTGCCTGATAGAGATTAAGAGGAATAATCATTTCACATAAAAGGGGAATGAAAGGAGAAAGTGATAGAGAAGAAGTGGGTGTCAAGGGCTGATATTGCTGGTCCCTTACTCTCATTGGAAATTGGTCAAAAAGGGAATAAATCTGAAACGGTATAAAAATCTTTTAAATTTCAAAAGAAACAAGAGGGGGTGGGGAAGGGACTTTTAGAAGGGTATGTGGATTGAGATTTGGATGGGGAGGGGATAAAGAGAAGCTTTTAGAAAGATAGGTAGATAAGGGGAAAGAGAGGGGAAAGAAATAAATTAAATAAATGAGGAGGGATTGGGTAAATGATGACGGGAGAATGATTGTCAGGAAAAACAGGATGGAGGGAAATACAAAACTAAGTCAGAATTTGAAAGGGATGAATTTACTCATAAGATGAAGATGGATAGCAGAATGAATTAAAAATCTGAGTTTAACAATATCACAGTGAAAATTAGACATACACAGAGCGTCAAAATAAAATGCTGGAGTAGAATTTATTATGTAAAAAAAGCACAGGTAGTAATAATGACCTTAGTCAAAGTTGAAGCTCAAGTAGATTTAATTAAAGAGAAAAAGAGGGAAACTATACTATGTGTCACTAATATTATTCAGTATTCCAGTTAAGTAGACTGCATAAAATACTGGAGGATATACAGGCCAAAACGGGTATAGGTACTACATGAACATAAATATAAAAAACTTTATGCAAATAAAATCAGATTTAAATAACAGGAAAAATATTCACTGTTCATGTGCTGGCAAAGCCAATATAATAAAAATGACAATTTTACTATATGAATCTATTTGTTTAATACAATGCTAAAAACTAATTTTATTGAGTTAAGAAATTATAACAAAATTTATTTGGAAGAATAAAAGGTCAAGAAGTCCAAAGAAACTATGGAAAAAAGTTAAATGAAGGTAAAACTAAATTATATAAATTATAAGTAGCAAAAAAATATAGTTCTGTCTCAGAAATAGAAAGGTAGATTAGTGGAATAAAGTAGATAAACAGTACACAGTAGTAAATGACTATATTAGCTTTGTGTTTGACAAAAATTAAGATTTATGTTTTTTTGGATAGGAATTCATTATTTAGTAAAAATTATTGGGAACCAAAAGGCAGTTTGGCAGAAATTGGGATTAGGCTAATATATTAACCCATGTTCCAAGGTAAGATTAAAATGGATGCATGACCTAGAGATAAAGGGAGTCATCACAAGAAAATTAGAAGAAAATTTATTCTGATATTACTTTTCTATGAATAAAGGAAAATTTTGAGCATTTTAAATTCAAAAGTTGTCACAAAACCAATATAATCAATATTTGAAGAAAAGCAGAAGACAAAATTTTATTGTACTATCTTTAGATAAGGGTTTCATTTCACAAATTTATAAAGAATTTTGTCAACTTTAAAAAAACACGAGTCATATCTCAATCTATAAATGATCAAAGGATATGAATGGACAGGTTTTTTTGATGAAGAAATAAAAATTATATATAATTAGGTGAAAAATGCTCTAAATGATTATTGTTGAGATAAATGAAAATTAAAACAATTCTGAGATATCATCTTTACCTGTCAGATTGTCCAAAATGTTAGATGCCCTTCAATTGGGGAATCATTAAAAAATCTGTTGTAAATCATTGTGTTGATAAACTATAAGAAATAATGTTTAAGAAATAATGCACTGCTTGATTGAGAAAAGCATGGAAGAACTCAGACTTATGAAGGAAGATGTTATCCAAATGCAGAAAAGAATTGAGAAACAGCAATACGCATAGTATTATCTTACAAATACCTTTATAGGAGGAGGAAAAAAATAACACAAATTTGGAGGTAAATTTGGCAGAATAGATTCAATATATAAAACCATTAAAAGAGCAAAGGTCTTGAGGACCAATGTAGAGGTAAATTGAGAAAGAAATTTCATCAGTTATAAATCATAATAATCTTGAATGATACATTTAAGAAAAGAAGGCAAACAATTTCATTTATTTTAAGCATAAGACAATATATTGATTAAAAATTCACAAATTGTCAACTGAGAGAAACTACAAACTTAAATTGCAAATGAATGCAAAAACTTCAAATTTAATGTATCTCACAATACATACTGTACATAGTCAAGAGAAGTTTAAAAGGATGAACTTTTAACAAAAAGAGATCGATATTTGAGGGATTCTTCCAGAATTAATCAAAAGTTTGCAGAATATGTATTTATATCCATAAAATTATTTGATTTTTTGATTTTATATTGGGATAGTATCTCTGAGGATATTATTCCTACCTCCTCACAGAAAACATCTTATAGAGCAAAGAATATTTCTTAAAGAAGAAAGGAGATAAAAATCATCCAAATTAATCATATATCAAATAAATTTGAAAATATATATACAATGTCCCACATCTGTGAACCTTCCACCTCTGTAAAGCTGTGGAGTGGCAGTATTTTCTTATATCTCTTCTTTGGTACCATTCTTTTTCTTTGAGATTTTGCATTATTCACTTGAGCTTGTTTTGCACTTGTTTCTTTCCTTTATATTAGCATCATCATTATGATTTCTGATCCTTGTTTCTGTTTTCATCACTCTCAATTCAAATTTTTCCATGTTTCTTTTTATTCTTTATATTAGTTATCTTTTAATAGCACATTATGTTTGCATATTGCCATTTGCTTAGGCACTGGTCATTTGGTGTGTGCATACTTTGTTTCCATTTTATATAACAATAAATGCTACTATCAATATTTTAGTGTCTATGTAGACTTCCATGTTATTGAAGACCTTTGTGGAGTATGAATGATTTAAACATTAAAATCAACTTTGTCATTATTCCAGAGATAGATAAAGTTATGTTTTCTTTCCATTTATTTACACTGATTTATAAACAAGACCTGATTTTAATGAAGGGAAAATAAAATAATTAAAAACAGAATAAGGCAAAGTCATAGAAGGCAAAACATAGAAGAAAGAATATTTATCAACATCTGCTCAGAAAGAATCAGCTTTTGGGTTTGTACATGATGGCTATTTTCAATTACATGAAGTGTTATCATGAGATACAAGGATTATACTTTCTATTCCCATAAGGTAAATATTTCAGAAATGAAGTTAAAAGTTTGAGAAGGGAATATTTTTCTTATTATCAGAGTGAAATGATCTGTATATGGGAAACAGTGGGTGTCCTCTCATTAGAAGTGTTAAATAATGTGGATGAAACCTTTTTTTTTGGCATACTGCTCAATCAATTTTTATTCATTTATGATTTGGATTATAAGGTCTCAGATTTCTTTCAACTCTGAGAATATATGTTTCTGGGTGTTTCTTTGATTGACTAATGAACAATGAGGGTACCATCTTAAAACTACTTTAAAACTTGAATTATTGTCAAGGGTCAAATGTTCTTTAAGGTCACAGTTTGTCTTTGTGTGTATGGGGGTGTGAATGTGATTGTGAGTGTGAGTATATTGGAAAGAATTGGGACCCAAAACTTACTTTATACCAGTCATTCAACATCAGAGAATTCATGTTGGAGAGAATCCCATAAATGCAAAGAATGTGGGCAAGCCTTCAGTGAGAGTGAGAGTGGACTCCTTACCTACTATTAGAAAATTCATACTGGAGAAACGCTCCAGTCCACCTTCCACTAGGAGTCAAACTGATCTTAAATGGAGGTCTATCCACGTCATTCTCTTATTCAGTAGGTTTCAGTTGTTGCCTCTCACTTTAGAAAAAAATCCTGTTTAGCTTTGAAAAGCTCCTTCCTAATGTTCTAATTTACATTTTATCATACTTTTTTATACTTTAAGTTGTAGTGACAATTGTCCCCCCTATTGATTTAACATTGTACCCCATCTCCTGGCTCTGAATTATCACTGTTTGTCTCATATGTCTATCTGAAATTCTCATTTTCCTATGAGACATGGCTTCACTTAACTGCCTTCAAAGCTCAGATAGAATACTGCCTTCTGCAAAAAAGTCTTTTCTTGACCCACTTCCTTAATGCTAGACCCTTCTCTTTCTTGTTTATTTTCAATTTATCTTGTAGGTATATTGTTTGTTTATATATTATTTCCCCCATTAGACCGGGGTCTCCTGGATTGAAGGGACTCTCTTGTGGTTTTCTTTTTAACCCTTAGGAGATTGATTTTGTAAAGTGATCTGGAAAAGGCTGTAACTAGCAGAAGTAGGAAATTTCCTGCCTGTTGGCTGTATTGATTTGGTGTTAAAAAGGCAGCTGCAGGTGTGACTTGAAATTCAATAATTCAAGTAGGTTTTTAGAGGTGAATTAGTTAAATGTTTGACCAAATATGGCCCACAAATAATGTTAAAAATATTCAAATGGCCTTGGCAGTAAGAAAGTTCCTAAAGCTGAGGAGTGAAACATTCTACTTTGAAAAGACACTAAACTTCTGATGTCATTAAAGAAGGGTTCCAAAACTGGTTCATGTTTTCAAACTAGAAACTGTTCAAGCTTTCCTTCCTTTATGAGAAGGGCCTTAACAGAGTGGGAAGCAGAAAGCAGAAGTGAAATTCATTCTATCACTCCTACAGTCATACTTTAGCACAATTTAAGAATTAGTATCTTTTCTTGTCCTGAGAATGCCGCTATACTTGGGGGCTCTAGGGAGCAAGACAAGAGGGCTTAGGGTTGGGAAGCAAAGAGATAGAATGGAACATATGGTCAATGAGTATCGGTTACTATCTATATAAGTGAGAAAAATCAAAGTGATGGAGTGAAGTAAGTAAAAGTTGGTAAAAATGCCCATCAGTTGTAGGATAGTTTGTGTGGCTCTGATCTTTACAGGAGTTCTGGATGAGAAGCTGGTACTATAGATAGTCTGGATTTGCTGGTGGTATCTGTGCAGGAGAAGAACCATGTAGCCACTGCTCCAAAACATGAGTCCTATACATAGCACATTTCTCAGAGAAGTCACAATAAAGTAACTATCTATAACAATTCCCATTGAACAATATATCATATTAGATTCATATGTATTGTTGGTGATACTCCTTGGTCCTCTCACAAATATTGGCACAGGAATTTCTATCAAGATATTAATGATCCAACAGAAGAGACAAAAGGTAGAAATTTGTTCTGTAATTATGGTTTTGAATTCTGACAGTGTGGAGACATTGGGACTGATAGTAATGGCCTGGAAGCTACAAAGAAGGCAGGTGAAGGAAATTAAAAGCCCTTGGGCAATTCTGTAAAGGAAAAATATAATTTTGCATCCACCATTGTCCAAGAAATTACTTATCTCAAAAGCTTGCAGTATTTCTGGGCTTCCTTTGCTTAGCAGCATAGTGATATTTGTTAATAACAGCTGAGACAGAATTAAATTCAATGGCCTTAATTTATGGCCAGGTCGGGAATTCAAAATATAAAGGCAAAGGAGGAAGAAGTTTGCCAGGATCCCAATTGTAATCTGGAAGAGCAAAAAGATCCCGATGCAGACATCACTAGTAATCATTCTTCAAATGTATGTCTTGAAAGGTCAATGAGTCAGACTGATGTAGAGGGAAACACTTTATGAGATTGTGGCACATGGGAAATATACCACAACTCCTTTCTCCTTCTCATGCCTAAGGCACTTGAAATTAATATTGAGGAATGCTATAAAGAACTTTCTTTGACTAGATATTCATTCTTTTCCCTTCAAATTTAATCCATCTTGAGGAGCAAAAGACTGAGTTCAGAGACAGTTTAGGCGATTAGAGAAGAGAGAATGATCCATGCAGGGCTGGAATTATTATATTTGTTTGTTCTCAGGTCATTGGCTATGAAGCAAGTCAAAAGGTGATCCCTCTCCCTCCCCACTGTTTTAAAGAACAAAAATAATCACCTTTCTTTGAGTTCTGGTGTTCTTATTGATGTAGGACCAAATCAGTCTTTATCTCCTCTATTGTTGAAACCTAAACAACATTCTGCTTCCAGGCAGACAAGACCCATTTCACACCAATCTGAGGGGCTGAGATGAACTGTGGGAAAGAGCTGTTATAGTAAAGAAGTTGGTGCAAAAGGGTCAAAAAGAATTTCCAAGTTTTGGGTGCAATGATTATTTAATTATATATGTATTTTATCTGTCTTCACACATACACACACACACACACACACATATATGTTTTTCTATTTATGTATTTTTGTGTCTATAAATAAAGCCCTGAGTTTTTATGACCCAAACATGTCTGGGAGTTCATGTAATCCTAACATTCCATGAACTATGATTCTTCTTCAAAATCATTTTTGTCTCTTCCTCAGTGCCCAGAAATGTTTGGCATCTAATTTTGAAAATTGAATTTTTGAATTGAAATTGATTATGGCTAAATTGACTCCTTCCATTTTTTTTGTTCACTTAGAGAAAAGGAAGGGGATAGTTTTACATGACAAATATATTGAGGTGATGAACAACTTAAACTGTAAATTAAGTATATTATTCTGATCTTAGAGGTCATATGAATTTACCTCTCTTGGAGAATTTCAAATCAGTAAAAAGTATTGCCTTCCTTCTTCTAAAGTGACTTATTGTCCAATAGATAGGTAGAAAAGAATATGAAAACATACAAATGTGCCATACCATGTCATGTGATAAAGACAAAGAAGTAACTAGAGTTATATGATAATTTTGAAGAGGAAAAAAGTCAATAGTACTTCATGGAGAAAGTGACCCGTAGATGGGAGTGATTTCAGTCAATGAAAGAGCTAAAAAGTGGAGGCAGTATGTGAGCCTAGATATCTGTATGTGTGTGAATGAGTCAGAGACAGAGACAGTGAACAGACAGATTGCCTCCTTCCCTCTACATAAGTGTTTGTCCTTTCAAACAGGCTCACAGTGAACAAAGGAAAGCAAATTGGCAACAGCTTTGTGTCCTAATACCAGTCAGATCATCAATGCTTCCCCTAGCCAAGTCGTTATTTTATTTGGCTCACTGTCTAGAGTGGAAGTCTGTTTTCCTTAGGAAAAGATTCTCCTCTGTTAGAGAACATGTACAAAAACGAATCAGTAATTCTCTTCATATAGCTCTCAGGATACAGATAGACAATTACCTGCTCTACTAAAATCTGTTCCTAAAAGAAAATCTATTTCATTCCCTCCCCAGTAACTCCACAATTTTTTTGGCTACTTTTATCCACCCAGACCCATAGTCTAGTAATGCCATAGTTAATAGCATTTATAATATTAACAGATAATAGAAATAGGTAAATGACCTCTTATGAAATAGAGGTTAAATTTTATGAATATAATTATAAAATACATTTTTTTGTTTCCAAGGTAATGGGGTTAAATGACTTGCCTAAGGTCACACAGCTACAAAATTTTAAGTGTCTGAGGTCAAACTTGAGCTCAGATCTTCCTGACTCTAGAGTCAGTGCTTTATCCACTGTACCACCTAGCTGCCCCTATAAAGTTTTTTTTTTAATCAAATAAAGGTAGTTTTAAATAATTGGAAAAATAGTAAGTATTCATGGGTCTCCAAAGCAATGTAATCAAAATGACTGGAATTTTTAATCAATACTGCCATTAAATATGTAAAATATTGGGTAATAGAATTTTTATTAGGAATTTATAGACGCTCATATATTTCCACACCAGTTCTGGGAGATAAAAATATGTGTGGTAACAACCTATTCTCAGGCGTCTGTGTGAGAGAGGAAAATCTAGGGAATCTATAAGATCTCTATAAACCATGTACAGAGTATAAACCTTCTCCACTTTTCAACTTCCAGATAATTCCAATCTCCCTTCTTTTATGTCAATTGTTGGGGGGATTTTGAGAAAAGAAGAAAAACAATAATGCTAAGAGGAAAAGACACTTCTATTATAGATATTTTACCTACTAGAAGGCATTTGCCATGAGTCAACCTAGTCTTGGGATGGAAAATGAAAAGGGCAAAGGTGGAGGAGGTGAAGAGTGAGTAGAAATAGTAGTCCCATTTGTGGCAAATATATTGATATATAAGGTCCTTTGCTTAAATAAGTGAGGCCCTCTTTTAGGTTGTGACCTTCAGACCTGAGAGGAGGAAGAAGTGGATCAATGACCTACTCAGAAGGCACTATCTTTTTTTTTTTTTTTAGATTTTTTGCAAGGCAAATGGGGTTAATTGGCTTGCCCAAGGCCACACAGCTAGGTAATTATTAAGTGTCTGAGGTCGGATTTGGACTCAGGGAGGGACTCCTGACTCCAGGACCAGTGCTCTATTAACTGCGCTACCTAGCGGCCCTGGAAGGCACTATCTTGCCCAGATTATTCTGGATTCTCAATGCCTCCTATATGTCTTTGTTGTGGGATACCTGGGCTGTTCTCTACAAGGGAGTAAATAGGTACAGAAGAAGGACTTCTGCCATTTTGATAGAGAGGGTTAGGATCTCATTTATTCATATCTGACTGTTTCCCATTTCTACTCCCACAATTATTTAGAATCATAGAAACTTCTCATTAAGAAAAATCCCATTTGTCTGTTCAGATGTGTTTGTATGTGTGTGTGGCAAGATAACATTACTATTAATCAAAATGATGCAAATTATAAGAACTTTGAGCTACCACCTTATATCCCTCACATTGAAAATAATTAAAATTATTATGCCAATTGTTGGTGACATTGTAGAGGAATAGGTTACATGAATGGCCTATTCTTTTAAAAAATTCTCAGAAGTCAGTAAAATCTCTAAGAGCAATCATGACCATATTCTCAATACTTCTGACATTTTGAAATCAGATTTTTTAAAAAAACAAGGATATGAGTAAGTAAATTTTACAGCAGTATTTTTTAATTATGAAAAGTTGGAGGCAGATCCAAGGATTCTAAGAATCATTTTTAAAGTGTGGTACATGAATATAATGTGAGAGATCTGTGATTTTGTTACCAGGAGAATACTTGGGAAATCTTTCCACATACAGTCTATATCCATTTTTGATTAAGTATATTAGAAAGAGGGAATTGAATGAAGCACAAAATGGCCATTTGACTTGTCCAGGGATATGTAGCTTAGTAAATATCTTTATTAGGATTAGAACTACTAAGTTCTGTCTGTCTACTATTTCAAATTTTATACATAATGTGATGAAAAATTCAAATACAAAGTAGCATATAAAGAATATAAAGCTCATACTACCTATGACCTTTTAAATATAAAAATGAAGGGAAATGAATGGAAAAACAGATCCTATTCATGAAAATTTAGAGGGAATGACTGAAATTTTTTGAAGTATATTGAAAATTTCATTGAAGTCCACATATTTAAATGTAAAATAGTGTAAAGTAAGTGAGCAGTTGTTTTGATGTTCAATAGTACATTTATCTAATTATTTTAAAAATATATCTAAATATAATTTATTATTACAACTTAAATAAGATGACTTTTAAGATTTCTTCCCTTTCTGGATCACATGAAATTAATTTAAAAACACAAAGTGCCAATTTCAATCCCACCTATATTTGTGAATATTCAATTGGATGTTTAAGTACCAGATGGTTTGGATGATAACTAAAATGGGATTTAAATCTGAGGCAGCATGTCAACCTTCAATTTGCCCACTATACCTCAATTCCCACTACCCCCCTTTCTCCCCCCTCCATATAATTTGATACTGTTATCCACTTCTTTTTCCCTATGCATTTCAAGTTTCATCAGTTCCTAGGATTGATTAGGCTATCATCCTTGTTCAGGTCCGCATCTGTCTGTCAATTGGTCTATTTCATTAACTTCCTAATTGGTCTTCTTTTCTACCTAATGCATGTTTCACACAGTTGCTAAAATTATTTTCCTGAAGCATTATCCTTCTTACCTCACATGTGGACTTCCATGAAAATCAATCTATCAATGTACATTTTATATGTGCCTATTATGGTACTTTATTAGATGATCAAATAATAAGACTAAATCCCTAATCTGGTCTCAAGGAATTTATATTCTATCATCATTTGCAAACTCTTCTAGGGTACTTAAAACCTAAGCAACCAGATGCCAATTTAGCCATATAGACTATATTTTATTTTTCTTCCTGAAATATATTGTTCAGGGAAGCTGTCTTTTTTTTCTTTTCTTCACCTAGGGTCTTCCTTACTTTTGTTTAGTCTATTTCCCAGGCTTAGACTGGATTCCTCCATATCTTCATTTCTTTCCATCCATAGTTGTCATCAAATCTAATCTCAAGTGGCACTGACTAAATTTTTAACTGATCTCTACTGTTTCTCATAGCCACTTCCCCTACCCCTCACATTATATTGCTCTGCGACCCTTTCAATCTTCAGCAACTTTGTAAGTTTTAAGATAGGTGTATGCTGGCAATATCCTCTGTAGTGTATGAGAGCCATTTTAAAAATTCTGAAGGTAAGTACTTACACCACAGCAAACACTACAAATTAGGTATTGATTTCTTGTTTTGTTGATTCTGTAGACTTACTAAAGTGATGAATTGAAAAGTTAATAATACAAATTAAGAGAAGCATATCATCTGTAAGGTTGTTTTTTTTTTGGCACAGTGCTATTCATAACTGTTGTTTATCATACAGGACAATCTGTAAAAAGGCAACTAGATAGTGCAGTGGGTGAGAGTATCAGCTTTGAAGTCAAGAGGACTTGAGTTCAAATGCAGTCTTAGAGAATTCCCAGCTATGTGACCTTGGACAAGTCACTTAACCTCAATTGCCTCATCTTTTTTTTTTAGGGTTTTTTTTTGCAAGGCAAATGGGGTTAAGTGGCTTGCCCAAGGCCCAATTACCTCATCTTCAGTCATCCTGATTCTATCTGGTCACTGGACCCAGATGACTCTGGAGGCAAAAGTGAGCCTGGTGACTTAGCACAACACTCCTCACTCAAATCCAATTTGTATATATGTCATGTCATCACTTCCCTGATGTGATGGTCTTCATCAAGAATGAAGGACAAGGGGCAGTTAGGTGGCCCAGAGGATTGAGCACAGGACCTGAGTTCAAATTTGACCTCAGACACTTATTACCTAGCTATGTGACCTTGGGCAAGTCACTTTAACCCCATTGCCTTGCAAAAAAAAAAAGCAAAAAACAAAAGAATGAAGGACAACCCCATCATCACCAGGACATTTAAATACAAAATAATTTACATAAAGACATCATTGTCCCACTCAGACTGCTTTCATCTATTATAGAATGAACTATTTTTAAATACTAGTAATATTGCTCTGATTTCTAATTCTTATCAGAGATATGTTTTCTATTTTATCAAAATTATTACATTCCCTATACCTTGTGTTTGTGTGTCTCATATCTATGTAGTTATTTACCATTTTATCTCTCTCATTAAATGTAAACTCCTGGTTGGGATGGGAGGGAGGGGGTCTGGACACTCTTTTTGACCTTTGATTGAATCTTCAGTTTTTAGTAAGGTCCCTGCACAACTTCACAAGATTCTGTGAGCCTGAAACTGTGATTGCTCCTCTCAGAGCTTTTATTATATTTGCATCAATCAGCAGCCCAGGGGCTGTCTGGCAAAAAACTGGAGATCTTATCCCAAGTCTGACAGAAGTTTCTCCAGTTCTATTCCTTATAAGGCCTTGTCTCTGAGTCTTGAAATCTCTCAAGGATATAGATCCAGAATAAAACTTTAGCCTTTCCATTTGATCATTAGCTAAGGTTCTCAATTGAATTTCCTCTGGGAGACCTTACTAGAATTTATGGAGAGAATTTCCCATATTCCCATTGTTTTTCTGTTTAAGCTTAATCATAAAGAGATAAATGTCTTTTTAAAAAAATTTCTTGGTTTTTGCAAGGCTATGGGGTTAAGTGACTTGCCCGAGGTTGCATAGTTAAATAAGTTTTAAATGCCTGAGGGCAGACTTGAACTCAGGTCTTCCTGACTCCAGGGCCAGTGCTCTATTCACTGCACCACCTAGTTGCCCTACCCTCCCCATAAGTGTTTTTTATGCAAAATAATCACCAAATAACTGACTTTCCAGGTTCCCTAGTTTTATTAAGTTCTATGGTTTGCCTGTTGGAACATTAAAATTATTGGCTAGGCAAAATGTATATAGGTCATTTATGTTTTTTGGGGGAGAAGTTCATCTCTGTTGATTTTTTAATTTAAAAACGAGCTTTTTGAAAGCTTATATAATTTTTTTCTTATATACTTTTTATTTTAGGTTTTTTTGCAAGGCAAATGGGGTTAAGTGTCTTGCCCAAGGCCACACAGCTGGGTAATTATTAAGTGTCTGAAACTGGATTTGAACCCAGGTACTCCTGACTCCAGGACCGGTGCTGCACCACCTAGCCACCTCTCTTATGTACTTATATACTTTTTAAAGCCTAAAATGATTCACTCACACCTGAAAAGGGGCTCATTTTCTATGAGGTGCAAAGACAGATTGGTATGGAAAATGCCCTTACAAATTCTAGTCTCTTATTTGACCCTTAAGACTTCACATTTCCTGAATATTGAAGGTTTATCCTTACAACTCATATTGGTTTGATCAGCCACAATCAGACACACTGTGATTTGTCTCAAACATAATGATGTCATTTTGGTCTTCTTCATAACAAAGGACAAGAACCAACCTTACATCTGTATGTATACCTGTGAGAATTTATATATACATAAACATAGATGTATTTACCTCCATGTAACTATTATCTTTACCAATAGAATGGAATTTGCTTGAGGTCAGAGATTTAATTTTTTTCTTTGTAATCACAGTGCTATGCACAATGTCTGACTTACAATGGAAACTAAATAAGCCCTTGTTGAGTGACTGGCATTGATTTAAGTATGCCAATTTGTTTTGTGTATATTTTCAGTTTATTCATTGGCATTCTTAAGTTCTTCTCTAAGAGAAATGTACTCTACTTTATTAACCCCTCTGACCCCTTATAAGAAATTGTTCTCTTTATATAAGAGCATCTCTAAGATCTTAATGGCTATACATATTTTTTCTTACTTTTTATGTAAGAAGACATGAAAACACATTATGGAAAGTATAAATAATAGTGAATGGAGGCAAGCTGTCACAAGGAGGAGTTTTAAACACAATCTATAGTTCATGCACTACACAAGTACCAACTAAATATTAAAAGTCTTAAAAAATTCTCACTTCAAGTAAGAATGAGGTTGAATAATTTAATTACCTCAACTATAATATTCTTTTTGGTATTTTATCATAAATAAATATTGCATGTTAAGTATTTTTTTATCATCTAATTATATCATTCATTAATTTTAGTTCATATGTTTTCTTGCTTATGTTTTTTGAACAAACTTTGTGTTTTAAGTATATATTCTTTTTCATTATAGTTACTTTTAAAAAATATACTGATGTATTATATTGCTTAATTGCATAATTAGCATTTTATACTTCTTTTTATGCTATACATATATTATGATACAATAATTAAGAAAATGCCAATTTTTGTATTTTTTAAATAGCTCTTAAAACCAATATCACATTTTCTTCATAGAAGTTTACTTACAATCAAATAAATGAAAATCACATAATGAATTATCATAATAATATTTTAGTTTTCTCAGAAATTTTTAATGTGAGAGTTTATTCTCTTGTATAGTGTTTAGAGCATTATACTAGGAATTATTAAGTTTGAACATCCCATATTATATATTTGCTAAGTGCTTGACCATGAAAAAAACATATTCAATTGAATTAATTTCCACATATGTGGAAATGGGCAGTGTTATGACTTCATAGGTTGTTTCAAGGCTCAAATGAGATGTAGTCATAGAACTTTTTGAATCTTAAAAGCTTTTAATTGATGTTACTTATTAACATTATCTTTCATTGTTCTTTCCGATTTTAATTGCATTAATAAATTAGTATTGTACATCAGTTATGACAGTTTATATTATCATTTTCACATTCTGAACATTTAGATTTCTCTGGGTCATCAGAAATGATATGATTAGAAACAGTATTTGAAGAGCTCTTTGTTATTATTTTGACAAATTTTGGCATATATTAATATAAATGGAATTTTAATATACATGTTGTTTTAAAATTGTATATATTTTCTTTCAAATGGCCAAATTATTCTCCCAAAATATTCTCCCAACTTAGAATTGTAGTAGCAGAGTTTTTTAAAAAGAAAAAGAAAAGTTAATGATCACTTGATCAGCCTTATTAATAATCAAAGAGATTAAAAAAAACTTTGAAGTTCCATAATTCTTAAATTTCAAATATAGTTAATATAATATAGGGTTATTTTTAGAATTTTTAAAAGAATTCACCTATGAATATATGAGAGAAATATTCTCCTAGCATGGTTAATTATTTTCCTTCAGGTTGGTCTGTTAAAATCAATTATTTCTTATTTTATCATTTCTGGTAATTTGTCTGTTTGTAAATAATTTATCTTCCCCCACCCCAATTTGTGATCACATAGTCATGTGGGGGTAATCATATTTTATAAAAAAATTTATAATTTGTTGTAACACATGCATGTGTTATAACATGTGCATGATCATTAATTATATTATTATGAATTTTCTATTTCTTGACTCTTCATTAGTGATTTTGTTGATTTGAGTTTATTTCTTTTATAAGTTTTTCAAATATGTCGATTTTATTGACCTTTTCAAAATACTGATCCTGATTATATTTATCAGTTCTTTTATTATTTATATTTCTTTTATTAGTTTCTGCTTTTAATTTTGCATTATTTCTCTAAAAACTTTTCTTTGGCTATTTACTTTATAGCTTTCCTTAATATTCTGATAAACAAATAAACACAAAAAAATGAATATGAGGAAATTGAAAAGACAGATAAAACTAAGGAACACTTTGAAGCAGAGGCAACCATTTGGAACTTGAGTGTCAGGCAGAATGCAGGAAAGTGATTTTTATTAATTAAGATAATTGGGTTGTAAAGACTCTAGGGTTCCTAGAAAGTTAGTGATGTCATGACATCTATTCAGAGGGAGATGGGGAAAGGGAAGAATGGAGAGCAATGTTATAGAAAAGGGTTAGTTTTTAGTTCCTGAAAATAAGAAATAGAGATACCAAGTGACAGTCTGGTGGGATCTTCTGTTGCGTGTCAGAAAGTGTCTGTGCTAATAGTGGTTTATGTCTACAAGGCTGGAAAGGACAAAGATATTCCCCAATGTGACTGTAAATCCCATAAATCATTGAAATGATATAGTCGCTAAAAAGAAGGAAATGAAGTGAGATCAGGGATGAGCAAAAGTTAGGCATTGGGAGAAAAGATAAAGTCAAACCATTCCCATGTTACCAGGAGAAATAATCGAATGATAAACAAACCACATTCCTAGGCTTCCTCTTGCAATCCACACTCAGCATTAATAGTCCACTCTAGAGAATTTCCTCCAAACCAGCTTCATTGGAGTACAGCAAAATTAACAGCCTGGTTCTTTCTATTCTCCAAAACTCAGAGTTCTAGGTTGAATATCTGTGTCTCTCCACTTCTGTTCTTCCCTGCCATATGTCTGAGGATATAACATAAATGATTCTTACCAGTCTGTTCTCTGATGTCAATGTGAATTCCAGTGCTCTGTGTGTGACCAACAGACTGGGACTGAGTTTCCAGGGCCCTAGAGCTGTCTTTAATATAACACCTACAAGAGAAATTGCACTGACTGCAGGGGGAATTGAATATTACTTCCAAAGAAAGAATCAAATCTTGTCCCAGCTGCAAATGATCAAGTTCAATGATGATTCATAATCAACTTCACATTGTGACTGGAACAGCTGAGACTTCCTTTACAACAAATAATGAGCATTTGGGGACCAAGAAAAGTGGGAATATTGAATCTCAGCAGCACTTATGAATATGTTTGTTTTGTGTGTGAACCATTGGGTCAGTATGAGTTCTATTTACCCAAACTTAACTTAATTTACCCAGATATATAGATATTTATAAATTAAGTTTCTTTTTATTTCTTCTGAGACAGACATATGTCACACCAGGAAAATAATTGCACTTCATTTGTGCTATTTGTGATATAATAGAACTATTCTAGACATGTAGAAGTGACTATATCTTTCAAGATTATCCATTAATGAAAACTGATGTGGAGTTTAATCTCTCTCCCCCCCCCCCATCCCAGTCTTCCCTCCTCTATTATTCTAGAGGCCAACACCATTCTCCCTGGATTTCTCACTCTTTCACATCTCCTTCCACCTGACCTATCTCCCCATTCAAACTGTTGCCAAGGTCTATCGATTCTACCTTTGCAAACATTTTTTTTTTTTTAGGTTTTTGCAAGGCAAATGGGGTTAAGTGACTTACCAAGGCCACACAGCTAGGTAATTATTACATGTCTGAGGCCAAATTTGAACTCAAGTACTCCTGACTCCAGGGCTGCTGCTCTATCCACTGCACCACCTAGCCGTCTCTGCATCATCTTTAAAACATGTCCTTTTCTCTCCTCTGGGGCTGCTACCATTCTAGTACAAGTCCTTATCATTTCATACTCAGAGTATTGCCTTGATCTGTTTGTGAGTCTATCTACCTACAGTCTTTCTCCACACCAGTCCATTCTCCATTAACCACTACAGGGATTTCCCTAAAGAGCAGTTCTGATCATGTCACTTCAGCGAACTCCAGTGATTCCTTAATGCTTCTAGGATGCTCTGCTTGTCATTCAATCCCCTTTCCAGTCCTTTTAAATCTTAGCCCTTGACATTTCTTCTTCAGTCTAATGACACTGGCCTCTTGGCTGTTCCACAAATAGATAATCTACATTTTTCTCCAGGCATTTTCTCTGACTTTCTTCTTGCATATAATATTCATTCTTTTTTGTTCTGCCTACTGAATTCCCTGGGTTCTTCTAAGTCCTAAACAAAATCCAGTCTTTTACTGGAAGCCCTTATCACCCCCTTGTAATTCTAATGCCTTCCTTCTTTCAAGTATTTTCTTTTTATTCTGCTTATAGCTTGCTTTGCATATATTTGTTATTATATTGTCTCCTCCATTAGACTGTAAGCTCCTTGAAGATAGGTGACTGATTTAAAAAAAAATTTTTTTTGTATCCTCAGCACAGTTCTTGAGAAATAGTAGGCATGTAATAAATGTTTTTTTGATTGATTTTGTCCTGGAGTGCTTCTTTCCTTTCAGAATCTCCTTACTTTCTGCAGTTTCTGATGTTCACAGAACAGAATCTGTTATTTGAATTCTCCATTCATAATTGCTCATGTTAATGTGATGACCTTACCCATAAAGGAGAAGAATTTAGTGGAATGAATGAGAAAACAAATCTAACAATTTTTTTCCCTTTGTTATTTGCAAGGCAACATGGCTGATTTTCTCAAGATCATACAACTAAGCAAATATTAAGTGTCTGAGGTTGGACTTTAACTCAGGTCCTCCTGACTCCAGGGTCAGTGCTCTATCCACTACACCACCTGGCTGTCCCTAAACAATCTTTTTTTTTTTTTTTTAAAAAAATACACAAATACAAATTAAAGACTTTAGAAAAATCGATTATGCCTAAATTGAAATTAAGAAAAAGTAGTATTACAAGTTCTGATTTCAGACTAGGTAACACAAAACAAAATCTTTTTGACACCAAAATAAAAACCAGTAAATTGAGGCATTAACTTTCCTGGACTCTTATGTTGAGTTCCACTTCTGGACTCCCTCAATCTTTGCCAGGCCAGGGTTGGAGGGGTGGGAAGGGGGGGAGACAGACAGACAAGGGGGAGGGAGACAGACAGACAGACGAGGGGGAGGGAGACAGACAGACAGACGAGGGGGAGGGAGGGAGACAGACAGACAGACAGACAGACAGACGAGGGGGAGGGAGACAGACAGACAGACAGACAGACGAGGGGGAGGGAGACAGACAGACAGACAGACAGACGAGGGGGGAGGGAGACAGACAGACAGACAGACAGACGAGGGGGAGGGAGACAGACAGACAGACAGACAGACAGACGAGGGGGAGGGAGACAGACAGACAGACAGACGAGGGGGAGGGAGACAGACAGACAGACAGACAGACGAGGGGGAGGGAGACAGACAGACAGACAGACAGACAGACGAGGGGGAGGGAGACAGACAGACAGACAGACGAGGGGGAGGGAGACAGACAGACAGACAGACGAGGGGGAGGGAGACAGACAGACAGACAGACGAGGGGGAGGGAGACAGACAGACGAGGGGGAGGGAGACAGACAGACGAGGGGGAGGGGAGGGGAGGGGGAGGGGAGGGGAGACAGACAGACAGACAGACAGACAGACAGACAGACAGACAGACAGACAGACAGACAGACGAGGGGGAGGGAGACAGATGAGGGAGACAAGTTTCTTCCTCAAGATGTCCAAGTGCTCCATTTAGTCACCAAAACACCAGTGCTTAAATAGCTTTCCAATCTCTAATCCAATTTAGTAAGATAAGACTCTAGTGTTCAAGGACACCAGGTGAAGATAATTCATAGTGCTCCTATACACAAGGGTTCCTAACAATGAACAAAATTGAATACAAAAGCAAATTTTAGTCTTTAATCACCTAAATAGTTAATAAAAGGCTTCTAGTTGTTTTTAATAATAAAATGATTTTAACAATTCAATAATAAAAATCATAGGGAACTATCCATTGCTCCTTAAATGAATATAAAAACAGCAAGTGTAATTTTAAACAGTGAAAAAGCAAAAAAAAAGAGCATTAAAAAGGAACAGAGGTGAAGTGTATTTTAGTAATAAGGTAATAGGGACAATAAATTGTTTTCAATAACTTAATTTACCCAAATGCATAGATAGTAAACTCTCATAGAAAAACTAAATCAATTACATTGGACAATTGCAATAAACTATAATAATTAAGGCCCTTAATTTACCCCTTTAACCAAAAAATAAATAATTAAGAAGTTAATGACATGAATAGAATTTTTTTAGGCTTTTTTTTTTGCAAGGCAAATGGGGTTAAAGTGGCTTGCCCAAGGCCACACAACTAGGTAATTATGAAGTGTCTGAGGCCAGATTCGAACTCAGGTACTCCTGTCTCCAAGGGCCAGTGCTTTATCCACTACACCACCTAGCCACCCCCCAAGGTAACATCTTAAAAGTACTTTGGAATCTTGAATTATTGGCAAGGGACAAATGGTATTGAAGGTCACTCTGTGTGTGTGTGTGTGTGTGTGTGTGTGTGTGTGTGTGTGTGTGTGTGTATTGGAAAGAACTGGGACCCAAAACTTACTTTATAGCACTCATTCAACATCAGACAATTCATATTGGAGAGAATCCCATAAATGCAAAGAATGTGGGCAAGCCTTCAGTGAGAGTGAACTCCTTACCCAGTATCGCAGGATTCATACTGGAGAAACGCTCCAGTTCACCTTCCACTCAGAGTCAGATTTATCTTCTTAAATAGAGGTCTACCCATGTCACTCTCTTATTCAAAATGTTTCAGTTATTCCCTCTCTTACTTTTAGAATCAAATCCGGTTAACAATGAAAGTCCTGGGGGTGGCTAGGTGGCACACTGAATAGAGCACTGGCCTTGGAGTCAGGAGTACCTGGGTTCGAATTTGACCTCAGACACTTCATAATTACCTAGCTGTGTGGCCTTGGGCAAGCCACTTAACCCCATTGCCTTGAAAAATCTAAAACAAACAAAAACAATGAAAATCCTTTATAAGCTCCTTCCTAATGTTCTAGTTAGGACTCCTTCCTCATATTCTAGTGTACATTTTACAATTCCTTTTTATATTTTGCTCCATAGTGACAATTATCCCCTTTGTTGATTTTTTTTAACATTGTATTCTATTTTCTGGCTCTGAATTATCACTATCTGTGTCATATGTCTGTGCCTGGAATTCTCATTTTCCTGTGACTCATGGCTTCTCTGACTTCCTTCAGATCTCAGATAGAGTACTACCTTCTGCAAGGTCTTTTCTTGACCCAACTCCTTAATACTAGACCCTCCCTTTTTTTGATTACTTTCAATTTATCTTGCATGAATTTTGTTTGTTTTTATATTATTTTCCCCCTTAGTCTGTGAGCTCCTAGACTGAAGGGATTGGCTTGTGGTTTTCTTTTTAACCCTCAGGAGTCTGACCCTTCCCATGTCACCATCAGAAATAATCCTTCCTAGGGTTCCTTTAGTTATTGACCTCAGCACTAATATTCCACTTCTGAGAGTTACCTCCCAAACTAGCTTCCTGGGTGCACAGCAAGCCAAGAAGTAGTATGTACTGTCGTCCAGCTATATTCTTCATGGTCCTTTCTACTCTCCAAAATTCAGTCTTCAGATCAAGATCTGTCACCTTCTGCTTTCTCTTTGCCTTAAGTCTCAGACTGCAACATAAATGATTCTTACCAGTCTGTTCTCTGTTGTCAGTGTGAATCCAGTGCCGCAGTAATTTCTGTGAGTGCAAGGAAGCTGGTGCCAGAGTTATAGGGACACAAGTCCCTAAATTCTCGGTCCCTCAGAGTTGTCACTAACATATCAACTGCTAGATACTTTAGCATGTGATGGCATATCTCTCTGACTGTAGGGAGAGATGAACATTATCCTCAAAGCAAGAAGCAATTCTTGTCCCAGATGCAAACTTTCAGGTATAATTATGATTACTAATTAGCTCCAAATTAAGTACCTGGATCAGTTAAGACTACAACTTTTCTGGACAGCAAGTAATAAGATGTGGGAACCAGGAAAAGAGGGAATATTGAATCTTAGCAGCTCTTATGATGAATATGTTTGTTTTGTGTGTAGCCTATTGTGTCAGTATAAGTTTCATTTGCAAGCTAAAGTCTTTATTTTTCCTGAGACACTGCCTGTAATTCATGTAGCAGCCATCAGGCAAATAGTCACATCTTATTTTTGGCTATTTGTGATATAACTTGAATTATTCCTAGGTATGTAAAAAGTGACCTTAAAATTGCACATTAATTTAAACTCATGTGAAATTTGATTCCTTCCTCTTAATTTCCTTATTATTGTAGAAGGCAAATCATCTTCCTTTCCCTAGGTTTTTAACCTAGAAGTCATCCTGTATTCTTCACTCTTTTTCATCTTCCATATCCAAACTTTTGCAGTGGCCTATCAAGTCTACATTTGAAATATCTCATGAAAACATTACCTTCAGGGACAGCTAGGGGGCTCAGTGAAAAGAGCACAGGCCCAGGAGTCAGGAGGACCTAAGTTCAAATGTGACTTCAGACACTTAATAATTACTTAACTGTATGACCTTGGACAAGTCACTTAACCCCATTGCCTTGCAAAAAAAGAAAACATTTCTTTCTCTCACTGTCAACACAAAGAAATAGATTATTATTATCAGCAGTCAACTTATTAGTTCATACAAGGATTATTGCAATAGTCTGCTAGTAACTCTGCCTGCCTCCTCCTGTGATCAGCATATTTTCTTTTTTCCTTATAATCTTCTCTTCAGTATAATTTACCCAAGTTTAAATTTAATTTTGCTTAAGAGTAATCCACTCAAATTTATGTTCTTTGATATATTTTCCTTTCCCCTCTTCTTTTTCCTATCTATATCTTTTGAGTTGAATTAAACTTTGTGTGCTTGTTTGGTATGTATGTATGTATGTATGTGTATTCTGATTTTTTTGGAAAAAAGACAATGTATATTTCTCTTTTAAAAATACTAGAAATCATAGGAATAAATATAATTTTCCTTTAAAATGATAAACAATGCAATTCTAAAACAATGCAAGGTCATAACTTATGACAGAAATAAACTAAAATAATTTAAATAAATTTAGAATGTAAATTTTCATCTATTTTAATCTCTGTAACATAAACACTAACAGATCAATAAGATATAAAGGAAGAAAGAAAAATCCAGCTGAGACCATTGCTATTTACCCCCCCCCCCCCCAAATCTACTTGGGACAGTGTCAGAAGCCAGCAAAAAAGGAATTTCCCAATTTATTAAAAGGTTACTATACCTCTGTGGTCCAATTCCTGGAGAGCAAAACCATCAAAAGAGGGAGGATTCAGAAAGTGAGTAACAGGAAGATTGATAAAAACCACCGAAAGTGCCAAGAAGAAAATTTGTTTTAAAAGTCTTGAGCACAAGCAAGTGAATTAACAACAGAAAAATATACATTTATATATATTATAATAGCTAAGATATTAGAAAAATTATAAACCTCTGAAAATGAGCATTTCAAGACAAAGAAAAATGAATCAATATCTAATGAAACATATCAACCTGTGGCATACTAAGAATGTGTAGACCTACAAGATGTCCCAGAATGATTCAAGAGAAAACTTTGAATCTGGAAAAGATCAGGAGGGAACAATTGGTAGAATTTATGGATTACACAGAAAAGATAAATTACTGGAATAGAAAAGCTTAAATCAAACTCCATAGGGGTTAAGTCCAACAATTTCAATAACAAGCAATGAATATAAAAGAAAAAAAAATGAAAATAAAATAGAATGAAATAAACAATTAACCATCATAATTGCAAATGTGAATATGATGAACTCATTCATAAAATGAAACAATTTAATTAAATGAATTAGAAAAAAATCAACAACTTCTTACTAGAAACTTAAAGAATAAAATTAGAGGTTAAAGAAAACTATTATGCTTCAATTGTGAATAGGAAAAAATCCCAGGAAAGCAATTATGATTTCACACAAAGTAATAACAGAAAAGATCTTTGTGACCTCAAATGATATGGAAATAAAAAGAGAAAAATTAAATAATTAAGAAAAATGGATACAAAAAGTCGATTGAATTAAAAATTGTAGTCATTTTAATAACATGATATGACTGACACTTTTTCTCTTTACATTATATGTTTGCTTACTGAAGTAAAGGAATTAAATATATATTATTTCATTAAAGATATAAAGAGTTTTAAGAAATGAATAAATAGGGGTGGCTAGGTGGTGCAGTGGATAGAGCACCGGCCCTGGAGTCAGGAGTACCTGAGTTCAAATCCAGCCTTAGACTCTTAATAATTACCTAGCTGTGTGGCCCTAGGCAAGCCACTTAACCCTATTGCCTAGCAAAAGCCTAAAAAAAAAAAAAGAATAAGTAAATATTGTAAACATAGTTCTCAAAATTTTACCCTTATGGATGCGTGGTAGTTGAGCCCCAGAAAGGGCCTCAGTCAAATAACCCTCAGTGAGGTAGTTGTCCTTTACGTCATCATCATTATTGTTGAAGATGTCTGAAAACATCACTAAAAACATCAGGGTAAAAAGTATATTGGAACAAGCACATAATTGGTCACTGAAAAAGTTCAAGATCATAGACCATTATCCAGAATTTGGGGAATCATGTTCTAAAGCCACCCTGGCTCTCAGATAGCAATCTTTCTGATGAAAGATCACCTGGCAAGACTGATATGAATCTGGCAATGACCAAGAGAGGTGCTCCTGTGATTGTCACAGGGCAACATTTTTTCTTTTCCCTTATAGAGATGAACAATAGAAGCATCCTTGATTTCCTCTTGCCTTATAACTGGGAAGATTTCAGTCAACTCTGTGAAAGCAATAGGTTCCATTTCTGTAGTGGAATCTACACCAACTCTTTTGCTACATGAGAGAAGTTCAAAGGCATTAAACACTTTGCTTAAAAGTTTGGCTAGAGAAGGACTGACTTCAATCTGATTCAGCATGGGTTGGATAACAATATGTTAAGAACACTATGGAATTGTTGAGTCCATCTAATCAGGGTCAGGTTCAAATCATTGATCAGTGTTGCTTTATTAGTGCTGAGTAGTTGAGATGTACCAAAGGTTTGTAGCTCATGAATGGTCTTTAGACCATCCTATTAGTGCTTTGGACTGTTCCTATCATTTTGAAACTCAGTTTCATCTGTATATTTACAGAGCAGTGAAAAATCTTGCTGCTCTCAAAATTGTATTTGCACTTTACTTTTGATGGAATTAACAGTTTTCTTAGAGACAGATGAATTATCCTGCTCGTAAATGCTATGGAGTTTTGTCACTTTTGTCACTTAGTAGCTTCTAAATTTCCCTATCATTTTTCTCAAATTAATTCTGATGTTTATGCATGATCTGGTCCACTTGAAAAAATGAAGTGCTGGGGCGGCTAGGTGGTGCAGTGGATAAAGCACCGGCCCTGGAGTCAGGAGTACCGGGTTCAAATCCGGTCTCAGACACTTCATAATTACCTAGCTGTGTGGCCTTGGGCACGCCTCTTAATCCCATTTGCCTTGCAAAAAACCTAAAAAAAAGTGAAGTGCTGTACACCAAATCTCTGAAAGCTGCCTACTCCTTTTCTGCTCCATGGTTGCCTAACCATGTGTTGGTTTAACTTTCCCTAAAAGTCAGCCACAAACTATGCACTCATGGTAAAATCCTCTGATCCATTGATGTTGAATTGTCAGATAGTCGTATCCTGGGGCACCTGTGTGTAGGGTATAGACCTGAGTGTACCTGCCCTTTCTATTTCATCCCTAGTCCACTACTATAGAACTTCAAGGTAGATAAAAAATTAAATAGCACAAGAAAATCGACTTATCATACAATTGTTGAATTGCAAAATAATAAAATAGTAAAATGCAAAATAGTATGCATGATATCTCGTTTCACACATAAATTGGATGTAAGAGAAGCAGAGTAGCTTAGTCATCACTCTTGATCTCTTTTCCAGTTATCATAGGCTTTTAGCAAGACAAAAGTTAAAGATGACTTGCAGTGACTCAGGATGCTGTTAATGACCTTGGCATCTTTAATGTCTGACTAATCTCTAAGTTCCTCAAAGCATTCCACCTTCATGACCCATTAGATCAAATTGGTCCTATACACCTATATACCAGTGGGAAAGTCTTCACATGCTTGGGGAAAACATCCCATTAATTCACAGACTTTATTCTAGTGTAGCCCATCTGCTAAGACCTTGGGTGTGGCCAATGTGCAGGTTATAGATTCTTGGAGCCACAGGAATTGCAATGGCAGGAAAACATCAAAGGTGAATAAACAGCCTTGAAAAGAGCTCTGCAGCCCTCACATCAGAAGTAACTAGTCTTCCCTGAACACTGCATGTACCTTGAGCAATTGATCCTAGTTTCTAGGAATATCTCTGTATGTTTTAAAGAAAAACATCATGCAGTCATTGCCAGTCATGTCCAACTGTCTGTGAGTTCATTTGGGGTTTTCTTGGCAAAGATACAGGAGTGATTCTCTGATTCATATCTTGGATGAGGAAACTGAGTAAAATTACTTGTCACAGTCACACAACTAGTAAGTGTAGATTTGGACTTAAGAAGAGTCTTTCTGAATCTAGGTCTAACAATCTATATGGTGTAGCTGCTCCAAGAAAAACCAGCCTGAATAAATGGATGTGAGGTTAATATATTGCTCCTACCTCACTGCATAAATGATTTTCATAATAATACATGTAGACATGAAAATAGGCATTTATAATACAGCATTTATGGATATTCTGTTAATGTCTTCTTTTGGTGAGGGAGAAAAAGAGCATCTGGAAAAGGAGAGAATAATTGATAATATGAAGAAAGCCAAATTTCCTTGACTAGAAGACAAAACAGAGTTTTATAGAGTGAGTTTCATAAGATGAAGGGATGCTTACTAAGAATAGAACTGGTATTCCAAAGGGCACAACGAAAAGCGAATAATGACTAGGTTGGGGTAATTCTGAAGTGGAGATTGTAAAGAAGTGGGAAAAGGTGGCAGTAATATTTTTCATGATTGCCAAATGGTGTAGATTTATGGAAGATTAAATTGACCCAGTACTTTTTCCTTTTTTTGAAATTCAAATACATTTATTTATTTTTGCTTAATTTTAAGTTCTGTCTTCCCCCTCCCCCAACCCTAAAGAAGGCTATTATTTTACATACACACATACAGACACACAATTTATGCTATATAGCTTTACAGTTTTCCTAACAAGTTTTACCATATAGTTAATTATTATTCCAAAAGCTTAAATTTGTATATTTGTCAAACATAAGGACACTATAATCACTTACCACTCTGTATTGTATATCTGATTCACTGATCCACCTTTTTATTTCTTAGCCAGTACCTGCTAGCTTTGTTAATCATACCTTATCATACATTTTAAGATCTGGTATTTCTAAGTCATCTTTTTCACTTTTTAAAATTAATCCTTACATTCTTGATGTTTTGTTCTTCCAAATGAATTTTGTTATTATATTTTTCTGACTCAATAAAACAATTTTTTTTGCAATTTAATTGAGTTGGCAATTGAATAGGTAGAATATTATTTTTTCATAATACTGGTTCTGCTCACTCACAAACAATTAATATTTGTCAGTTATTTCAATCTGACTTCATTTGTATAAAAAAGTGTTTTATAATCTGTACATAGTTCCTGAGTTTGGTTCAGCAGATATACTCCCAAGCACTTCATGCTGTTTCTGGTTATTTTAAATTTGGTATCTTGTTATCTTTTATTTATTTATTTTTGGGGGCAAGGCAGGGGTTTAAGTGACTTGCCCAAGATCACACAGCTAGGTAATTATTAAGTGTCTAAGGCCAAAATTGAACTCAGGTCCCCCCAACTTCAAGGTCAGTGCTCTATCCACTGTGCCACCTAGCTACTCCCTCCTAATCCTTAATGAAACCTCCATTTTAAGAATTCCTCCTCTTCTCTTAAATTTCCTATCTCTCATTCTGAACTCCTATTTAAGAGTCCTTTCCTTATCCTATTCCCTTACTCTTCAATTTCTTTGTAAGTTAAGAACACCTTTTTTACCCTTCTAGATGTATTTGTAATTTCTTCTTTAACCTAGTTTTGATGAGAACAAGATTTTATCACAATCCACCCTCTACCCTTCTTCCTTTCATTGTAACAGTTCTATACAACCCGCATTTGTATGAAATGATTGTTCCATTTATTTCACCCTACCCAATTTTATTTTTTTAATATAATACCATCATACTCAAATAAGCTCCAAGATTTCTATGAATGCTCTTTTAAACTATCCTAGTAGTGATAATATTCTCAAGTTACAGATATCATTTTCCCATATAAGAAGTAAACATTCCTTATAATTGACTTTCATATTTTGCTTATGTTTTACCTCAGTTTTGTAGGTCAAATTTTCTATTCAGTTTTGATCTTTTCTCATGAACTAGTCATAAAATCACAGACCAATGTAAAGGAACTTAGAGATCATTTAGTTCCCATCAGTCATTTAGAAATGAGAAATGAAGAGCAGAACTAGGTTCTTAACCTTATCCAATGTGATATAAATATTATATGATCCAACAAGAATTTGAACTCACTACTCGACACTATAAACATTGCTCTCTCAATTGTATCATGCTTTCTCTGACCTCTTTATAATATTGTTCTCTTAGGTTCCCTAATTATATATCCTGTCATTCAGAATACTTAGAATGTTCTTTGCCTCTTAACTCTCTCTCAGACAAATTCTAATCTGTCTTGCCAATTATATTAACATCTCTAGAATGGTAATATCCTTTTTTCTTATTCATCAAATTTCCATCTTCATGTTCCTGCTATATTCAGGATTTTGTTGTCTCTCATCTGCCAAACTGACCTTCTAATGAGATTCATTCCCTAAACATTCTTGCATAGGCAATCTATCTTTCATTTCAATATTTGAAAATGTGATGGAACTATATAATTTATCAGTGTGGTTATTTCATCCTTGATTTATATAACAAAATAGTTAAACTATGTCATTTTGTGTGATTCTTATCAATGTCCTACAGAATCCAATCAGTATGCAAATACCTAGACATATTATACAACAAAAACAATCTTTGTAACATTTAATTCAGACTCATCTATACCTTCAAAATTCTTTGGGGAATGCATATTCTTTCTAAGAAAACAAAAACAAAAACATCTACTTCATACCTTCATTAGGAAGGCAATTGCCTATGCAATTATTTTTGCTTTGAGAAAATGAACAGAGTATTTCACTTAATTGCCTATAATTTTTTTCCATGGAAATGAAAAAAAAATTAGCCTGAAGACTTTAGGGGATTGGTCAGTCACACCACAGAGCAGGAGTTGTAAGCCTAAAGCTATGCATCCCTTGAATATGTGAATAGGAGTAACCACAAAAGTGATCACAGAACTCTTTTCTTCATACTCCCTTCATGAACTTATTTGACTCAACTTCCCCCTCTCACTTCCCTCTTATCTCCAGGGCTTAGAAAAGTGTTTTCCTCTCAGCTGAACTATTAATTTGGATTTTTCTTATTATACAGAGGTAATTACTAGTAGTAATTTTTATCTAGTGCTTGGCACTTGAAAAAAGTTTGCTGTTCTTCAGAGAAGCTGATCCCTAAGCAGATAATTCTGATGATGACATTTTAATCAGAGATCCCTGTGGTGATGAGCTCAGAGAATCCAGTCCCTATAAGTATACTTTGTTCCCCCCGCTTCCCACCCTTTCACATGAATGCTGCTGCAGTTCTGCCCTATTCTGCCCAAGCAGAAGAGACTAACTTGGTGAGTAATACTTTACGACTAAGCCTCAGGGACAGTACTGGGAGGAAAAGTGTCTTTTAAGATAAAGAGGTGGAGGCAGAAAAGATCAAAGACCCTGTTATACCACGCAAAAATTAGGGAAGAGACCCAGGACAATTGTTGATAAAAAGATATTGATAGAAATATTAGAATGATAGAAAGAGAATGAAAAAATGAGAGTGGTGATCATCTCACTGTACTTAACCCTGGTCAGACTAAGGTCACGTCTAGGGTGACAGTTTTAGGAAGTCATTAAATTTTGGGGTATGCAGTAGATCAGGACAATGAGCTTAAGTGGGAACACCTATTAAATGAATTGTAAATGTTTAGCTGCTAGATATGATGTTTTGAGATGGGGAAGAAAGACTGCCAGCTTCCATGGAATTTTTGAGTGGTTACTAATAAATCTCCTTTCTTGGACACTAGTTGGTTTTACACATTTTCTAAGAGACTCATGAACTTTAGATCTTTCAGGAGTGAGGGTAATGCATCTGGAGGATTGTTCCTTAAAACTCAACTAGTCAGAGGTATTTATTTGAAAATAGAAATGTAGAATTATGTAGCATGTAGAATGAGCTATACATTAATCATGAGGGAATCTTATCTCCTAGAAAACCCGAAATTTTTGCTTGTGTTTATGAAAACTACTCCAGTAAACCAAATTAATTACATTAAAGCCATTTTTTAGCAAAAAAGTTCTGTTTCAGTTAAGGAAAATCAAGGAAGTTTCTAAGACTCTTTCTTCAGAAAGAGTAAGATAGTGCTTAGCAAAAGGTTGCTGGGAATGAGGGAATCTAGAGAGAGGAGATTCCTACAGAGCTCCTCCACAAGTCAGAGACTTGGAAGGGAAAAGAATAAAAACTTCTAATTATCTCTTCAAAACTAGAAATAATAGCAAGAGATGATAGAAAAAACTGTCTCAACTCTTCAAATTGTATCCATTTTTCAAGCAGTAGAATGCATTCATTATGCATCACACCCAGGCTTCCCAGGATATCAAGCTCCTGTTCTATGGCATCTCTTTAACATTCAGTGCGTCTGGCCCTGAATAATTTCTTGTTCCTTCACAACAACAGCATGGGGCGGGGCCGGGGGGGGGGGGTCATTGATCTTTTTCAAGGATCTACTGAATTTATTGTGAGTGAGAGAGGGAAATCCTTTCAGAGACTTCTTGGCGATTATGGTATTTGATTTGAAAATTCACATCTGAAATGGATTTTTTTCTAAGTTTTACTTATTTTGAAACTGTTTAAATCGAAGTTTGTTTCCGAAATTCTCAAATAATGCAATATCTCTTTATAATAAACGTAGAGTCAAACAGGTAGTTGTATGGATCAGTGGATAGAATGTAGACCTGGAGTCAGGAATTGCTAAGTTTATACCTTTACTAGCTGTGAGACCTTGGACAGATCATTTAACTTCTTTTAGCCTCACTTTGTTTATTGTAAAAGGAGTTCATAGTAGCATTTTACTTCCCGGGATTATTGTATAGGTAAAACAGGATAATATTTACAAATACAAATATTATCTTATTCTGCTTATATAATAATCCCATGAAGTAATGGTTTGCAAAATTCATTTTACCTACACAATAATCCTGGGAAGTAAAGGTTTGTAAGATTTGCAAACCTTAGAGAAAGAAACTATTGGAGGGATGGCAAATTGACAGGAAAAAGTACCTTATATTTCATCACCCATTGATGCAGAAAACCCAGACTAGACTGAGCTCTTTTTTAAAAAAATGCTTTTCCCTTTATTACATGTAAAAATAATTTGTAATAGTTTTTTTCATAGTTTTGAGTCTCCCTATATCCCCCATCCCTGAGATGGTAAACAATGTGTTATGGGATATATGTATATATGTATATATACACACACACAATCATGTAAAACATTTTCAGATTAGACATTTTGTGCAAGAAGATTCAAACAATGAAAGACAAACAAAGAAAATTAGAATGCTCATTTTTTATTTAGACATCACTTCTTTCAAAATGAATTCTTTGGGATTGTGTTAGATCATTATTTTACTTGAAAGAGTTAAGTAATTCACAGTTCATCATAAAATATTTCTTGTTTCTATGAATAATTTTCTCCTGCTTCTTCTTACTTTTATTTATATTGGTTCATGAGCGTCTTTCCAGGCTTTTTTGACCCTCTTCTTGATATTTCTTATAGCACAATAATCCATTACAATTTTAGACCACAAGGTATTCAGTCATTGTGTCAATTGATGGACATTCCCTCAATGTCCAATGTCCAATTCTTAGCTACCACAAAAAGAGCTACTATAAACATTTTGTAGAAATATGTCCTTGATCTCTTTGGGATACAGACTAAGTAGCGATATTGTTGGATCAAAGGGTATGCATAATTTTATAGCCCTTTGAGTATAGCTCTAAATTCATCTCCAGGATCAGTTCAGAACTCCAGCAATAGGGCATTAATGTCCCAGTTTTCTCACATCCCCTCCAATATTCCCCCCCTTTTTTTTTCATCATATTCCTCAATCTGGTAGGTGTGAAATGATTTCTTAGAACTGTTTTAATTTGCATTTCTCTACTATAGTGCTTTAGGGCATTTGTTCATAGGTTCAATTTCTTTGTCTAAAACTGCCTTTCATATACTTTGACCATTTATCAATTGGGGAATGATCTACATTCTTATAAATTTGACTCAATTTTCTACATTTTTGAGAAAAGAGGTCTTTATTGGAGATACTTTGTCCATTTCTCTACCCAGTTTTCTGCTTTCCTTTGTATTTTATTAGCAAATTTGGTTTCCTTTGTGTAAAACCTTTTGAATTTTATATGATCAAAATGATCCATTTTGCATTTCATAATGCTCTCTATATCCTGATTGATCCTAAATTCTTTCCTTATCCATAGAGCTGATGGCTAAACTATTTCACGCTCTCTTAGTTTGCTTATAGTATAATTCTTTATATCTAAATTATGTACTTATGTATTATGTATTATGTATAATGAATCCTATGGTGAGAGATGCTGGTCTATAACCTAGTTTCTGCTCTATTATTTTCCAGTTTTTCTCAGCAGTTTTTGTCAAATAATGGGTTTTTGTCCCCAAAGCTTGAATATTTGAATTTATCAAATACTAGATTCCTGTGGCCATTTGCTGCAATATCTTGAGTACCTAACTTATCCCAATGATCTGCCACTCTGTTTCTTTAGCAGTGCAAGATGTTTCAATAATTACTGCTTTATAATATAGTGTGAGATCCTGAGCACTGGTTTTGAAGTCAGGAGTATGGAAGCCTCAGACACTTGAGGGCTAGACTAACTTCCTTCACATTAGTTTTCAATGATGTTTTGAAAATTCTTGACCCTCTTCTTCCAGATAAATTTCGTTACTATTTTTCTAGTTCTGCAAAAATGATTTTTGGTAGTTTGGTTGGTGTGACTTTGGATAAGGAGATTGATTTAAGTACAATTACTATTAATATTTTTTTCACTTGGTCCACCCATGAGGAATTGATATTATTTTGCAATTGTGTTCATACAGTTCCTGAGTTTGTCTTGGCAGTTAGATTCCCAAGTTTTTACAATTTCCACGCTTAATTTAAAAGGAACCTCTCTATTTCTTGCTGTTGAACTTTGTTGGTAATATTTAGAAATACTAATGATTTAAGTTGGTTTATTTTGAATCCTACAATTCCTAGTTTTTTCCAGATAATTCTCTAGAATTTTCTTTTTTTTTTGAATTTTACAATCCCCCTAACCTCGCTTCCCTCCCCCACCCCCACAGAAGGCAGTCTGATAGGCTTTACATTGTTTCCATGCTATACATTGATCAAAATTAAATGTGTTGAGAGAAAAATTATATCCTTGAGGAAAAAATAAAATATGAGATAGCAAAATTACATAATATATAAGATAACTTTTTAAAAAATTGAAGCTAAAGGTCTTTGGTCTTTGTTTAAAATCCACATTTCTTTCTTTCTTTGAATATAGATGGTATTCTCCATCACAGATCCCCTAATATTGTCCCTGATTATTGCACTGATGAAATGAGCAAGTCCATTAAGGTTGATCATCACCCCCATGTTGCTGTTATAGTGTACAGTGTTCTTCTGGTTCCGCTCATCTTGCTCAGCCTCAGTTCATACAAATCCTTCCAGGCTTCTCTGAATTCCCATCCCTCCTGGTTTCTAATAAAACAACAGTGTTACGTAATGTACATATACCACAATTTGTTCAGCCATTCACCAATTGATGGACATTCACTTGATTTCCAATTCCTTGCCACCACAAACAGGGCTGCTGTGAATATTTTTGTATAGTATTTTCTAATTATATCATTATAATATCTGCAAAGAGTGATAGTTTTGTTTCCTTATTGCCTACTCTAGTTTGGGGCAGCTAGGTCCAGTGGCTAGAGCACTGGTTTTGAAGTTAGGAGGATGGAAGCCTCAGACACTTGACATTTATTAGCTGTGTGACCTTGGGCAAATCACTTACTCCTGATTGCCTTGCATCCAGGACAATCTCTAGGTCATCCTGATTCATATCTGGCCACTGGTCCTAGATGACTCTGGAGGAGAAAGTGGGGCCTATTATTTAGCACAGCCCCCCTCACTCAAATCCAATTCATGTGCTTGTCATGGCATCCTTGATGTCATGGTCTTCTTCGAGAACAAACATTATCATCCTTCAATTTAGTTTTCTTTTTTGCTATAAATGGTATTTCTAGAACAAAACTGAATAATTGTAGTGATAATGGGCATCCTTGCTTCAACTCTGATTTTTATTGAAAAGGCTTTTCCTTCATTACTTGTTTGCATATGTTTTAAGATAAAGATTACTTACCATTTTAAGGCAAATTTCATTTACTTCTACGCTCTCTAGTGTGTTTTTTTTAAATAGTAATGGGTATTTATTTTGTCAAAGGCCTTTTCGTTATTGAGATAATCATTTGCTGCTATTGTTATTAATGTGATCAATTAGGCTGATAGTATTCCTAACATTGAATCAGTTCTGCATTCCTCAAATACATATCATTTGGTCATAATGTATGATCATTGTGATATATTACTGTAATGTCCTTGCTGGTAATTTATTTAAAAATTTTCCATCAAAACAGCCTTTAGAGAAATTGCTTTTCTATCATTTTCTTTGTTTTTGTTCTTCTCGGTTAGTTATTAGTACCATATCTGTATCTTAAAAGGAATTTGGTAGAACTTTGTCTACTTTTCAAATAGGTTATATAGTATTAGAATTCACTGTTCTTTAAATATTTGGTAGAAATCACTTATGCATTGACTTAACCCTGGAGAATTTTTCTAGGGGGCTCATTGATGGCTTACTTGATTTCTTTTTTTTTTTCCTGAGGTATTTTGATATTCTATTTCCTCTTCTGTTAATCTGGGGGAATTTATATTTTTGTAAATATTGGATGAATTTCATTGAGATTGTTAGATTTGTTGGCATATAATTAGGTAATATAGCTCCTAAAAATTCTTTTAGTTCCCTCTTAACTGGTGATGAATTCATTCCTTTCACTATTGATGCTGGTAATTTGGTTTTCTTCTTTCTTTTTTTTTCCTTTTTCTTTTTTAGTTTTTGCAAGGCAAATGGCGTTAAGTGGCTTGCCCAAGGCCACACAGCTAGGCAATTATTAAGTGTCTGAGACCGGATTTGAACTCAGGTACTCCTGACTCCAGGGCTGGTGCTCTATCCACTGCACCACCTAGCCGCCCCTTCTTTTTTTAAAAATAAAATTAACCAATAATTGATCTATTTTATTGTGTTTCCCTCCCTAAAAAACAGCTTCTATTTTTTATAAGTTCAAGATTTTCTTTCTTTCAATTTTATTTACCTCTTCTTTTATTTTCAAAATTTCTAATTTGGGTTTAATTAGGGGTCTTCAATTTCTTCTTTTTCTTGTTTTTTAGTTGCAGTCCCAATTCATCTGTTTTGCTCCTTTTCTATTTTATTGATGTAAGTGTTTAGAGATATAAATTTCCCCTAAGTATTGTTTTGACTGCATCCCATAAATTTTGCCATGTCATTCATTCTTGTTTTTCTTTTTGGAAGGTTTATTTATTTTATATTATTACAATAATACTGTTGTGAGAGTAAACATAACCCCTCCCCCAATGAAGATGAGAAACCTCAAGACTAGTGAGAGAGAGAAAAAAATGTACTTCATTCTGTATCTTCTCATGCAGGAATACAAGCAGTTCAACATCATTAAGTTTCTCATAGTTAGTCCTTCTTGTCCATGCCCTCTATGATGCACCAGAGTCCTATACATGGAGATCAAACTTTCTGTTCAGCTCTGGTTGTTTCAATAGAAAAGTTTGAAAGTCCCCTGTTTCATTGAAAGTCCATCTTGTCTCCTGAAAGTGGATGTTCAGTTTTGCTGGGTAGTTGATTCTTGGTTGTAAAACAAGAGCTTTTGCCTTCCAGAATATCCTATTCCAAGCCCTAATGTAGTCCTTAATGTAGATGCTTCCAGATCATGTGTAATCCTGACTATAGACTTATGGTAGTTGAATTCTTTGTTTCTGGCAGCTTTTAGTATTTTTCTCTTTGACTTGGGATTTTTGGAATTTGGCTATATTATTCCTGGAAGTTTTTCGTTTGGGATCTCTTTCAGGAAATGATCAAGAAGTGAATTCCCTCAATTTCTATTTTATCCTCTGCTTCTAGGATCACAGGGCCATTTTGCTATATTATTTCTTGAAAAATAAAGCCTAGGCTCTTTTCCTGGTTGTGACTTTCATGTAGCCTAATAATTTTAAAACTATTGAGAGGTTTCTGAGAGGTCTGTTGTTTTTCCAATGAGATATTTCACATTTTCTTCTAATTTTGGAGGTTTTTTTGGTAGTTTTATTTCTTCCTGATTTCTCACAAAGTCATCAGTTCCCTTTACTTCCATTCTGCATTTGAAGGAGATATTGTCTTCAGAGAGCTTTTTTTAATCTCCTTTTCCAGTTAGCCAATTCTGTTTTTTAAGGCATTCATTTCCTCCTTTTCCTTTTGTGTTGCTTTTTCCATTTGGCTTAAACTGGTTTTTAACATATTATCTTCAGTATTTTTTTGTATTTCTTTCACCAAGCTGCTGATTTGATTTTCATGATTTATCTGCATTGCTCTCATTTCTCCTCCCAAATTTTCCTTGACCTCTCTTTTTTTTTTTTAAGTTTTTGCATGGCAGAGGGGTTAAGTGGCTTGCCCAAGGCCACACAGCTAGGTAATTATTAAGTGTCTGAGACTGAATTTGAACCCAGGTACTCCTGACTCCAGGGCCGGTGCTCTATCCACTGTGCCACCTAGCCACCCTCCTCAACCTCTCTTAATTGCTTTTCAAAGTCTTTTTTTATTTGAGCTCATCCATAGCCTGACCCCATTTTCTGTTTCTTTTGGAGGTTTTGGATACAGATTTTGTCATCTTCTGAATCTTCCATGGGACCAAAGTATTCTATGGTCAGATTCTTCTTTTCCTTTTGTTTGCTCATTTCCTCAGCCTATGACTTTGGGGTTTTTTTGGGACAACCCACAGGGACCTTAATTCCTCCAAGGTATTATGAGAGACTTTGAATGCTCTCTTGCCTGTGCTTTGGTATGTGGATGACCACAGGCCCTCACTCTCTGTCCTGGAGCTGTGAGGAGAGTCCCTGCTCAGCTATGGTGGTATAGGAGCCCAAACTGCAACCTGGATTTGGATGTGGGCAAACAACTGAGTCCTGCCCCAGGAAGAGCAGAGAGACCTTTGCAGTCTCCCCCACCTCCTTACTGCCTTTGGTCATGCTCTGGAGGTCAGGTTGGCCATCCTGGTTCCCACTGCAGGTTCTCACCACAGGATTGCTCTGAGGTTGGGGCTCGCCCCACACTCACTCTGATGCGACAGAGTTCTTTTACCACCTCTTTAAGCTGTTCCCAGTGATCCCTGGGCCAGGAGGTCTGGAAACTGCCCCCTCTGCCATGGACCCAGGTGCCCCCAGTGATCTAAGCACTGGGGTGGGGCTACACTGTGCTGTAACTGTGTCTGTGTCTGTG
Organism: Macrotis lagotis; assembly: GCF_037893015.1. Taxonomy (NCBI): domain Eukaryota; kingdom Metazoa; phylum Chordata; class Mammalia; order Peramelemorphia; family Peramelidae; genus Macrotis; species Macrotis lagotis. The sequence continues at coordinate 635,412,315 of NC_133666.1, read as the reverse complement.
ATTGTGTTCAGGTGGAACAGACCTTTCCCTCAGAACTTCTAAGTTGCCTTGGACTGGGAAATTGTATCACCCAGTCTTTCTGTGGGTTCTGCCCCTCTAAATTTTGGCTAGAGTCATAAATTGATGGCTTTTGGAGTTTTTGGGGGAATGAGTTTCCAGGAATTCCTGCCTTCACACCCACTATCTTGGCTCTACCCTCTTATTGTCATTCTCTTTAATAAAATTATTTACTGTTTCTATGATTTCTTCTTTGATGCCCTAATTCGGACTTAATTTATTTTCCAGTTAATTTTTAATCTATTTTTTCCTACTGCCCTTTATTGAATTTAGTTTTTATTGCATTTTGATCTGAAAAGGCTTCTCTGTCTTGGTTGTGAGGTTTTATGTCCTAAAACAGTTAACTTTTGTGTAGGTGCCATGTACTACTGAGAAAAAGTCATCTTCTTTTCTATTCTAATTCACTTTTCCCCAGAGAGTCTTTATATCTAACTTTTCCAGAATTCTATTCATCTCTTTAACTTATTTCTTGTTTATTTTTTTATTAGATTTATCTAGTTCTGAGATGGTTAAGTTGAGATTAGTTCATTATAGTTTTGTTGTATATTTCCTCCTGTTTGTCTATTTCTGATGGTAACATTTATCTTAAAAATTTAGATGCTCTACCATTTGATCCATAAATGTTTAATATTGATGTATGTCTTTGTCTGTGGTACCTTTTAGCAAGATATAGTTTCCTTCTTTATCTCTTCTAATTAGATAAATTTTTCTTTTACTTTGTTTGAGATCACGATTGCTACTCTTATATTTTTTTTTTACTTTAACTGAAACATAATAGATTCAGCTTCACCTCTTTCTTGTACTCTGAGTCTGTCCATTTGCTTCAAATGTATTTCTTATAAATAGCATGTTGCAGGATTCTGGTTTTAAATGCATTCAGCCATCCATTTCTGTTTTATGGATAGGTTCATCCAATTCACATTTACAGTTATGATAACTATGCATTTCCCTCCATCCTATATTTTCCCTTGTTCTTCCTCTCTCTCTCTCTCTCTCTCTCTCTCTCTCTCTCTCTCTCTCTCTCTCTCTCTCTCACACACACACACACACACCCTATTTCTCCTTACAAGTGTTTTAATTTTAATTCCCCCCATTTACCCTCCTATCAGCCCTGCCCTCCTTCTCTTATTTTTGTCCCTTTATAATTTCTCTATAGTAAGATAAATTTCTAGATCCAAGTGAATGTGTATGTCATTCCCTTTTTGAGCTAATTATGGTGGGTTTTTTTGGCAAGGTAATGGGGTTAAGTGACTCACCCAAGGTCACACAGATAGGTAATTATTGTGTCTGAGGTTAGATTTGAACTCAGGTCCTCCCAACTCCAGGACACTGGTCTATCCATTTCCCCATCTAGCTTCCCTTTTTGAACCAGTTATGAAGAGAATACAGTTCAAGTGTTGTTCCACCCCCCCCAATTCCCTTTCATTGTAATAGCTCTTTCACACCTCTTTTATGTGAGATAATTTGCACCATACTCTCACCTCCTTCTCTCTTCTACTGTAATCTTTTTTTCACATATAATTTTGGGTTTTGGGGGATGTTATTCCATCATAGTCATCTCACATGTATACTCTCTGTTTATCTATATATTCCTTCTAATTGAAAAAAGTTTAACTTGAAAAAATGAGAACCTTCTTGTAACCATTGATGTTTTAATTTTCACCAGGGAAAAGTAAAGTTTGTGATTGATAATGTATAATAAATTGGGCAAAGTTTCAAAGGAATAATATTAATGGAGTAAAGAAAACAGTTGTAGATGAATTGAGAAATGATCGGGAAATAAAGATATGGAGAAATGAAAAAGTAGTAAAGGGAAGTGAATGGTCTAATAACAAATGTAAATAGTTCTGAGGGGCTTTAATCAAAGTTCATTAAAAGAAAGATCAGTATAATTGATGATAATGATGATGCTTGTCCTTCATTCTCAAAGAAAATCATGATATCAGGGAAGTGATGCCAGGACCATCATGTGAACTGTATTTGAGTGAGGGTTAAGTCACCAGTCTCATTTTCTCCCCAGAGCCATCTGGGTCCAATGGCCAGATATGTATCAAGTTAATTGATGATATTTGGATGCAAACTTGATTAGAAGGAAATAAGGAAGCATTTGGATTTTCCAAAGAGCAAGATGAGAAAACTGGTAATTTTCTCATCCTTGTAGCTATCAAATGTTCAGCATGAGCCAAAAGTAAACTAAAATATTTTCAGAGATGACAGCAACATATCAAACAGATTATTCAGTACGATCACACTTGATTTATACCAGACATGCTGAAATGATTCAATATCAGGAAAAATATAAATACAATAGACATATCAATTATAAGCACAATAAAATAATATTTCAATAGAAGCAGGAAAAACTTATGACTAAATACCACACTTATTTCTATTAAAACCATAGAGGAATAAGATTAAAAAAATCTGTAGCCCACTATCCCTATTGAAAATAAATGTGAAAATTAAATACAATGCAAGCAAAGAGACCATAACAGTATGGAAAAGGTATCATACACTAAACTGGGCAATTATACTATTACTAGTCCTATATCCCCAAGAAGATCAAAGAAAAGAAAAGGAGTTACTTAAATGTGAATATAAATGTAAATTCATATACAGAAAAAAGATTTGATACAATTATTTATACAATTATACATATACATACACCAAATTATTTATAATCTAAACACATAAATATATGATCATATATGCAAAAGAAATTATAAACACATATACAAATCTATATACATATAGATACATATATGCAAACTCAGAATTATATTGCACATATGCATTAATAATATATCTGTATACATATTTATTGCTGTTATTGTTCAGTTTTCTTATGTGTTTCAGACTTTTCATGATGTTTAAAGATACCAGAGTGGTTTCCCATTTCCTTCTTTAGCTCATTTTACAGATGAGGACATTGAGGCAAACAGGGTTAAGTGACTAACCTAATATCACATAGCTAGTAAATATCTGAGACACGATTTGAACTCAGGAAGATAAGTTCTCCTGACTCCAGTCCACATTCTAACCATGTTTTTATTCCCATTTTACAGTTGAGAATCCTAAAACAGATGTTGACTGATTTTCCCAGACAGTTATTAAGTGTCTGAGGCTACTGAGCTTTAGTCACTAATCTAATTTATTTGAATAATCTCTTTAGCTCAGTATTGTGACAATACTCAAAGCAATAGGCTCACACTAGGTCTCATCCTGGTACTCCTCCATTTACTTGGATTTGCCTTTAGAGGTAGATTACATAATTGCTCTCTTTCCATAAATGAACATTTGATGATGCAGGAAATGAGTTGATTTGATTCCTGTTATTCATGTGAATGAGTGGGAGGGGGGAAAGACTGAAATCTAGAAGACCAATTTTTACCTTAACTTGAGACCTACTCTCCTGAGATGTTACAAATATAATAGCTCTAGCTCTATCTGTCTTCTTTTCTCAGCTCTGACTCCATGAGCAACACAGAACTCAATCTCCTGCTACTCAGAATTGGTCAAGTGTTGAGTTTAGATAGATGAAGGGAAGATTTGGTAAAGGAAAATCTTTTCCAGCTCTGTTCATTATTTAATATCATAGTCATGGGAAGGAAAAGTATAAGTGGTATGAATTTCTCTTTGACTGGCATTCCATTTTCTCCCCCTTTAGGTTTCTTGTCTTTCAAAGCTTCCTTTCAAGAACTAAAGAACATGTGTACTACTAGTGACAGATTCTTCGGGATTATAATCCTCTTCCAGAATGGAATTGGGGTTCCAGCAAATTTATATCTTCTTCTCCTTTATTTTTTCAATTTCTTTGGTGGCCGTAGAATGAAACCTATACATTTGATTTTTACCCAAATGAACTTGGCCAACCTCATGATGTTCCTTGGTAAAGGACCGGATATACTGATAAATATGGGGCTGGAGAATATCATGAATGTAAATGAGTGTAAAGTTCTCAATTATCTTTACAGACCGGCCCTAGCACTTTCAATTTGCTTCACCTGCTACCTTTCTACCTTTCAGGCCATCATCATCAGTTCTAGTGTCTCCAGGCTGGGAAAATTCAAACCTTGGGTCCTAGATCATATCATTCATGCTTGTCTTTTCCTCTGGATCTTCAATCTGCTTTTAGAAATTCCTGTAATTTTTTCTATGACAGGTCCAAGACAACTAAACAATATTACTTCTGAGCTTAACTTTGGATACTGTTCTCTTGAAAGAGATATAAATCATATTTACTGGATGATGACTCTTAGAAATATATTCGTTATAGTGCTCATAATCTGGTTCTGTTGCTACCTTGTATACATGCTATACAGACACTACCAGAAAGTGAATATCATTTGTAGCAGCAGCATCTCAATCAGGACTTTCCCTGAAGTCATAGCCACCCAAACCACCTTGCTGTTGGTGAGTCTCTTTGTCTTCTTTTACTCACTCATTTCTTTGTGTTCAATTTCTCTAACCTTTTTATATCAACAACGGTTCTGCCTGTTGCCTATATGCACTATTCTGTCTCTATGTTTCCCAACTCTTAGCCCCTTTGTGCTGAGTCCCCAGGGATCCTGGATATCCCTTAGTTTCTGGGCAGGGAAAAACATCCTTCCTATTTAAAATCTATCTGCCACTCAGCTACCAAAGTGATTTTCTAAAGCCATGAAACTTAATATATTTTACTTTAGTGGCTTTTTATTACTTCTGTAAAAGGAATCCACGATGGCAGAGTAAAAGCATCAACCCCAATTGAACTCTCCAAATAGTCCCTCTTCTCACTACTTTATTATTTATTCATTCATTCATTTATTTATTTATTTTAGGTTTTTGCAAGGCAAATGGGGTTATAGGTGGCTTACCCAAGGCTACACAGCAAGGTAATTATTAAGTGTCTGATGCCGGATTTGAACTCAAGTTCTCCTGACTCCAGGGACTGGTGCTCTATCCACTGCACCACCTAGCTGCCCCCCTTCACACTACTTTAAAATAATACTTCAGATTGAATCGTAATTCAAGTCAGAGAGTCAATGAAATGTTGAAGTAAGACATTTTTCCAGTCAAAGGACAACTTAGGGAGGCAGCAGAAATCCACGCTACTGGAGTGGTGGTCAGCCCAGAAAGCTTTACGTGAACAAAAAGCCCTAGCAGCAGGGCTTAGAGGCAGTTGCTATATCAGCAGAAGGAACTTGGGAACCTCTTAAGTCACAGACGGTAAAGGGGGAGGTCAAACAAATGGTCAAGAAGAGACTACAGGGAACCATTTTTTGGCAGTAGGTGCTGGGCTCTGCTGTGTTGCCCATACACAATTCTAGTTTAAAAAGGAACACCAGCTTTTGTGATCACAGAGTATCAAGAGTTCTAGTCACAACTCCAGGATGGAGATGAGTGGTTATGGCCACTTTCGAGGAAACAGAGAGACCTTAATCTCAGTTTCAAGACAGAAAAGATCACCAGCAATTGTGACTGCTAGAGAAGAGAAGAATCATTCAAAGTTCCAGGGTCAAGAGGAGTGCCATTTCCAGTAGCAAAAAGTCCCTTCCTAGGTAAAAACAAGAATACAGGCTGGGTACACAGAAAGCAGACTTCTTGGATCATACCACCTTCAAAGCACTGAAAACTTACAGACACTAAATTAGCTCTAAAAGTAGCAGCACAAAAACCTGAACCTTGGGACAGTGCCTCCTCAACACCAGAAGCAGAGTCTTATTTTAGCATGAAATTACAAGTTCAATAATTGAGATGGAAAAATGAGCAACAACAACAAAAAATCTGACCATAAACAGTTATTATGGTGATAGGGAAGATTAAGACCCAAATAAGACTACAATGGCAAACGACCACATGCAAAACTCAAAAGAAAATTGTGAAATGAACTCAAAATGGATTTCATCTATTTTTATCCTTTTTATCCATCAAAAGAGATAAAGGGGAAAATTGGGAAAATTAAAGAGAATAATGCAATGAACTTATGAAAGGAGAGTCAATAGCCTTGTAAACATGCTGGAGACTAGTGCCTAAAAAGCAGAATTCATCAAATGGCAAAAGAGACACAAAAGCTTACTGAAGAAAATAATTTCTTAAAAATTATATTTGAGGACATGGAAGCTAATGACTCCCTGAGACATTAAGAAGAATGAAAAGGAGTAGAAGAAAATGTGAAATGTCTCATTGAAAAAATAACTGACCTAGAAAATAGATTGAGGAGAGATAATTTCAAAATTGTACTACCTGAAAGTCATGATTTTAAAAAAAAGATCTTAGACATCATATTTCAAGAAATTACCAGGGAAGACTGCTCAAATATGCTAGAAGTACAGCATATTCATTTCTCTTTTGAAAAGGGAAAAAATGAACTCTCAAGAATATTTTAGACTATTTTATGAATTTCATGATAATTTTATTATAAATTTTAAAGAAATAACAAGTTGGACATAATAGCTTTGCAGTTTCATGAGCAATCATTTTTGTAAATTCTACTATGTTAGGGAAATGTTTGTGAGATTCCTTAAATAAATAAAATAAACAAAAATTTTAAAAAAGACACCCGGAGGAAAGGCTTCATTGTGATGAGTATACCCTTTGTAAAGAATATACAAAAGCATTGGTCAAGGGTTGCACAAGACAAGGTAAATGACAGGAAAACATCACTAGACTGAATCAGAGGACATTAGTATAAATCCCTGCCCTACTTTTTTCTATATATATGACTGAGTCACTTAACTTCCCCACACCAACTCCCTCATCTGTTGTTGTTTATTTTTTTGGTAAAGTTTTTGTTCATCTTAAATTTAAATACAAAATGAGAACAGAAAAAAAAGAATATTTTTTTCTGCTTTCCAGAAAACACAATAACAATATAGACATAATTAAAGAACACTTTACATTCTAAAAGAATGTCTAAGTATATTTCAATACAAAATGAGAAAAGGAAAAAAAGAATATTTCTATGTACACTTTCCCAAGGTCACATGGCTAGGTAATTATTATGTGTCTGAAATCAAATTTGAACTCAGGACTTTTTGATTCCAGGGCTGCTGCTCTATCCACTGAGCCACCTAGCTGCCCTCAGAGTCCTTTTCAATAGACTGATCCTTCACCTGAATGTTGGTCACCTTCTCAAAAGTCAGTGACTTCAGAAAGGGTTGAGGAACAGTTGATATGGTTGCAATAAAAAAACAACAACTAGAAAAAGAACAAATTAAAAATCATTAAATTAAAAAGGAAAGAATAAAAAATTGAAAACTAAAAATTAAAGTAACAAAATTAGGAGTTAGTTTTATGAAAAATGCTATAAAACAAACAAAACATTGGCTAATTTGATTTACAAAAAAGAAAAATGTTGCCAGCATAAAAATGAAAAGATTGAAATTAAAACAAATATTATGATCTATTTTGCCCAATTATATGTCAATAAATCTGACAATTCAAAGGAAATTAATGAATATTTACAAAAACATAAATTGTCCATATTAAAAGAAGGGGAGATAGAATACTTAGATTCGCCTGTCTTTGAAAAAGTAATTGAATAGACCATAAATGAGCTCCCTAAGAAGAAATTCATATGAATAGATTCACATGTAAATTCTGCCAAACATTTAAAGAACAAAAAATTCCTATAATATATAACCTGTTGGAAAAATAGGTGAAGAAGGAATCAGACCAAATTCCTTTTATGACAGAAATATGGAGTTGATACCTAACCAGGAAGAGCAAAAACAGAGAAAGAAAACTATAGATCAATTTCTCTAATTAATATGATGCAAAATTTGAATAAAATATTAATAAGGTGGTAACAACATATATTACAAAGATCATAAATTATAACCAGGTGGAACTAATATCAGGAATACAGGACTTGTTCAATATTAAGAAAACTATCAGCATAAATGATCATATCAAAAACAAAAATAAGAAAATTATATGATCATCTCAATAAATGAAGAAAAATGTTTTGAGAAAATACAGCATTCATTCTTATTAAGAGCACTACTAAGCATAAGAATCAATGGAACTTTCATTATGATGATATGTAGCATCCATCTAAGAGGAACAGTAAACATATGTAAAGGGTATAAGTTAGAAGACATCCCAATAAGATTAAGTATGAATTAGGGGTGCTCATTATCTCCAATATTTTTGAACATTGTATTAGAAATGCTAGTTATAGCAATAAGGGAGGAAAAAGCAATCAAAGGAATTAAAAGAGGCAAAGAGAAAATAAAACTATTACTCTTAAAGAATCACCTGGAAAACTAGTTAAAACAATGAACAACTTCAGCAAAGTAGCAGGATATAAAATAAATCCACATAATCACCACCATTTGTATATATTAAAAACAAAGTACAACAGTAAGAGATAGAGAAATTTCATCTAAAATAACTTCAAACAATATACAGCACTTGGTTGTCTACTTTCCAGGAAACACAGTAACAATATAGACATAATTAGAGAAAACTTTACATTCTAAAAGAATGTCTAAGTAATTAGAATAATATTAATTGCTCGCAGGTAGACTGAACCAATATAATAAAATTACAATTGTATCTAAATTAATTTACTTATTTAATTCCATAACAATTACATTTCCAAAAATCATTTTCTAGAGCTAGAAAAAAAACATAAAATTTGGAAGAAGAAAAGGTCAAGAATATTGAGGGAATAAATGAAAGAAATGTGAAGGAAAGTTACCCAGGAGTACCAAATATCAAACTGTATTACAAAGAAATAATCATCAAAATAATCTGCTACTGGTTAAAATATAGTATGGTGGATCATTGGAATAGAGTAGGTATACAGTATAAAGTAGTAAATAACCATAGTAGTCTGATTTTGATAAACCCAAAGATCAAGCTATTGGGACAAGAATTCACTATTTAATAAAAATTGCTAGGAAAACTGGAAAGCAACTTGGTAGATAGAATAACATATCACAACACATACCAAGATAAGGTCAAAAGTGATACTTGTTTTTACTTAAATCTATAGATTTATTTTCCATTTATTATCTTTTTTCATGATTATATCATACTTCCCCATGTATAGTCATACCATAATTTTGGGGCCCAAAATTTGAAAAAGGTATATAAAGTTATTGAACTCATTTAATTCATCATAAAATTCATACAACTCCTTATCACTATCAAAACTCCCATCCATTAGCTTGTCCTCATCTGTGTTTGATGATGAATCAATGTCTTAGGAGAGGCTTTGACTGCTCTTCTGCCTGTGCTCTGGTGTATGGTTGACTGCAAGCACTCCCTGGGCAAGTCCTGTGCTTGGACACATACTTAGTCTATTCCATTTTATGAACCTGAATCACCTATTTTGTCCTGCTTTGAAATAAGTAATTTCTTTTTCATCAGCATTTCTTCTTGCCTCATGCTGAACCGTCATTGTGGATACAGGAATTCCAATTGCTCTTTGCTCTTCAATCCTTAGCTTCAATTCCCTCTCTAAATCAGGCCATTTTGCTGACTTGCCTCTTATGGCCTTCTTCTGTTGTGGCAGTTTCATTAGCTTTTCTTCTTCCTGTAGCCAGTTTCACATTGTTTTCTCAGTTGGGGAAGGACCAAATTGAAGTTCAGCAGCATGATTCCCATTCACTTTTGCAAATTGGATCACTTTGGCTTTGAATTAAGCATTGTACAAAAATCTTTTCTGAGCAATTTCTGGGCACAACATAACCTAATACACTAATAACAAATGTAAAACAATAAGTGCAAAGACAAGTGCAAAAAGGCAGGAAATGCAAGTATAAAAATCTACAACCACTGTTTAAGATGCTCCGAGTTTTTACACTCCAAATCTTTTGAAAAAGGGTGCACCTTATTCATGGGGAAATATGTTATGTAAAAGCACTTTTTAACATTTGTTTTGAAAACTTTTGAGTTCTAAATTCTTTCTCTTCCTTCCATCCCCCTTCTCATTGAGAAAGTAAATAACTTGAATAAGTCATAAATGTTTAGTCATGCAAAACATTTCCATGTGAAAGAAAACATAGACACCCCCCATTCCCAAAAAAAGAAACCTCAGGAAAAATAAATTAAAACAAAGTATGATTCAACCTGTATTCAGATACTATCAGTTCTTGCTCTTGGGATGGATAGCATTCTTTTTCATATGTCCTTCCAAGTTGTCTTGGATCACTCTATTCCTAAGAAAAACTAAGTTATTAATAACTGATCATCCTGGAATACTGCTGTTACTTTGTACACAGTACATTTCACTTTGCATCAGCTCTTTCCACGTTTTTCCAAGAGTACTTGCTCATTTCTTATAGCAGAATAGCATTCAATCCTAATCTCATACTATAACTTGTTCAGCGATTCCCCAACTGATTAGTATCCTCTCACTTTTCCATTCGTTGCTAACAAAATAGAGCTACTAGAAATATCCTTGCACATATGGATCCTTTTTCTTTTTTGTTTTTCATTTCTTTTGAAATACAGATCTAGTAGTGGAATTGCAAGGTCAAAGGGTATGTATAATTTTATAACCCTTTGGGGATAGTTCCAAAACTGCTCTACATAATGGTTGAATCAGTTCAAAACTCCACCAACAATGCATTAATGTCTCATTTTTCCTACATCCCCTCCAACATTTGTCATTATCCATTTCTGTCCTATTAGTCAATTTAATAGAATAAGATAATACCTTAGAATTGTTTTAATTTGCATTTCTTCATTTAATAGTGAGAATATTTTTTAATATGACTATAAATAGCAATGGTAACCTCATTTGAACTGTTCATATCTTTAGATCATTTATTAATTGGGAATTGTTTTTCTTTTTTGTAAATTTGACTCTTCACTATGCTTGAAAAATGAAATCTTTATCAGAGAAACTTGCTTCAAAATTTTTTTAGCTACTAATGCTAACAGTATTTCCCTCCATCCAATTGCCCCCCACCCCCATTCATTCTAGTCTCTCTCTCCTTTCACCTTGTCCCTCCTCAAAGTGTTTTGCTTCTGACTATCCCCTCCCTTCCAACATTCCCCCTTTCTCTTAATCCTTCCCTCTCCTTCTCTCCTGTAGAGTAAAACTGATTTCTCTACCCAATTTAATGAGTGCATTATCCCCTCTTTGAGCCAATTCTGATGAGAGTAATGTTCATGCACTAACCCCTCACTTCCCTTCCCTCTTCCCTTTCACGTAAAAGTACCTCTTTTATGTGAGATAATTTACCCATTTCTACCTTCCCTATTCCACTTTTCTCTCAGGATATTCCTCTCATCCCTTTATTTTTTTAGATATCATTCCTTGCTATTCAACTCATATTTATGTCCTCTCTCTATGTATACTCTTTCTATTTGCCCTAATAATGATAAAATTTATATGAAAATTAATATGTAGAAATATAAACAGTTCAACATCAATATCCTCTTATAATTTCCCTCACCTCTTTCCCTTTTTCTGCTTTACTTGAGTCTCATATTTGAAAATTAAATTCGATGCTCAATTCTGGTCTTTTCATCAAGAAAGTTTGAAAGTCTTCTAGTCATTGAATATCCATCTTTTCCCTTAGATGAGTAGTCTCATTTTTGCTGGGTAGTTTATTCTTGGTTGTAATTCAAGCTCTTTTGCCTAATAGAATATCACACTAAGCCCTATAATCCTTTAATGTAGAAGTTGCTAAGTCTTGTGTTATCCTGACTGTGACTCCACAATGCTTGAACATTTTTTTTTTCTGGCTGCTTGCAGTATTTCCTCTTTGGCCTTGGAGTTCTGGAAGTTAGATTTCATATTCCTTGAAATTTTCATTTTGGTATCTCTTTCAGGAAGTGATTGGCACATTCCTTAAATTTCTATTTTACCCTCTATTGTAGACTATTAGGGAAGTTTTCCTTGATAACTTCTCAAAAAATAGTATCTTGTCTCTCTTTGTTTTGTTGTTGCTTTCAGGTAGTCCAATAATTTTAATTCTCTCTTCTGGATCTATTTCCTAGTTAGTTGTTTTTCTTAAGAGATATTCTCATTGCTTTCTATTTTTTCATTCTTTTCTTATGGTTTACTGTCTCTTGATTTCTCATAACTTCACTATCTTCCATTTGCTCAATTCTAATTTATAAGTAATTATTTCATTCAGTGAAATTTTGCACCTCCTTCCTGATCCAGTCAATTCTACTTTTTTAAGGAGTTTTTTCCATTTAGTGAATTTTGTACCTCTTTTTTCTATTTCATCAATTTGACTTTTTCAAAGTATTATTCTTCTCATTGCCTTTGTTGACCTCTTTTAACATTTGACCTTGTCTATTTTTTAGGTATATTTTAAAGTATATTTTTGTGTTTTTACCAAACTGCTGACCCATTTTCCATTATTTTCTTGCATCTCTTTCCTTTCTCTTCCCATTTTTTCCTCCAACTCTCTTAACTTAATTTCAAAATCATTTTTGAGCTCTTCCAAGGGCTGAAACAAATTCTTAGTTTTTCTTCGAGGTAGGTATGTATGTAGGTACTTTGGATATAGGTACTTTGACTTTGTTGTCTTCTTCTGGGTGTGTATTTTGATCTTGTTTGTCGCCATAGTAACTTTTATGGTCAGATTTTTTCTGTTTGTTAACATTTCATTCATATTTCCAGCCTATGACTTTATTTTAAGTCTTTGTTAAAACAGGGCTCTGCTTCCATGGTGGAGTGAGCCTTGTCTTTCAGGGATTTTGTACAGGTATTTTCAGAGGCATTTCTATGAACCTATAAGTTTTCAGTTCTTCCAAGGTAGTATAATCTGAAGAGATGTATGTTTACTCTTCTCCTGGCCTGTGCTCTGGCCTTTGTGTGATCATGAGAACTCTTTTGTGCCTGAAAATTTGAGGATGGTACCTGCTTTCCTTGCAGCAGCAAGCTCTGATGTGCTGCTGCTCCATGTCTCTCTGGGTTTGTGACCAAGGACTGTGACTTATATCCAAGTATGGAAAAGCAGCAGAGTCCTGCCTCAGTGCTCACAAAGAGAGCCCTCCTTTTGACCAGTTGTTTGACCCCCTTAACTTTCTGTGGGCTGGGAACTTCAGAAGTAGATGCTGTTGCTGCTGTTTTAGTGCCTCCTAAGGACGGCTTCTGCTTTGCTGGGACCAGTGTGCCCTGCTGGATCTGCATTGGATTATTTTCCACTCTCATCCAGGTGCAATAGACCTTTCCTGTTGATCTTTCAAGTTGTCTTTGGCATTTGTGGGCTGAGAAGGTAAGAAACTACCAGCTGATTGAGCCTCCCTTCTGCCTGTCCTAGATTACTGTGTCTATGCTGGTGTGGCCTCCAGCTTTTGCTACACTGCACTTGTCTGTCAGCTTGGTGTAACAGACCTTTCCTGCTGAACTTCTAAGTTGTCTTTAGCTGGATAATTGTTTTATTCCATATTTTTGTGGGTTCTTTAAATCTAGAATTTATTTAGAGTCATTATTTAAAGGTATTTGGAGAAGTTTGGGGGAGAACTCGGGCACATCCCCACATTTTCTCTGTCATCTTGGCTCTATCTCTCCAGTGGGCTTATGATTTAGCTATAAAGGGTGAGATGATAAACAAATTAGGGGAACATGGAAAATTTTACCTATGAGATCTATAAATAAGATAAGAATTTATAATTAAACAAGAGATAGAGTGCATTTAAGGATAAAAAATTGATAATTTTGATCATATTATGTTAAAAAAAAGTTCTGCACAAACAAAACCACTGCAATTAAGATTGGAAGAAAAGAAGGAAACATGGGGGGGGAGGAGGAATTACAGTAAATTTATCTCATAAAGGCCTCATTTCTCAAAAAATAGAGAACTGAGTCAAATTTATGAGTCATTCCTTGATTGATAAATGGTCAGAGGAAATAAAGAAGAAATTTTTCAATAGAAGAATGGATGTAAAATTATTTGTGCTATAAGAAATGACAAGCAGAATGGTTTCAGAAAAACCGGGAAAGTCTTATATGAATTGATGCAAAGTATCAGAGTGCAGAACAGGATAATATTATGTAAATTAATAGCAATATTCTAGTGATGATCAATTGTGAATGACTTCACCATTCTGATCAACACAATGATTCCCCCAAAATTCTGAATGTCTAATGAGGAAAAATGTTATCCACCTCCAGAGAAATAACTGATAGAGTCTGAATGCAAAACAAAGCATATTTTTTTTTTGCATTTTTATTTTTTTGGTCTTTTTTTTTTGTTTTTGCAAGGCAATGGGATTAAGAGACTTGCCCAAGGACACACAGGTAGGGAATTTTTAAGTGTCAGGGGTATGATTTGAACTCAGGTCCTTCTGACTCCAGAGTCAGTGCTCTATCCACTGTGGCACCTAGCTGCCCCCAGTTTATGTTTTCTTTTGTAGCTATGTAAATATGTTTTACATGACTTCACATCTATAATCTATATCAAATTGTGTGCCTTCTCAAGAGCAGGAGCGAATTTAGAAGATTTTAGAATTTAGAAAATTTTTTTAAAAAATGTAATTGTGAAATAATTAAATATATTGTGAAAAATAAAATAGTTTCTGTTAGACATATTTTTTAAATGTATGTACATGTCATTGCAATTAATTTCATGAAAATTCATTTAAAAATAACTTTAAAAGTGAACAGAAACAGAAAGCTCAGAGAGTATAGAGGTAGAGAGTATGAGATGGCCTGGGCCATGAGGAGGTAGAGGTAAACAGGAAGAGAAGGAGAGGGAAAGGGAAGGAGAGTCATATATGTCACTGTATCTGGAAACTGGGCATACTGGAAAAGCATGGGTCCATACAAGTGAAGGAGTACTTGAGGGACAGGCTTCTGAGGTCCTAGTTTTATAGAGTTTTAGTGAAAAGAGATGGACTAACTTTTATTCAGCATACCTTGGGCTTAGTTCATCAATTCTAAGCTATCATCTTCTTATTTTAAATAACATTCTGGTTTTACTATCCATAGTTGGAACTTATCTGCAACTTATAGACTGAGAACAGTTAGCAGGTCCAAGGGACCTGAGGAAATTTTGAATACTGAATGAACCATACTGATTCAGTCTTGGGATACAATTCTCTTTCCAGCTCACTTCTTTTTCTACTCAACTAGGGGTTGAGTTCAATTTCTGTCTTACAAGAAAGCTTTATTTATTTGGGGGAATTGTGAGAAAACTTGATTGCATTGTTTGAACTTAGCCCTGTGTGACTGGAAAATTGGATCCATTCTATCTGTTGCTTTTAGAGATCCTTAACTTCAGGGCCTAGATTATGCCAATGAGAAATCCAGTCAGATTTGAAGATTGATGCAAGGAGTTTTCTTCCAATTATTTATATCAAGCAACCCAGATATCTTTTTTTAAAAAAAATTTTTTTAGTTTTGCTTTTTTTTTTGCAAGGCAATGGGGTTAAATGGCTTGCCCAAGGCCACACAATTAGGTAATTATTAAGTGTCTGAGGTCAGATTTGAACTCAGCCCTGGCTCCAGGGCTGGTGCTCTATCCACTGCACCACCTAGCTGCCCCAACCCATATATCTTATCTAAAATTGGCTCTCTACTGGTCAAACTATTAGTTTCCCTTATTCCTTTGATCAAATATGGACACTTGGAAAGGAGAGAGTGGTATAATTTGTTTCTAATTTCATGTAATTGTTCACTTTCCCTTTCTTCATTTGGAAATTCTCTAATCATTCATGTAATTAGAAATCAAATTTCCCAATCTTGTATCCTGGTTTATATCCTATCATTTTCCTTTAATGCACAAAAATCTGACTCCCCCCTGTATTCAGGGGAGTCTAATGTCCAGTTTAGGAGGCAATTATGTAATTGGCATAAATTATTGAATAAACTGATATGTTGGGGCACTAGGTAGTGCAGTGGATAGAGCACTGGCCTTGGAGTCAGGAGTACCTGGGTTCAAATCTGACCTCAGACACTTAATAATTACTTAGCTGTGTGGCCTTGAGCAAGCCACTTAACCCCATTGCCTTGAAAAGTCTAAAAAAATAATTTGATATGTTCAGAAACTAGAACCTTTGTTTCCTCATTTTATTTCAGATATATTGTTGTTGTCCAGTTATTTCAGATATATCTAACTCTTCTTCACCCCATTTGAGGTTTTCTTGGAAGAGATACTAGACTGATTTTCCATTTATTTCTCCAAATGATAAGGAAACTAAGGTAAACAAGGTTAAGAGACTTGCCCAGTCTCAAAAGCTGTAGTAATTAAATAATCAAGGGTTCTTTGGTTAACAAAACAGAGTAAGAGCATGCTGTTAAGTTGACACTCTTTTAGGGAAATTCTTATTGGCCTGGAGCTACTCATACAGGAGTAAAGAAAGTGTCTAAAAGATCAAATTATGCTAAAATATATAAAAATTCAATTAAGTCCTAAATTTGGCAGCCTGATGAAGTCCTTGAGATTAGACTTCTAGCAGGAAATAAAGAGGAAATAAGTATATATAATATATATGTATATATAATATATATGTATATATATATATATATATATGTCTGTCATCATTCTGTGTTTTTGTTTCTTTGTAAAATACAAGAAAATCTTTGTGTTATGTATAGTGTTGTTTTTAGATTCTTCTACCTTGAAATATTTCTAAGGGGAAAAGGCAGCAGTTAGAAAGACTGCTTAAAAAGCTGCAACCCAAGAGTTCAGTATGCTGTGGAGGAGTAATAAGGTTTCCTTCTTGGAGGAGTTCTAACTTTCTGTATTCTAATACCAAAATCTTAGTTCTAGTAAACAGGTTTACCTCTCACTTTGTTTCCAATGGGATACTAGAGTAAAAAGAAAAAAAAAACTCTGCAAGATACTTTTTCTTTGTGATTTCAGGCCTGGTTTTAGTGTTTTTATAGAGATAAAGTCAGATAATCAAAGCAAGGAAAACTTTTTTCTGGTTTGTAGGAATATGTGACATTATAAATGAATTAGAGATTCCAAATTATTTTTACTGCAAAAATATCTTAGTTGATTTTGGAGACTTGGAGATTAAGAAGACTGGAGATTAATCATTACAGAGTTTGAAAAGTAATAATTTTAAGACTGTACAACAGAATTCCTTGGAGTAATTCCAGGAACTCACATTCTTCTCTTTGTCCTAGTTGATAAGGCACTTAGCAGAAGCTTAACATATCATATTGAGTTTGGGGATATCATTCTGAAAAATTTGTTTTAAGGAAAAATAAGACTAACACTTTCAGAATGAAAGTTACAGAGATTTATCACTTTTCATCTGAAGATTAAAAGATCCATTGTTTTAGCTTACTGAAAGAAGGCAGCTGGTTTGAAAGTATCACAGAGTAAAGGAAAAAAAATAGGAATGTGACTACATTTTAAATATGTCTGAAACTTAAATAGCTTCCTTTTCCAAATCCATTCTTGATGAAAAGGAAAAAGCATGTTTAAATCAGAAAACAATTTTAAATGAGTAAAATTAAATTAAGGAGTAGAAAGAGTGATTTAAACTAAAAAAGGGGCCCATGAAGAGGAACTCCCTAATCTCATCCCTATTATCACTAACCTTAGACTCTGTTGTGGATAATAGGGCTTATATGTTCACTGTGATGGGAAGAGGGGGAGGTTACAAGGCACTAGAAATATCTTTTGGAAAGATTAAAGTTTTAAATAAAGATTAAATTTAAATAAAGATTAAAGTTTTAAATAAATAAGTTTTAAATAAAAGAGTTATTTGTTTAGGTAAACTAGAAACTAGTACACTAAAGAAAATTAGAAAGAAGCTATACATTTATAAGATCTTAGGAACCCCAAAAGATAATAATATTTTATATAATTGGGGTTGTGTAAAATTTTGTGTTACATTGCAAAAAAGATATTCTATGGAAAAATATTAGCTATTTAAATAATTTGATTAGGAAATACAGTACTCTGCCCATGAAGTATTATATTCCTCAGTTTTTAGAATCACATGAGCATCAAAGCAATGGAATAGGAATGCAATGCTATTACTAGGCATTTCTCCATTTCTTCTTTCCAGGGTAAAAATGGAAAAATCAGGGGAAAGAGAAAGTACAGTTAAGTTACAAATATGAAAAGAAATAATTTGGCTTTTTGGGTAATTTTTGAAAGAAAAGAAATAAAAAAGTTTATGACAAGATATTAAAGTGCTACTGCGAACCTTTGAAAATCATCTAATTGTTAACTCTGAGCTTTATTTTAAATTGTAAGTCTAATAGCCCTTGAAAATTGCAATTTTCATTTTATCTTTGTAAATCTATATCTGATTTCCTTGAAATGTGTCTTGTAACTAAATTATAATGTGGCGAACTGTGTTCTATTGATTGTAACATCAAGTACAAAAAATGTTAGAAAAATACAGGCAAACCTGAGTTATACTCTAGTCTCAGAACTTTATTAGCTATGTGATCTCAAGCAAGTTACTTGTCTACCTCAGTTTCCTGATCTTTAAAGAGGAAAATAATAAGGGTATACAATCCCTAGAATTATCATGAAGAACAAATGATATAACGATTGTCAATCCTTTAACCTAGTGACTGGCATATGGGAGTAACTACATAATTATTGACTATTTTATTATTACTTCTTTAATTGAATGCAATTATTATGTTTTTAAATTCTCTTATATTGTGAAATTTAAGAAACCATTACCACCAATGCTATTAGATGATTATCTTCTCTTTTAATCTGACTTGTTAGATTACAAATTGAACTTTTAAAAAAATCTTTTTAAAAATAGATAATTGAAAAATGTTTTCTATTTAGTCGGATGCATTTTTGTTTAAGTAAAAATTTATTGTCTAAGGCAGTTGAGGCCAACCCACTGTCCGCAGGCTGTATGCAGCCCTTAAAGCCCATTCATGTGACCTGCGTCATGTAACTAGAAAATGAAGGAATGGGTGATCACATGTGTCAGTATTACAACATCATAGATTTGCAAATAGAATATATAGAGTTGCAGTCAGATATGCAACTTTTCACAAACATACCCTATTCATGATATCTGCTTGTGAGCAACTTTTTTCCCATTGAAACATACTTAAAGAAAAATAGCACAAAAATTTCAGACAAGCATCTTGAAGATATTTTTCATATCATTGTAACCTCTATCAAACCAGACATAGATGCAGTAGAATAAAAAAAAGCAGTCTCAGTATTCACAAATAAAAATGGCAAGTTCTTATCTTTTGCTTAAAACAATAAATGTTATATTATTGTACTCATTTTTATCATATCTTGATACATTATTACATTTTATTATTATACTCATTGGTAATAGGATTATATTGTGCTCATAAATAAATATCAAAATCTATATGTAGCCCTTTAGAAGTTTTTTGTTAGACTATGCAGCCCAGAAGAGCTAAAAGGTTGGACACCCATGGTCTAGGGGAAAAGGTTGCACAGAATCATTAAGAAATTTTTATCTGTGAGGTCTCTTGAGACTTTGTATTAAGGCAAGGTCAAAAAAATCTTGCCAGTCACACTGATTGCATGTTGTGAAGTTTGAGAACCTAAAACTGAGAAAATAGGATTCCCTCTTCCATTCCTTATCAAAGGAAAAGAATTTACAAGTTTGCTATAATACAGAGTGAATTTCATTTGAAAAATTTTTGCTATCACATTAAATTATGAAAACAAATAGATGGTTTAAAGATGTGCCTTCAATACACTACTATGGGGCAAATATCAAGTATCTGTGTGAAAACCTAGAAGGTGGTTAGTTTTAATTTATAAGCAAAGAATAAATAGAATGTAACTGTTAGGGAAACATGAGAAATTAATGACATTCAAGCCCTAATCTATGGTAAGTGAAATTTTGCTATTTGAGACTATAATTTAACATTGTCTTGAATTTTGATTACAGGGTTGGTTGTCTGAATTGTCATGAAGTCATTGTTAGAAAATGGCATGTACTGCAGTCTATCAATTGTTCCTGGTCGAAGTCTGTCCCTGAGAAAAGTTGAGGGGATGATCTTGGCATGGCCTAAGGTAGAATCCTCTTGACTCATTTCCTTGTTATGTCCATTCTAAAGAGTAAATTTTCCCATCTCTTTAATCCTGATCCTGATTTTTTGATACCCTGTGGGTAATGTGGGTTTTAATTGGTTATCAGATATGACTAATTCATAGTTTCAAACAGAGCTAAGGGAGTTTTTTCTCTGTTATGAAAACTATATTTCTCCTTTTCCCTTTATAGCAAATATCTTTAATTAGGACAAATGAGCAGTAGAAGTATTTTAAGTACAATATTAAATCATTTAATTAATAGATTGAATCTCTCTCAGTTACTATAATAAGATGCAAGGATGAAAAGTCTTAATTTTAATGAGCTTATGTGGTCAAATCATAATATAGGGATGATATCCTCCTTATTTTTTTTGCAAGGCAATGGGGTTAAGTGGCTTGCCCAAGGCCACACAGCTAGGTAATTATTAAGTGTCTGAGTCCGGATTTGAACTCAGGTACTCCTGACTCCAGGGCTGGTGCTCTATCCACTGTGCCACCTAGCTGCCCCATGATGATATCCTCCTTAATGGAGAATTAGTCAAAGTAACAAGATAAAGATGTAGTGTAAAATTTTTCTGATTAAATAGTAAATTAAGAATATATATATACACACAAATGATTGACTTCTAAATGTATCTGCTCTGGAGTTTTAGAACTTGGTTATGTTTTAGTAATAAATTCTAGAAATTGGATTAAGGATTTTACATCTGAAATTGCATTGATAATAGTAAAGAAAACAAAATTATCTTCCCATTTTAAAATGTTTTTTTGATAATTTTAAAAGACACAAGTATTGATTTTATAGGTTAGATCCTCATGATTTCTTTTAAAGATTGTTATATCAGATTACAGGGGTTAAGTAAAGATAAAAACAGCAAGTGGTAGAAAATGAAATTCTCTGTAAGACTTGAACTGATTTTCATCTTATGAACTAATTATCGGAAAAATAAAATTTAAGAGGGTGTACTGAATTGTATTGAGAGTCTTATTACTGGTAGATTTCAGTAGAAATACCTAGGAATCTCTCCAAATGATTTTAAGAGAAGCAGAGCCCTCTTCTGAACTGTCCAGAGTATAAAATTTATTCTAGAATACAGAGCATATTTCTAGGAACCAGACAACTACATGGGATATTTGGGACTTAAGAAAAATATGGACATTGATAGTGGGTAGATACATAGAGATTTGATGTTATTTATTTAATCTGTGTGTGTGTGTGTGTGTGTGGCAGCTGGGGTTAAGTGACTTGCCCAGGGTCATACAGCTAGTAAGTATCAAGTCTGAGAACAAATTTGAACCAGGTACTCTTGACTCCAGGGCCAATGCTCTATCCATTGTGCCATATAGCTTCCCTTGATGTTATTTTTTTATTGGTGATCATTATGTTGCTCTGGTCTTTTGTTTAATGGCATTGATATTTTCTGAGTTTTCTTAGTTACTTTGTTGACATGTAAATCTACCATCTCGATACCTGTCCATTGTGATCTCTCTAGTTAGTTTGATCTGATAACCTTATATAATTTATATTGGGTTTATTTGACAAAGTTTGTATATCATTATTATTGTTCATAGGCTTTATAACATCTGTTGAATAAACTATATGAGAGGATGCTTCTCCATGGCCTTTTCTTATTATGTATTGCTGATAATGAGCATGAATTTATTTAGAAACCTTATCAATTTGGTTTTATCGTTAAATGATCCACGGGGAGACTGACTAGTCCTTCCCCCATGAATCAAAGGGCCCAGTTGAGGGAATTGTGAGAATTGAGTGAACCACATAGACTCCATCTTGTGACTCAATTAGGGATCTGTCTCATTTCTCTTTCTGTTCAATTTTGGGTCTAGTCTAATTTCTGTCTTGTAAGAAAACTTTATTGCATTGTTTGAACCTAGACCTGTGTGACTGGGAAATTGAATCCTTTCCATTTGTTGCTTAGAGTTCTTAAACTAAGGACCTATCATATGCTGATAGAAACCCAGTCAGATTCAAAGATTGATGTAAGGAGTTTTTTCATAAATTATTTGTCTTAAGCAATTCATATGTCTTAAGCATCCGATATGTCTTAAGCAACCCTGTATGGCCAATCAATTACTATTTACTTTTTCCTTTGTTTGAATACAGACATTTGGAATGGAAGGAATGAGACACCTCTTTTTTATTTCAGGGAATTGCACCTATTCAATTTTTACCCTCCCAATTTAGAAAATCCCAAGTCAAACTTTCTGCCAATTAGACATCAGATTGTCTATATTTGTGTTGTTTTTTTATTACATTGCTTTTTTATCTTCTTTTTTAAGGCAATTGGGGATTAGTGAGTTGTCAATGTTCACACATCTAGTCTGTGTCTGAGGCTGAATTTGAACTGAGGTCCCTCTAATATCAGAGCTGACGGTCTATCTTTAGTATCACTAAACTGTTCCAGGTATTTTTTTTTAGGTTTTTGCAAGGAAATGGGGTTAAGTGGCTTGCCCAAGGCCACACGGCTAGGTAATTATTAAGTATCTGAGACCAAATTTGAACCCAGGTACTCCTGACTCCAGGGCCAGTGCTTTATCCACTGTGCCACCTAGCTGTCCCCAGGTATTCTTTTAATGCACAAAAATTCATCTTTCCTCTATTTGGGGTTGATTGCTAAGTTGAAGAAGCCTAGTCCCAAATTTCTATGCAATTGGCATTCATTGCTTAATTTAATTGATATGTTCAGAAGCTAGAACCCTTGTTTTCTCAGTTATTTTACTTTTTACTTGTCACAGACCCTTTACACTGGCTTTTGAATTGGCTTTTCCTACTTTAGCAGAGAATCTCAAGATGTGACCTCAGTTAATTTATGATACAGTTTGCAAATGTCTTCTACATTCCCTGTATGACTAAACCTAGACACATTATAAGGTAAAGACTAAACACTGGGGAGCATGCAGAATTTCAAGGAGGATATTTCTATATCATGATATTAATAAACATTCTCATGGAAATACCCATATCCTGAGGAGCAGATTGAGTTACAATTGGCAATTCATGTGTAATACACTGTAACATATAAACACATCCTGTAATATAAAACTGCTACCATAAAACCAACTTAAGCTTATATAAATTTTTTAAGTTTAACCATACACTGGGAAGACCTGTCCTCATGTGAAATTACTCTATTGATCAACAGCATAAAATTGTCTATTTTTCAATACAATCCTCAACCCATTTAGAAACAAATGATTGATCTGATTTTCAGAAGTCCCAGTAAGCATGAAGCACTGCTCAGATAAGTTTCCTGCTCTGTCAGGTGAAGTCTATTTCTCCCTTTGAGGTGGGTTTGGTAAGTCTCTTATCAATCAGAACTTTTCATTGATGTTGGAATTTCTAGTTAAGGATCTTTAGGAGTTAGTTCCAGTGGTTTACCCAGAAACCAATTTGATGATTTGACCTTTCTTGGATTTTGATGGTTTTGTTTAAATATAGATGTTTGGAACAGCTAGGTGGCTTAATGAGGTCAGGAGAACTTACCTTTCTGAGTTCAAATCTGAACTAGCTATGCGACCCTTTGTAAGTTATTCCACTCTGCTTCAGTTTCCTTATTTATAAAATGAGTTGTAGAGGGAAATGGCAGCCACTTCAGTGTCTTTGATGAGAAATCCCCAAATGTAGTTACTACTGTTAAGTGAGGTTTTACTGAGCCATCTTTGACTTGACCATGACAAAGCTGGTCAGAGATGGTGCCAGTAAATTAGACAGAGGTTTATTAATTACTTTTTTTGCAATGAACCAATTTGCAAATCAGGGAATTACTCCTTGGAACTTCACCTTCTTGAAATTTGGGCAGAGAATACATACATGTATTTTGTGGTTTGAGTGATCTTCCCAGGACAAATACTCCATTCAGGAAAATACAATTACATTACTTGTGACCATCCAAGTGGGAGTCATATGGGAATGACTAGGTTGATTGTATAGTTTTGAGGACAAAAGTCACAGTACAAGTTATACTGATACACTTCACTTAACACAGTTAAACACAGTTCAGAGACCAGTCATGAGTAAAACAAATTACCCCTTTGTTCCTACTGTTACTCAAGTCTGTTTGTGAAAAGAATCTCCAGAAACAAAATTAATATTATTAAATTCATTTCACATATCATATCAATCAATGTAAAATCATAACTCATTGCAATTTTAAAGTTTGACATGACTGAACATGACTGAACATTTACATTGTACATCTAAATTCTGATGGATTATTCTTAAGGTTATGGTGAAAGGAAATACTGAGCAAAACCTTAGCTTCCTAATGTCATTAGAAAATACTTTTTAACTCATACAAAAATATTCATAGCAGCCCTGTTTGTGGTGGCAAAGAATTGGAAATCAAGTAAACGTCCTTCAATTGGGGAATGGCTTAGCAAACTGTGGTATAATGTATGTCATGGAACACTATTGTTCTATTAGAAACCAGGAGAGATGGGAATTCAGGGAGGCCTGGAGGGATTTGCATGAACTGATGCTGAGTGAGATGAGCAGAACCAGAAAAACGCTGTGCGTCCTAACAGCAACAGGGGGGGTGATGATCAGCCTTGATGGACTTGCTCATTCCATCAGTGCAACAATCAGGGACAGTTTTGGGTGGTCTGCAATGGAGAATACCATCTGTATCCAGATAAAGAACCATGGAATTTGAACAAAGTCCAAGGACTATTTCCTTTAATTTAGGAAAAAAAACCTGATATCTTATTGTCTGATCTTGCTATCTCTTATACTTTATGTTTCTTCCTTAAGGATATGATTTCTCTCTCCTCACACAATTTGAATCAATGTATAACATGGAAACAATGTAAAGATGGACAAATTGTCTCCTGTGGGGGATGGGGGAGTGAGATTAGGGGAAAAATTGTAAAACTCAAAATAAAAAAATCTTTAATGGGAAAAAAGAAAATACTTTTTAGTTGTTCAGCAGATTAGGGAAGACATACATGTCATTTGCAGATAGTTATCAGTTATTTACTAAATTTAGTACATATCATTAATAGTTTTTTGCATGATTTAAGGGACACATACATGTCATTACCAGTCTAAACCCATATTTATCATCCTATAGAAAAACAACTTGCATATCAACTTAATCCAAAAATGTAGACTTAAAAGAAAATGGAGTTACTCATATTAAACATATTTATTCCTACTACAGATATTATTAGCCTCTGATCATAGGCAGAGTTGAAATGTTGCTTTGTTCCATACATTATGAAGGGCTTTTCATTGGTGACATAGGCTCAACCAGCCCCTTGACCCTAGGCATTAGGTAGTATAATACATATAATGTAGAACATGGCATTAGGAAGACATAAGACCAAATCCATTTCAGGCAATAGGAATGTGATCCTTAGTAAATCACAGCCTTCCTCAAACTATTTCCTCATGTGTAAAATGTGAATATTAATAATTATCTACTTCATCAGATCTTTGTGGAATTAAATAAGTAAGGGTGCTTTGCAAATTCCCTTTTTTGTCATATCTATTATCAAAACTCCACAAAAGCTACTTTTAAGCTTCCTGGTTTCTCATGCTATTCTCATTCCAACTGACCCACTTCAGTCTTGTCTCCATGGAAAAAAATGAGAATCAAGATAAGATTTTGGAGCTCAGTAGAACTCAACTTAACTAGAAGCAGAACTATCAAATGTATTCTTGCCTTTTATTTGACAACTCTATCTTTATAAGCTAAAGGAATATTTATCTATTACCCCTTGCCTCTACTGGATAAGTTATTTTCACCATTTTCAAACATGGGTTTAATATGCCTACTGCTAACCCACTTAAGATAAAGCTGAAAAACTCTGAAAACTGACTATACTTTTCCTTTATGGGAATGATTATTATTATTTTATATTTAGTTGTTTATTCAGTAAAATAGCCCTGGAAGATTGCTTATTTCTTTTCTACACCCATGGTTAGATTGCATGTTCCTTGGGGCAAGGGTTGTTACCAGTTTTATTTCTGTTGATGCAATTTATAGCACAGTAGTGTCCACAGAATAAGTACTTAGACATAAAATGCTGGAAATGGTAATCAGAGTTTTCAACTGACAGATTTTTTTCCCCCTTAGTTAATCAGTTCCTTCTTGCTATAGTTTGTAATATCAAGAGAGGGTTTTTTTGTTTGTTTACTGATTTGTATTTCTACATTTTGATTTCTCATAGGCAAAGGAGAGTCTTGGATTATTCAACTAACTTCCTTAGACTAAATACAGCTGTTAGACAAATACAGTATGTTAGATACATAAAATTTTGAAGTTTGAGCATGGCATTCATTTGTAATTTAAGTTTGTAATTTTTCTTCATTGGTAATTCATGAATTTTTGATCATTTCCTTATTTTTAAAGTAGTTAATATGATGTTTGCCTTCTTATCTCTGCACTTGTCCTTAAGATCTTTTAATGGTTTTACATATTGAGTCTATGCTGCTAAATTTTCCTCCAAGTCTATACTTTTGAATTCTAGTATATATTGTTCTTTTTGAGAGCCTCCATTATCTAGGCAAGCTTCTTTATCACATATTCTAAATTGTCCATCCTCTCAGTCATTAGCCATATTACCATGATCCAAGGGATCAGGGAAATCAAGATTATTAAACAAAATACTCCATCTGCCATGACCTTTCCCCTAATTTCCATTCCATGACCATTTTCCTGCCTCCTGACTTTCTCAGTTTTCTCATTTTAGTCCCAACTAAAATTCCACTATGAAAAACATTTCCTGAATTTTTCCTTAATTCTATGAAAAAATTGTAGATAATTGAGAGAGAAAAATGAATTAGAATTAAGGAATATTCAGGAAATAATTCTCATAAATAGTGGGGTGAAATTTCATATTATATGTCTGCATATATACAAGGTAAATATTGTATATAAGCATTTATGTGTACATAAATGCTTATATATACATATATAAAATTTGTTTTTGGATTATCTTACTCCATTAGACTATGAGTAGCTTGAGAGGAGGGCCTATTTTTTGTATTTCTTTGTATCTACAGTATTTAGCAACATATTTGATATTTAATAAAGACAAATTTAATAAAGACTTATAAACTTATTTACTTAAAACTTATTGATGGACTGACAATTCAAGAGAGTGCCACTAACACCAAAACATCATGCAAATTCAAAATAGTGCAAAGTTCAAGTGGTTGTTTATTGATACTATTGTTCAGAAGTTGAAAGATTATCTTTTAAAGAGGTAAAGAATGTGTATTATAGAAAGCACACCTGAATAGGCAAGGTGATATTTTGCTGTATCTGTTGACAAGATGAGCTGCTACTGGTTGGAGAACCTGAAAAAAAAGGTATGGAGATTTTATTTGCATATATTTTAAATTGCTTTTTAAAGGAGATCAATTTATACCTCCATGTTGCAGCTGCCTCTGTGTACAATAAACAAGTTGCCATTTAACTAGCAGTGAAGCAGGTAGTTATGAGCAAAGAAAAAGTGGGATCCCATCCAATTTAGTCAATGAGGAATGGATTTTTCTGAGTGCCCTTCAAACCTGCTGCCCCCTTTCACTAGTGTGAGTTATAAAATTTGTTTTTTTTTTAATTCCTCAAAAAGACTTCAACAAAAACTGAACTAGGATAGGGTTTTTGTCATTAGGGGGGATAGTCTACATTATTAATGAGGAATAATTCTGTTTTATGACTTTCATATTCAATTTGAAAGAATGCTTTATAAAGCAATGTCATTGATGGAGACACTGCCTTTTTTCAGTCTCATATCTTGGGTTAAAACAATTATCTGACTTTGGGAATTTTGGGAAAATTGTAACTAAGGAGGATGACATACTCTTGAGCTTTATTGCGTGTCAAAGTAAACAAACAAACAAAAATGCATACAAGCACGCTATATGGCAATATGAACAAACAGCAGTTTGTTCTCATTTTCAAGAAACTTTCCGCAGCTTGATGGTGACAAGTTGGGGAAGGAATATACTCAAAATTGTGGTTCAGGTGGCAAAATCCCATATCCTAAGGAAAGCTTTGTTTGAGAACAAGGAACCAGTATAAAATGTAAAAAGGGAGAATTTAATCAAACTCAGAAATGACGGAAAACTGATATAAGACTTGGGTGAATCTTGGATCAGGAGAGTTTCCTTATGAGGACCACAAAACAATGGAAGGATGTAACAATAACTGTTTAAGGCAGCAGAAGGAGGTTGATTCAAGGTCCGTGAAATCTATTCAGTTCTTCCAATCAAATTTTTGCAAGCCTTCTCTGGCTAACAAAGAGTAAAGAGTTGAAAAGTACAAACAATTGAATTAACCTACGTGTTTTTATGGGTATTTTAATTTCTTGTTCTAAGTGACTCCATAATGAAATCTTATCATTATAATTACATCAAACAGTAATTTAATATCAATATTATAAAGTTCACTATCATCACAAGGGATTGATAGAATGATCAGTTTATAGTATCATAGATCTACAGATCAAAGGTACCTCAAAAGCCAAATCCAGGCTCCACATTTTACAGAGGAGAAAAGTCAGTTCCAAAAAGGCACTAAATTATCACATTATATTTATAAGCCAGTATTTCTTCACTTCTGTAGTGCAGTTAAGATATTGAAACAATAGGAAGCCGTACAGGTGAGCTCCCCTCCAACAAAACTCTTCTTAACAAATCTAGAAAAATGCACCAGAATTAATCCTGATGGTAAAAACTGCAATCAGTCACAGCAAGTCATTTATCTAGCCCTTCTAAGCATACGGAGACAGACAGCATATGTGTTAGGGCACAGTCACTTCCATACCCAAGGCAAGAGTAAGTCCAGATTCATACAAGGGTACTTCTAGACACACACACACACAACACACACACACACACACACACACACACACACACACACACAAACACGGATAACTAGCAGCTTTGTTGCCTACTCTCCAGTTCTGAGTTATAGATTCAGGGAAGATTAAGAAAGGAACCTAAACCAGTAGTGAAATTTTTAGGTATGGAGGTTATGAACAGTGTACCAAGAAAGGAGGAAATATATAAGCAAACAATAGCAGCAGTATGACTTGGTTCCCAGAAGCAGAGTGGGATCTCAGATCCAACATCTACCCTCGTCTGCAGAAGAATAACCAGGGAGGAATCCTGGATGAATGGGGAACCCATAATTTTGTGCCTCTGAATTAACAGAGCTTTCCAGTTTGCTGAGTGGTCTGGGTCCAACAGCATTCCACTGTTGCTCAGAAGAAAATTAAGGTTAAGTACCTGCAGATCTCAAATAGGGATGGGGGCGGGGAGGTAGCAATCAGACTTTGTCCTGTAACAGAACCCTTTATGCACACTGAAAGTGTGCAAGTCTTCATCCTGTCCTTGAGATCCTAGAATAAGACAACAATTTCACCAAAAAAACCCCAACAGAACTATCTGGGACTTTCTCTTCAGAAGTGCTGTAGAGCTTAGTCCTAACAAGAAATCTGAAGTCATGAAGTAGGTTAAAAATCTGAGCAAGCAAAAATGAATTCTACCACAAAGAGCTATTACAGTGTCAGGGAATTTTGAGATTTAAATCCAATAGAAGGCAATTACTATAAAACATCTTAACAAAAAACCCCAGGGTAGAAAAACAGGACTTGGGCATAAAAATTCAACAGAAATTCAAAATGAGAAAAATTCTTTTTTTTGAAGAGTTTATTTAAATGCTTTCTTTTAATGAATGGAAAGTGAATGAGGGGAAAATGGAATTGTACTATCTAAACACCATGAACAAAAAATTGGCTTTGTCTTTCAAGAAATCAGAGAAGACAAATGCACAGATTCCTTAGAATCAAAGTTCAAAGTGCAAAGATAAAGAATCCACTGGTCATCTTCTGAAGAAAAGGCCCAAAGTAAAAACTTTTAGAAACATTATAGCCAAAATCTAGAGCTCCCAGACCAAAGAAAAAAGGGAAAGGAAGACGATGAATCAATGCCATCCAAAGAAGGAACCGTTATCTCTTGTGCAGTAGCTATTTGAATCCAATACCCAAGAAGAATTACCTAATAAGCACAGGCTGCTTTTCAGCATACTTGCTGCTAACCTTCCATGATTCTTCCTTGTTCCTTCCCCAATAGAGTTGCTTAGACCTTAAGATACTTGACCTCTCCAGAGGGTAAAACTCAATCTTGGGAAATAGTTCAGGTCTCCTTCAATAGATAGACATCCTGTTCCTTAGGATTGTTGAGATAATTCATCCATGATGGATGTGGAGGAAAAAGAAATGATGTTATTGAAATATATCTTTCTTTCAAATTGTATGGGAGAAATACAACTATTACTTTTTGACTATGTTTCCTGAGAGGAAAAAAAGGGAAAACTCCTAGCTGATTTGGTGATAATACTGAATTCCTAAACAGAAGGAAGCATCTTTTTTCCATCTCTGTTAAAGACCAGGAAAGCACCTCAAAAGAGGTCATAGAGAAGTAGAAATTTATGAATTCTTTCATAAATAGGGGTCCAATAGAGGAAGATACAGTTAGTGGACCAGGGAACATTTACAAGATGGTGGAAAAGAGTGATAGACTGTTCATAGATTTATCCTCTCCAAGCTAAACATTTACTTTCAACAAAAGTGGTGACCTCAAAGCAAGATGCCTGACAGAAGTCAATGGATCAGGGAGCTTCTCCCAGTGTGAAGTTGTTGCTAACTTGGAGGAAAATCTGAGAAAACAGACTATTGGCAACTAGTGGAGCAGATAAGGAGAGTGAAGCTTTCAGAGGTTTAAGGTACAACATTGCATTGACTCAATTAGGCCAGAACATTAGCGAACATCATTGGTTTCACAGAAACAATAGGGAAATTCAGAGCTTGCTAAATGAAAAATGATAACTCCTTTGGGTTTACCAAAATGATAGTTCATCCATCTTTAAGAATGCAGCATTTAGCTCTTAAAAGTAAAGTACATGACAAAGACATGGAAATAGAGGGAAAGCCCCTCAATTGAAGAATGCCTGTATAAATTGTGGCATATGAATGTCATGGAGCACTATTGTTCTATAAGACACCATGAGGAAAGGGACTTCAGAATACTCTGGAAAGGCTTTCACATATTGATGCTGACTGAAGTGAGCATTATACATTGCAATAGAAACATTGGGTGATGATCATCTGAGATGGACTTGTTCACTTCAGCAGGACAATAATCAAAGACAATTCAAAATGACTTGTGCTGCAAAACACCATCCACATCCAGAAAAGGATCTGTGGAGTTTAAATGAAAACCAAAACTTACTATTTTCAATTTTTAAGAGTTGTTTTATGTATTATTTTTTTCTCTCTGAAATTTTGATTTGATCTTCTCTCACAAAATAACTAACATAGACCTATGTTTAGCTTTATTTTACATGTATGGCCAAGGTTGAATTGTTTTCTATTTCAGAGAGTGGGGGGAGGGAAGGAGAAAATTGTAAAACTCAAAATCTGTGCAGAAAAATGATTGTTGAAAGCTACTGTTCCATGTAGTTGGAAAAATGAATAAAATATTTAATTTTAAAAAGTACAAATAAAACCTAGAGAGGTACAAGATTCTTGACCCATAAAGAAGGTACATGAAATTGAATTTTACACTGAGAGTAACAATCCAAAGCATTTTTATGAAGCCTTGAAGGTAATTTATAGGCCAAAGACCTAAGGTACATCTCAATTACTGAATGGAGTCAACTTGATTGATGTTAAGGATATGAAACTGAAGATATGTGTTGAACCCTTTCATCGTGTTATCAACAGGCCATCCTAAATCAATGCTGATGCTACTGACTGTATATCTTAGGTTGGACCTAATCCTTCTCTAGAGAAACTTAATCAAGAAGAGTTTTTGACTCCTCTCCTTTGGCAAAGCCCCTGGTGTTGATTCTATTCTAGCGGAGATTTACAAAGCAGGGTATCCACTGCTCATTCAAAAACTGATTTAAATTTTCTAGGTTATATGGCAAGAAAAGGTTTTTCCCAAGAGTTCAAAGATGCCTCCACTGTCCATCTCTTTAAAGGAAAAGGAAATAAGCTATCCTGTGACAATCACGGGGAGGACGTTCTCTCTTTTAGTCAGTGCTGGCATGGTTCTTGCCAGAATCTTCAGTATGGGCTGAGAAATTGTTATGGTGGTTGTTACCCAAGCAAGGAAAAATGCCAGGAGCAGAACAAGGCGCTGTAGAAAACATTTGTACATTTGACTAAGTTCTTTGATTCTATCTATCACACAAAAAGTAGAAATTTGTTCCCTAATTCTTACTTTGAATTTTGATAGTATGGAGTCATTGGCACTGACAGTGATTATGTGCAAGCTAAACAGAAGGCAGGTGAAGGAACTTGCAAGCTCCTGGGCAATTCTGTAAAGGAAAAATATGATTTTGCATCCACCATTGTCTAAGAAATTACTTATCTCAAAAGCTTGCAATATTTCTGGACTTCCCTTGCTTAGTAGCATAGTAAGTTTGGCCAATAATAGCTGGATCAGAATCAAGTTTAGTGGCCTTAATTTATGACCAGGAAGGGCATTCAAAATATAAAGAGAAAGGAGGAAGACCTTTGCAAGGATTCCAATTGTAATCTGGAATAAAAAAAAAGATTCCGATGCAGACATCACTAATAAGCATTCTCTGTATGTCTTGAAGGGAAGATGAGCCTGACTTACCTAGAGGGAAACAACAGTTTGTGACTCCTATGTTATAAGATCGTGGCATATTGGAAAAACTCAAACCATGATTCTTTTTACTTCTCATGCCTATGGCACTTGAAATTAATATTGAGGGATGCTATAAAGAATTTTGACTAAATACTCATTCTTATTTTCTTTAAATTCAAACTATCTTGAGGAGCAAAAGACTGAGTTCAGAGTTGGATTAGTAATCAGAGAAAGAATGATTCTAGCAATGCTGTAGTCACACTGTTTTAAACAGTAAAAAAAAAATCACCTTTCCTTGAGTTGTAGTGCTCTTCTTGAGTTAGAACCAAATTAGCCTCCCCCCCACTTTTCAATTCCAAACAGTTTAGGGGAAGCAGGCATTTACATGGGATCCAGGACCATTTCCTAAAAATATTAGGAACTGTGATGAACTTTGGGACAGTTGCTGAACTAAGAAGTTAATGCAAAAGGGAAAAAAGAGCTGCAATCATTTCCAAAAAAATCTTGTAATCATTATATATATATATATATACACATGCATAAGCATATGTATATATGCAAATATACATGTGTATTTATAATATATAAATAATATACATTTTGATATATAATAAATGAACATATATTTAATATATAATTAAAACCAAAATTATATAAATATATTTTCACTCCT
Organism: Macrotis lagotis; assembly: GCF_037893015.1. Taxonomy (NCBI): domain Eukaryota; kingdom Metazoa; phylum Chordata; class Mammalia; order Peramelemorphia; family Peramelidae; genus Macrotis; species Macrotis lagotis. Next base: position 635,379,014 of record NC_133666.1, on the reverse strand, counting down.
GAAACTTAATGGCCAAACTGTACCTGTGAATTCATCTAGTTTCAAAATTCTGTCGACCTTGACTCTTCTCTAAAAATCCTTTCTCTCTGTCTCTGTCTCTGTCTCTGTCTCTGTCTCTGTCTCTGTCTCTGTCTCTCTCTCTCTCTCTCTCTCTCTCCTTGCTGAATATGGGTGATGTTATAGAGGTTACACAAATAGCATATTCTTTTATATAAAATTGTCAGAAAGAAGTAAAATCTGGGAGTAATCATGTCCACATTCCCAATATTTCTGTAATCTTGAAAGCAGTTTAAACAAATTAGAACACACGTAACTAAATTTCACACCTTTTTTTTTAATTATGAAAAGTTGGAGGCAGATACAAAGATCTAAGTAAAGAAATGTTTTTAAAATATGGTATATGGGGTGGCTAGGTGGTGCAGTGGATAGAGCTCTGGCTTTGGAGTCAGGAGTAACTGAGTTCAAATCTGGCCTCAGACACTTAATAATCACCTGTGTGGCCTTGGGCAAGCCACTTAACCCCATTGCCTTGCAAAAACTAAAAATAAATGTGGTACATGAATATAATGTAATTCATGCATATATGTGAGAACTGTGATTTTGTTTCTAGGTGAATACTTGAGGTGGTAAATCTTTCCACACACAAACTATATCCATCTATGATTAATTACGTTAGAAGGAGGGAATTTTTTGGAGCACAAAGTAATCATTTGATTTGCCTAGGCTTACAAAACTTAGCAAATGTCAATATTAGGATTTGAATTTAGTATTCTTCAACTATTCCATACTGTATCTATAACGTGATGCAAAATTGAAATGAAAAGTAATATTATGAGGATTACAAAAATGAAACATTTTTGAAGTAACACATGGTGGGAAACACCACCACCTCCAGTCCACCCAAGAACAGAGCTCATACAAAAATGAAGGCGATCATGCAATGACTGAAATTTTTTGAAGTATATTGAAAATTTCTTTGAAATTCACATATTTTAAATGCAAAATATTGCAAACAATTCAGGTTATATTGATGTTTAATATAGTTATATATATAAAATCAAATATACTTTGCTACTATTAATACTTAAATAAAATGACTTTTAATATCTCTTCCCTCTCTAGCTCACATGAACCTAATTTAAATACACAAAATGTCAAACACACCTTATATTTGTGTGGATTCTATTGGATATTAGGGATTTAAAATCTGAAGCAAGTCAAGTTTCATTTTCACACCATACCTCAATTTCCACCCCACTCCCCGGTTTATCATTTGGTACTATTACCCATTTGCTTTTCCCTATGCATTTCAAGTTTAATAAATTCTAAGAAGACACCCGGAGTTTCTTCCTAGGATTGACCAACCTGTCATCCTAGCTCAGGTCCCCATCTTCCCTCACTTGGACTATTTCAATAGCCTCCTAATTGCCTATAATATTTGTTCCATGGAAATGAAAAAATTAACCTGAGGGATTGGTCAGTCACACCACAGAGTAGGAGTTGGAAGCCTAAAGCTATGCATCCCTTGAATATTTGAATAGGAGTAACCACAAAAGCAATCACAGAACTCTTTTCTTCATACTCCCTTCATGAACTTATTTGACCTTCCCACTCTCACTTACCTCTTATCTTCAGGGCTTAGAAAAATTTTCCCCTCTCAGCTGAACTGTTTATTTGCTTCTGCTCATCTCAATCAGTTTCAGTTCATGTAATTCCCACCAGGCTTCCCTGAATTCCCGTCCCTCCTGGTTTCTAATAGAACAATAGTGTTCCATGACATACATATACCACAGTTTGCTAAGCTATTTCCCAATTGAAGGACATTTACTTGATTTCCAATTCTTTGCCACCACAAACAAACAGGGCTGCTTTGATTATTTTTTGTACAAGTGATGTTTTTACCCTTTTTCATCATCTCTTCAGGGTATAGACCCAGTAGTGGTATTGCTGGGTCAAAGGGTATGCACATTTTTGTTGCCCTTTGGGCATAGTTCCAAATTGCTCTCCAGAAAGGTTGGATGAGTTCAAAGCTCTTCTTCTTCTTCTTCTTCTTCTTCTTCTTCTTCTTCTTCTTCTTCTTCTTCTTCTTTTAGTTTTTGCAAGGCAGTGGGAATAAGTGACTTGCCCAGGGTCACACAGCTAGGTAATTATTAAGTGTCTGATATTGGATTTGAACCCAGGTATTCCTGACTCCAGGGCCAGTGCTTTATCCACTGTGCCACCTAGACACCCAACATTTATCTTCTTAAAAAATTTAGATGCTCTACTATTTGATGCATAACTGCTTAGTACTGATGTATGTCTTTGTGTTACCTTTTAGCAAGATATAGTTTCCTTCTTTATCTCTTTTAATTAGATAAATTTTTCTTTTTGCTTTGTTTGGGATCACGATTGCTACTCTTATCTTTTTTTACATCAGCTGAAACATAATAGATATTGCTCCACCCCCTTTCTTGTACTCTGAGTCTGGGTCTGTGCCTCAAATGTTTCTTATAAATAGCATATTGTAGGATTCTGGCTTTAAATACATTCTGCCATCCATTTCTGTTTTATTGATAAGTTCATCCAATTCACTGTTATGATAACTATGTATTTCCCTCCATCCTATATTTGCCCTTGTTATTCCTCTCTCTCTCTCTCTCTCTCTGTCTCCCTATTTCTCCTCACATGTTTTTGCCCCTTTTTAATTTCCCTATATAGTAAGATAGATTTCTAGATCCAACTGAATGTTTATGTCTTTCTTTGAGCCAATTACAGTGGATTTTTTTTGCAAGGCAATGGGGTTAAGTGATTTTCCCAAGGTTACACAGCTAGGTAATTACTAAGTGTCTGAGGTTAAATTTGAACTCAGGTCCTCCTGACTCCAAGATGGTGCTGTATCCACTGCACCACCTAGCTTCCCCTTTTGAGCCAATTATTAAGAGAATACTGTTCAAGTGTTGTCCCCCCCAAATTCCCTTCCATTGTAATAGCTCTTTCACACCTCTTTTATGAGAGATAATTTACACCATTCTCTCACCTCCTTCTCTCTTCTCTCAGTGCAATCTTTTTTTTCCCACTTATTATTTTGGTTTGTAGGGGATGTTATTCCTTCATAGTTATCTCACACCCACATTCTCTGTTTATGTGTATATTCCTTCTAAATGAAAAAATGAGAACTTGTAACCACTGAAGTTTTAATTTTCAACAGGGAAAAGTAAAGTTTGTAATTGATAATGTATAATAAATTGGGCAAAGTTTCAGAGGAATAATATTAATGGAGTAAAGAAAATATTTGTAGATGGACTAGGAAATGATTGGGAAATAAAGATATGAGGAATTGACAAAGTAGTAAAGAAAAGCAAATGGTCCTAGTAAGAAATGTAGATAGTTCTGAGGGGCTCTAATCAAAGTTCATTAGAAGAAAGAAAGATCAGTATAATTGATGATGATGATGATGATGATGATGATGATGATGATGATGATGATAATGATGTTGATGATGTGTGTCCTTCATTCTCAATGAAAACCATGTTATTAGAGAGGTGATTCTAGGTCCATCATGTGAATTGTATTTGAGTGAGAGTTAAGTCACCAGCCTCATTTTCTCCCCAGAGCCATCTGGGTCCAATGACCAGATATGTATCAAGATAATTGATGAATGTCTGGATGCAAACTTGATTAGAAGGAAATGAGGAAGCATTTGGATTTTCTAGGGAACAAGAAGAGGAAACTGATAATTTTCTCATTCTTGTAGCTATCAAATATTCCACATAAGCCAAAGGTAAACTATAATATTTTTAGAGATGACAGCACCATATCAAAAAGCTTATTCAATATGATCACATTTGATTTATACCAGACATACAGAAATAATTCAATATTAGAAAGAATATCAATACAACAGACACATCAATTATAAGCACAATAAAATAATATTTCAATGAAGCAGGAAAAACTTTTGACTACATACAACACTCATTTTCATTAAAACTATAGAGGAATAAGATTTAAAAACTGTAGCCCACTATCCTTATTGAAAGTAAATGCAAAAATTAAATATAATACAAGCAAAGAGGGCACAACAGTATGGAAAAGGTATCATACACTAAACTGTGCAATTATACTATTATTAGTCCTATATCCCCAAGAAAGTCAAAGAAAAAAGAAAAGGAGTTACCCAAATGTGAATATAAATGTAAATTCCCATACACAAAAAAGAATTGATGCAATTATTTATACAATTATGCATAAACATACACCAAATTATTCATATATGATCTAAACATATAAATATATGATTATTTATATACAAAGAAATTATAAATACAAATACAAATCTATATACACATAGAATCATATAAATACACTCAGAATTATATTGCACATATGTATAAATAATATAGACATATACATATTTCTTGTTGTTATTGTTGAGTTGTTTCATGTGTTTCAGACTTTTCATAACCCCCATATTGGGTTTAAAGATTCCAGAGTGGCTTCCCATTTCCTTCTCTAGCTCATTTTACAGATGAGGACATTGAGGCAAACAGGGTTAAATGACTTGCCCAGTATCACATAGCTAGTAAATATTTGAGACATGATTTGAACTCAGGAAGAGAAGTTTTCCTGACTTCAATCTACACTCTGTCCATGTTTTATTCCCATTTTACAGTTGAGAATACTAACACAGAGGTTGACTGATTTTCCCAGACAGTTATTAAGTGTCTGAGGCTACTGAGCTTTGGTGACTAACCCTGATCATCACAATTCATGGGAATGGGTGAGGGGGGGAAGACTGAAATCTAGAAGACCAATTTTTACCTTAACTTGAGACCTGCTTTCCTGAGATGTTACAAATATAATAGCTCCAGCTCTATCTGTTTTCTTTTCTCAGCTCCGACTCCATGAGCCAACACCACAGAACTCAATCTCCTGTTACCCAGAATTGGTCAATTGTTAAGTTTAGATAGATGATGGGAAGATTTGGTAATGAAAAATCTTTTCCAATTCTGTTCATTATTTAATATCATAGGCTTGGAAAGGAAAAGCATAAATGGTATGGGTCTTTATTGGACTGGAATTCTTACGTGTGACAATCATATAGGTTTTCCATTTTTTCCTTTAGGTTGCTTGTCACTCAAGGCTTCCTCTCAAGAAATAAAGAACATGTGTACTACTACTGACCAATTCTTTGGGTTCATAATCCTCTTACAGAATGGAATTGGGGCTCCAGCGAACTTTTATCTTCTTCTACTTTATTCTTTCAGTTTCTTTGGTCAAAGAATGAAACCTGTAAATTTAATTTTTGCCCACATGAACTTTGCCAACCTCATGATGTTCCTTAGTAAAGGACCAGATTTACTGATAAATATGGGGCTGGAGAATTTCATGAATGATGCTAGCTGTAAAGCTCTCAATTTTCTTTACAGAATGGCCCTAGCACTTTCAATTTGCTTCACCTGCTACCTTTCTACCTTCCAAGCCATCATCATCAGTTCTAGTGTCTCCAGGCTGGGAAAATTCAAACCTTGGGTCTTGGATCATTACATTCATGTTTGCCTTTTCCTCTGGATCTTCAATATACTTTTAGAAATTCCTGTAATTTTTTCTCTAACAGGTCCAAGACACCTGAACAATATTACTTATGAGCTTAATTTTGGATATTGTTCTCTTGAAAAATATATAACTCACGTTTACTGGTCAATGACTACTGTTAGAAATATTTCTGTTATAGTGCTCATAATCTGGTTCTGTTGTTACCTTGTATATATGCTATATAGACACCACCAGAAAGTGAATCTCATTCGTAGCAGCAACATCTCAGTCAGGACCTCCCCTGAAGTCAGAGCTACCCATACTGCATTGCTGCTGGTGAGTCTCTTTGTCATCTTTTACTCACTCATTTCTTTGTGTTCAGTTTTTCTCGCCCATTTATATGAACAGCGCATCTGCTTGTTGCCTATATGTACCATTCTAACTCTCTGTTTCCCAACTCTTAGCCCTTTTGTACTGAGCCCCCAGGGATCCTGGTTATCCATTGTTTTCTGGGCAGGGAAATGTATCCTTCCTATTTCAAGTCTACTTGCCATTAGGCAGCCAAAGTGATTTTCTAAAGCCATGAAATTTTCCATGTATTATTCTTTGATGACTTTTTATTACTTCAGAAAAAGGGAGCCAAGATGGCAGAGTAAAAGCATCAATTCAATTGAACTGTCCAAGTCGTTCCTCTTCAAACTACTTTAAAATAATGCTTCAGATTGAATAATATTTCAAGTCAGAGAGTCAACGAAATGTTGAAGTAAGACATTTTTCCAGTCAAAGGACAACTTAGGGAGGCAGCAGAAGAAGTCTATGACAATGCAGTGGTGATCAGCCCAGAAAGCTGTATGTGAGCAACAACACCAAGCAGCAGGCTTCGAGGCAGCTATTATATCAGCAGAAGGAGCTTGGGGACCTCTCAGGTCATAGATGTTAAGGGGGGAGGTCAAACAAATGGTCAGAAAGAGACTACAGGGGACCATTTTTGGAAGTAGATGCTGGAATCTATTATTTTGCCCATTCACAATTCTAGATTAAAAAGGAACTTGTGACCACAGAGAATCAAGGGGTCTAGTCACAATTCCATGGTGGACATGAGTTCTTATGGTCATTTTCATCAAAGGAGGGAGCCTAATTTCAGTTCCAAGGCAGAAAAGATCACCAGCAATTGTGACTGCTAGAGAAGAGAAGAACTAGTCAAAGATCCAGGTCCAAAAGGAGTGCCAGTCCTAGTAGCATGGAGTCCTTTCCTAGATTAAAAAGAAGAACACAGATTAGAAATACAGAAAACAGACTTCTCCTTGGATTATATCACCTTTAAACCACTGAAAACTTAGACACTAAATTTGCTCTCAATGTGACAGCACAAAAACCCAAAGCTTGGGATAGTGTCCCCTCAACCCCAAGAACAGAACCCTATTCTCCTATGGCATTATAAGTCAATAATGAAGCTGGAAAAATGAGGAGCAACAACAACAAACATACCTGACCATAAAAAGCTATTATTGTGATAGGGAAGATCAAGACACAAAGATTATAATGTCCAACAGCTATATACAAAACTTCAAAAGAAAATTGTGAAATGGACACAAACCCACCAAGAATTCCTTTAAGAGTTCAAAATTGATTTCATCTAGTTTATATCCATTTTATCATTTGTTTTTTTAAAAAAATTATTTAAGGGGCAATGGGGTTAATTGATTTGCCTAAGGTCACAGGTAGGCAATTACTAAGGGTCTGAGGCTGGATTTGAACTCAGGTCTGCCTGACTCCAGAGCTAGTGCTCCATCCACTCTACCACCTTGCTGCCCCTTATCCATTTTATTGATCAAATAAAAGGGATAGAAGGAAGATTGTGACAATTAACGAGAATAATGTGATAAAATTGTGAAAGGAGAGGCAATAGCTTCATAAAACTGTTGAAGAATATAACACTTTAAAAACAGAATGGTTCAAATGGTAAAAGGGATACAAAGAGTTACTGAAGAAAATAACTTCTTTACAAATTAGATTTGGGGAAGTGAAAGGTAATGACTCAATGAGACATCAAAACACAAGAAAACAAAGTCCAAAGAATGAAAAGAAATTGATGAAAATGTAAAATGTTTCATTGGAAAAGTGACCTAGAAAATAAATTGTGGAGAGATAATTTAAAAATTGGATTACCTGAATTGTCATGATTAAAAAAGATCCTATTCATCGTATTTCAAGGAATTATTAAGGAAAACTGCCCCAATTATTATTATTATTATTTTTTAGGTTTTTGCAAGGCAAATGGGGTTAAGTGGCTTGCCCAAGGCCACACAGCTAGGTAATTATTAAGTGTTTGAGACCAGATTTGAACCCAGGTACTCCTGACTCCAGGGCCGGTGCTTTATCCACGGTGCCACCTAGCCGCCCCCACCCCAATTATTTCTTGAAAGGGAATAAAAAATGAAGTTCTGAATTTCATGTGCAATAATTTTTATAAATATGTTTCCTTTTGTTTTCTGCTATTCAATTTTTACTTTACTTTTGACCCCCCAACTATTCTCTCCCTAAAGTTTTAAACATGTAAATATATATATGTATGTGTGTTTATATACATAGACATCTATAAATACACACATATGCACATATACACTTACAAACATATATATGTAAGACTGAACCATGCATACTTCCATTTTTTTCTATTGCATACTATTAGTGACACATAGTATACTTTCCCTATTTTATCTTTTGATTAAATCTACTTTTCCTTTAACTTTATCTGCAATCATGATTTCTATTCCTGCTTTTTTATACAATAAATCCTACTCCAACCCTTTATCTTTGTGTATATCTCTCATTTTTATTATGTCACTGAAAGCAACATATTGCTGCTGAATACACATTTTTAATTTGTTATCCTTTTCCATTTCCTGAGCAAATTCTTCCCATTTGTATTCTAAGCTTATTCATCAGTGTTTTTTCACTCTATTTACCCTATTCCTCTTCATTCCCCTACATTACTTCCACTTACAATTTTGCCTTCTTAATACCTAACTATCCACTTCTCTGAGTCCCTCCCTTATCCTCTCCTTGATCCTATCTCCTTGCCTTCTTATTTCTTTCTGAAATAATATTTCTTTCTTCTACATTTATTTGTTCTTTCTTTAATCCATTTTTTGATGAGAGTAAGGATTCTAGCACTACCTCCGCTCCCATAAGTTGCTTCTGTGTCAATCATGCTTCATTTGTATGAGATAATTACTCCTTTTTAATCTCTCTCTACACAGTTTTATTTTTTAGAATCACCCTATCATATGCAGCTCAACACAATCCTTTCTTTCAAACCACACAAACAATGATGATAGTCATAAGAATACTACTAACATTTTCATATATAAGAAGTAAGCAGTTTGACCTTATTGAGTCCCTTATAAGTGGTCTTAAATCTTTACTTTATATTTCTCCTGGATCTTGTATGTCAAATTTTCCATTCAGTTTTGAGGTTTTGTAACAAATGCATGAAAGTCTTTCAGTTCTTTAAATGTCCTTTTTATTCAGGATAAGTTACACTTGGTAACAAATCAGATATTTTTCTCTATGAAATTTAATTTTCTTGCACTATAGTCCTTCAGTGTGATTTATTAGGTGGGAAGTCCATTCTTCTTTCAAAAAACTGATAAAAAACTTCTGGGTTATATGGCAAGAGGAGGTTATCCCTCAGGATTGTAGGACACCTTCATTGTTCATCTCTATAAAGATAAAGAAAAATAGATTGCCTTGTGCCAATCACAGGGCAATACCTCTCTCAATCATGGTGGCCAGATACTTGCAAAAGCCCTTCTTTTTAGGCTGATCCTTTACTAGGAAGATCATCATTTCCCTGAGAACCAGAGCAACTTCACTGACAAAGCACTGATATGGTGTTTGCTGCCTTGGAAATTCCAGGAGAAATGCCCAGAGCTAAACAGAGGTCTGAACACAACATTTGAAGATCTGACCAAGGCCTGTGATATTGTCAGTGTCAAGAGTTTATGGAAAATTATGTCAAAAATTTGGTTGCCTGGAGAAGTTCATCAGTATTTTGGACCATTTTCACAATAGCATGCTTTCCTTGGTTCTGAATAATAGACACTGTTCTCATGCTTTCCTTGTCACCAAAGGAGTGAAATATATGACTTGGTGCTTGCTCACATGCTTTTTACCATGATGTTCTCAGCCTTGTTGTCAAATGCATTCCATGAGGATGAACACATCATCAAGAGCAGTCACTCAGTGATGTGAATTCTTCAGTGTGAAAAGGCTACAAGTCAAGACTAAAGGGGAAGGATTGGTAGTGCAAGTTTAATTTCTTTTTAGATGATCACTCAATGCAGCCTTTGAAGCTAAGATGCAGGAAAGTATGAATCAATTCTCTGCTGCTTGTGCTAATTTTGTCCTAAGAATGAACAACTAGAAAACACAGGTGCACCATCAGCCAGTACCACAGCATCCATATATGGAACAATTGGTTACAGTAAATGTAGAAGTTTTGAATATTATGGATAATTTCATTTACCTTGGTGGCATACTTTCCAGGTGTGTACACGTTGATAATAAGGTTGACATATGTATTGCCAGAGTTAGCTCTGGGATTGGGAGGTTCAAAAGGAATGTGAGGAAGACTGACTACCTAACTAAATGTTTACAGAGCCATCATACTGACTTCATTGTTGATGCCTGTAAACCTGGACATCTACCAGTGCCATGCCAGGGAATTGAATTGCTTCCATTATAATTTTCTGAGGAGATTCTGAAGCTCATATGGACAGTAGGAGATACCAGTCACTGAGGTCCTTTCCTGAATTGGAGGACAGCTGGATGGCAAAGTGGATAGAGTTCTGGCCTTGAAATCAAGAGAAAAGGAGCTTGCATCCAGCCTTAGACACTTGACACTTACTTTCTGTATGATCTTGGGCATGTCACTGAACCCTGATTGTCTCACATCCAGGTACATCTCCAGTCATTTTGATTCACATCTGACCACTGTACCCAGATGGCTCTTGAGGAGAAAGTGATGCTGGTGACTTAGCACAACCCTTCCCCCTCCCACTCAAATCCAATTCATGTGTTTGTTGTGGTATCACCTCCCCTAATGTCAGGGTCTTCTTTGAGAATGAAGGACAAACATTATCATCATTCCTGAACTAAACTTCCAAATATTCAAACTGTAATACAGAGTGCACAATTCTGATGGGCAGGTCACATTGTTTAATGCCAAAAATACATATGCCTAAAAGACTATTTTATGGAGAACTCATAATGGGTAAGCCCTCACATGCTGCTCACATGGTCAGAAAAGGCAGTACAAGGTCATTCTCAAGATCTCTTTTAAGCACTTTGGAATTGATTGTCTGCCTTGGGAGGCAGTTTTACAGAACTACTCAGCAGGGTGAGGATTAATCAGAGAAGGCAGAATTCTCTATGAGCAAAGAAGAATTGTAGTAGCTCAAAAGAAATGTGAAATGTGCAAATTTAGAGAATCTATTCCAAATATTCACATGGTCTCCTTGAGCCCAATCTATGAATGAGCATTTCAAGCTCATATTGTTACCTTGACTCTAGCATACTAATGTCATTTTTCTTCTTCTTCAAAGAACATTGTCTTCAAAAAGACAATAATCACTAGGTCTTGTGTAATAATCCTTACTGTAGCTCCATATCTAATTTTTTTCTTCTTATTTCCAATATATTCTCCATAACCTGGGCAGTTTGAAACTTATGACATTCCTGTAAATTTTCTTCCTGGATAATTTTTTAGGTGGTGCTTTGTAGATTTTTAAAATTTTAGCTTTGACTTCTTGTTCTGTAACTTCAGAGCAATTTCCTTGATTTTTTTTTGTAATATTACAAAACTTTTTTCATCATAATTTTCAGTTAGTCCAACTTATTAAAATCATTTTTCCTCATTACGTTTACAAGACAAGTTGTTTTTCTATGACCTATTTCACACTCTCTTCTATTATTTCATTATTTTGTTTTTGTTTAATTTCTTGGTGTCACATAGCATCATTGCCTAATTCTAGCTTTTAAGGAATTATGTTCTTCCTTAAAGTTTGGATTCTGTGTTTTAAGTTGGTTGACTTTCTTTTCATAATTTTCTTGATTTTCTTGGATTGCTCTTATTTTTTTCTGAGTTATCTTTGATCTCTCATTTGATTTTTAAAGTTCTTGCTTTGGACAGTTTGCCATTTCTCCTTGAAAAATAAGTGACTTTCAAAGCCCCACTATCTTCTTCTGAATATGAACCCAAATCTCTATTCCCTTAATAATTATCAATCATTGTTTTTTCTCCTTTACTTATTTATTTCTATCTTGTTTCAGCAGCTATTAATATAACCATGTTCTAGTCCTGAAATGGGAAATAATGTCCCAAGCTTCAGGTCCTTCTCACTGATATCTTCTGAGGTCTGTTCCATTCCTCCCCACTCCTAAGCCACAACTAGGGTCCCTAGCCACACTGTCCTGCAAATGCTCTTGCTTCCTCTAGTTCCTTCAGTGGCTGTAGACTATAGGTGCTCTGGAACTGAAACCAGAGACTGCTCTCCTTCAAGTGCCCACAGTCAGGCTCCCCATCCCTCTGCAACCACACTCAACAAGGTATGTGCTAGCTCCTTTCTTGAAGTCACAGTAGGGGACATATCTGGTCAACACAGCTGTGATTGGTGTTCCTTGGAAGTGGAACTTCCATCTTTTCCTAGTTGGTCTTCTGATCATAGCAATTTGTGAGGGAAAATTTTCTTAGATGGAGGATGCCTTCCAACTCAGCTGTCCTTAGGGACTCTTACTGATCCCACAGTCTGCTTAGAGATATTTGCACTTTAGTCAGGCTCAACATCTATTCCTGGAGGTCTGTGTCTTTCCTTGAGTCTTCCCAAGTTATCATAGGAGGACAATTGCTTTATCTCACCTTTATTTATTTTTTTCTACTCCCTCTGAGGCAATGTTCAATCTTATTTGTGGAGGAAATTTGGAGAGCTGAAAATTTTTTGCCTTACTTATACCATCTTATTTTAGCCAAATTCCAGAAGTCCAATCAAGGAGAAAATATTGCAAGTTGTAAGAAAAAGTTCAGGTATCATGGAATCACAGTCAGAATCACAATAGATTTAAAAACTTCTACTTTAAAGGATTAAAGGAAAACTTGGAATATGACATTCTGAAAAGCAAGGGAGTTTGAATTACAATCAAGAATTACATACCTAGCAAAACTGAATATAATTCTTTAAGAGAAAAATCAATATTCAATAAAATAGAGAACTTCCAAGTATTCCTGATGAAAAGACCAGAGCCAAAGAGAAAATTTAACTTTGAAATACAAAAAATGGTAAATATGAAAGAGAAATCATAAGGTGCTTAGTCAGATTAAACTGTTTACCATCGTAAATGTGCAAAATGATACTTGGTATTTCTAAGAACTTTTTTTTTATCATTATTAGGGAAGTTAGAAAGAAAATGACAGTTGGAGCTTTTGGGTGTGAGCTGATTATGATAAGATGATCTCAAAAAACTTAAAATGCTCTAAGAGAAAGGAGAAGAGGGAAGAATGAGGGCAATTATCTCATATAAAAGAGGGTGCAGAAGGGGGAGTGGTAGATGACACTTCAATCCTATTCTCATAGGAATTAGGTCTAAGAGGAAAAACACACACAATCTCAATTGTGTATCAAAAATTTATCTTACCTATTAGGGAAGTAGGAAGGAAGGGGGGGGCTAAAAAAGGAAAGAGATGAAAGGATGAAATAAGGAAATAGAATGAAGCAAAACAGACTTTTGAGGAAGAATGAGAGAGAGAGAGAGAGAGAGAGAGAGAGAGAGAGAGAGAGAGAGAACCACGGAGAACATAGATTAGATGGAAATATGAATGAGATGAAATAACCTGTAAAATTCATGCAGACAGGTAAATGAATTAGAAACTAGATAGCTAATTAGAAAGTAAATAGGTAAATGAATTAGAAACCAGAATCCAATATGTTGTTTATAACCCACCCACCCACACACCCACACACACACACACACACACACACACACACATGACACAGAGACAAACACCCAGAATAAAAATAAGGGACCGGTGGAGAAGAGCTAAAAAAAAGTTAGCATTCATGATTTCAGAACAAACAAGTACAGAAATAGGCCTAATTAAAAGTGATAAACAGGGACAGTAGTACCAAAGAAAATTTAAGTACTATCAATACTAAAAATATATGCACCAAATGATATAGTATCCACTTTTTTAAAGGAAATGTTAAATGAATTTTAAAAAGTAGACAATAAACTAAACTAGTGGTGGACTTCAATGTTCCCATCTCAGAATTAGAAAAATCTAAACACAAAATGAACAAGAAATATGTTAAAGAAATAAATAGAAAATTTTAAAAAGTAAAATATAATAGACATATGGAAAAATTGAATGTAAATAGAAAGAAGCATAACTTCTTTATGTAGATAACATTTTACAAAAAAGTAATGATATATTAGAGTATCAAAACTCCACAAGTAAATACAGAAAAGCAAAAATATTAATTGTATTTTTAAGACCATAATATGATAAAATCATAAATAAAGAAGGTAAAAAAATAATTAGAAACTAAAAAATCTAAACCTAAAGAATAAGTGGGTCAAAGAAGAAATGAGATAAACATTCAATGATTCAGTAAAGATAATAACAACAATGGAAGAAAATACCCAAATTTTTCAGATATGGCCAAAGTAGAATTTAGGGTAAATTTTATATCTTAAAATCTTTACACGAATAAAATAGAAAAAGAGCAGATTGAGTTTCCAATTAAAAAAGCTAGAAAATGAACAAATTAAAAATCTCTAATTAAACACCAAATTAAAAATTCTAAAACTCAAGGGAGAGAATCATAAAATTGAAAATAAAAAAGTAAGCTGATAAAATTAGGAGCTGATTTTATGAAAAATGCAATAAAAACATACAAAGCATTGGCTAATTTAATTTACAAAATGAAAAAAGTTACCAGTATCAAAAATGAAAAGATTGGATTCACCAACAATAAAATGAATTAAAACAATTATTTGAAATATTTTACCCAATTATGTCAATAAATCTGATAATTCAAATGAAATGGATGAATACTAATAAAAACTTAAATTGCCCAGACTAATAGAAGGGGAACTAGAATACTTAGATTAGATTATTTTAGAAAATGAATTTGAATGAGCCATCATTGAGCTCTCTAAGAAAAATTTCATAGGAATAGATAGGTTCCACAAGTAAATTCCACTAAACATTTAAAGAACAATAAATTCCCATACTATATAACCTGTCTGGAAAAATAGGTGAAGAAGGAATCCTCCAAAATTCTTTTTATGACAGAAATATGGAGCTGATACCTAACAAGGAAGAGCAAAAACAGAGAATGAAAACTATAGATCAATGTCTCTAATATATATTGATGAAAACATTTTGAATAAAATATTAACTATCTGATAACAATATACATCACAAAGATCATATATTATGACCAGGTGGAAACTTATACCAGTAACACAGGGCTGGTTCAATATTAGGAAAACTTGCAGCATAAATGACCACATTAATAATAAAAAATAAGAAAATCATATGATTATCTCGATAAATGAAAAATCTTGTAATGAAATTCAACATTCATTTCTATTAAGAACACTACAAAGCATAGAATTCAAAGGAACTTTCCTTAAAATGACATGTAGCATTCATCTAAAAGGGCAGGGCAGCTAGGTGGCGCAGTAGATAGAGCACCCGCCCTGGCGTCAGGAGGACCTGAGTTCGTATATGACTTCAGACACTTCATAATTACCTAGCTGTTATCTTGCTTTTCAAAAAAATAAAGTAAAAAAATGAAGACATCCAAGTACTGAGAGGGATAAATTAAGGGGGCTCATAATCACAAATATTATCCAATATTGTACTAGAAATGCTAGCAATGAGAGGAAAAAAAATCAAAGGAATTAAATAGGCAAGGAAGAAATAAAATTATTGCTCTTCAAAGATGATAAGATGGTATACTTAGAGAATAATCTAAAACGCTAGTTAAAACAATGAACAACTTCAGCAAAGTAGCAGGATATAAAATAAATTACATAATTACCAGCATTTCTATATATTTCAAAGCAAGCCCAACAGCAAGAGATACAGATTTTGTGTCCAAAATAACTGCGAAAAATATTAAACACTTGCAGAAGGACAACCTAACACACAAACACAGTAACTATATGAACACAATTCCAAAACATTTTTCATTCAAAAAGAGACAGATATAAGTAACTGGAGTAATATTAATTGCTCATAGGTAGACTGAACCAATATAATAAAAAGAAAATTATACCTAAATTAATCTACTTATTTAATGCCATAGCAATGAAACTTCCAAAATTATTTTCTAGAGCTAGAAAAAATAATAAAATTAATTTGGAAGAACAAAAGGTCAAGAATATCAAGGGAATAAATAAAATAAATGTGAAGGAAGGTTACCAAGAAGTACCAAATCTCAAACTGTATTACAAAGAGGTAATCATCAAAACAATCTGCTGCTGGATAAATGTGGTGTGGTGGATCATTGGAATAGATTAGGTACACAGTATAAAGTAGTAAATAACCATAGTAGTCTGGTGTTAAACCCCTAAATCAAGCTTTTGGGACAAGAATTCACTAATAAAAATTGCTGGGAAAATTGGAAAGCAACTTGGCAGATAGGTATAGTGATACATATCACAATATATACCAAGATAAGATCAAAATTGATATATGATTTTTTTTTGCTTAAATGCATATATTTATTTTACATTTATTATCTTTTTTTCTTTATTATATCATTTTCCTCTGGTTACATGTAAAAGCACTTTTAAACAGTTGTTTTTAAAACTTTGAGTTCCAAATTCTCTCTCTTCCTCCCATTCCTCTCCTATTCATTAAGAAAGCAAACAATTTGATACAGGGCATGGATGTTAGGCATGTAAAACATTTCCATCAATAGTCTCAATGTGAAAGGAATCATAGGCATCCCCCCCCCCCATTCTGTACAAAGGATCCTCAGGAAAAATAAAGTTAAAAAAAGTATGCTTCAATCTGTAGTCAGACACCATCAACTCTTGCTCTGGAGATGGATGCATTCTTCATCATGTCTTTCCAAGTTCTCTCTCTTGGTACACTGTAATGCTAAAAGAACCTGAGTCATTCACAGCTGATTATTCTAGAATATTGCTGTTACTTTGTACACAATAAATTTCACTTTGCATCAACTCATGAAAATCTTTCCAGGTTTTTCTGACTATCCTGCTCATCATTTGTCATAGTGGAATAGCAAATCATCATAATCACATACCACAGCTTGTTCAGCCATTCCCAACTGATGAGCATCCCTTCAATTTCCAATTCCTTGCCAACAAAATAGAACCTCTAAAAATCCTTGTACATATAGGTCCTTTTCTGTTTTGTTTTCTATTTCTTTTGGAATATAGGTCTAGTATTTGACCTAGCATTGCTAGGTCAAAGGGTTTGTATGATTTTATAACCCTTTGGGGATAGTTCCAAACTGCTCTACAGAATGGCTGAATCAGTTCAAAACTCCATCAACGATGCATTAATATCTCATTTTTTCCTATATCCCCTCCAACATTTGTCATTAACTTTTTCTGTCCTATTAGTCAATCTAATGTGAATAAAGTAATACCTCAGAATTGTTTTAATTTGCATTTCTCTACTCAATGTTGAGTTAGAACTTTTTTAAATATGGATCTAGATAGCAATGATAATGTCATCTGAAAACTGTTCAAATCTTTGAATAATCATTTATCAATTCAGTAATGGCTTCCTTTTTTGTAAATTTGACTCAGTTATCTTCATGTTTGAGAAATGAAATGCAATCTTTATCAGAGAAACTTGTTTCAAAATTTTTTCAGTTACTATTGCTAACAGTTTTCCCCTCTATACAATTGCCCCTACCTCATTCATTCTATTCTCTCTCCTTTTACCCTGCCCCTCCTCAAAAGTGTTTTGCTCCTGACTATCCCCTCCAATCTACCCTCCCTTCCCAACCCCCCTTTTCTCTTAACCCCTTCCCTCTCCTACTTTCTTGTAGAGTAAGATAGATTTCTATACTCATGTTAAAGTGTATGTTATCCATTTTGACCCAGTCTCATGAGAGTGAGGCTCATTCATTCTCCCTCATTTCCTCTCCCTTCTTCCCCTTCATTGTAAAAGTATTTCTTTTACGTGAGATAATTTACCCATTTTACCTTCCCTTTTCCAATTTCTCCCAGTATTTTCTTTTCATACTTTTTTTATTTTAAGATATCTTTCCTTCATATTTAACTCACATCTATGTCCTTTCTATGTATACTCCTTCTAGCTGCCCTAATAATGAGAAAATTCATGAGTTATCATTATTAGCTTCCTAAGTAGAAATATAAACAGTTCAAAAGCCCTTATAATTTCCCTTCCATGTTTCCCTTTTTCTGTTTCCCTTGAGTCTCATATTTGAAGATTAAATTTGATGTTCAATTCTGGTCTTTTTATCAAGAAAGTTTGAAAGTACCTTATTCATCAAATGTCCTTTGCCTGAAAGAGTATGCTCAGTTTTGCTGAGTAGTTGATTCTTGGTTGTAATTCATGCACTTTTGCCTAATAGAAGATCACATCCCAAGTCCTATGATCCTTTAATGTAGAAGCTGCTAAATCTTGTGTTATCCTGACTGTGACTCTGCAGTGTTTGAGTTCTTTCTTTCTGGCTGCTTGCAATATTTCCTCCTTGACCTTGCAGTTCTGGAAGTTGGCTACAATATTCCTTGAAATTTTCATTTTGGGATCTCTTTCAGGAGGTATTGGTGGATTCTATTTTACCCTCTAGTTCTAGATTATCCTGGAAGTTTTCCTAGAAATTTCTCAAAAATAGTATCTAGTCTTTTCTTTACGTCATGACTTTCAGGTAATCTAATCATTTTTGGATTTTCTCTCCTGAATCCCTTTTCTAGCTTAGTTGATCTTCCTATGAGAAGTTCTCATTGTCTTTTTTTAAAATTCCTTTGGTTTTGTTTTTTGTCTCTTGATTCCTCATAATTTCATTGTCTTCCATTTGTTTGATGCTAATTTTTTTTAGTTTTTGCAAGGCAATGGGGTTAAGTGATTTACCAAGGTCACACAATTAGGTAATTACTAAGTGTCTGAGCTAAGATTTGAACTCAGGTCCTCCTGACTCCAGCACTGGTGCTCTATCCACTGTGCCACTAGCCACCCTCACTTCTAATCTTTAAGGAATCATTTTTCTTCAGGTAACTTTGTATCTTCTTTCCCATTTGACCAATTCTACTTTTTTTTTTAGTTTGTGCAATGTAATGGGGTTAAGTGGCTTGCCCAAGTTCACATAGCTAGGTAATAATTAAATGTCTAAGGCCAGATTTAAACTCAGATACTCCTGACTCCAGGGCCGGTGCTCTAGTCACTGAGCCACCTAGCTGGCCCCCAATTCTACTTTTTAAAGTTTTTTTCATTTAGTGAATTTCCGTGCCTCTGTTCCATTTCATCAATTTGGCTTTTTCAAAGCATTCTTCTCCTCATTGGTTTTTTGGACATCTTTTAATAGTTGACCTAATCTGGTTATTAAGGTGTTATTTTCTTCAACATATTTTTGTGTCTCCATTACCAAACTGATGACTCATTTTTCATGGTCTTCTTGTATTACTCTCAAGTCTTTCCCCATTTTTTTCTCTATCTCTCTTACTTGATTTTTACAAAAATGATAAACTACTTGTAAACATTGAAGTTTCAGTTTTCATCAGGGAAAAGAAAAGTTTGTTATTGATAATGTATGATAAAATATTCAAATTTGCAAAGGAGTAATTTTTTTGAGTAATGTTAATGGAGTAAAGAAAACTTTTCTAGATGGATTGAGATAGGATTGGAAAATCAAGAAAAGAGAAATGAAAAAGCAATAAGGGAAGTAATGATCTAATAACAAATGTAGATAGTTTTGAGGGACTCTAATCAAAGTTTTATGGAAGAAAGAAAGGTAAGTATAATTGATGATGATGATGATGATGATGCTTGTTCTTCATTCTCAAAAAATACCATGGTATCAGAGAAGTGATGCTAGGACAAGCTTGTGAACTGGATTTCATTGAGGTCATGCTGTGCTAAGTCATCAGTCTCACTTTTTCCCCAGAGCTACCTGGGTCCAATGGTCAGACATGGATCAGATTATTTGATGACTATTTGGATGAAAACTTGATTAGAAGAAAATAAGTAAGCATTTTGATTTTCCAAGGAATAAGATGACAAAATGGCAATTTTCTCATCTTTGTATCTATCAACATATCCACATAACTCAAAAGTAAAATATAATATTTTCAGAGATGACAGCAACACAGCAAAAAGTAATTCAGCATGCTCACATTTGATTTGTACCAGACATGCAGAAATGGTTCAATATTAGGAAAAATACCAGTATAATAGATTATATCATTTATAAGCACAATAAGATAATATTTCATTAGGAGTAGGAAAAGTTTTTGATTAAATACAATACTTATTTCTGTCAAAACTGTAGAAACCATAAGATCAATAAAATTATATCTGAATGTCCCTATTGGAAGCAAATACAAAAATTAAATACAGTGTAAGCAAAGAGATCACTCAGATACAAAAAAAGATATTATACACTATGCCTAGATTGAATTTATAGCAGTTGCAGGATTCCATCTATATTTTTTAACTATTATCAAAAGGGATCACACAAATATTTTTTCAATAGAAGTAGGAAAAGCTTTTGATGAAATATAAATCACATTTGTTAAAAATTCTGGAAAAAATAGAAATAAAAGGAACTTACTTATTGTTACTGTTATAAGCAGTATCAATCTAAAAATAAGAGTCAGAATTTTATATAATGGACAAAAACTAAAAACATTTCCAATACTATTATGTTGTATGGTTTATAAAACATTAGCTATAGCAGTAAGAACAAATATATTGTGCGACTAGGCAGAGTCAAAGAGAAAAAAATTTTAGATGCTATGATTTTTAACTTATAGAATCATGGAACAAATAAAAATGTGTTAAAATTAGTATTTTAAGCAAAATAGGAACACATGCAGGAACTAGGTGAATATATTCAAAATAGTTCTTAAGAAAATACAGATTAAAATGATATGGAAACATTAAACTAATTGTTGTTCAGCTAATCCAATACAGTAAAAGGACAGTACTACTTTAATTAATTTACTTATAACATTCTATGCCAATCAAACTATTTTCTTTAAAATTTAATATTTATTTATTTATTCTCATTTTGTACAAATAAGTTTTTATACATTAATAAAATATTCTTGGGGTGGCTAGGTGACACAGTGAATAAAGCATTGGCCCTAGAGTCAGGAGTACCTGGGTTCAAAGCCGGTCTCAGACACTTAATAAGTACCTAGCTGTGTGGCCTTGGGCAAGTCACTTAATCGCATTTGCCTTGCAAAAAAAAAAAACCTAAAAAAAAATAAAAATATATTCTTGTTTAAGAGTAAACAAAATACCCCCTCCCCCCCAAAATATAAACTGGCTTGATCGATAAAGTAAAGGGGAGAGAAAAAAATTAAAATTAAAATAAAAAATTAATAGTAATAATTGTAGGTATGGCCAGGTGGTGCATTGGATGGAGCACCAGACCTGGAGCCAGTAGCACCTGAACCCATATTCGACCCTGTACACCCAACAATCACCCAGCTGTGTGATATGCAAGCCACCCCAACCCCACTGCCCTGCAAAAACCACAAAAAGAAAAAAAAGACCCAAAATAAAATAAAATAAAATAGTAATAATAGTAGGGGTGGCTGGGTGGCAGACAGAGCACTGGCCCTTGTGCCGGGGGCACCAGGGTCCAAATCTGGTCTCAGACACCTGACAATCACCCAGCTGTGCAGCCCCAAGCAGGCCACCCAGCCCCATTTGCCCTGTACCCCCCCAAATAATAATAATAATAATAATAATAATAATAATAATAATAATAATAAATGTGCTTCAGTCTGTGTTCCAAAACCACCAACTCTGTTGTGGGTGGATCACATTCTTTATGATAAGTCCATCGCAAAAGTTACTTCCATATTTTCCCACTATTGCCATTGCAGATCTCAACTCCCTCCTTTCGTATTTCTCCACTACCATGTGCTATATTTTCTCTCTCCCTTCACTCTGACTCTGCTGTAGGGTAGCTGAGTGGCACAGCAGACAGATCACTGGCCCTGGGGCCAAGATGCCCCAAGCCTCCATACCACCCCTTAGGCCCAGCATCCACCTGGTCCTATGGTTCCAGACAGGCCATCCAATCCCAGCCCCTTGCAAGAAGTAAAAAAGAAAATGTGCTATATCTGACCACTCTCCCCCCATGGTCCACCCTCTCCTCCATCATTCACATTCCCACCCCTTCCCCCTGTCCCCCCTCCTTACTCCAGATGTCTATACCCCATTGAGTATGTATATATGTATATATATATGTATATATGTGTATATACATATGTATATATGCATATACATATATACATATATACATACATACATATATATATATATATATATATATATATATATATTATATATATACTGTTTCCTCTCCTAGGCACCTCTGATGAAAGCGAAGTTTCTCTCATTCCCCTTTGCCTTCCCCCCTTCCATATCATTGTAATAGCTCATTGTAATAAAGAAAAATCTTATTATATGAAATATCTTGGTCTATGCCCCCTCTCCTTTTTCTTTCTCCCATTACATTTCCCTTTTTTCTATTGACTCCATTTTTACACCATATTTTTTCTTCAAATTAAGCTTTCTCCTGTGCTTCATCTATAAAAGCTCCTTCTACCTGATCTGTTCATTGAGGAGGTTCATATGAGTATTATGTGTCATTTTTCTATTCAGGAATACATGCAGTTCTTCATCACTAAGTCCCTCATATTTTCCCCTTCTCCAATCTCTATGCTTCACCTGAGTCCTGTATTTGAAGATCAAACCTTCTGTTCAGCTCTGGCCATTCCAACAGGAACATTTGAAATTCCCATGGTTCATTGAAAGTCCATCTTTTTCCCCTGGAAGAGGATGTTCAGTTTTGCTGGGTAGTTGATTCTTGGTTGCATTCTAAGCTCTTTTGCCTTCCAGTATATTATATTCCAAGCCCTATGAGCTTTTAATGTAGTTTCTGCTAAGTCCTGTGAGATCCTGATTGCAGCTCCATGGTATTTGAATTGTGTCCTTCTGTCTGCTTGTAATATTTTCTGTTTGACTTGGGAGTTCTGGAACTTGGCTATAATATTCCCTGGGGGTTGGTTTTTTGGGATTTCTTTCTCAGGGAGATCGGTGGATTTTCTCCATTTCTATTTTGCCCTCTGCTTCTTAGGATATCAGGGCAATTTTCCTGTAGTAATTCTTTGAAAATGATGTCAAAGCTCTTTTCCTGATCATGATTTTCAGGTATTCCAATAATTTTTAATTATCTTTCCTAAATCTATTTTCCATATCAGTTGTTTTTTCAATGAGATGTTTCACATTTTCTTCTAATTTTTCATTCTTTTAGTTTTGAAGTATTGAGTCCTGATTTCTCGTAAATTCATCCATCTCCCTGAGTTCTATTCCTTGTCTGAAGTATTTGTTTTCCTCAGAGAGCTTTCTTATCTCTTTTTCCATCTGGCCAATTCTGCTTTTTAAAGCATTCTTCTCCTCAATAACTTTTTGAACTGTTTTATCCATTTGACCTAAGCTGGTTTTTAGCATGCTATTTTCTTCAGCATTCTTTTGGATCTCCTTGACTAATCTGCTGACTTCATTTTCATGTTTTTCCTGCATCTCTCTCATTTCTTTTCCCAGTTTTTCTTCTGTCTCCCTCATTTGATTTACAGTCTTTTCTGAGCTCTGTCATAGCCTGAGCCCAATTTCTGTTTTTCTTGGAGTCTTTAGATGCAGGAGCTTGTGCTTCCTCATCTTCAGACTGAGTGTTTTGATCCTTCTTGGGCTCACAGGCAAAATATCTCTTGATGGTGTTCTGCTTTTTTCTCTGCTTGCTCATTTTCCCAGCCTGAGCCTGGTTTTGGGGTGCTTCCTGAGCTTTTGGAACACCCTCACCAGGATCTCAGTGTGTGAGGCTCTGTCCTCCACCCTGGTCTGTGAATGACCATAAGCATGCCCCTCTGCCATGGGGCTGAGGTGGGGGGGGGGCCTGCTGTTCTATGGGGGTCCTAGACTACGATCAGGATCTGAATGTGGTCAGAACCCCAGCATCCTGTTCTAGGGACAGAGGACAGAGCTCGGCAGTCTCTCTCTGCTCCCTCCCTAGGCTCAGTGAGCTCATGCCCTGGGGGCTCCTGCTTACTCGCTTCTGCTTCCTATTCTTGGATATGGGCTGCTCCATGACCATGTTGCTCTCTGTGTGCCCTGAGGGCTGTGCTTCATGTGTTTGCTCTGGCAGAGGTCCCCCGCTGTCCCCCCAAGTTGTACCCTGTGCTCCCTGGGGCGAAGGTCAGGAACTTCCCCCACTGCTGTGAGCCATGGCTCCCAGCACCCTGGGGCTGCCTCCGGGAGGCTGAAGTTCTTTTGCTCTGGTGGGCCACCCCTCCGACCCTGGGGAGCAGAGCTTTTCTGCTCTTTTCCAGGTTACCTTGAGTAGGAGAACTGCTTCACTGGGTCCCTCTGTGGGTTCTGTCTCTCGAAAATTTAGTTAGAATCCTTAGTTTTATGTTTTATGAGTGAGCGCCTAAGAGATATTCCTCTCTTGTTGCCATCTTGGCTCCACCCTCCAATCAAACTCTTGAAAGAAATGATTGAAAGAATATTAAATTCATCTGAAAGAAGAAAATATCAAGAATCTTAAGGAAAATTAAGGACAGTTATGAAGGAAAGAAATCTAGTAGCACTATCTCTCAAGTGAAAACAATGACAATTAAAATATTTTGATGCTGGCTAAAAATGGAGAAATCTCTCTATAGAACATATTAGGTATGTAACATAGTAAAGTAAACCAACAAACTATAATTTTATAAACCCAAAGACCCTAGTTACTAGGGTCATTTCATCAACTGACAAATATTTCTGGGAAAACTAAAAAGCAGTTTGGCAAAATTAAAAAAGTTTTGGCACAAACAAAATTAATGCAACTAATATAAGAAAAATTAATCGAGGAAAAATCTTAACAACACACACCTCTGTTATATGTCTCATTACAAAGACATATAAGGCATCAGATCAAATTTAAGAGAGTAAGAGTAGGGGCAGCTAGGTGGCATAGTGAATAAAGCACTGGCCTTGGAATCAGGAGTACCTGGGTTCAAATCGGGTCTCAGACACTTAATAATTACCTAGCTGTGTGACCTTGGGTAAGCCACTTAACCCCATTTGCCTTGCAAAAACCTTAAAAAAAGAGAGTAAGAGTTATTTCTTATTTCATGAATGGACAAAGGATATGAACACAAAGCTTTCCAAGAAAGAAATCTAAAATATCAATAACCATAAAAATTCTCTCAACCACTACTAACAAGAGAAATATAGAAAACTAATTTCATATTCCACTTCATACTTGTCAAATAGGCAAAATTTAAAAAAATAAAATTACAAATTTTAGAGATATGGCAAGGAAATACATAAAATAAATTACTTTTGATAGAGCTTGAATTGATCTAGTATTCTGGAATTCAATTTATAATGATGCCAAATGGTGACTAAACTGTGCAGTTATACCATTGCTAGTCCTATATCCCCAAGAAAATCAAAGGAAAAATAAAAGGAGTTAGCTAAATGGGAATATAAATGTAGTTCATATGCACAAAAAAGAGATGATGCAGTTGTTATTTATACAATTACACATATACATTCACTATATTATTTATATATAATATACACACATAAATATATGATTATATATACAAAAGAAATTACAAACACACATACAAATCTATATACACATAAATATCTAGATGCATAAATACCTATATTTATATTCACACATAATTCTAAAGCACATATGCACTTATTGTATTTATATACATATTTCATTTTTTTATGGTTCAACTGTTTAAAGTGTGTCAGACTTCTCATGACTCCCATATTGAAAGTCTGAGACCAATTTGAACTTCATTAAGATAAGTTTTCCTGACTCCAGTTTGCCATTATATACATGTGTCTTTTCCCCCCATTTTATAGTTGAGAATACTAAGACAGTCAGAGGTAAGTTCTACTGTTAACTCGGTTATTCCTGAATAACCAGTGTTCTAGCCATTAACCCCATTTAACTGCCGATTTATATAAATAATCTTTTTAGATGAATATTTTGACAGGTATTTCTCCTCAAAACAACAGGCTCATACTAGGTCTCATCCTGTTACTCCTCCATTTACTTGACTCTGTCTTTAGAGGTAGATTATGTAATTGGCTCTTTTTCAGTAACAACATTTGGTGATGGATTGTAATGCAGGAAATAAGTGTTGATTTGATTCCTTGTCCAACAAGATCACCATAATTCACATGAGTGGGCAAAAGTAGGAGGGGAGAAGACTGAAATCTAGAAGACCAATTTTGACCATAACTTGAGACCCACTTTTCTGAGATGTTATGAATATAGAATCTCCAGTTCTTTCTGTGTTCTTCTTTTCTCAGCTCTGACTTCATGAACCATCACAGAACTCAGTCTCCTGCTGTCCAGAATCAGTCAAATGTTAAGTTCAGGACTAGGTAAAGGAAAATCTTTTCCAATTTTCTTCATTATTTAATATCATAGCCAAATGAAGGAAAAGTATAAGTGGTATGAGTATCTCTTGGACAGAATTCTCAAGTGTGACAATCATTTAGATTTTCCATTTTTTTCTTTAGGTTGTTTGTCTCTCAAAGCTTCCTTTGAAGAAATAAAGAACATATCTACTAGTGATAATCACTTTGGGATTATAATACACTTTCAGACTGGAATTGGGGTTCCAACCAAGTGTTTTATTCTACTACTTCATTCCTTCAATTTCTTTAGTGGGCATAAAATGAAACCTGTACATTTGATTTTTACCCAAATTAACTTTGCCAACCTCATGATGTTCCTTAGCAAAGGACCAGATATACTGATAAATATGGGGCTGGAGAATTTCTTGGATGATGGTGGGTATAAACTTTTCAATCACTTTTTTTGCAAGGCAAATGGGGTTAAGTGGCTTGCCCAAGGCCTCACAGCTAGGTCATTATGAAGTGTCTGAGGCCGGATTTGAACTCAGGGACTCCTGACTCCAGGGCTGGTGCTCTATCCACCATGCCGCCTAGCTTCCTTTCAATCATTTTTATAAATTGGCCCTAGCACTTTCAATTTGCTTCATCTGCTACTCTTCTACCTTTCAGACCATCATCATCAGTTCTAGGCTGGGAAAATTCAAACCCTGGGTCCTATCATTCATGCTTGTCTTTTCCTCTGTATCTTCAATGTATTTTTAGAAATTCCTATGATTTTTTTCTATGCCAGGTCCAAGACACCTGAAAAATTATGAGTTTAATTTTGGATATTTTTCTCTTGAAAGAGATATAACTTGTTTCCTGGGTGACTACTCTCAGAAATATATTCACTTATATTTCTATAATCTGGTTCTGTTGCTACCTATGCTATACAGACATGACAGAAATTACATATAATTTGTAGCAGCAGCATCTCAGTCAAGACCTCCCCTGAAGTGGGCAGCTAGGTGGAGCAGTGGATAAAGCACCGGCCCTGGAGTCAGGAGGACCTGTGTTCAAATCTGGTCTCAGACATTTAATAATTACCTAGCTGTGTGGCCTTGGGCAAGTCACTTAACCCCATTTGCCTTGCAAAAAAATACCTAAAAAAAAGACCTCCCCTGAAGTCAGAGCCACCCAAACCACCTTGCAGCTCGTGAGTCTCTTTGTCTTCTACTCACTCATTTCTTTGTGTTCAGTTTCTCTCATCTATTTATATCAGCAGCACTTCTGCCTGTTGCCTATACGTACCATTCCATCTCTATGTTTTCCAACTTAGTTCCCTTGTATCCAGTCCTGGGGATCCTGGAAATCCCTTAGTTTCTGGTCAGGGAAAAGCATCTTTCCATATTCAAAAGTGATTTTCTAAAGCACATCTCTGGCCATGAGATTCTTCTATATATTTTACTTGAGTGGCTTTTTATTACTTCAGAAAAAAGGAACCAAGTTGGCAGAGTAAAAGCATCAACTCAGTTGAACTCTCTAAATAGTCCCTCTTCAGACTTCTTTAAAATAATGCTTCAGATTGAATTCAAGTCAGAGAGTCAATGAAATGTTGAAGTAAGACATTTTTCCAGTCGAAGGACAACTTAGAAAGGCAGCAGCAGGAGTCTATGACACTACAGGAGTGGTCAGCACAGAAAGCTGTACATAAGCAACAAGACCAAGCAGCAGGGTTTAGATGCAGCTGCTATAACAGCAGAAGGAACTTGGGGACCTCTCAGGTCACTGATTAAGGGGGGGAGGTCAAAGAAATAGAAAGAAACTACAGGGGACCATTTTTTGACAGTAGGTGCTGAACTCTGCTGTGTTGACCATATACAATTCTAGGTTAAGAAAGAACACTAGCATTTGTGATCACAGAGCATCAAGGGGTCTAGTCACAGTTCTAGGGTGGACATGAGTGCTTATGGACACTTTCGAGGAAGCAAGGACCTTAATATCAGTTTCAGGACAGAAAAGACCACCAGCAATTGTGACTGCTAGAGAAGAGAAGAACCAGTCACAGTTCCAGGTCCAAGAGGAATCCCAGTTCCAGTAGCAAGAAGTCTCTTCCTAGGCAAAAACAAGAATACAGGCTGGGTACACAGAAAACAGACTTCTTAGATCATACCACCTTGGAAGCACTGAAAATTTACAGAGACTAAATTAGCTCTGAAAGTGGCAACACAAAAACCTGAACCTTGGGACAGTACCCCCTGAACACCAGAAGCAGAAATTAGCATGAAATTACAAGTCAATAAATAAGATGGAAAAATGAACAACAACAAACAAATCTTTCCATAAAAAGTTATTATGGGGATAGGGAAGATCAAGACACAAATAAGACTACAATGACAAACAACTATATACAAAACTCAAAAGAAAATTGTGAAATGAACTCAAAATGGATTTCATCTATCTTCATTCATTTTATCTATCAAATAAGAGAGAGATAAAGGGAAAATTGGGAGAATTAATGAGAATAATGCAATGAAATTATGAAAGGAGAGAACATAGCTTTGTAAAAATTTTGGAGAAAAGTGCCTAAAAAACAGAATTAATCAAATGGCAAAAGAAGAAAATAATTTTCTTTTAGGTTTTTGCAAGGCAAACGGGGTTAAGTGGCTTGCCCAAGGCCACACAGCTAGGTAATTATTAAGTGTCTGAGACTGGATTTGAACCCAGGGTCAGGTCAGTGCTTTATCCACTACGCCACCCCAAAATAATTTCTTAAAAATTGTATTTGAGTACATGGAAGCTAATGACTCCATGAGACATTAGGACATAATAAAACAAGGTCCAGGGACTCCCGAGCCCGCTGGGCCCGCCGGACCTGGACCATGGGGCCCCGGACGCCGCTGCCGCTGCTGCTGCTGCTCCTGTTGGCGCCGGCCCGGCCCGCTACCCTGCCCGAGCCCCGGCTGCCCACCCCGCGAGGAGCCGGCGCGCGTGGCGCGCTTCACGGTCCAAGCTGTCACCTGGGGCGCGCTGGGCACCATCTCCTCGGTGCCCGCGGCCCTTCGCCAACGTCTTCTCCCTCAGCGACGGGCCGGAGGGCGCGAGCAGCGGCGTGCCCTACTTCTACCTCGGCCCGCTCCAGATGTCGGTGGGGGACCTGCAGGTGAATCCAAATGCCACTTTGACAGTGACTTTAGCTCAGACTGATTATTGCAAGACACAAGGATTTGATCCTCAGAGTCTCCTTTGTGCTCATGTAATGCTGTCAGGATCAATCACTAAGGTGAATGATACAGAAGAAATGACCTTTGCAAAAAAGTCATTATTCAGTCGTCACCCTGAAATGGAATCATGGCCTTCAGATCATAACTGGTTCTTTGCTAAATTGGCTATATCCAACATCTGGGTCATAGACTACTTTGGTGGAGCCAAAATAGTTACACCTGAAGAATATTATAAAGCTAAACCTTAGTAACGAGGAATATGGTCAGTTCTGTAATTCCATCAAGATACTTGACTCACTTTGTTTGGGATGCATAGAAAAACTGCTTAAAGTTTTTCTCTGAATAGTTTTGGTAAAAAAAAAAGCTTATTTGCATATGCTCAATATTTAAATCAAAGATTTGCTGTGAGAAATTTAGATTTAAGAATTTTTTGACATTTTGAATTTTTTTTAAAGAAATATATCATTAAGGAATCTTGGTTCCTCTGAGTATTCATTTAGTTTAGTCACTTGTGTATTTTCTTCCAATCTATTTTTTTCACTATTACTCCTCACTCCTCTACATTACTTGTACCTGCTACCTTGCCCTCTTATTCCTTAACCTACCTACCTCTCTGAGTCCCCCTTATCCTTTCCTTGACCCTATCTCCTTGCCTTCTTATTTCCTTCTGAAATTAGAAGGTTTTTAGACCTTTTTTGCATATATATTCATTGTAAAGATTCCAGCATTACCCCCCACTCATTCCTTCAGTTTCAATTCTTCCTTTCTTGTCTCATTTGTATGGGATAATTATTCTTCTTTTATCTTTCTCTACACAGTTCTTTTTTAGAATCACCACATCAGGTGCAACTCAACCAAGGACTTTTTTTCAAACTACCCAAACAATGATGGCAGTCAAAAGAGTACTGATTACATTTTCATATATAAAAGTAAGCAGTTGGATCTTATTGAGGCTCTTATAAGGTCTTTAATCTCTGTATTTCTCCTGGAATCTTATGTGCCAAATTTTCTAATAAGTTCTGCTGTTTTGTCACAAATACACGAAAGTCTTTCTGTTCTTTAAATGTCTTCTTTTCATTCAAGATTACACATAAGTTTTCTGGGTAAGTTATACTTATTTTTTACTTCATGAAAGTTAGTATTTTAGGAGCAATAAACCTTCAATGTAGTAACTTCTAGATCTTGTGTTCCATGCCGAAATCTTTGATGGTTTACCTCAGGAAAACAGGTCAATCCCTCCCTAGTTAAGGTTTCAATTAAAGAAGAGGCTCTGAACACTATTAGACTCCTTTCCTGTGGCAAATCACTTGGTGCTGATTCTACTTCGGCTGAGACTAGGTGGGTGGGGTCCATTGCTTATACAAAAAATGAGTGAAATTTTCTGGGTTATATGACAAGAGTAAGTTATCCCCCAGGATTCAAAGACTCCTCTATTGTCCATTTCAATAAAGGTCAAAATAGATTGCCTTGTGCCAGTCACAGGGCAGTCTCTCTCTCTCAATCATAGCTGGCAAGACTTGCCAGTGTCCTTCTTTATAGGCTAATCCTTTTCTTGGAAGATCATTATCTACCTGAGAGCCTGTGCAGCTTCACTGAGGAACGATTGCTATGGTATTTGCTGCCTGTCAACTCGAGAATAAACGTCTGCAGCTGAACAGAGGACCCTGTCAGTGTCAAAAGATTATGGAACGTTATGCTAAAAATTGCTTGGTGAAGTTCATCAGTATTGTATGTCATTTTCATGATAGCTTGCTTTTCTGGGTTCTGAATAATGGATGATGCTCTCATGCTTTCCCAGTCACCAAAGGAATGAAATAAGGCTGAGTGCCTGCCCTCATGCTTTTTAGCATAATGTTTTCAGTTGTTGTCAAATGTCCCTCCATGAGGATGAAAACAACATCAAGGGCAGCTATTGCATTGTTTACTAAATTCTTCAACCTAAAAAATGTTGAAAAGGCTACAAGCCAAGACAGGGAAGGGATTGTTAGTGCATGAATTTTTGTTTTCAGATGATTGTACACTCAGTGTAGCCTCTGAAGGCTGAGATGTAACAAAGTATGGATTAATTCTCTGCTGCTTGTGCTAATTTTGCGCTAAGAATGGACACCAAGAAAACACATTCCATCAGTCAACACCACACCATCCTTATGTGGAACCATTGGTTATAGCAAATGAAGAAGTTTTGAATACTGTTGATAATTTCATCTACCTTGGCAGTATACTTCCCAGGTATGTATATATTGACAATGAGTTTGACACATGTATTGCCATAGCTAGCTCTGGGTTTGGGAGGCTTATAAAGAAATTGAGGAAGATTGACTACCAAACCTGAAAGGTCTACAGAGCCATTGTATTGACTTCATTGTTGTGTGCCATGCCAGTACCAGGGAATTGAATCACGTCCATTTGAATTGTCCCAGGCATATTCTGAAGATCACCTGGAGAGTTCCTGGATTTAGCACTAGTCTTGGAGTCAGGAGGATGGGTGTTCAAATCCAGCCTCAGACACTTGACTCTTACTAGCTGTGTCACCTTGGGCAAGTCATTAAATCCTGATTGCCTCACATCCAGATTCATCTCCAATCACCCTGATTCATATCCAACTACTGAATCCAAATACCTAGAAGAGAATGTAAGTCTGGTGACTTAGTACAGCACTCTCTCACTCAAATCCAATTCATATACTTGCCATGGTATCACATTCCGTCATGTCATGGTCTTCTTTGGGAATGAAGGATAAACATCATCATCATTCCTGAACTAAACTTCCAAGCATTCAAATTCTACTACAGGGAGCACAGCTCTGATGGGCAGGTCACATTGTTTGAATGCCAAATGTATGCATGCCTAAAAGACTATTTATGGAGAACTCACAAAGGGCAAGTCCTCACATGCTGGTTAGAAAAGACAATTCGAGGTATGTTTGTAAAACTTTGGTATTGATTATGTGATTTGGGAAACACTTGGATAAGATTGCCCAGTACGGCATGGCCTAATCAGAGAGGGTACTATGCTCTGTGATCAAAGCAGAATTGTAGTAGCTCAAAAGATATGTAAAATTTTCAAATTAAGAAAATCTACCCCAAATATTCCCATGATCTGCCAATCTGTGGCAGAGCATTTCAAACTCATTTTGGGGGGTGGCTAGGTGGTCCAGTAGATAGAACAGGGCCTGGAATCAGGAGTACATGGGTTCAAATTCAGCCTCAGACATTTAATAATTATTTAGCCATGTGGCCTTGGTCAAGTCACTTAACCCCACTGCCTTACAAAAACTAAAAAAAATAGTATACAAACTCACTTTGGTCTGATCAGCCATAGATACACCCTAACTTGACTTTAACATAGTGATATAATTTTGTTCCTCTTCAAGAATATTGTCTTCATTAAGACAATCACAGGTCTTGTATAATAATCTTTGTTGTAAATTCATGATGTTTAAATATTTTTCTTGTTGTTTCCAAATTTTCTCTATAACCTGGGAGCTTTGGAATTTGTTCACAACATTCCTATACTGTAGGATTCCCCTAATACCATGGTAATCAGGTTAGGCTGGGTAAGCAAACAACTCCCAGAAAAATGCCAGGAACAGAACAGAGGTCTGTATACACCATTTGTAGATCTGACCAAGGTCTTTGATACTGTCAATCACAAAGATTTATGGAGAATTATGTCAAAATCCTCCTGAGATATTTTCAGATGGTAGTCAGTGGATTTTTAAAATTTCTCCTTTGACTTCTTGTTCCAAAGCTTCAAGGCAATTTCCTTGATAATTTTTTGTAATATTGTATCAAGTTTTTAATCACAATTTTCAGGTAGTCTGACTATTTTTATATTATTTTTTCTGCAATCTATTTTCTAGCCACTTAATTTCTTGGTATCTAATAGCATCATTAGATTTCCCTTACCCAATTCTAGTTTTTTGGTTTTTTGTCTTTTTGCAAGGCAAATGGGGTTAAGTGGCTTGCCCAAGGCCACACGGCTAGGTAATTATTAAGTGTCTGAGACTGGATTTGAACCCAGGTACTCCTGACTCGAGGGCTGGTGCTTTATCCACTGTGCCACCTAGCCACCCCCCAATTCTAGTTTTCAAAGAATTCATTTCTATCTTCAATTTTTGATTCTGTATTTTAAGTTGACTGACTTTCTTTCCATAATTTTCTTTATTTTCATGGATTGCTCTTGTTTTTTCTAATTTTTCCTTTGATCTCTCATTTAATTTTTAAAATTCTTTTAAATTCTTCAAAGAGCTATTTTTTTTTTGCTTGGGACAGTTTGCCATTTCTCCTTGAAAAAGTAGTGTTTTTTAAAAACCCCACTATTTTCTTCTGAATTTGAACCCAAAACTATCCCCATAGTAACTATTTAAGGGTTTTTTTTTTCTCCTTTTCTTGCTCGCTTTTATTTTATTTTTTCTTTTGTCATGAGCCTGTCATTCACTTCTTTGGTAGGCATTCAGAATATTGATTAGATTAGTTTTGATTGCAAAAACCTAAGACTTTCCCTTTCACTGCGACCACTCCAGAAAAATATACATCCAGCTCTGACTTCGGTAAGCTGGCCTTCATTTGCCAGCCTTGAAGTTTCAGTCAAGGCTGCTAGCTGGATACCATACCTGCTATGTACTCTCACAACAAGAGCTGTTCATCTTTCAAGTCTATTGGATCTTGTGTTATTTATGAGTGTGAGCATGTTCCATGCACCAGTGGTGAGTGGAATCTTCTTTGAAGAAGTTTTTGTAGATTTTTATGTGTCTTGACTACACTGTGGGATTCCCTGAATACCTTGGTAATCAGGTCAGGTTGGGTAAGCAGATGACTCCCAGAAAAATGCCAGGAACAGAACAGAGGTCTGTAATACAACATTTGTAGATTTGGCCAAGGTCTTTGATACTGTCAATCACAAAGGTTTATGAAGAATTATGTCAAAATTTGGATGCCCAGAGAAGTTCATCAGTATGGTAGAACAGTTTCATGATAGTGTGCATGCCTGGGTTCTGGATAGTGGATGATGCTCTCAGGATTTCCAAGTCACCAATGGAGTAAAACAGCATTGTGTCCTTGCTCCCATACTTTTAAGCATGATGTTTTCAGCCATGTCATCAAACGCCTTCATTGAGGAGGAACAAGGCCTCAAGGTCAGCAACCACACTGATGGCAAATTCTTTAACTACAAATTCTTTAACTGCTATAAGCCAAGAGCAAAGTGGAGGGAGTGCTGCTGCATGACCTTCAGATGATTGTGTACTCAGTGCAACCTCTGAAACTGAGATGCAACAAAGTATGAATTGATTCTCTGCTTCTTGTGCTCATTTTGGTCTAACAATTAACACCAAGAAAACACAGCCAGCACCATACCATCCATATGTGGAACCATCAATTACAGCAAATGGTGTTTTGATGACTACTGTGGACAAGTTCACTTACCTTGGCAGTGTCCTTTCCAAGGAGGCATACAATAACAAGTTTGACTCTTGTATACCCAGAGCCGGCTCAGTATTTGGGAGACTTGAAAAGAAAGTATGGAAGAGAAGAGGAATTAGACTGACTACCAGACTGAAAGTCTACAGAGCTGTTGTGGTGACTTCATTGCTATATGCCTGGGAAACCTGGACAGTCTCTAAGTGCCACGTCAGGAAATTGAATTACTTCCATTTAAATTGTCTTAGGAAGATTCAGAAGATGAACTGGCAGGAGAAGATAGCAGATACTGAAATCCTTTCTTGAACTGAACTGCCTAGTATTCCAACATTTCTATTTACAGTGCAACTTCAATAGTGCAACTTGACAGTCCTACCACTTCCAGGAAAACACCTTGCCACCATCATCAGTACCTATGTTCCCACCATCATAAACACTGATGAAGTTAAAGAAAAGTTGTGTGAAGATCTGGAGACCCTTATCCACAATGTGTAAAGAAAATAGTCTCAGTATTCACAATAAAGTGGCAAGTTCTTATCTTTTGCTTAAAAAATAAATGTTTTATTATCATATTAAATTTTTATTATACTCATT
Organism: Macrotis lagotis; assembly: GCF_037893015.1. NCBI lineage: Eukaryota > Metazoa > Chordata > Mammalia > Peramelemorphia > Peramelidae > Macrotis > Macrotis lagotis. The sequence goes on along the minus strand of NC_133666.1, from coordinate 635,343,597 downwards.
GGTAATATAATTACATTGTAGTAATGAATAAATATCAAAATCTATATGTGGCCCTTTAGAAGCTTTTGTTGGATGATTCAGCCCAAAAGAGCTGAAGGGTTGGAAATCCATGGTCTGGGGGAAAAGGTTGCAGTTTCATTAAGATATTCTTATCTGTGAGGTTTCTTGAGACTTTATATTAAGGCAAGGTCATAAAAATCTTAAGAGTCCTCCTGACTGCATATTGCAAAATCTAAAATATTGAACTTTGAGAACCTAAAACTGAGAAAATAGGATTCCCTCTTCCATTCCTTGCCAAGGGAAAAGAATTTTCAAGTTTTCTATAATAGAGTGAATTTCATTTGAAAAATACTTGCTATCACATAAAACTATGAAAACAAATAGATGGTTTAAAGATGAACTTTCAATATATACTGTGGGGCAAGTATCAGGTATTTGTGTGAAACCCTAGAATATGGTTAGTTTTAATTGATAAGCAAAGGATAAATAGAATGTAACTGTTAGGGAAACATGAGAAAATTGATAACCTAAGCCCTAATCTATGATTAGTGAAATTTTTCTATTTGAGACTATAATTTAACATTATTTTGAGTTTTGATTACAGTGTTGGTTGTCTGAATTGTCATGAAGTCAATGTCAGAAAATGGCATGTGCTGTAGTCTACAAATTGCTCCAGGTATAAGTCTGTCCCTGAGAAAAGTTGAGGGGATGATCTTGGCATGGCCTAGGGCAGAATCCTCTTGACTCATTTCCTCATTATGTCCATTCTAAAGAGGAAATTTTCCCATTTTGTTAATCCTGATCCTGGTTTTTGATACCCTGTGAATAATGTGGAGCTTAATTGGCTATCAGATATGACTTATTCAACAGAGCTAAGGGAGTTTTTTCCCTGTTATGAAAACTATATTTCTCCTTTTCCCTTCATAGCAAATATCTTTAATTAGGGCAGATGTGCATTAGAAGCATTTTAAGTACAATAATGAATCTTTTAATTAATTGACTATCTCTCAATTATTATAATAAGATGCAAAGATGAAAAGTCTTAATTTTAATGAGAGTATGTGGACAATTATAAATATAGTGATGATATCCTCTTAAATGGGGAATTATACAAAGTAATAAGATTAAAATGTATTGTAAAATTTGTAATTACTAAATTAGGAATATATATATATATATATGCATACGATTGACTTCTAAATGTATCCGCTCTGAAATTTCAGAACTTGATTATGTTTTAGTAATAAATCCTCAAAATTGGATTAAGAATTTTGCATCTGAAATTGCATGAATAATAGTAAAGAAAATGAAATTATTTTCCCATTTAAAGTATATTTCTGATCATTTTAAAAGACAGATGTATTGATTTTATAGGTTAGACCCTCAAGAATTATGTTAAAGATTCTTTTGTCATGTACAGGGTTTAAGTAAAGATAAAAACAGTATGTGATATAAAAATGAAATTTTCTATTAGACTTGAACTGATTTTCACCATATGAACTAATTATTGGAAAAACAAAATTTAAGAGGTTGTACTGATTGTATTGAGTCTTATTACTGGCAGATTTCAGTAAAAATACCTAGGAATCTCTCCAAATGACTGGAAGAAAAACAGAGCTCTCTTCAGAACTGTCCAGGGTATAGAATTTATCCTAGAATATACAGAACATAGTTCTAGGAACCAGACAACTACATGAAACATTTGCAACTGAAGGAAAAAATATGGACATTGAGATCTGATGCTATTTATTTATTTATTTGTTTGTTTGTTTGTTTGTTTATTTATTTATTTATTTATTCGTTCATTCGTTTGCTCATTCATTCATTAATTCATTCATTTTTGTGAGGCAGTTGGGGTTAAGTGACTTGCCCAGGGTTATACAGCTATCATACAGCTAAATATCAAGTGTCTGAGAACAAATTTGAACCAGGTACTCAAAGCCAATGCTCTATCCGTTGTGCCACATAGCTGCCCTTGATGTTATTTTTTAGTGATGCTCATCTTTTTTTTAGTGATGATCACCTTGCTCTGGTCTTTTGTTTAATGGTGTTCATATTTGCTGAGTTTTCTTGCTTACCTTGGTGACATATAAATCTCCCTTCTCAATACCTGTCCTTTGTGATCCCTCTAAGTAGTTAGTTTGATCTGGTAACCTTATAAAATTTACATATTGTGTTTATTTGACAAAGTTTCTATATCATTATTATTGTTCATGGACTTTATATCGTCTGTTGAATAAACTATGAGGAGGATGCTGCCTTGTGGTCTTTTTTATTACATAATGCTGATAGTGAACATGAATTTATTTAGAAACCTCATCAATTTAGTTTTATAGTTAAATGATCTAGGGGAGACTGGACTGGTCCTTCCCCCATGAATCAAAGGGACCAGTTGAGAAAATTGTGAGAATTGAGTGAATCACATAGATTCCATCTTGTGACTCAATTAGGGATCTGTCTCATTTCTCTTTCTATTCAATTTTTGGTCTAGTCTAATTTCTGCCTGTGAGAAAACTTTATTAAATTATGAGAATTGTGAGAAAACTTTATTGCATTGTTTGAACCTAGACCTGTGTGACTGGGAAATTGGATCCTTTCCATCTGTTGCTTAGACTTCTTAAACTAAGGACGTATCATATCATATGCTGATAGCAACCCAGTCAGATTCAAAGATTTATGTAAAGAGTTTTTTAACAATCATTTGTCTTAGGCAACCCTTATCAGAATCTTATCAGAAAATTGACCCTGTACGGTCAATCAATTACTATTTACTTTTTCCTTGTTTGAATACAGACATTTGGAATGGAAGGAATGAGACACCTCTTTTTTTTTATTTTGGGGAGTTTTACCTATTCATTTTTATCTTCCCAACTTAGATAACCCCAAATCAAACTTTCTTCCATTTATAAATCAGACTATCTATTCTTGTGTTATGTTTTTTATTCCATTGTTTTTTATCTTCTTTTTTTAAAGGCCCTTTACACTGCCTTTTTAATAGGATTTTCCTACTTTAACAGAGAATCTCAAGATGTTACCTCAGTTAATTTATGATACAGTATGCAAGTGTCTTCTATGTTCCCTGTATGACTAAATCTAGACACATTATAATGGAAAGATTAAACACTGGGGAGCACATAGAATTTCAAGGAGGATATTTCTAGATTGTGATATTAATAAGCACTTTTATGGAAATACCCATATTCTGAGGAGCAGATTGAGTTAATTTATGTGGTAATTCATGTAACACATAAACACATCCTGTAACATAAAACTGCTTACCTAACATAAAATCAACTTATGCTTATGTAGGTTTTTTTAAGTTTAATCATACACTAGGAAGACTTGTCCTCATGTGAAATTATTCCATTGATCAACAGCATGAAATTATCTATTTTTCAATACAATCCTCATCCCATCTAGAAACAAATGATGGACTGATTTTCAGAAGTCCTTGTAAGCATGAAGCACTGCTCAGGTGAAGTCTATTTCTCCCTTTGAGGTGGGTCTGGTAGGTCTCTTATCAATCAGCACTGATTTCATTGATGTTGGAATCTTCTAGTTAAGGATCTTCAGGAGTTAGTTCTAGTGGTTTACTCAGAAACCAATTTGATGATTTGACCTTTCTTGGGTTTTGATGGTTCTGTTTAAATATAAGTGTTTGGAGCAGCTAGGTGGTTTAATCAGGTCAGGAGAACTTACCTTTCTGAGTTCAAGTCTGAACTAGCTATGTGACCATTTGTAAGTTACTTCACTCTGTTTGCTTCAGTTTCCTTATTTATAAAATGAGTTGTAGAGGGAAATGGCAGCCACTCCAGTGTCTTTGACAAGAAATCCCCAAATGTAGCTACTACTGTTAACCGAATTTTTACTGAGCCTTGTTTGACTTGACAATGACAAAGCTGGCTAAAAATGGTGCCAGTAAATCAGACAGAGGTTTATTAATTACTTTTTTTTAGTTTTTAGGTTTTTTTTGCAAGGCAATGGGGTTAAGTGGCTTGCCCAAGGCCACACAGCTAGGTAATTATTAAGTGTCTGAGGCCAGATTTGAACTCAGGTACTCCTGACTCCAGGGTCAGTGCTCTATCCACTGTGCCACCCAGCTGCCCCTATTAATTACTTTTTTTCCCCCAAAGAACCAATTTGCAAATCAGGGAATTACTCCTTGGAACTTCACCTTCTTGAAATTTGGGCAGAAAATACAGACTTGTATTTTGGGGTTTGAGCGATTTTCCTAGGACAAGCCCTCCATTCAGGAAAATACAATTACATTACTTGTGACCATCCAAGTGGGAGTCATATGGGAATGACTAGGTTGATTGTATAGTTTTGAGGATTATAGTCATAGTACAAGTTATACTGATACACTTCATTTAACACAGTTAAGCACAGTTCAGAGACCAGTCATGAGTAAAACAAATTACCCCTTTGTTTTTACTGTTACTCATGTCTGTGTGTGAAAAGAATCTCCAGAAACTAAATTAATATTATTAAATTAATAATAACTCCTTACACTTTTGAAGTTTGACATGACTGAAAGTGACTCAACATTTATATGATACATCTACATTCTGATGGATTATTCTTAAGGTTATGATAAAAGGAAATACTAAGCAAAACCTTAACTTCCTAATGTTATTAGAAAATACTTTTTAGATGTTCAGCAGATTTAGGGAAGGCATATGTGTCATTAGTAGATAGTTATTAGTTATTTACTAAATTTAGAATATATCATTAATAGTCTTTTTGTATGATTTAAGGGACACATGCATGTCATTGACAATCTAAAGCCATGTTTATCATATTACAGAAAAACAACTTACATATCAACCTAATCCCAAAATGTAGATTTAAAAGAAAATGGAGTTACTCATATTAAACATAGTTATTCCTTCTACAGATACTAATGCTGAACCCAATGAGCGAGACGGAGACCAAAATTGAATATGTTTGGAGTTCTTTCATTTCCTGGGGAATGTCTGGGGGTGAAGAGGACCCAAATCTTACAGTCTCTGAGTGTTTAGGGTTTCTTTGGGGGGGGGGTTACTGAGAGCAAGCAGGATCCAGAAGCAAAGACAGCAGTTACATATATTTTCTTGTCATATGACTACAAACATATGGCAACATATGGTTCAGTATAGATAGGGGACTAGAAAGAGTGGGAAAGGGTCAGGGTCTTTGTGTTATGTCTGACCATGTTCCTGAGAAGGAGGGAGTCATGTATTCATGGACTTCCCAAAGGTGTGAGGGAGTGAAATTACTATCTTATGGTTCCAGCTGCATCTGGGGAAGGCGAGGCAATCCTTGGAGGAAGCAGGAATTTTACAGATACAGCAAGATAAATAGGCTAACAAGGGTGCTTTGTGAATCTTAGACAAATTTATGGGATGTCCGTGACCCCTAGGGTCAAGTATTTGGGTCCTGTCAGATTATTCTCAGACCAAAGGCGCCTTGCCAAAGTTATATTTCTGAGGAGTTTCTTGGGGCCCAGAAAGGTGTCAAGGACCCCTTCTATACAGGGATTACACAAATATTGATATTTTATTTCACTAATAGCCTCTGATCACAGGCACAGTTGAAATGTTGCTTTGTTTCATACATTACAAAGGGTTTTGTACAGGTGATAAGCTCAACCATCCCCCTAACCCTAGGCATTAAGTAGTATAGTAGATATAATGTAGAATATGGAGTTACAAAGACCTAAGAACAAATCCACTTCAGACAATAGGTATGTGATCCTCAGTAAATCACAACCTTTTCCAGACTATTTCCTCATGTGTAAAATGGGGATGTTAATAATTATCTACTTCATCAGATTGTTATGAGAATTAAATAAGCGAAAAAATAAGAGTGCTTTGCAAATTCCCTCTGCTGTCATATCCATCATCAAAACTCCACAAAGGCTACTTAAATTTTCCTGGTTCCTCATGTTATTCTGATTCCAATTACCCCCACTTCAATCTTGTCTCCATGGAAAAAATGAGACTCAAGATAAGATTTTTGTACCTCAACTGAACTCAGCGGAACTAGAAACAGAACTACCAAATGTATTCTTGCCTTTTATTTGATGACTATATCTTTATAAGCTAAAGGAATCTTTATCTATACCCCTTGCCTCTATTGGGTAAGTCACTTTCACAATTTTCAAACATGGTTTTAATATGTCTACTAGTAACCCACTTAGGATAAACAGAAAAGCTCTGGAACCTGAGTGCAGCTTTCCCTTCTTATGGGAATGATCATTATTTTATATTTAGTAGGTTATTCAGGATAATAGTCCTGGAAGATGGCTTATTTATTTTCTATACCCATGGCTAGATTGCATGTTCTTTGGGGCAAGGACTGTTATCAGTTTTATTTCTGTTGATGCAATCTATAGCACAGTAGTTTCCACAGAATAAGCACTTAGAAGTAGGTTTTTTTTTTGTTTTGTTAGGTTTTTTCAAGGCAAATGGGGCTAAGTGGCTTGCCCAAGGCCACACAGCTAGGTAATTATTAAGTGTTTGAGGCCGGATTTGAACCCAGGTACTCCTGACTCCAGGGCCGGTTCTTTATCCACTGCGCCACCTAGCCACCTAGCCACCCCAGCACTTAGATGTAAAATGGCTGGAAAGGGTAATCAGAGTTTGTAACTGAGACAGATTTTTTCCCCCTTAATTAACTGATCCCTTCTTTCTATAATTTATAATTTCAAGAGAGGGTTTTTGTTTGTTTGTTTACTGATTTGTATTCCTACACTTTGATTTCTCATAAGCAAAGGAGAGCCTTGGTTTATTCAACTGACTTCCTTAGACTAAATACAGTTGTTAGATAAATACAATATGTTAGATACATAAAATTTTGAAGTTTGAGCATGGCATTCATTTGTAATTTAAGTTTGTAATTTTTCTTCATTGGCAATTTGTGAATTTTTTGATTGTTTCCTTATTTTTAAAATAGTTAATATGATGTTTGCTTTCTTTTCAAAAGAATGTTATTCAGGATTTTTGTGACTTTTGATTGTTGAAATCTTATCATTCTTAGTTTATCTCTGCACTTGTCCTTAAGATCTTTTAAAAGTTTTGCATATTGAGTCTATACTGCTAAATTTTCCTCTAAATCTATACTTTTGAGTTCTAATTTATGTTTTTCTTTTTGAGAGCCTCCCTTATCTAGGCAAGTTGCTTTATCATATATTATAAATTGCCTACTTTCTTAGTCATTGACCATATTACCATAATCCAAGGGATCAGGGAAATCAAGATGATTAAACAACTGGCAGCAGTTCTGAGCATGAAGAGCCTTCTGCCTACTCCAAACTTATTTAGTAAACTAGGGATATGGTGGTAGGCCGCATGCCCAAAGAGAATAGCCAGCAACTATAGATATTATCCCCATTGTCTCCTGAATTGAATATAAATTTCTCTATGTAGCATTTAAAAGTCCTTCACAACCTGACCCCCACCCATCTTTTTTCATCTCATACCTTACTTCCATACTTCCCAATAATTTCACAAGCCTGTGACATTGGTCTTCTTTGCTATTCCCAAACAAAACGCTCCATCTGCCAACTCCTTGCCTTTCCCCACCCCCCATTCCATGACCATTATTCTACCTCCTGACTTTCTCAGTTTTCTCATATTAGTCCCAACTAAAATTCCATTGTCTATGAGAAACATTTCCTGAATTCTATGAAAAATTGTAGATAATCAAGAGAGAAAAATGAACTAGAATTAAGAAATATTTAGGAAATAATTCTAATAAATAGTGGGATGTAATTTTATATTTTATATATATCTTCAATATACATGTAAATATTGTATATAAGGATTATATATATACATAAAATGCTTATATATATACATACATACATACATATACATATACACATATATAAAATTTGTTTTCAGATTGTCTTCCCCCATTAGACTATGAGCTGCTTGAGAGGAGGGCCCATTTTTTGCCTTTCTTTGTATTAACAGTATTTAGCAACATACTTGAAATTTAATAAAGACTTATAAACTTATTTACTTAAAACTTATTGATGGACTGACAATTCAAGAGAGTACCACTAACACCAAAACATCATGCAAATTCAAAATAGAAGTGCAAATATCAAGTGGTTATTTATGATACTATTGTTCAGAAGTCCAAAGATTATCTTTTAAAGAGGTAAAGAATGTATAGAAAGCACACCTGAATGTATAGAAAGCACACCTGAATATTCAAGGTGATATTTTGCTATATCTGTTGACAAGATGAGCTGCTACTGGTTGGAGAACCTGACAAAAAGGGTATGGAGATTTCATTTGCATATATTCTAAATTGTTTTCTAAAACAGATCAATTTATACCTCCATGTTGCAGCTTCCTCTGTGTACAATAAACAAGCTGCCATTTAACTAGCAGTGAAGCAGGTAATTATGAGCAAAGAAAAAGTGGGATCCCATCGAATTTAGCCAACGAGGAATGGATTTTTCTGAGTGTCCTTCAAACCTGCTCCTTCCTTTCCCTAGTGGGAGATATGAAATTTTTTTTTAATTCATCCAAAAGACTTCAATGAAAACTGAACTAGGATAGGGTTTTTGCCATTGGTGGGATAGTCTACATTGTTTATGAGGAATAATTCTGTTTTTATGCCCTTTGTATTCAATTTGAATAAAAGCTTTATAAAGCAATGTTATTGATGGAGACACTGCTTTTGTTCAGTCTCATATCTTGGGTTTAAAACAATTACCTGACTTTGGGAATTTTGGGAAAATTGCAACTAAGGAGGATGACATAATCTTGAACTTTATTATGTGTCACAGCAAGCAAACAAAATTGCATACCAACATGATATATGGTAATGTGAACAAACAGCAGTTTGTTCTCCTTTTCAAGAAACTTTTTGCAGCTTGATGGTGACATGTTGGGGAGGGAATATACTCAAAATTGGGGTTCAGGTGATAAAATCCTATATCCTAAGAAAAGCTTTGTTTGAGAACAAGGAACCAGTACTAAATGTAAAAAGGGACAATTTAATCAAACTCAGAAATGACAGAAAACTGATATAAGACTTGGGTGAATCTTAGATCAGGGGAGTTTCCTTATGAGGACCACAAAACAATGGAAGAATGTAACAGTAACTGTCTAAGGCAGCAGAAGGAGGTTGGTTCAAGGTTCTTGAAATCTATTCAGTTCTTCCAATCAAATTTTTGTAAGCCTTCTCTGGCTAACAAAGAGTTAAGATTTAGAAAGTACAAACAATCGAATTAACCTACATGTTTTTATGGGAATTTTAATTTCTTGTTCTAAGTGACTCCATATTGAAATCTTATCATTACAATTACATCAAACAATAATTTAATATCAATATTATAAAGTTTACAATCATCACAAGGGACTGATACAATGATCAGCTCACAGCATCATAGATGTACTGATCAAAGGTACCTCAGATGCCAAATCCAGCCTCCACATTTTACAGAGAAGAAAACTCAATTCCAAAAAGTCACTAAGTTATCACATATTTATAAACCAGTATTTCTTCACTTCTGGAATGCAGTTAAGATGGTAAAATAATAAGAAGCAATACAGGTGAGCTCCCCTCCAACAAAACTCTTAACAAGTCTAGAAAAATGCACAAGAATGAATCCTGATGGTTAAAACTGCAATCAGTCACAGCAAGTCAATTATTTAGCCCTTTGAAGCATATGGGGACAGACAGAAAGCTATTGGGACATTAGGGACAGCAGTGTTAAGGTCACAACCACTTCTGTACCCAAGGCTCGAGGAAGTTCAGATTCATACAAGGGTACTTCTAGACACACACACACACACACACACACACACACACATACACACACACACACACAGACACACACCAACAAGGATAACTAGCAGCTTTGTTGTCTACTCTCCAGTTCTGAGTTATAGATTCAGGGAAGATTAAGAAAGGAACCTAAACCAGTAGTGAAATTTTTAGGTATGGAGGTTATGAACAGTGTACCAAGAAAGGAGGAAATATATAAGCAAACAATAGCAGCAGTATGACTTGGTTCCCAGAAGCAGAGTGGGATCTCAGATCCAACATCTACCCTCATCTGCAGAAGAATAACCAGGGAGGAATCCTGGATGAATGGGGAACCCATCATTTTGTGCCTCTGAATTAACAGAGCTTTCCAGTTTGCTGAGTGGTCTGGGTCCAACAGCATTCCACTGTTGCTCAGAAGAAAATTAAGGTTAAGTACCTGCAGATCTCAAATAGGGATGGGGGCGGGGAGGTAGCACTCAGACTTTGTCCTGTAACAGAACCCTTTATGCACACTGAAAGTGTGCAAGTCTTCATCCTGTCCTTGAGATCCTAGAATAAGACAACAATTTCACCAAAAAACCCCAACAGAACTATCTGGGACTTTCTCTTCAGAAGTGCTGTAGAGCTTAGTCCTAACAAGAAATCTGAAGTCATGAAGTAGGTTAAAAATCTGAGCAAGCAAAAATGAATTCTACCACAAAGAGCTATTACAGTGTCAGGGAATTTTGAGATTTAAATCCAATAGAAGGCAATTACTATAAAACATCTTAACAAAAAACCCCAGGGTAGAAAAACAGGACTTGGGCATAAAAATTCAACAGAAATTCAAAATGAGAAAAATTCTTTTTTTTGAAGAGTTTATTTAAATGCTTTCTTTTAATGAATGGAAAGTGAATGAGGGGAAAATGGAATCATTGTACTATCTAAAAACCAAGAACAAAAAATAGGATTTGTCTTTCAAGAAATCAGACAAGACAAATGCACAGATTTCTTAGAATCAAAGTTCAAAGTTGGAAGATAAAGAATCCACTGGTTGCCTTCTGAAAAAAAGCCCCAAAACTTTTAGAAACATTAAAGCCAAAATCTAGAGCTCCCAGGTCAAAGAAAAAAGGGAAATGAAGATAATGAATCAATGCCATCCAAAGAAGGAACTGTTATCTCTTGTGCAGTAGCTATTTGAATCCAGTACCCAAGAAGATTTACCTAATAAGCACAGGCTGCTTTTCAGCATAATTGCAGTTAACCTTCAATGATTCTTCCTTATTCCTTCCCCAGTAGAGTTGCTTAGACCTTAAGATACTTGACCCTTCCAGAGGGTAAAACACCATCATGGGAAATAGTTAAGGTCTCCTTCAATAGATAGACATCCTGTTCTTTAGGATTGTTGAGATAATTTATCCATGATGGATATAGAAGAAAAAGAAATGGTGTTATTGGAAAGATATCTTTCTTTCAAATTGAATGAGAAAAATACAACTATTACTTTTTTTTTACTATGTTTCCTGAGAGGAAAAAAAGGGAAAACTCCTAGCTGACTTAGTGATTATCTTGAATTCCTAAACAGAAGGAAGCATCTTTTTTCCATCCCTGTTAAAGACCAGGAAAGCACCTCAAAAGAGGTCCTAGAGAAGTAGAAATTTATGAATTCTTTCATAAATAGGGGTCCAATAGAGGAAGATACAGTCAATGGACCAGGGAACATTTACAAGATGGTGGTAAAGAGTGATAGACTGTTCATAGATTTATCCTCTCCAAGCTAAACATTTACTTTCAACAAAAGTGGTGACCTCAAAGCAAGATGCCTGACAGAAGTCAATGGATCAGGGAGCTTCTCCCAGTGTGAAGTTGTTGCTAACTTGGAGGAAAATCTGAGAACACAGACTATTGGCAACTAGTGGAGCAGATAAGGAGAGTGAAGCTTTCAGAGGTTTAAGGTACAACATTGCATTGACTCAATTAGGCCAGAACATTAGTGAACATCATTGGTTTCACAGAAACAATAGGGAAATTCAGAGCTTGCTAAATGAAAAATGAGAACTCCTTAGGGTTTACCAAAATGATAATTCATCCATCTTTAAGAATGCAGCATTTAGCTCTTAAAAGTAAAGTACATGGCAAAGACATGGAAATAGAGGGAATGCCCCTCAATTGAAGAATGCCTGTATAAATTGTGGCATATGAATGTCATGGAGCACTATTGTTCTATAAGACACCATGAGGAAAGGGACTTCAGAATACTCTGGAAAGGCTTTCACATACTGATGCTGACTGAAGTGAGCATTATACATTGCAATAGAAACATTAGGTGATGATCATCTAAGATGGACTTGTTCACTTCAGCAGGACAATAATCAAAGACAATTCAAAATGACTTGTGCTGCAAAACACCATCCACATCCAGAAAAGGATCTGTGGAGTTTAAATAAAAACCAAAACTTACTATTTTCAATTTTTAAAAGTTGTTTTATGTATTATTTTTTTCTCTCTGAAATTTTGATTTGATCTTCTCTCACAAAATAACTAACATAGACCTATGTTTAGCTTTATCTTACACGTATGGCCAAGGTTGAATTGTTTTCTATTTCAGAGAGTGGGGGGAGGGAAGGAGAAAATTGTAAAACTCAAAATCTGTGCAGAAAAATGATTGTTGAAAGCTACTGTTCCATGTAGTTGGAAAAATGAATAAAATATTTAATTTTAAAAAGTACAAATAAAACTTAGAGAGGTACAAGATTCTTGACCCATAAAGAAGGTACATGAAATTGAATTTTACACTGAGAGTAACAATCCAAAGCATTTTTATGAAGCCTTGAAGGTAATTTATAGGCCAAAGACCTAAGGTACATCTCAATTACTGAATGGAGTCAACTTGATTGATGTTAAGGATATGAAACTGAAGATATGTGTTGAACCCTTTCATCGTGTTATCAACAGGCCATCCTAAATCAATGCTGATGCTACTGACTGTATATCTAAGGTTGGACCTAATCCTTCTCTAGAGAAACTTAATCAAGAAGAGTTTTTGACTCCTCTCCTTTGGCAAAGCCCCTGGTGTTGATTCTATTCTAGCGGAGATTTACAAAGCAGGGTATCCATTGCTCATTCAAAAACTGATTTAAATTTTCTAGGTTATATGGCAAGAAAAGGTTTTTCCCAAGAGTTCAAAGATGCCTCCACTGTCCATCTCTTTAAAGGAAAAGGAAATAAGCTATCCTGTGACAATCACGGGGAGGAGGTTCTCTCTTTTAGTCAGTGATGGCATGGTTCTTGCCAGAATCTTCAGTATGGGCTGAGAAATTGTTATGGTGGTTGTTACCCAAGCAAGGAAAAATGCCAGGAGCAGAACAGGGCGCTGTAGAAAATATTTGTACATTTGACTAAGTTCTTTGATTCTATCTATCACACAAAAAGTAGAAATTTGTTCCCTAATTCTTACTTTGAATTTTGATAGTATGGAGTCATTGGCACTGACAGTGATCGTCTGCAAGGTACACAGAAGGCAGGTGAAGGAACTTGCAAGCTCCTAGGCAATTCTGTAAAGGAAAAATATGATTTTGCATCCACCACTGTCTAAGAAATTACTTATCTCAAATGCTTGCAATATTTCTGGACTTCCCTTGCTTAGCAGCATAGTAAGGTTGGCCAATAATAGCTGGATCAGAATCAAGTTTAGTGGCCTTAATTTATGACCAGGTAGGGCACTCAAAATATAAAGAGAAAGGAGGAAGACCTTTGCAAGGATTCCAATTGTAGTCTGGAATAAAAAAGTAAGATTCTGATGCAGACATCACTAATAAGCATTCACTGTAGGGAAGATGAGCCTGAGTTACCTAGAGGGAAACAACAGTTTGTGACTCCTATGTTATGAGATTGTGGAATATTGGAAACAATTCAAACCATGATTCCTTTCTACTTTTCATGCCTATGGCACTTGAAATTAATATTGAGGGATACAACTGAGAATTTTGACCAAATACTCATTCTTATTTTCTTTAAATTCAAACTACCTTGAGGAGCAAAAGACTGAGTTCAGAGTTGAATTAGTGATCTGAGAAGAAAAATGATTCTGGCAATGCTGCAGTCACACTGAAGGAAAGGGAAAAAAAATCACTTTTCTTTGAGTTACAGGGTTCTTCTTGAGTTAGAACCAAAGTAGCCTTTTCACTGTCTACTTTTCAATCCCAAACAGCTTAGGGAAAGCAGCCATTTACCTGGGATCCAGGACCATTTCATAAAAATCTTAGGAACTGTGATGAATTTTGGGACAGTTGCTGAACTGAGAAGTTAATGCAAAAGGGAAAAAAGAGCTGCAATCATTCCCCCAAAATTTGTAATCATCATATATATATATATATATATGTCTAAGCATATATATATGTAAATATACATGTATCTTTATAAATATATAAATAATATAAAATTTAATATAGATTAAATAAATAATATATTTAATATATAATTAAACATAAAATTATATAAATATATATTTTCACTCCTGAAATTTAATGGCCAAAATGTACCTGTGAATTCATCTAGTTTCAAAATTCTATCAACCATGACTCTTCTTGAAAATCATATCTCTCTCTCTCTCTCTCTCTCTCTCTCTCTCTCTCTTTCCTTGCTGAATATGTATGACATTATAGAGGTTAAACAAATGGGATATTCTTTTATAAAATTGCCAGAAAGAAATAAAATCTGTGAGTAATCATGTCCCCATTCCCAATATTTCTGTAATCTTGAAAGCAGTTTAAAAAATTATAACATAAGCAACTAAATTTCACACCTTATTTTTTTAATTATGAAAAGTTGGACACTGATACAAAGATCTGAGCAAAAAAAAAGTTTTTAAAATGTGGTACATGAATATAATGTAATTCATGAATATATGTGAGAACTGTGATTTTGTTACTAGGCGAATACTTGAGGTGGTAAATCTTTCCACACACAAACTATATCCATCTTTTAAGTAGCTTAGAAGGACGGAATTGTTTGTAGCACAAAGTGGTCATTTGATTTGCCTAGGCTTACAAAACTTAGGAAATGTCAATATTAGGATTTGAATTTAGTATTCTTCAACTGTTCCAAACTGTATACATAATGTAATGCAAAATTAAAACAAAAAGTAATATTACTATATATGAGGATTATAAAATTGAAACATTTATGAAGTAACACAAGAACAGAGCTCATATAAAAATGAAGGAGATAATCTTGATGAAGATTTAGATGCAATGACTGAAATTTTTTGAAGTATATTGAAAATTTCATTGAAATTCACATATTTTAAATGCAAAATATTTTAAAACAAGTCAGGTTATATTGATGTTTAATATAGTTATTATTTTTTGATATATAAGCAAATATACTTTGCTACTATTAATACTTAAATAAAATGACTTTTAATCTCTCTTCCCTCTCTAGCTCACATGAAATTAATTTAAAGTGCCAATATCAAACACACCTTATATTTGTGTGGATTCTATTGGATATTTAAGTATCAGGTGGTTTTGATGATAACAATTTTGTAATGGGATTTAAAATCTGTGGCAAGCCAAGTTTCATTTTCCCACCATACCTCAATTTCCACCCCACTCCTCAGCTTATCATTTGATACTATTACCCATTAGCCCTATGCGTTTCAAGTTTCATAAATTCTAAGAAAACATACCTGGGTTTCTTCCTAGCATTGACCAAGCTATCATTGTAGCTCAGGTCCCCATCTTCCCTCACTTGGATTATTTCAATAGCCTCCTAATTGGTTTTCTTTTCTAATTCTCCTTCCTAGCAACATAGTTGCTAAAATTATTTTCCTGCAGCATTATCCTTCTTACCTCATATGTATACTTCTATTAAAATCCATCAACCAATCAATGCCCATTTTATATATGCCTATTAAAGTACTTCATCAGATGGACAAATAAGACAAAATCCCTGATCTATTTTTCTATTCCTCATCCATGAGATACGATCTCTCCTACTTTTGCATAGGCTGCTCCCCAGGCTTAGAATGTATTCCTCCACATCTTCATTTCTTTAAATCCATAGGTACCA
Source organism: Macrotis lagotis (assembly GCF_037893015.1). Taxonomy (NCBI): domain Eukaryota; kingdom Metazoa; phylum Chordata; class Mammalia; order Peramelemorphia; family Peramelidae; genus Macrotis; species Macrotis lagotis. The sequence goes on along the minus strand of NC_133666.1, from coordinate 635,327,775 downwards.
TCAAAACTAATCTCATGTGGCACTGCCTACATTTTTTCCTTGATCCCTACATCCTCTCCCCACCCACACACTTATAGAAAAAGAAAAGTTTCTAGATCCTGAAGGTGAGAGATGGAGATATCTAGTGACAGAAGGGTGGGATCTACTGCTGCCAGTCAGGTAATTTTGTCAGTGGTTCTTATAATGGCTTATGTCTGCAAAAACAAAGATATTCCCCAATGTGAGTGTAAATCACTTTAATCATTGAGCATATTATATATTCACTAAAAAGAGGAAAAGAAAGGGAGATAGGGGATGAGAAAAACTTAGACATGGGAGAAAACGTAGCCAGACCATTCCCATGTCTCTGTCAGAAATAACTGATTAAATGATAGACATAGTCCAATAACATTTTGAGGCTTCCTCTTACAATCAATACTCAGCATTAGTATTTCACTTGAGAGTTTCCTTCTAAACCAACTTCACTAGAGTATAGCAAATAAAGAGAGATAATGAGATCTAGTTCACCCACTTTCTGCATGGTCCTTTCTATTCTCCAAAACGCAGAGTCCTAAGCCCAACATTTGGTTCTCTCCACTTGCCTATTCATATGTCTTAGGATGCAGCATAAATGATTCTTACCAGTTTGTTCTCTGCTGTCAGTGTGAATACCAGTGTTGTGTGTGCAGCCAACAGACTGGGATGATTTATAGGAATATGAGTCCCTGAGCTCCCAATTCCCGTGAGCTGCCTTTAGTACCTACTCACCTATTAGAGTACTCACCTACTAGAGAAATGGAACTAACTGCTGAGGGATTATCTCCAAAGAAAGAATCAAATATTTTTCCAGATGCAAATTATAAAGTGCAATGATGATTAATAATCAGCTCTACATTAAGTGACTGAAAGTGCTGAGACTTCAACATTTCTGCAGAGTAAATAATGAGTGATGTGGGCACCAGGAAAAGAAGGAATATTCAATCTCTGCAGCTCTAATGATGAAAGTTTTTGTTTTGTGTCTGACCTATTGGGCCAGGATAAGTTCCATTAACAAACTAAGTTCCTGCTTATTTTTTTTTTGAGACACGGATTTGGCTTTTTTGTGATATAACTGAATTATTCTAGGCATGTCAAAGTGCCACTGATCAAAATTAATGAAAACTGTGGAATTTAATCTCACATTCCTCTTATATTTCTTGTTATGTATATGTATAGAAGGCAACACCATTCTTCCAGTTCCTCGGGCTCTAACCCTAGGAACCATCCAGGATTTTTAACTCCTATTCACTGCTCCACCCACCTGCCCCATCTCCCCATCCAAACTATTGGCAAGGTCTGGTTTTTTTTTTGCCTTGCAACATGTTTTGAAAATGTCTCCTCCCCTCTTCTGAGGCTGCCACTATTCCAGTGCAGGTCCTCATCCCTCACACACAGAGCATTGCACTGATCTGTTTATGGGTCTGTCTGCCTGAAGTCTTTACCCACACCAGTCCATTCTCCACTTACAATAAAGGGATCTTCCTAAAGAGCAGATATGATCACATTACCTCAACAAACTCCAGTGACTCCTTATTGCTTCTAGGATCAAATACAAAATGCTCTACTAGGCATCCAATCCTTTTTCCAGTTTATTTAAATCTTAACCCTTGACATTTCTTCTTTAGGCCAGTGACTCTGGCCTGTTGGTTGTTCGACAAACATACAATCTATCTTCTTTTCCAGGCATTTTCTTTGACTTTCTCCTTGTGTATATTGGTCAACCTACAAAATTCCCTGGTTTCTCCTAAGACCTAACCAAAATTCCATCTTTTATTGGAAGCCTTTACCAGTAACTTTTAATTCTATTGCTTTTCTTATTTTAAGTATTTCTTTTTTATTCTGTTACTAGCTTGCTTTGTATATATTTGTTATTATATTGTGTCCTCCATTTGATTGTGAGCTCCTTGAGGTAGGGACTGAATTTTTCAAAATCTCTTTCTGTATCCTTAGCATTTAGGACAGTACTTGGGAAATGGTAGGCACTTAATAAATGCTCATTGATTGATTGATTTTGTCCTGGAATGCTTCTTTCCTTTCAGAATCATGTTATTACCGTTCCTCCTGCAATTTCTGAGGGTCACAAAAGAGTATTGTGTGATTTGAATTCCCTTTTCATAATCGCTTATGTTAATGTGATGAACTAATACAAAAAGCAGAATTTAGTGGAATAAATGACAAATAATCCAAAAATAGTTTTTTAAAATAAGCACACAAATACAAATTAGGTGTTATAAAAAATCTATTATACATCAAGTAAAAAAGTTATTGCTGTTCTGATTTCAGACAGGGTAAAAGTAAAAAAGATCTTTTTTGACAACCAAATGCATGTACCAAAATAAAAACAAGTAAATTAAGGCATTGACAAAATGGGACAATTGACAAAAGCCAATTTTAATGATTAATAAAATAAGTTACTAATTAATAAAATAACAGTTGTTTTTAATAATAAAATGCTTTTTACAATTTGATAATGAAGATCATAGGGAAGCATCCTCTGCTCCTTAATACATCCCATGCTCCTAAATACAAAAACAGCAAAAAACAGTGATTTTAAACACGGAAAAAGGAAAAAAAAAGTATAAAAAGGACAAAAAGGGAAACATTTTAGTAATAAGTTAATGAGGATAATAAATTGATTTCAATAGCTTAATTTATGTGTTTCCAATTGCATAGCTATTAAATTTTAAAGGAAAAACTAAATTAATTACAAGGGACAAAATACAATAAACTATAATAATTGAAGCCCTTAACTTACCCCTCTCAATTCTATATAAATTTAATAAAAAAATAAACAATTAAGAAATTTATGGCACGAGTAGAATTTTACCAAAAATAGATTAGTCAAATTTCTGAGAATTTTAAAAAGGAAGTAGAAAGATACATTTTTATCCTTATTTGTTTATGCCACTTTTATAAAAATTGATCCTCTTTTAATGCCAAAAAAGTCACAGGTAAGTGCAGAAAAGCAGAACTATATTTATTCTTTACTATATACAATGAAATATACAAGGATCATTGAAAAATATTAAAATCAACTGGAAATTAAATCACTTAAAAGATTGTTGGTTCCAGGAACAAATCTTAACAATGCTAGATAATTTAAATATAGCATCGCCAAAGATGAAGCAATATTCCAAAATTTTTGCATTGCTCTCAGAGCAGTCATTAGGTTAAAATTCATATTTCTAAATACTTTTGTTAAGAAAAGGCAAGAAAAGGAGAGTGGATTGTGGGAAGTTGTTGGAATAGGTCAGAAAACTTCAAGGTCTCCAAATATCTTTCACAAAAAGACAAAATATTGTTTGAAATTGAAAGGAGAGTAGTTATTGTCCTAAGATAACCTGAGAGTACCCCAGAAAAGAAGACTTCTAGTGGAAGAGGTTTGGCTTGAATCCAGCACAAACACCTCCAGTGCAAACAACAGATTCTGAGGAATCATCAAACAAGAGCTGGGAGCTACTCAGTTTGCTGGGAGCCTCCACTTCAGCAATTTTTATCTTACAGACAGAGTGGGAGTCAGAAGATTGAGTAGCAGAACATAGAAAGACCTTTCATTTTTGACAGATGCCAAGCACAGCTGTGTTGACCAGACACATCCCAGCCTATGGTTGCAAGGGAAAAGGATCTAGTACATTCCTGGTGAATATATTAGCTGAAGGGTGGGGACCCTGCTTACTGTGGTTTCTTGTAGGAGAGCAAAGTCCCTGGTTTTGGGTACCAGGACAAAGGGGAGAGCTGAAGTTTCTAACTTTGGAAGATTGCAGGGAGCAGGAACCCTTGCAGAATGGTAAGGCTGGAGGGGGGGACCTGGTCCTGGCTTAGGTGTGGAGAGAAATTTCCCAGATTGGGCTCTCCCTAGAACTCATAAAATAACAGTATCCTGAAGCCTGGTATACCATTCACCACTCCTTACAACTAGAACCTGCTAAAAAATTAAACAAAATAAAGATAAAATGAGTAAGAGAGAAAGAACCCATAGACAGCTACTATGGTGATAGAGATGATATGATTTCATATTCAGAAGAAGAAAATGAAGTTAAAAAAAAACTCTTTTTTTCTTTTCTTTTTTTTTAAGAAATGGCATAGAAGTTATTATTCAAGAGACAGACAATCAGAAAAGAAGTGTTTCAGCCATAGCATGTGGACAATGTGGTACACAAAAAAATTTAAAAATCCAGAGATATATATGTATACAAATATACATATATAATTACATTTACTTTTAGCAACTTTTTAATTTATTTTTTAATCTCATTTTGTACAAATTTTTTTTACATTAATAAAATATTCTTCTTTACAAGTAAACAAAATACCCCTCCTCCTCCCCCATGAATATAGATAGACTTGTTTGGGCGAAAAAAGTAAAGGGGAGAGAAAAAAAATTAAAATAAAAAAAATAATAGTAATAATTGTAGGTATGGCCAGGTGGCACAATGGACGAAGCAACAGCCCTGGAGCCACGAGCACCCAAGTCCACACCCAGCCTCGTAAACCCAACAATCACTCAGCCGTGTGACATGCAAGCCACCCGATCTCCACTGCCCTGCAAAAACAAAAAAAAAAAAAAAAAGAAAGGAAAAAAAGACCCAAAATAAAATAAAATAGTAATAATAGTAGGGGTGGCTGGGTGACAGACAGAGCATTGGCCCTTGAGCCAGGAGCACCTGGGTCCAAATCTGGCCCCAGACACCCAAAGATCACCCTGCTATGTGGCCCCAGGCAGGCCATCCAGCCCTACTTGCCCTGCACCCTCCCCCAAATAATCATAACAAAAAATGTGCTTGAGTCTTTGTTCCAACACCAACAACTCTGTCATGGGTGGATCTCATTCTTTATGATAAGTCCATCACAAAAGTTATTTCCATATTTTTCCACCATTGCCATTGCTGATCACAACTCCCTCCTTTCTTATTTCTCCACTACCATGTACTCTATTTTCTCTCTCCTTTCACTATGACTCTGCTGTAGGGTAGCTGAGTGGCGCAGCAGACAGATCCCTGGTCCCAGGGCCAAGAAGCCCTGAGCCCCCATACCACCCCTTAGGCCCAGAATCCACCTGGCCCTGTGGTCCTGGGCAGGCCTTCCATTCCCAGCCCCTTGCAAGAAGTAAGAAAGAAAATGTGTTATATCTGGCCACTCTCCCCCCATGGTCCATCCTCTCCTCCTTTATTCACATCCCCACCCCACCCCCCGCTCCCCCCTCCTTCTTACTCCAGATGTCTATACCTCATTGAGTATATTTGCGGTTTCCTCTCCTAGCCATCTCTGATGAGAGTAAAGTTTCCCTCATTCCCCCTTGCCTCCCCCCTTCCATATCATTGCAATAGCTCATTGTAATAAAAAAAAAACTTATGTGAAATATCTTGGACTATTCCCCCTCTCCTTTTTCTTTCTCCCATTCCATTTCTCTTTTTTTTCTATTGACTCCATTTTTACACCATATTTTATCTTGGAATTCAGCTTTCTCCTGTGCTTCAACTATAAAAGCTCTCTCTACCTGCTCTATTAACTGAGAAGGTTCATATGAGTATCATCAGTGTCATTTTTCTATGCAGAAATACATGCAGTTCATCCTCATTAAGTCCCTCATATTTCCTCCCTCTCCTCCAATCTCCATGCTTCACTTGAGTCCTGTATCTGAAGATCAAACCTTCTGTTCAGCTCTGGCCATTCCAAAAGGAACCTTTGAAATTCCCCTGGTTCATTGAAAGTCCATCTTTTTCCCTGGAAGAGGACATTCAACCTTGCTGGGTAGTTCATTCTTGGCTGCATTCTAAGCTCTCTTGCCTTCTGGTATATTGGATTCCAAGCCCTACGAGCTTCCAATGTAGCTGCTGCTAAGTCTTGTGTGATCCTGACTGCAGCTCCACGATATTTGAACTGTGTCCTTCTGGCTACTTGTAATATTTTCTCTTTGACTTGGGAGTTCTGGAACTTGGCTATAATATTCCTAGGGGTTGGTTTTTTGGGATCTCTTTCTCTGGGGATCGGTGGATTCTCTCCATTTCTATTTTGCTCTCTGCTTCTAGAATATCAGGGCAATTTTCCTGTAGTAATTCTTTGAAAATGATGTCAAGGCTCTTTTCCTGATCATGACTTTCAGGTATTCCAATAATTTTTAAATTATCTTTCCTAAGTCTGTTTTCCATATCAGTTGTTTTTTCAATGAGATATTTCACATTTTCTTCTAATTTTTCATTTTTTTGGTTTTGAAGTATTGATTCCTGATTTCTGTTAAATTCATCAATCTCCCTGAATTCTATTCTTTGTCTGAAGGATTTGTTCTCCTCAGAGTTTTCTTGTCTCTTTTTCCATCTGGCCAATTTTGCTTTTTAAAGCATTCTTCTCAATAACTTTTTGAACTGTTCTATCCATTTGACCTAAGCTGGTTTTTAGCATGCTGTTTTCTTCAGCATTTTTTTGGATTTCCTTGACTAAGCTGCTGACTTCATTTTCATGTTTTTCCTGCATCTCTCTCCTTTCTTTTCCCAGTTTTTCTTCCAACTCCCTCATTTGATTTTCAAAGTCTTTTTTGAGCTCTATCATAGCCTGAGCCCAATTTCTGTTTTTCTTGGAGTCTTTAGATGCAGAAGCTTGTGCTTCCTCATCTTCAGACTGAGTATTTTGGTCCTTCTTGGGCTCATTTGCAAAATATTTCTCAATAGTCTTCTTTTTGTTTCTCTGCTTGCTCATTTTCCCAGCCTGGGCCTGGTTTGGGGTGTTTCTTGAGCTTTTGGGACACTCCCACAAGGGTCTCAGTGTGTGAGGTTCTGTCCTCCCTCCTGGTCTGTGAATGACCATAAGCACCCCCCTCTGCCAAGGGGCTGATGTGGGGGGGGCTGCTGTTCTATGGAGTGGGGCCCAGACTGTGGTCAGGATCTGAATGTGGTCAGAGCCCCAGAGTCCTGTTTCAGAGGCAGAGGACAGAGCTAGGCAGTCTCTCTTCACTCCCCTCCCTCAGCTCAATGGGCTCATGCCCTGGGGGCTCCTGCTTACGGGCTCTGCCTGCTTCTGTTTCCTGGATCAGGGCTGGGGAAAGAAGATGCTGCTTGCTGTGTGCCCTGAGGGCTGGGCTCCACGTGCTCACTCTGGCAGAGGTCCCTGCTGTTCCCCCACTTTGTGTCCGGTGTTCCTCGGGGTGCAGCTCAGGAGACTCCCCCGCTGCTGTGAGCTGAGATCCCCAGCACCCTGGGGCTGTCTCCGGGAGGCTGAGGTTCTTTGGCTCTGGTGGGCCACCCCTCTGGCAGGCCCCCTTTCCGACCCCGGGGAGCAGAGCCTTTCTGCTCTTTTCCAGGTTACCTTGAGTAGAACTGCCTCACTGGGTCCCTTTGTGGGTTCTGTCTCTAAAGTTTAGTTAGAGTCCTTAGCTGATGAATTTTATCAGAGAGCTCCTAAGACTCGATCCCTTCTTGTCGCCATCTTGGCTCCGCCCCAATAACTCTTTTTTCAAAGAGAAATATCAAATATCCCAAAAAGAGTTCGTGAAGGAATTTAAAAAGGACTTTATAAATCAAATAACATAGTTCAAGGAAAAACTGGAAAAAAAAAAGTAATCCGGAAAAATAAAGAAAAAATTTAAAATAATATCAACTAACTGGAAGAAGAGAGTAAAAAATCCAAAGAAGAAAATTTCTCAAAACTAGAATTGGGGGGTGGCTAGGTGGCACAGTGGATAGAGCACTGACCCTGGAGTCAGGAGTACCTGAGTTCAAATCCAGCCTCAGACACTTAATAATTACCTAGCTGTGTGGCCTTGCAAAAAACCCCCATTGCCTTGCAAAAATACTCCCAAAACTAGAACTGGGCAAAGGAAAGCTCATGTTATAAGATACCAAGAAATAAAATAACAATATCAAAAGAATGAAAAAAGAAGAGAATCATTTCCTCAGAAGAACAACTGCTCAGGAGAACAGATGGAGGAGAAGTAGTAAAAGAATTGTTAGACTATCAGAAAGTTGTGACCAAAAAACAATATAATAATATAATAAATTATTAAGGAAAATTGGCCTGAAGTTCCAGAAGAAAGTGTCACAAATAGAAAAATTCTGCCAATCACCACCTGAAAGAGATCACAGAATGAAAAATCACAGGAATATCACAGCCAAGTCTCAAACTCCAAGGAAAAGAAGAAAATAATGCAAGTTAGAAGTTAAAAAAAAACTTTGAACAAATCAGAGCTACAATTTGGATTGCATAAGGCTTAGTAACTTCCATGCTGAAAAACTATGTAATCTTAGAATATTATTTTTACAGAGCAAAAGATATGGTGATATGATCAAGAATCATACAATAAAGTGTAATCCTTAATGAAAAAAAGGGGACATTTAACAAATTGAAGGACTTTCAAGTATATGTGACAAAAAGAAATTAATGAAAAATTTAACATACAAGATCCAGGAGGAAAATAAAAGAGACATATAAGATCAGTTAAAAGAGTTTCAATAATTTCAGATTTCTTACTTCTTATACAAGAAATTGTTATCGAATACTCTTATGACTGTCATTATTTGGGTCATTTGAAAAAAAAGTCTTGAATTGAGCTGTATATGATAGGGTGATTCTAAAAAATAAAATTGCATGGTAGAGATAAAAAGGAATAATTATTTCACACTAAAGGGGCATGAAAGGAAATAGTGATAGAGAAGAAGCAAGTGGGGGGTAGAGGGCTGGTATTGCTGGGATCTTATTCTCATTGGAAATTGTAAAATAAACATATATCTGATAGGGTATAAAAGTCTTCTAAATTTCAATAAACAAGAGGAAGAGGGGATAGGGAAAGAAGGAACTTTCAGAAGGGTTTTTAAATTGGGAATTGGATGGGGAGGGGATAAAGAGAACCTTTTAGAAAGATAGGTAGATAAGGGGAAAGAGGGGGAAGAAGTAAAACAAGTGAGAAGGGATTGGGTAAATGTTGATGTGAGAATGATTGTCAGGAAAAATAGGATGGAGGAAAATACACAACTAATTTGACTTTGAAAGGGATGAATATACTCATAAAATGAAGATGGATAGCAGAATGAATTAAAAATTCGAATTCAACAATGTCACTTTCAGAAAATACAGTAAAACAATTAGACACACAAAGAGTCAAAATGAAATGCTGGAGTAAAATTTGTTATGTAAAAAAAGAATATAGTAATAATAACGACCTTAGCCAACATTAAAGCTTAAGTAGATTTAATTAAAAGAGAAAAATAGGGAAACTATACCATGTGTCACCAATATTATTAATACTCCAGTTAAGTAGACTGTATAAAATACCTGAGGGTATACATGCCAAAACAGGTACTACATAAACATAAATAAAAAACACTTCATGCAAATAAAATAACTGCAAAAATATTCACTGTTCATGCATTGGCAAAGTCAATATAATAACAACAATTTTTACTAAATGAATCTATTTGTTTAATAAAGACTAAAACATATTTTACTGAGTTGCAAAAATATTAACAAAATTTGTTTGGAAGAATAAAAGATCAAGAATTCCAAAGAAATTAAGGAAAAAAATTAAAGGAAGGTGATTCAACAGTACCTGAACATAACTAAATTAAAAGATAGTAAATAGCAAAAATATGTAGTTCTAGCTCAGAAATAGAAAGGTAGATTAGTGGAATAAAGTGGATAAACAGTACGCAGTAGTAAAAAATGATATTAACTTTGTGTTTGACAAATGTGAAGATTTATGATTTTGGGATAGGAATTCATTATTTAGTAAAAATTATTGGGAAGCAAAAGGCAATTTGGCAGAAATTGGGATTAGACTAATATATTAACCCATGTTCCAAGGTAAGCTCAAATTTGGATATGTGACCTAGAGATAAAGGGAGTCATCATAAGAAAATTGGAAGAAAATTTATTCTGATATTACTCATCAGATTTATCTATGAAGAAAGGAAAATTTTGAGCATTTCAAATTAAAAAATTCTCACAAGTAAAACCAATATAATCAATATTAGAAGAAAAACAGAAGATTAAAAAATTTTTTATTAGACCAGCTTTTAGATAAAGGTCTCATTTCACAAATTTATAAAGATTTTTCATCAACTCTTAATAAACATATGTCATACCTCAATCTAGAAATGATCTAAGGATATTAATGGACAGTTTTTGATGAAGAAATCAAAATTATATATAATCAGATGAAAAATGCTCTAAATTATTATTGTTGAGAAAAATGAAAATTAAAACAATTTTGAGATATCATCCTTATCTGTCAGATTGTCCAAAATCATCGATGCCCTTTGATTGGGGAATGATTAAATAATCTGTTGTAAATGATTGTTTTGATATACTATTGTGATATAAGAAATAATGCACTGCTTGATTGAGAAAAACATGGAAGGACTCAGACCTATGAAGGAAGATGCTATCCAACTGCAGAAAAGAATTGAGAAATAGCAATATGGATAGTATTATCTTACAAATACTTATATGTTCATGTTTAATTTTAATCTCCTCCAGAACAGGTAGGAGGAGGGAAAAAATAACTCAGATTTGGAGGAAAATTGGCAGAATAGATTCAATATGTAAAGCCATTAAAAGAGCAAAGGACTTTGAGGACCAATGCAGAGGTAAATTGAGAATGATGAAATTTCATCAATAATAAATCGTAATAATCTTGAATTTTAGAAAAGAAGGCAAACAATTTCACTTACTTTAAACTTAAGACAACACATTGATTAAAAATTCACAAATTGTCAACTGAGAGAAACCGCAAACTTAAATTGCAAATGAAGGCCATGGTTAAACTTCAAATTTAATATATCTCACAATACATACTCTAAAGAATCAAGAGAGTTAATTTTGAGTAGCCCAAGACTACATCTTACTTATGAGAAATCAAAGAATTTGATTGTGATATCCTGAAAAGCAAAGGAGATCATGATGGGCTCTAAAATAACATTTTATCAAGAGAAGCCTCTTTCTTACTTCAAAAGGATGAACTTTTAACAAAAAAAGAGATATTTGAGGGATTCTTCCAAAAAGAATCAGAAGTTTGAAGAATATGTATTTATATCCATAAAATTCTTTGATTTTTTTGATTTTATATTAGGATAATATCTCTGAGGATATTATCCCTTCCCCCTCACAGAAAACATCTTATAGAACAAAGAATATTTCTTAAAGAAAGGAGAGAAAAATCATCCAAATTAATCAAAATATCAAAAAAAATTGAAAAAAAATATATACAATGTATCACATCTGTGAACCTTCCACCTCTATAAAGCTGTGGAGTGGCAATATTTTTTAATATTTCTTCTTTGGGAACATTCTTTTTCTTTGAGATTTTGCATTATTCACTTTAGCTTGTTTCACACTTGTTTCTCTTTCCTTTATATTAATGTCATCATCACGATTACTGTTCCTTGTGTCTGCTTTCATCATTCTCATTTCAAGTTTTTCTATTTTTCTTCATATTCTTTATATTTAGTTACCTTTTATAGCACATAACATATGCATACTGCCATTTGCTTAGGCACTCCTCACTTTCCACATACTTTGTTTCCATTTCTTTTATATAACAATAAATGCTACTATCAATATTTTGATGACTATGTAGACTTCCATGTTATTGAAGACCTTTTTGGATCATGAATGATCCAAACAATAAAATTAACTCTGACATTATTCCAGAGATAAATAAAGTTATGATTTATAAACAAAACCTGATTTTAATGAAGGGAAATAAAATAATTTTAAAAAGAATAAGGCAAAGTCCCAGGAAAAACAGAGAAGAAAGTGGAATGTGTATCAGAAGCTACTCAGAAAGATTCAATTTTGGGGTTTGTACATGATAGCTCTTTCCAGTTACATTAAATATTATCATGAGGTGCAAGGGTTAGACTTTTTTATATTCCCATAAGGTGAATATTTAAGAAATGAAGTTGAATGTTTGAGAAGGGAATATTTTTCTTATTATCAGAGTGAAATGATCTGAATATGGAAACAGTGGGTGTTCTCTCATTAGAAGTGTTGAATAATGTGGATGAAACCTTTTTTTGGCATACTACTGAATCAGTTTTTATTCAGTTATGATTTGGACTGTAACATTTCAGAGATTTCAACTCTGAGATTATATATTTCTAGGTATTTGTTTGATTGACTAATGAACAATGAGGGTAGTATCTTAAAACTTCTTTGGAAACTTGAATTATTGTCAAGGGCCAAATGTTATTAAGGTCACAGTTTGTCTTTGTGTGTGTGTGTGTGTGTGTGTGTGTGTGTGTGTGTGTGTGTGTGTATGTTTGTGTGTGTGCTTGCTCTATGGAAAGAATTGGGACCAAGAACTTACATTACACCATTCATTCAACATTAAGAGAATTCACACTGGAGAAAATTCCATAAATGTAAGGACTGTGGCAAACCTTCATTCAGAGAGGACTCCTTACCCAATATCAGAGAATTCACACTGGAGAAACACTCCAGTCCACCTTCTACTCAGAGTCAAATTGATCTTCTTAAATGGAGGTCTATCCATGTCATTCTCAAATTCAATAGGTTTCAGTTGTTCCTTCTAGAATCAAATCCTCAGTTTAGCATTGAAAGTCCTTTAAAAGTTCTTTCCTAACATTCTTCTAATTTACAATTTACCATACCTTTTTATACTTTGCATTGACAATTGCTCCCCTGCTGATTTTTTAACATTGTACTCCATTTTCTGGCTCTGAATTATCACTATCTGTCTCATATGTCTATGCCTGTAATTCTGATTTTCCTATGAGACATGGCTTCTCTGACTGCCTTCAAAACTCACATAGAATACTACCTTCTGCAAGAAGTCTTTTCTTGGCCCACTTCCTTAATGCTAGACTCTTATCTTTCTTGATTATTTCAATTTATCTTGTATGTATTTTGTTTGTTTATATATTATATCCCCCGTTAGACCAGGGACCCCTAGATTGCAGGGACTGTTGTGGTTTTCTTTTTAACCCTCAGGAGATTGATTTGGTAAAGTGATCTGGAAAAGGCTGTAACTAACACAGGTGGGGAATCTCCTGCCTATTGATTGTATTGGTTTGGTGTTAAAAAGGCAACTGCAGGTGGGACTTGAATAAATCAATAAATCAAGTAGGTTTTCAGAGGTGAATTAATTAAACGTTTGACCAAATATAGCCTACAAATGATGTAAAAATATTCAAATGGCCTTAAGAAGGTTCCGCAAGCTGAGGAGTGAAACATTCAGGGTTGCAGAACTGGTTTATGTTTTCAAACTAGAACCTGTTCAAGCTTTTCTTCCTTTATGACAAGGGCCTTAATGGAGTGGGAAGCAGAAAGCAGAAGTGAAATTCATTCTATCACTCCTATAGTCATACTTTAGCACAATTTAAGAATTAGTTATCTTTTCTTGTCCTGAGAATGCAGCTATACTTGGGGGCTCTAGGGAGCAAGACAAGAGGGCTTAGGGTTGGGAAGCAAAGAGATAGAATGGAACAGATGGTCAATAAGTATCGGTTACTATCTATATAAGTGAGAAAAATCAAAGTGATGGAGTGAAGTAAGTAAAAGTTGGTAAAAATGCCCATCAGTTGTAGGATAGTTTGTGTGGCTCTGATCTTTACAGGAGTTCTGGATGAGAAGCTGGTACTATAGATATTCTGGATTTGCTGGTGGTATCTGTGCAGGAGAAGAACCATGTAGCCACTGCTCCAAAACATGAGTCCTATACATAGCACATTTCTCAGAGAAGTCACAATAAAGTAACTATCTATAACAATTCCCATTGAACAATATATCATATTAGATTCATATGTATTGTTGGTGATACTCCTTGGTCCTCTTACAAATATTGGCACAGGAATTTCTATCAAGATATTAATGATCCAACAGAAGAGACAAAAGGTAGAAATTTGTTCTGTAATTATGGTTTTGAATTCTGATAGTGTGGAGCCATTGGGACTGATGGTAATGGCCTGGAAGCTACAAAGAAGGCAGGTGAAGGAAATTGAAAGCCCCTGAGCAATTCTGTAAAGGAAAAATATGATTTTGCACCCACCATTGTCCAAGAAATTACTTATCTCAAAAGCTTGCAGTATTTCTGGGCTTCCTTTGCTTAGCAGCATAGTGATATTTGTTAATAACAGCTGAGACAGAATTAAGTGCAATGGCCTTAATTTATGGCCAGGTTGGGAATTCAAAATATAAAGGCAAAGGAGGAAGAAGTTTGCCAGGATCCCAATTGTAATCTGGACGAGCAAAAAGATCCCGATGCAGACATCACTAGTAACCATTCTTCAAATATATATCTTGAAAGGCTGATGAGTCAGACTGACCTAGAAGGAAACAAGAGTTTTGTGGTTCTCACTTTATGAGATTGTGGCACGTGGGAAATATACCATGACTCCTTTCTCCTTCTTGTGCCATTAACTTGAAATTAATATTGAGTGATGCTATAAAGAACTTTATTTGACTAATATTCATTCTTTTCCCTTCAAATTTAAGCCATTTTAAGAAGCAAAAGACTGAGCTAAGAGTTGGTTTAGGTGATCAGAGAAGAAAGGATGATTATTATATTTGTTTGTTCTCAGGTCATCCGCCATGAAGCAAGTCAAAAAAGTGATCTCTCTCCATCCACAATTATTTAAAGGAAAAAATAGTCACCTTTCTTTGAGTTTTGATGCTCTTATTGATGTAGGACTAAATCAGTCTTTATCTCTTCTATTATTGAAACCTAAACAACATTCTGTTTAAGGGACAGCCAGGTCCCATTTCACACCAATCTGAGGGACTGAAATGAACTGTGGGAAAGAGTTGTATTGGTTTGGTGTTAAAAAGGCAACTGCAGGTGGGACTTGAATATAGTTATAGCAAAGTGGTTGGTACAAAAGGTGAAAAAAAGAAGTGCAATCAATTTCCAAGTTTTGGGTGCAAGATTACATAATCATTATATTTATAGCTTATCTATCTTCACACACACAGATACACACACATATGTGTATATGTGTGTGTGTGTGTGTGTGTGTGTGCAAAGTCTCTCTATTCATGTATTTGTGTGTCCATAATTATAGCCCTAGATTTTTATGACCAAAACATATCTGGGAGTTCAAGTAATTCCAACATTCCATGAACCATGGAATCTTACTCAAAATCATCTTTATCTCTCCCTCAGTGCCCTGCCCTGTTTGACATCTAATTAATTTGCTAAAATTAAATTTCAATTCAAAAATTGAAATAGATTATGACTAAATTGACTCCATATTTTGTTCACTTAGATAACGGGAAGGGGATAGTTTTGCATGACAAATATATTGAGGTGATGAACAATTTAAATTGTAAATTAAATATGTTATTCTGATCTTAGAGGTCATATGAATTTACCTCTCTGAAAGAATTTCAAATCAGTAAACAATATTGCCTTCCTTCTTCTAAAGTGCCTTATTGTCCAACAGATAGGTAGAACAGAACATGAAAATATACAAATGTGCCAAACCATGCCATGTGATAAGGACAAAGGAGAAGCAAGAAGAGTTACATGATAATTTTGAAGAGGAAAAAGTCAATAGTACTTCTTGGAGAAAGTGACCTGTAGGATGGGAGTGATTTCAGTCAATGAAATTGTCTTTGGATAGAGCTAAAAAGTGGAGGCAGTGTGTAATCCTAGGTAATGATTTTAAGAGGGTAGGGCGAGAGTGGCACATTAAAAGTAGTTAGAGTGGTTGAAATATTGAGTACATTAGGTGGAATCATAAAAGATAATCATCCTCACTCCATTGGATGTTTCAGAGGACCCAAATAGTGGGCAGCTATGCAACATCCAGAAACTCCATCAAACTATAGAATTGGGGTGTACTACTAGGCTGCTCTGGTAAATGAACTTTATTACTCTTACTCATTCCTACCCCTTTTTAGATATCTCTTCTCCTTTCACTGTATGTGTGTGGATTTACTCCAAGATAACATTACTATAAATCAAAATGATGCAAATTATAAGAACTTTGAGCTACCATCTTACGTCCCTCATACTGAAAATAATTAAAAGTTATTATGCCAAATGTTGGTGAGATTGTAGAGGAATAGGTCACATGAATGACATATTCTTTTAAAAATTATCAGAAGTCTGTAAAATCTCTAAGAGCAATCGTGACTATATTCTCCACATTTCTGACATTTTGAAATCAGGCTTTTATAAAAACAAGAATATGGGTAAGGAAATTTTACAGCAGCATTTTTAATTATGAAAAGTTGGAGGCAGATACAAAAATCCTAAGTAAAGAATTGTTTTTAAAATGTAGTACATGAATATATGTGAGATCTGTGATTTTGTTACCAGGAGAATACTTGGGGTGGTAAATCTTTCCACATACAGTCTATATCCATCTATGATTAAGCACCTTAGAAGGAAGGAATTGTCTGAAGCACAAAGTGGTTATTTGACTTGTCCAGGATATGTAGCTTAGTAAATGTCTTTATTAGGATTAGAACTACTAAGTTCTGCCTGTCAACTATTCCAAATTTTACACATAATGTGATGAAAAATTCAAATATAAAGTAGTATATGAAGTGTATAAAGAAATGGAAACCTTTATGAAGTAACACAAAGTGTGCCACCATTCCCAGTCCATGCAAGAACAGAGCTCATACTACCTATGACCTTTTAAGTATAAAAATGAAGGGAAATTAATGGATAAACAGATCCTATTCATGAAGATTTAATTGGAATGACTGAAATTTTTTGAAGTATATTGAAAATTTCATTGAAATTCACAAATTTAAATGTAAAATAGTATAAAATGAGTAGTTGTTTTGATGTTTAATAGTTCATTTATCTAATTATTTAAAAAAATAAATCTGAATATAATTTGCTAGTACAACTTAAAATGACTTGTAAGATTTTTGCTGGGGTGGCTAGGTGTCACAGTGGATAGAGCACTGGTTCTGGAGTCAGGAGTACCTGAGTTCAAATCCGGCTTCAGACACTTTCTAATTACCTAGCTGTGTGGCCTTGGGCAAGTCACTTAACCCCATTGCCTTGCAACACCCCCCCCCCAAAAAGAAGATTTCTTCCCTTCCTAGATCACATGAAATTAATTTAAAAACACAAAGTGCCAGTTTCAATAACACCTATATTTGTGAGTATTCAATAGGATATTTAAGTACCAAGTGGCTTTGATGATAACTAATGGGATTTAAAATCCGAGGCAGGTTGTCAACCTTCAATTTCCCCACCACACCTCAATACCCATTCCTCCCCCTTTGTCCCCCTCCTCCATATCATTTTTTATCCACTTGTTTTCCCCTATGCATTTCAAGTTTCATCAGTTCTAAGAAGACATCTTGGGTTTCTTCCTAGGATTGATTAGGCTATTATCTTAGTTCAGGTCCATATTTTCTCTCATTTGATCTTTCATTAGCCTTCTAAATGGCCTTCTTTTCTACCTAAAGCATATTTCACACAGTTGCTAAAATTATTTTCCTGAAGCACTATCCTTCTTGCCTCACATGTGGACTTCCATTAAAATCAATCTATCAATCAATGCACATTTTATATGAGCCTTTTATGCTTTTCTGATGATCATATAATAAGAAAAAATCCTTAATCTGTTCTCAAGGAATTTATATTCTACCATCATTTGCCAACTCTTTTAGGGTACTTAAAACCTAAGCAACTAGATGCCAGTTTATCCATATAGACTCTATTTTATTTTTCTTCCTGAAATATACTGTTCAGGGAAGCTGTCTTTTTTTTTCTTTTCTTCACCTAAGGTCTGCCTTACTTTTGTTTAGTCTATTTCCCAGGCTTAGACTGGATTCCTCCATATCTTCACTTCTTTACATCGATAGGTATCATCAACTCTAATCTCAAGTGGCACTGACTAAATTTTTAACTGATTCTTACTATTTCTCATACCACTTCCCCTATTTCTCATGTCCTATTGTGGTGTGACCCTTTCAATCTTCAGCAACTTTGTAAGTTTTAAAATAGGTGTATGCTGGCAATATCCTTTGTAGGGTGTGAGAGCCATTTTAAAAATTCTAAATGTGAGTACTTACACCTCAAAAATCAGCAAACACTACAAATTAGGTATTGATTTCTTCTTTTATTGATTCTATAGACTTAAGAAAGTGATGAATTGAAAAGTTAATAACAAATTAAGAGAAGCATATCATCTGTAAGGTTGATTTTTAGCAGCACTACCATTGTTTAATCATACAGGACAACCTGTAAAAAGGCAAATAGATAGTACAGTGATTAGAGTATCAGCCCTGAAGTCAGGAGGACTTGAGTTCAAATCCAGTCTTAGACAATTCCTAGGTGTGTGACCTTGGACAAGTCACTTAACCCCAATTGCATCACAGTACTATCTCTAGTCATCCTCATTCTATCTGGCCCCTGGACCCAGATGACTCTGGAGTAGAAAGTGAGGCTGGTGACTTAGCAAAACACTCCACTCAAATCCAATTTTTATATATGTCAAGTCATCACTTCCCTGATGTGATGGTATTCATCATGAATGAAGGACAA
Organism: Macrotis lagotis; assembly: GCF_037893015.1. Taxonomy (NCBI): domain Eukaryota; kingdom Metazoa; phylum Chordata; class Mammalia; order Peramelemorphia; family Peramelidae; genus Macrotis; species Macrotis lagotis. The sequence goes on along the minus strand of NC_133666.1, from coordinate 635,309,294 downwards.
GGGGGGTAGCTAGGTGGCGCAGTGCATAAAGCATCCGCCCTGGAGACAGGAGTACCTGGGTTCAAATCTGACCTCAGACACTTAATAATTACCTAGCTGTGTGGCCTTGGGCAAGCCACTTAACCCCATTTGACTTGCAAAAACCTAAAAAAAAGAATGAAGGACAAGGGGCATTTAGGTGGCCCAGAGGAGTGAGCACAGGCCCTGAGTTCAAATTTGACCTCAGACACTTATTACCTAGTTATGTGACCTTGGGCAAGTCACTTTAACCCCATTGCCTTGCAAAAAAAAGCAAAAAACAAAAGAATGAAGGAAAAACATCATCACCAGGATATTTAATACAAAATAATAATTTACATTAAAACATCATTGTCCCACTCAGACTGCTTTCATCTATTATAGAATGAACTATTTCTAAATACAAGTAATATTGCTCTGATTTCTAATTCTTATCAGAGATATGTTTTCTATTTTATCAAAATTATTACATTCCCTATACCTTGTGTTTGTGTGTCTCATATCTATGTAGTTATTTACATTTTATCTCTCTCATTAAATTTAAACTCCTGGTTGGGATGGGAGGGAGGGGGGTCTGGACACTCTTTTGACCTTTGATTGAATCTTCAGTTTTTAGTAAGGTCCCTGTACAACATCACAAGATTCTGTGAGCCTGAAACTGATTGCTCCTCTCAGAGCTTTTATTATATTTGCACCAATCAGCAGCCCAGGGGCTGTCCAGCAAAAAACTGGAGATCTTAGCCCAAGTCTGACAAGTTTCTCCAGTTCTGTTCCTTATAAGGCCTTGTCTCTGAGTCTTGAAATCTCTCAAGGATATAGATCCAGAATAAAACTTTAGCCTTTCCATTTGACCATTACCTAAGGTTCTCAATTGAGTTTCCTCTGGGAGACCGTACTAGAACTTCTGGTGAGAATATTACATATTCCCATGGTTTTTCTCTTTAAACTTTATCATAAAGAGATAAATGCATCTTTAAAAATTTCTTTGGTTTTTCAAGGCTATGGGGTTAAGTGACTTGCCCAAGGTTACACAGTAAAGTAAGTTTTAAGTGTCTGAGGGCAGATTTGAACTCAGGCCTTCCTGACTCCAGAGCCCATGCTCTATTCACTGCTTTACCTAGCTGCCCCTCCCCCTCCAGATAATTGGTTTTTTAAATCAAAATAATCACCAAATAACTTTGACTTTCCAGGTTCCCTAGTTTTCTTAAGCTCTTTGGTTTGCCTGTTGGTACAATAAAATTATTGGCTAGGCAAAATAAATAGAGGTCATTTATGTTTTGGGGGGGGGAGAAGTTCATCATCTCTGTTGATTTTTTTAATTTAAAAATGAGCTTTTTAAAGGCTTATATAATTATTTTCATATAAACTTTTTAAAGCCTAAAATGATTCACTCACACCTGAAAAAGGCTCACTTTCTATGAGGTGCAAAGACAAATTGGTATGAAAAGTGCCCTTACAACTTCTAATCTTTTACTTGGCTGTTAAGACATGCACATTTCCTGAAGACTGAAAGGAGATTACCCTTATAACTCATATTGGTCTGATCAGCCACAATCAGACACACTGTGATTTGTCTCAAACACAGTGATGTCATTTTGGTCTTCCTCTTAACAAAGGACAAGAACCAACCTTACATCTGTATGTATACCTGTGAGAATTTATAGATACATAAACATAGATCTATTTACCTCCATATAAGTATTGTCTCTACCAATAGAATGGAATTTGCTTGAAATCAGAGACTTAATTTTTTTCTTTGTAACCACAGTGCTATGTACAATGTATGACTTGCAATGGGAACTAAATAAGCCCTTGTTGAGTGATTGGCATTGATTTAAGTTCGCCAATTTGTTTTGTGTATATTTTCAGTTTATTCACTGGAAATCTTAAGTTCTTCTCTAAGAGAAGTGTGCTCTATTTTATTAACCCCTCTGTCCCCTTATAAGAAATTGTTCTCTTTATATAAGAGCATCTCTAAGATCTTAATGGCTATACATCTTTTTTCTTACTTTTTTATGTAAGAAGACATGAAAACACATTATGGAAAGTATAAATAATAGTGAATGGAGGCAAGCTGTCACAAGGAGGAGTTTTAAACACAAACTATAGTTCATGCACTACACAAGTACCAGCTAAATATTAAAAGCCCTAAAAAAATTCTCACTTCAAGTAAGAATGAGGTTGAATAATTTAATTACCCCAACTATAATGCTTTTAGGTATTTTATCATATTGCATGTTAAGTACTTTTTTTATCATCTAATCATATCATTCATTAATTTTAATTCATATGTTTTCTTGCTTATGTTTTTTGAACAAATTTTGTGTTTTGTGTTATATTCTTTTTCATTATAGTTACTTTTTTAAAAATGTACTGCTGTATTATATTGTTTAATAGCATAATTAGTATTTTATGCTTCTTTTTATGCTATACATAGTTTATGCTACATTCTTTAAGAAAAATGACAATTTTTGTATTTTTTAAATAGGTCTTAAAACCAATATCACATTTTCTTCATAGAAGTTTTTTTTTTTTAACACCAAACAGAGTAGACTTGGGAGTACTTACAATCAAATAAATGAAAATCATATAATGAAATATTATAGTAATATTTTTCTTTTCTCAGTAATTTTCAACCTGTGAATTTATTCTCGCTCTCTCTTTTCTTCAAGGTTTTTGCAAGGCAAATGGGGTTAAAGTAGCTTGCCCAAGGCCACACAGCTAGGTAATTATTAAGTGTCTGAGACCGGATTTGAATCCAGGTACTCCTGACTCCAGGGCCGGTGCTTTATCCACTGTGCCACCTAATCACCCCCAATTTATTCTCTTGTATAGAGTTTAGAGCATTATACTTGGAATTAGAAAGATCTAACACCCCATATTATATATTTGCTACCTGTTTGACCATGGAAAAACCTCTTCAACTGAATTAATTTCCACATATGTGGAAATGGGCAGTGTTATGATTTTATAGGTTGTTTCAAGACTCAAATGAGATATTTTCATAGAATTTTTTGAATCTTAAAAGCTTTTAATTGACATTACTTATCATTAGTTATCTTTTGTTTTTCTTTCTGATTTTGATTGCATTAACAAATTAGTTCTACATCAATTGATTTTTAACAGTTTATATTATCATTTTCACATTTTGAAAATTTAGGCTTTTCTGGGTTATTAGAAATGATATGATTAGAGGCAGCTAGGTAGCCCAGTGGATAAAGCACCAGCCCTGGAGTCAGGAGTACCTGGGTTCAAATCCGTTCTCAGACACTTAATAATTACCTAGCTGTGTGGCCTTGGGCAAGCCACTTAACCCCATTTGCCTTGCAAAAAACCCCCCTAAAAAACCCCTAGAAATGATATGATTAGAAACAGTATTTGAAGAGCTCTTTTTGCTATTATTTTGACAAATTTCAGCACATATTAATATAAATGGAATTTTAATATACATGTTGTTTTTAAATTGTATGTGCTTTCCTTCTAATTCCCGAATTATTCTCCCAAAATATTCTCCCAACTTAAAATTGTAGCAGCAGAGTTTTTAAAAAGAAAAAAAAGTTAATGATCACCTGATCAGCCTTATTAATAATCAAAGAGATTAAAAAAACTTTGAGGTTCCATAATTTTAAATTTCAAGTATAGTTAATGTAATATAGGGTCATTTTTAGAATATTTTGAAGAATTTAATTATGAATATATGAGAAACATCTTCTTCTAGCATGATTATTTTCCTTCAAGTTGGTCTGTTAAAATCAATTATTTCCTGTTTTGTCATTTCTGGTCATTTATCTCTTCGTAGATAATTTATATTCCCTCACCCCAATTTGTCATCACATAGTCATGTTAGGGTAATCATTATATAAGAAATTTATAAGTTGTAACAGTTTGTGGATGATTATTAATTATTCTGTATTTTATATTTCTTGATTCTGTGATTTTGTTGATTTGTTTCCTTATTTCTTTTTTATTTTCCAAATATGATGTCAATTTTATTGACCTTTCAAGACTGTTCCTGATTATATTTATCAGTTCTTTTATTATTTCATATTTCTTTTATTAGTTTCTGCTTTTCATTTTGCTTTATCTCTTTAAAAGTTTTCTTTGGCTATTTACTTTATCGCTTTCCTTAATATTCTGATAAACAAATAAATACAGTGAAATGAATATGAGGAAATTGAAAAGACAGATAAAACTAAGGAACACTTTGAAGCAGAGGCAACCATTTGGAACTTGAGTATCAGGCAGAATGTAGGAAAGTGATTTTTATTAATTAAGATAAATGGATGTAAAGACTAGGGTTCCTAAAAGGGTGGTGATGTTATGAGATCTATTCAGAGGGAGATGGGGAAAGGGAAGAATGGAGGGCAATGTTGTAGAAAAAGATAAGTTTTTAGTTCCTGAAAGTGATAAATAGAGATACCAAGTGACACTCTGGTGGGATCTTCTGTTGCCTGTCAAAAGGTGTTTTGCACATGTCTATGATAATGGTGGTTTATGCCTACAAAAATGGAAAGGGGGCGGCTAGGTGGCACAGTGGATAAAGCACTGGCTTTGGAGTCAGGAGTACCTGGGTTCAAATCCGGTCTTAGACACTTAATAATTACCTAGCTGTGTGGCCTTGGGCAAGCCACTTAACCCCATTTGCCTTGCAAAAACCTAACAAAAAAAAAAGAAAAATGGAAAGGACAAAGATACCCCCCATATGACTGTAAATAACATAAATCATTGAAATGATATAGTCTCTAAAAAGAAGGAAATTAAGGGAGACCTGGGATGAGCAAAAGTTAGACATTGGGAGAAAAGATAAAGTCAAACCATTCTCATGTTACCTTTAGAAATAATTGAATGATAGACATAGTTCAAACCCCATTCCTAGGCTTTCTCTTGCAATCTGCACTCTGCATTAATATTCCACTCTAGAGAATTTTCCCCAAACCAGCTTCATTTGGAGTACAACACCTCCAATAGCATGGTTCTTTTCTATTCTCCAAAACTCAGAGTTCTAGGTAGAATATCTGTTTCTCTCTACTTTTGTTCTTCCCTGCCATATGTCTGAGGATATAACATAAATTATTCTTACCAGTCTGTTCTCTGATGTCAGTGTGAATCCCAGTGCTCTGTGTGCGACCAACAGACTGGAATGAGTTACAGGGACATGAATTCCTGAGTTCCCAGTCCTCTAGAGCTGTCTTTAATATATCATTTATGAGAGCAATGGCACTGTCTGCAGGGGGAATTGAATATTACTTCCAAAGGAAGAATCAAATCTTGTCCCAGCTGCAGATGATCAAGTTCAATGATGATTAATAATCAACTTCACTTTAAGTGACTGGAACAACTGAGACTTCAACTTTTCTTAACAACAAATAAAGAGCATTTGGGGACCAGGAAAAGTGGGAATATTGAATCTCAGCAGCACTTATGATGATTATGTTTGTTTTTGTGTGAATCGTTGGGTCACTATGAGTTCTGCTTACAAACTAAGTTTCTTTTTATTTCTTCTGAGTCAGACACATGTAACACCAGGGAAATAATTGTACCTCATTTATACTTTTTGTTATTTATTAGGACTATTCTAGACATGTAGAAGTGACCACATCTTTCAAGGTTATTCATTAATGAAAACTCATGGGGAGTTTAATCTCTTCCCCTTTCCTTCTCTATTTCTAGAGGGCAACACCATTCTCCCTGGAGTTCTCATTCTCTTTCACCTCCCCTTCCACCTGACCTATCTCCCCATTCAAACTGTTGCCAAGGTCTGTTGATTCTACCTTTGCAGCATCTTTTGAATATGTCCTTTTCTCTCCTCTGGGGCTGCTACCATTCTAGTACAAGTCCTTATCATTTCATACTCAGAGTATTGCCCTGATCTATTTGTGAGTCTATCTACCTACAGTCTTTCCCCACACCAGTCCATTCTCCATTAACCACTACAAGGATTTCCCTAAAGAGCAGTTCTGATCATGTCACCTCAGCAAACTCCAGTGTTTCCTTAACGCTTCTAGGATGTTCTGTTTGTCATTCAATCCTCTTTCCAGTCCTTTTAAATCTCAGCCCCTGACATTTCTTCTTTAGTCCAGTCACACTGACCTCTTGACTGTTCCCCAAACAGATAATCTATCTTTTTTCTCCAGGCATTTTCTTTGACTTTTTCTTTGTGCATAATACTCATTTTTCTCTTCTCTGCCTACTGACTTTCCTGGTTTCTTCTAAGTCCTAAACAAAATTCCAATCTTTTACTGGAAGCCCTTATTACACCCCCCCCAATAATTCTAGTACCTTCCTTCTTTTAAGTTTTCTTTTTATTCTGCTTGTAGCTTGCTTTGTATATATTTGCTATTATATTGTCTCCTCCATTAGGTTTAAGCTGCTTGAAGACAGGGGACTGAATTAAAAAAAATTTTTTTGGGTATCCTCATCACCAAATAGTAGGCACTTAATGTTTATTGATTGATTTATTTTGTCCTAGAGTGCTGCTTTCAGAATTATGTTATCTCCCTTCCTCCTGCAGTTTCTGATGTTCACAAAATGGAATCTGTTATTTGAATTACCCGTTCATAATCCCTTATGTTAATGTGATGACCTTATCAATAAAGTAGAAGAATTTAGTGGAATGAATGAGAAAACAAATCTAACAATCTTTATTTTTCTTGATTTTTGCAAGGCAATGTGGTTAAATGACTTCCCCAAGGTCATACAACTAAGCAAGTATTAAGTGTCTGAGGTTAGATTTGAACTAAGTTCCTCCTGACTCCAGGGTCAGTGCTCTATCCACTACACATCCTAGCTGCCCCTAAACAATACTTTTTTTAAAAAAAAATACACAAATACAAATTAAAGGCTTTAGAAAAGTCTACTATACCTCAATTGAAATTTTAATAAAAGTAGTAGTAGTTCTGATTTCAGACTACGTAACCCCAAATGAGATCTTTTTGACATCAAAATGCATGAACCAAAATAAAAGCTAGTAAATTTAGGCATTAACAAAATTGAATATAAAAGCAAATTTTAATCTTTAATCACCTAAATAGTTAATAAAATGCTTCTACTTATTTTAATAATAAAATACTATTAACAATTCAATAATAAAAACCACAGGGAAATATTCATTGCTCTTTAATTAAATAAATATAAAAACAGCAAGTGTGATTTTAAACAGTCAAAAAGCAAAAAAAGGAGAGAGCATTTAAAAGGAAAAAAGTTAAAATGTATTTTAGTAATAAGGAATGGGGAAAATAAATTGTTTTCAATAACTTAATTTACTCAAATGCATAGATATTAAACTTATAGAAAAACTAAATCGATTACAAGGGATGAAAATACAAGCTATAATTATTAAGGCCCTTAATTTACCCCTCTCAAATCTATATAAATTTAACCAAAAATAAACAATTAAGAAGTTAATGATATTACAAGAAAAATAGATATAATAAATTTCTGAGAATTTCAAAAGGAAATAGAAGAACATATTTTCCCCTCAGTTGTTCATGGTACTTTTATAAAAATTAATCTTTTAATTACAAAAAAATTAACAGACAATGCAGAAAAGCAGAACTACTTGTATATTTATATGTTTACATTGAAACTCAATCAGGGTCATTGAAAAAGCATTAAAAATCAACTGGAAAATAAATCACTTAAAAGATTGTTACTCTAAAGAACAAATCTTAACAGTGATAGATAGCATTGACAATGATAAGATAAATATTCCAAAATTTTTCCTTCTAGCCAGAGCAGTCATTAGGCTAAAATTCATATTTTTAAACCTGAAAAAGTTAGAAGAGGATAACGAATTGTGGGAAGATGTTGGAGTAGGTCAGAAAACTTCAAGGACTCCAAATTTCTTCTACAAAAAGACAGAGCATTGATTGAAAGTGCAAGTAGAGGGTCAGCTAGGTGGTACAGTGGATAGAGCACTGGTCCTGGAGTCAGGAGGACCTAAGTTCAAATCAGGACCTAGCTGTGTGGCCTTGGGCAAGCCACTTAACACCATTGCCTTGCAAAAACCTAAAAAGAAAAAAAAAGGAATAAAAAAGAAAGTGAAAGTAGAGCAGCAGAAGTAAACAAAGATTGATGCAACTAAAATAACTAGAGAGGACCTCAAGAAAGAAGACCACTCTTGGAAGAAGTTTGGCTTGAGTCCAGTGTAAACATGTCCAGGCAGAATCTGAGGAACCATGAAACAACAAGGCTTAGGTTCAGTTTAGCTGGAGGCAAACTCCATTACAGGAATTTTTACCTTACAGACAGTGTGGGGTTTAGAAAACTGAATAGGATATTGAAAGGCCTTTCATTTTTGTGGCCTGTCAAGACCTTTGTGCTGACCAGACACAGCTCAACCTATAGCTGCAAGGGAGAAGGATCTAGCACATAACCTAGGGAATGTTGGCCAAGGGGTGAAGATCCTGCTTACTTTGGACATTGGTAGGAGAGTAGAGTCCCTGGTATTTGGGTTCCAGGACAAAGCTGAGAGCTGAAGTTTCCAGCCTTGGGAGGAACTGCGGGGAACAAGAACACTTGCAGGACAGCATGCCTGGGGTCATAACCAAGGCTCAGGGGTAGAGAGGAGTGCCCACAAATTGGGCTCTGCCTACAGCCCAGAAACTAATAACCTGGAATACAATTTTCTATGACTCAGGACTACAACCTGATTATAATAATAAATTCCCAACATAAAATAAAGCAAAATAAAGAAAAAATGAGTAAACAAGGGAGAAAGAACCCAAACATATATTACTACTATGGTGATAATAGTAATCTGGTTTCATGTTCAGAAGAAGATAGTGGAGGTAAAAAAATCATTACTTTTTCTATTATTTATATAAGCCAATGAGGTTAAGAGTGATTTGCCCAAGGTCACATAGACAATTACTATCTATTAAGTGTCTGAGGCTGGATTTGAACTCAGGTCCTCCTGACTGCAGGGCTGTGCAACCTACCTGCCCCAAATCATTCCTTTTTCAATAACAAATGTCAAATAGTCATAAGTGTATTTGTTCATGGAAGAACTTAAAAAGGATTTTTAAAAATCAAATAATAGAGATGAAGAAAAAATTAGTAGAAAAATAAAAGTAATCTAAGAAAATAAAGAAAATTTTGAAAATAATATCAATTTGCTAGAAGAAGAGAGTAAAAAAAATTTAAGAAAATAATTTCTCAGAGCAGCTAGGTGTCACAGTAGGTAGAACACCGGCCCTGAAGTCAGGAGGATCTGAGTTCATATCGGACCTCAGGCACTTAATAATTACCAGGTGTGTGACTTTGGGCAAGTCACTTCATTGCCTTGCAGAAAGCAAACAAACAAACAAACAAAAAAAAAAAACCAATTCCTTGAAACTAGAACTGGGCAAAGGAAATAATAAAACAAAATCAAAAGAATGAATAAAAAGAAGAGAAACATCTTATTACAATAAGAATTGATCTGGAAAAGAGAGGCAATATAAGAATTGTTAGACTATCTGAAAGTTATGACCAAAATATGTTTTAGTATAATATTGAAAGAAATTGTTAAGGAAAATTGAAGTTCAAAAACAAGAAGGTAATTTAGAAAGAGAAAACCTTTGCCAATCACTACCTGAGAGAAATCTCAGAATGAGCCTAGCTTCAAATTTCCAAGGAAAAGGAGAAAGTAATTCAAGAACGAATTTAAAAACCTTTAATGTCTCAGTGTTAACAGTCAGAATTTCATAAGACCTAGCACCTTCTATGTTGAAAAATTGTAGTCTTGGGATATAAAATTTTATAGAGCAAAACACAAGGTGCTATGACCCAGAATCATATCATAAAGTATAACCCTTAATGGAAAAGGGGGAACATTTAACAAATTGAAGAATTTTCAGTTATTTCTGAATAAAAAAGGAGTAGAATTTAATGGAAAAATTTAACATAAAAAATCAAAGAGAAACATAAAATAGACATAGAAGATCAATTATAAGTGTCTCAAAAGGTCACATTTCTTATTTCTTATATATAAGAGAAATTGCCATCAGTACTCTTGTATCATCATCATTTGGGTAGTTTAAAAGAAAGGCTTGGACTGATTTGTCACTGATAAAGTTATTCTAAAGAATAAAATTTCATGGTAGAGATAAAAAATAATTATTTTACACAAATGAATCACAAAAGGAAGAACTGATAGAGAAGCAAATAGGTGGAGGGCTGGTATTGTTGGAACCTCTTTCCCTTTGGAAATTGGTCAAAGAGAGAAAAACACATCTGAAAGGGAATAAAAGTTTTATAAAATTCAAATAAAAAAAGAGGGAGAGGGATAGGAAAATGAAGAGACTTAGAAGGGTACGTAGATTGAGAACTGTTGGGGAGGGGATAAGGAGAAACTTTTAAAAATGTGGATGGGAATAAATAAATTAAACAAGTGAGGAGGGATAGGGTAAATGATGTGAGAAGGATTGTCAGGAAAAAATAGGATGGAAGTAAATACATAGCTAATTATAGCTCTGAATTTGAAAGGGATGAATTTGCTCATGAAATGAAAATTATAGAATGAATTAAAAATCTGAATTCAACAATATGTCACTTTCAGAAAACACAATGAAAATTGAACATATACAGAATCAGAATAAAAGCCTGGAGTAGAATTTAATATATTAAAAAGTGCAGGTAGTAGTAATGACCTTAGTTAAAATTAATGCTTAAATAGATTTAATTAAAAAGAAGAAAAACAGGGAAACTATACTATTTGTCACCAATATTATTAGGTATTGTTTAAGACTGGTTAAATTAAGTAGACTGCATAAAATACTGAGAGCATACCTGCCAAAACAAACATAGATACCACATGAACATTATACAAACACATTATACAAATAAGATCAGATTTAAATAATTGAAAAAATTCATTGTTCATGGTTTGGCAAAGCTAATTTAATAAAAAATAACAACCTTACTAAAGAATATGTTTAAAACAGTCCCAATTCAATTAGAAAAAATTATTTCACTGAGTTCCGAAGAATATTAACAAAATTCATTAGGAAGGACAAAATGTCAAGAATTTCAAAGAAACTAAGGAAAAAAAGTTAAAGGAAGTTTTTCAGTAGTACCTGACTAACTAGTAAACTATGCAACTAGTTAACTATGTAGTAACTAGCAAAACCATGTAGTACTAGCTCAGAAATGGAAAGGTAATTTTGTGGAACAGAGTAGACATTTCATACACAGTAGTAAAGGACTATATTAACTTTGTATTTGACCAATGTAACAATTTATATTTTGGGGCTAGAAATTCATTATTTAGTAAAAATTATTGGGAAAGTGAAAAAAAACCAGTTTGGCAGAAATTAGGATTAGCCTAATATATTGAATCATGTACTAAGATAAACTTAAAATGGATACATGACCTAGAGATAAAGAGAAAAGTCATCACAAGAAAATTAGAAGAAGACTTATTATGATATTACTTATCAAACTCATGGTTAGGACAATAATCAAATTCAGAAAATTGAAATAAATTTTTAGACTATCTGAGATAAAGGTCTCATTTATAAAGAATTTTATCAAAATTATAAGAACATGAATCACACATCAATCTATAAATGACCAAGAGTTTTTAATGGGCAGTTTGTTTTGATGAAGGAATCAAAATTCGAAATGATCATGTGAAAACTGATCTAAATTGATGAATTGCAAATTAAAACAATTTTGGGATATCATATGATAGCTGTCAGATTATCTAAAATGATAGATGCCCTTCAATCGGGAATTGTTAAATAAGCTATGGTATCTGAATGTGATGGCATATTATTGTGATATAAGAAATGATATGCTGCTTGATTTTTAAAAAATATGGAAGGACTTGGTCCTATGAAGGAAGATCCTATCCACCTCCAAGGAAAGAATTGAAAAATAGAGATATGCCTAGTATTATATACACACATATATAAGTATACATATCCATATATATATGTATGTATGTATCTTTATGTTTAATTGTAGTCTGATGGGAAGGGGAAAAATTAAGAAATATAGATTTGGAGCAAAATTTGACAGAAACAATTCAATTTGCAAAGTCATTAAAAGAGCAGAGGACCTTGAGCACCAATGCAGAGGTAAATTGAGAACGATGAGATTTCATCAATCATAAATCATAAAAATCTTGAATGATGCACTTTAGAAAAGAAAGCAATTTCACTTATTTTAAACATAAGTCAGCATGTTTATTAAAGGTCCACAATATGTTAAGTCAACCAAGAGAAACTGCAAATTTGATTATCAAATCAATGCAATGGTTAAACTTCAAATTATTTTAGTGTATATAGCCAAGAGAAGTTAATATGAGTAATCTAAGGTTATTACTTGCCTATGTGAAATCAAAAAATTTGAATGTGATGTCCTGAAAACAAAGGGGATCATGATGGGTCTTAGAATAACACATTTTGCCAGGACAAGTCTCTTCATCAAATTTAAAAGGATGGACATTTAACAAAAAAGATAATTATTTGAGGGATTCTTCCAAAAAGAATCATAAGTTTATACAATATGTACTTGTATCTATAAAATTCTTTGCTATTTTTAGATTTTAGGTCAGGAAAATATCTCCTAGGATCTTCTCCCTTCCCCTTCACAGAAAAGCATTTTTATAGAATAAAGAGTATTTCTTTCTTTTTTTTAAGGTTTTTTGCAAGGCATTGGGGTTAAGTGGCTTGCCCAAGACCACACAGTTAGGTAATTATTAAGTGTCTGAAGCCAGATTTGAAGTCAGATACTCCTGACTCCAAGGCCAGTGCTCTATCCACTGCACCACCTAGCTGCCCCAAGAGTATTTCTTAAAGAAGAAAGGAGAGAAAAATCATACAAACTAATCAACATATCAAATACATTTTAAAAATGTATGCAATGTTCCACATCTGTGAAAGAGGTGGAGTGGCAGTATTTTCTCATAGCTCTTCTTTGAGGCCATTCTTTTTCTTTGAGATTTTGCATTTATCACTTGTGATTATTTTGCACTTGTATCCTCCCTTTATATTGGTATTGTCAACATGACTATTGTTCCTTATCTCTTCTTTCTTTACTCTCAATTAATTTATATTTGTTATCTTTTATAGCATATTACATTTACATACTGTTATTTGCTTAGGCACACTGTTCATTTGCTTATGATTTTTACTTAATGTGCATATATTTGCTATAACTATTAAAGCTATTATTAATATTTTTGTATCTATGTGGACTTCTTTCTTATTACTGATGTTTTTGGAACATGGACGATCCAAACAATAAAATTAATTCTGTCATTATGCCAGAGAAAGATAAGGTTATTAATTTCTTTAAATTTATTTACACTGGCTTGTAAACAAAATCTTTTAATGAAGTTGAAGGAAAATAAAATGATTTTAAAAAGAATAAGGCAAAGTCAGAAGGCAAAACACAGAAGAAAGTAGAATATCTATCAGAATCTACTCAGAAAGAGTGACTTTTGGGTTGGTACACAGTTATTATTTTCAATTAGATAAAGTGTTATCTTAGAAGGATAAGACTTCTTTAAAACCCCAGAAGGTGAATATTTCAGAAATGAAGGTAAAGGTTTGAGTTAGGAAATATTTTTCTTATTTTAAGAGTGAAATGATCTGCACATGGAAATAGTGGGTATTCTCTTATAAGAAGTTTTAAATAAAGTGGATGAAACTTTTTGGCATATTACTGAGTGAATTTTTATTCTGTAATGATTTAGACTATAAGGTCTCAGAGATTTCTTCCAACACTGAGATTGTATGTTTCTGAGTGTTTCTTTGGTTGACTAATGTCAATGAAGGTAATATCTTAAAACTACTTTGGAATCTTGAATTATTTGCAAGGGTCAAATGTTATTTAAGGTTGCTGTTGTATGTGTGTATTGTGTATGTTTCTGTCTGTGTCTTTGTGTGTGTGTATGTGTGTGTGTGTGTGTGTGTGTGTGTGTGTGTGTTTGCCCTATGGAAAGAATTGCTACCAAAAATTTACTTTATACCAGTCATTCAACATCAGAGAATTTGTATTGGAGAGAATCGTATAAATGCAAAGAATATGGGCAAGCCTTCAGTGAGAGTAAGAGTGGACTCCTTACCCACTATCAGAGAATTCATACTGGAGAAAAGATCCAGTTCACCTTTCACTCAAACTCAAGTTGATGTTAATGGATGTCTATTCACATCACCCTCTTATTTAATAGGTTTCAGTTCTTCCCTATCACTTTTATGAGAAAATCTTTTGTTTGTCATTGAAAGCCCTTTATATGTTGGCTATTTCTTAACATTCTAATTTTATTATACTTTACCATATCTTTTTTTTTTACTTGGAGCTGCAATGACAATTGATCTCCCTGCTGATTTTTTTTAACACAGTACTCCATTTCCTGGTTCTGAATTATCACAACTTATCCCATATGTCTATGCCTGGAATTCTCATTTTCCTATGACTCATGGTTTCTCTGACTTCCTTCAAATCTCATATGGAGTACTGCCTTCTGCAAGAAGTCTTTTCTTGACCCACCTCCTTAATGTGAGACTCTCCCCTTTCTTGATTATTTTCAATTCATCCTGCAAGAGTTTTGTTTGTTTCTACATTATTTCCCCCCTTAGACTGTGAGCTCTTGGATTGAAGGGACTGGAATGTTGTATTCTTTTTATCCTTTATGAGATTGACTTTGTATAAGTAATCTAGAAAAGGAAGTAACTTGTAGAGGTGGGGGATCTTTGGCCTATAAGGTAGTATTGATCTGATTTTGCCAAGGAAATTGGAGGTGGGAATTGAAATTCAATTAATCTAGAAGGTTTTTAGGGGTGAATTAATTAGTATGTTTGTCCAAATATAGACTACCAATGATGCTGAAAATATCCAAATTTTCTTAACAATAAAAAGTTTCCCTATGCTCAGGAGTAAAACATTCTGCTTTGAAGGGGATGCTAAACTTATAATGTCATTACAGAAGGATTCCAGAATTTTCTCACATTTTCAAATCAGAAGCTGTTCAAGTTTTTCTTTTTTGTGACAAGGAAGTGACTTACTGAAGTGGGAAACCAGGAGTGCATGAAGATGCAATCAATCTAGCAATCCTATATTCAAACTTTAGGACCATTCAAGAATTAGTGTCTTTTCTTGTCCAAAAATTGAAGCTGTATTTGGGGGTTCTAGGGAGCAACACAAGAGGGCTAAGGGTTGGGAAGCAAAGAGATAGAATGGCACAGATTGTCAATGAGTATTGGTTACCATCTATGTAAGCGAGAGACATCAAAATGATGGAGTGAAGTAAGTAAGAGCAGAAAAAAATGACCATCAGCAGAAGGATGGTTTGGGTGGCTCTGACCTTTACAGGAGTTCTGGATGAGAAGCTGGTACTATAGATATTCTGGACTTGCTGGTGGTGTCTGTGCAGGAGAAGAACCATGTAGCCACTGCTCCAAAACATGAGTCCCACACAGAGTCCATTTCTCAGAGTAGTCACAATAAAGTAAATATCTATAAAAATTCCCATTGAACAATATATAATATTAGAGTCATATGTCTTGTTGGTGATACTCCTTGGTCCTCTCACAAATATTGGCACAGGAATTTCTAATAAGATATTAACAAGCCAACAGAAAAGACAAAAGGTAGAAATTTGTTCTGTAATTCTGACTAAGTTCTGATAGCATGGAGTCTTTGGGACTGATGGTGATAGCCTGAAAGTTGCACAGAAGACAGGTGAAGGAAATTGAAAGCCCTTGGGCAAATCTGTAAAGGAAAAATATAATTTTGCATCCAATATCATCCAAGAAATTACGTATCTCAAAAGCTTGCAGTATTTCTGGGATTCCTATGCTAAAGAGCATAGTGATATTGGCCAATAATAGCTGAGTCAGAATCAAGTTTAATGGCCTTAATTTATGGCCAGGTCGGGAATTCAAAATATAAAGAGACAGGAGGAAGAAGTTTGCCAGGATTCCAATTGTAATCTGGAAGAGCAAAAAGATCCCGATGCAGACATCACTAATAAGCATTCTCCAAATATATATCCTGAAAGGCTGATGAATCTGACTGACCTAGAGGGAAACAAGAGTTTTGTGACTCTCACATTACGAGATTGTCGGACGTGGGAAATATTTCTACCATGACTCCTTTCTCCTTCTCATGCCTATGACACTTGAAATTAATATTGAGGGATGCTATAAAAACTTTCTTTGACCAAATATTCATTCTTTTCCTTCAAATTTAACCCATCTTGTGGAGCAAAAGACTGAGCTCAGAGCTGGTTTAGGTGATCCGAGAAGAGAGAATGATCCATTCAGGGCTAGAATTATTATATTTGTTTGTGTCCAGGTCATTGGCTCTGAAGTTAATCAAAAAGTGATCTCTTTACTTCTATACTGATTTAAAGGAAAAAAAATAATCACCTTTCTTTGAGTTCTGGTGCTCTTGTTGATGTAGGATCAAATTCGCCTTTATCTCCTTTCTTGTGCAGCTTCAAGCAACATTCAGCTTAAGGGCAGCAACTATTTACCTAGGATCCAGGAACCATTTCACATCAATCTGAGAGACTAAAAAGAAGAGTTGTATGATAAGTTTGAAGATGGAGAAATCAATAGTTCTGAAAGGGGGGTGATGTGCACAAACTTCATAGAGAAAGTCCAATTTACTTGAGTTCTTACATGCAGGATGGGAATGATTTCAATCAATGAAGGAGTCTTTGGAAAGGGTTAAAAAGTCAGTCGATGCAGCGTGTGAACCTAGATTTGTTTGGGGTTTTTTTTTGTGTGTTTTTGTGTGTGTGTATGAATGGGGGGAAGGAGGGAGGGAGGGAGATGGAGAGGGAGAGGCAGAGGGAGAAGCAGAGGGAGAGGGAGAGACAAAGACAGGGAGAGAGAGACAGAGAGAGACAGAGACAAAGACATTGACAGAGAGAAACAGAGAGTGACAGAGAGAGAGACTGAGAGACGGTGTTATTCCAAGCATGAGACATAGGAAGAGCAAAGGAATGTGATTTGTAAGGGATAAGGTGAGGTTAATTCATTGAAAGTAATTAAATTTGGAGGACATATTGAGCACATTAGATGGAATCAGAAAAGATAATCATGGTCTCTCCTTTGAACCTCTAGAGGACCTTAAATGGTGGGCAGGTAAGCAGCATTTAGAAACTCGAACAGTGGAAGAGTGGGGTTGTACGGCTGGGCTATGCTGGTAAATACATATGTTATCCGTGACATAGCTCCTACCTCCTACCTTCAAGACTGAACTACTCTTGTCTTTTCACTCTCTTGGTTCTTTCCCTCAGGAATGCCTTTTTTCCTGTCACTCCTTTGCTTCCTTCCCTCTACTTAAGTGCTTTTCCTTTCAAACAGAGCTATAATGAAGGACATTTCTTCCTTTTACATAGAGAGGGATAAGATCTCTTTTATAGACATCAGACTCTTTTTCCAATTCTACTCTCAATTATTTAGAATGAAAGAAACTTCTCATTAAGGAAAATTCAATATGCTGTGCACATGCATGTGGATGTATGTGAAGTTCCCCCAGCAAGGAAAATTAATAATAATTAAAATGATGCAAATTGCAAGAACTTTGAGTTACCACCATACATTCCTCACATTAAAAATAATTAAAAGTTATTATGCTCAATGTTGGTGAGGTTTTAGAGAAATAGGTTACATGAATGTCAAATTCTTCAGAAAAAAGCCAGATTTTCAGAAAGCAATAAAATCTCTAAGCATGATCATGTCCGTTTCTCCCATAGTTCTGATAATTTGAAAGCAGTTTAAAAAACAAGAGGAAGCTAAATTTCACAGCAGCATATTTTTAAATTATGAAGTTGGTGGCAGATACAAGTGTAGTACACAAATATAATGCAATATACAAATATGTGAGAAATCTGGGGTAGTAGAATACCTGAGGTGGAGAATTTTTACTATATTCATCTATGACTAAGTAGGTTAGACTGAGGGAGTCATCTGAAGCACAAGGAGATCAAATAACATGTCCAGGATTACATAGTTCAGCAAATGTCAGCAGTATGATCTGAACTTTCTACTGTTTCAACTCTTAAACTGTATCCATAATGTGATGGAAAACTGATATGCAAGTAATATCACCACATATGCAAAACATAAAGAAAGAGGGACTTTTATGAAGTAACATTTGCAGTAACTTTTATGAAGTAAAAGTAGAAAACTTCCCCACCTCTCACCTCAAGAGCACAGCTCATGTTACCTATGGTCTTTTTTTTCTTTTTTTTTTAGTTTTTGCAAGGCAATGGGGTTAAGTGGTTTGCCCAAGGACACACAGCTAGGTAATTATTAAGTGTCTGAGGCCAGATTTGAATTCAGGTACTCCTGACTCCAGAACCAGTGCTCTATCCACTGTACCACCTAGCCGCCCCATTTTTAGTGTTTTTATAAGTCTTAAAATCAATCCCACCTTTTCTTCATAGAAATTTTTGGACAGTATTCTGTCTTTTACCCTTAAAAACATTATAAGAAAAATTATCACTAAAATTACCAAACAGATGAACTTGGAAAATTTATATCATGATAAGTGCAATTCATTTAAGGAAAGTTATATTTTATTCATTTCCTCTTAGTCTCCATTAGGAATCTTTTTTTGGTTGATTTATTGCTATTTTTATAGTATATAAAACACTATATTAGGAATTAGAAAGCTCTAACATCCCATCTTCAACACTTGTTACCTGTTTGATCATGGAAAAGTCCCTTAAACTCTGTGAATCTTCGTTTCCACATGTGTGGAAATAGGAATAGTGCCATCTGTAGTAATGCCTTCATAGGCCTTTGCAATCCTCAAATAAGAAAATGTGTGCAAAGAACTGTTCATATCTTAAATGACTATAATTAATATAAATAATTATCATTATTTTATTTTATTGTTATAGTTGTTCATGGCTATATTTGTTTGTGGTAATAATTGCTGATTAATCTGTCATCATGTTTTCCTCCTTAACCCTTGCATTATTTCATGTAAGTTTTGGGGAATTTCTTGATATTCCTTGGACTTTTAAATCTTCATTAATTAATTAGTATACTAAAGCAGTGATTTATGATAGTTTATGTAGTCATTTTCAGATTTTAGAACATTTAAATTTCTTCCAGCTTTGGGCAGACATAATATAATTATAAACAATATTTGAAGAGTTCTTTTTTATTATTTTGATAAGTTTCAGTATATGCTAATTAAAATGAAATCTTGACATATTCATTCTATTTAATTTTTATATATTTTCCTTTAGACTGCCAAATTGTTTTACCAAAATAGCCTCCTACCTTACAATTGCAATAGCATAATTTTTTAAAAAAATGAATAAAAAGTGTTAACTATCACTTGATGACCCTTAGTAATAATCAAGGAAATGAAAATGACAAAGCTTTGAGATACTATGATTCTTGAATTTTATATATATTTTATGTAATACAGTAATTATTTTCACCTGTGTCTTCACCTATTTTACCTGTATGTAAAATCTATACATTCTTCATATAACATTAGTTCTTTCTCTGAATGAATAGTGTCTTCCTTTATATTTACTTTTGTAGTTTATTTGGGTATTTATAATAGTCAAAATTATTTATTTGCTTATCATTATTTCACCATATATTCACCTGTGAAGATATGAGAGAGAATAATTCTCCTAGTATAATTATTTTTCTCCAGTTTGGTCTGTTAAAATCAGTTATTTCATGATGCGTCATTTATGCTAATCTATCTCTTTTTAAATTTGTCATCACAGAGTTGTGTGAGAATATTAACTAGTCATTTCTTTTTATTGCCACAATTGCATATGGTTTTTTATTAACTACAACATTAATTTATTTCTGCTTCTTATTTGTTTCTCTTTTGATTTTTGATCTTGTTCATTTGTGTTTCTTATTAAAATTAAAAATTTTACAAATATTGTCAGTTTTATTGGTCTTTTCAAATGACTGATCCTGATAATATTTATCAGTTCATTTTTTATCTTCTCTTCTATCACTATTTAATTTTGTAATTCGTCTCTAAAAAATTCTTTTTTTTGGCTTTTTGCTTCACAGATTACTCTAATATTTTGAGAAATAGATATCTACAGAGAAATGAATATGAGGAAATGGAAGAGGCAGATAAAGATATGGAACACATAGATACAAAGGCAATGATTTGGAACTAGGAGACAGGTAGAATGCAGGAAAATGATTTTTGTTATGAGAAGTGGAATGTAAACACTCTAAGGGCTCCCAGAGAGTTAGTGATCAATACTCATAAGTAATCAGTTTCATGACATCCATTCAGAGTGAGATGGGGATAGGGAGGAATAGAGAGCAATGATATAGGAAAAAGATAAGTTTTTAGATCCTGAAAAATGAAAGCTAGAGGCATTCAGTGACACATTGTGGAATCTTCTGCTGCCTGTCAGAAGGTGTTTTGCACAGAGGCAACAGAGCTAATGGTGATTTATGTCTACAGAAATCGAAAGGACAGAGATATTGTCTAATGTGACCATAAATCAAATAATGCATTGAACATATAATAAAAAAATTGAGAATGAGAAAAGCTTAGACATGGGAGAAAATATAAAGTCTGACCCTTCCCATGTCACCATCAGAAATAATCCTTCCTAGGGTTCCTTTAGTTATTGACCTCAGCACTAATATTCCACCTCTGAGAGTTACCTCCCCAACTAGCTTCCTGGGTGCACAGCAAGCCAAGAAGTAGAATGTACTCTCGTCCAGCTACATTCTTCATTGTCCTTTCTACTCTCCAAAGTTCAGTCTTCAGATCAAGATCTGTTTCCTTCTGCTTTCTCTTTGCCTTAAGTCTCAGACTGCAACATAAATGATTCTTACCAGTCTGTTCTCTGTTGTCAGTGTGAATCCCAGTGCCACAGTAATTTCTGTGAGTGCAAGGAAGCTGGTGCCAGAGTTATAGGGACACAAGTCTCTAAATTCTCAGTCCCCCAGAGTTGTCATTAACATATCACCTGCTAGAGAAATGACACTGACTGTAGGAAGAGTTGAACATTATCCTCAAGGCAAGAACCAACTCTTGTCCCAGATGCAAATTTTCAGGTATAATTTTGATTAATAATTAGCTCCCAATTAAGTACCTGGATCACTTAAGACTACAACTTTTCTGGATAGTAAGTAATGAGATGTGGGAACCAGGAAAAGAGGGAATATTGAATCTCAGCAACTCTTATGATGACTGTGTTTGTTTTGTGTGTGACCTATTGTGTCAGTTTAAGTTTCATTTACAAGCTAAAGTCTTTATTTTTCCTGAGACACTGCTTGTAATTCATGAGCAGCCACCAGGCAAATAGTCGTGTTTTATTTTCAGAATCATTCCTAGGTATGTAAAAGTGATCTCATCAATCAAAATTGTCCATTAATTTAAACTCATGTGAAATTTGATTTCCCCTTCCTCTTAATTTCCTTATTATTGAAGAAGGCAAAATCATCCTCCTTTCCCTCAGGCTTTCAACCTAGAAGTCGTTGTGTATTCTTCACTCCTTTTTCACTCCATATCCAAATTTTTGCCATGGCCTATCAATTCTACATTGGAAATATCTGCTGAAAACATCCCCTTCAGGGGCAGCTAGGTGGCTCTTGAAAAGAGCAGAGGCCCAGGAGTCAGGAGGACCTAAGTTCAAATGTGACCTCAGACACTTAATAATTACTTAGTTGTGTGACCCTGGACAAGTCACCCCATTGCCTTGCAAAAAAGAAAAGAAAAGAAAACATTCCCTTCTCTCACTGCAATCACAGAGATAGATTATTATTATCAGCGATCAACTCATTAGTTCATACTAGGATTATTGCAATAGTCTGCTGGTGCCTCTGCCTGCCACCCTTCTTTCCCTACTCTAATCAATTCTCCATTCAGCTACCTGATCATATCACATTGCTACTCAATAAACTACATGGAGTTCTTATTTCCTTTAGGAGCAAATACAAAATGCTCTGTTTGGCCTTCAAAGTCATTTATTCCCTAGCTCCCTCCTACCTGTCTAGTCCTCTTGTATCTTTCTTCACCAATAATCTGCAGTCTACTGACACAGACCTCCTGGTTATTACATAAGCAGGATATTCCATCTCTCTGCTCCAAGTAATATCTCTGACTGTTCCCCTGCCTAGAATGCTCTTCTTCTTTTGTTCTACCAATGGAACTATCTGGTCTCTAGTAAATAACAAATTCAAGTTATATCTTTTACTGGAAACCTTTAACAAATCCTTTTGATTAGAGTGAGGTTTTTCTATTATTTCCAACTTATAATAATTTATTATATATCTTATTTGTAGCCTGTATATATCCTATAAGATGCTATTTATCCTGTGCATAGCTTGTTTCTCTCTTTGTTTATGCTTAGCACTTAATACAAGGTTTGACACCAAACAGGCACTTAAATGTTTATTAATTGATCTATTTTTTCCCTTGAATTCTTCAAATGCTTTTCTTTTCTTGAGCATTCATCTTGGTTCTGATGATTAGATTTAGATTTGTAGGCTATGTCATGTCACATTGCCTCATGAGCTTCTTTACTTTTAAAAATGTATTGTTTTCTTTCTGTCCGCAGTTTTTGATGGCTGCAGTCTTTCTCCTGATTGCATGCAGAATTCATTTCTTGTTATTGAAATTGTTGGGCTTAACCCCTATATTACTGGAGTTTGATTTAAGCTTTTCTATTCCAGTAATTTATTTTTTTCTATATGATCCATAAATTCTACCAATTTTTCTCTCCATATCTTTTCCAGATTCAAATTTTTCTCTTGAGTCATTCTGGGGCATCTTGTAGGTCTACATACTCCTAGCATGCCATAGGTCAATATGTTTCATTAGATAATGATTCATTTTTCTTGTCTTAAAATACTCATTTTCAGAGGTTTATAATTTTCTAATGTTGTAGATATTATAATATATGTATATAGAGAAATATATCTTTTATCTTTGTATTTTTGTCCTTTTTTTGTTGTTAATTCACTTGTTTGTGCTCAAGACTTAAAACAAATTTTCTTTTTAGCAATTTTGGTGGTTTTATCAATCTTCCTGCTGCTCACTCTCTGAATGCTCCCTCTTTTGATGGTTTTGCCCTCCAGGAATTGGACCACCTTTTAACAAATTGGGAAATTCCTTTTTTAAAGGCTTCGGACACTGTTCCAAATAGATTTGGGGGAGGGGAAGTGAACAGTAATGGTCTCAGCTAGATTTCTATCTTCCTTTATATCTCATTGATCTGTTAGTTTTTATGCTACAGAGATTAAACTAGATGAAAATTCACATTCTGAATTTTTAGAAATTATTTTAGTTCATTTTATTAAGTTATAGCCTAGCATTGTTTTAGATTTGCATTATTTATCATTTTAAGGAAATTTATATTTATTCCTAGGATTTCTAGTATTTTTTTAAAGTTTTTGCAAGGTAATGGGGTTAAGTGGCTTGCCCAAGGCCACGCAGCTAGGTAATTAAGTGTCTGAGGTCAGATTTGAACTCAGGTACTCTGACTCTAGGGCCAGTGCTCTATCCACTGCCCCACCTAGGTGCCCCGATTTCTAGGATTTTTAAAAGAGAATTATGCATTGTATTTTTTCAAAAAAGACCAGAATACACACACACACACACACACACACACACACACTCCAAATAAGCACACAAAGTTTGATTCAACTCAAAAGATACAGAGATACAGATAGGGAAAGAAAGAGGGGAAAGGAAAATACATCAAGGAACATATATTCAAGAGTGGATTAATCTTAAGCAAAATTAAATTCAAACTTGGGTAAAGTATACTGAAGAGAAGATTATAAGGAAAAAAGAAAATATGTTAACCACAGAGAAAGAAAATAAAAGAGAAAATGGAAGTGAAAATAAAAATAGAACTAAACAATTAGCCATCATAATTGAAAATGTGAATATGACGAAGTCATTCATAAAAATTTAGTTAAATGAACTGAAAAAATCGACAATTTTTTTACAAGAAACATGGAAGATAAAATTAGCGGTTAAAGAAAACTCTATTATACTTCACTTGTGAATAGGAAAAAAAACCTAGGAAAGCTATTATGAATTCACACAAGTAATAACAAAAAAGATCTTTGTGACATCAAACTATATGAAAATAATAGAGGAAAAATTAAATAATTAAGAAAAATGGATACAAAAAGTCAATTGAATTAAAAATTGTAGGTCATTTTAATAAGATGATATGACTGACACTTTTTACATTATATGTTTGCTTACTGAAATAAGGGAATTAAATATATAGTATTTAATTAAAGGTATAAAGAGTTTTAAGAAATGAATAAATTAATATTACATACTTAGTTCTCGCAATTTTACCCTTATGGATGCGTGGTGGTTGAGCCCCAGAAAGGGCCTCAGTCAAATAAATAACCCTCAGTGAGATAGTTGTCCTTGATGCCATTATCATTCTTGTTGAAGATGTCTGAAAACATCACTAAAAACATCAGGGTAAAAAGTATATTGGAAGAAAGGAATAATTGGTCCCTGAAAAAGTTTAAGATCATTGACCATTACCCAGAATTTGGGGAATCATGTTCTAAAGCCACCCTGGCTCTCCTGGCAAGACTGATATGAATCTGGCAATGACCAAGAGAGCTAATCCTGTGATTGTCACAGGGCAGCCTTTTTTCTTTTCCATTAAACAGATGGATAATAGAAGCATCCTTGATCTCCTCTTGCCATATAACTGAGAAGATTTTAGTCATCTCTGTGTAAATGGTGGGTTTCGTTTCTGGAGTGGAATCTACACCAACTGCTTTGCTACATGAGAGGAGTTCAAAAGCATTAAACACTCTACTTTGAAAGTTTGGCTAGGGAAGGATTGATTTCAATATGATTCAGCATGGGCTGATGACAATATGTTAAAAACACTATGGAATTGTTCAGGTTTTTTTTTTTTTTTTTTGGTTTTTGACTCATAAGTAGGCTTCAGGCCATCCATTTAGTGCTTTGGACTGTTTCTATCAGCTTAAAACTCAGTTTCATCTGTATATTTACTGAGCAAAAAATCTTGCTGCTCTCAAAGTTTTATTTACTTTTGTCTTTTGATGGAATTAACACTGTCTTCTTAGAGATAGATGAATTATCCTGCTGATAAATGCTATGGAATTCTCTTTTTTTCACTTAGTAGGTTCTAAATTTCCCCATTATTTTCCTAAAACTAATTCTTGTGTTTGTGCATGGTCTGGTCCACTTGAGTAAATGCAGTGCTGTACACAAAATCTCTGAAAGTTGCCTATTCCTTTTCTGTTCCATCGTTGCCTAACCATGTGTTGGTTTAACTTTCCCTAAAAGTCAGCCCTAAACTATGCATGCATGGTGAAATCCTCTCATCCATTGATGTTGAATCGTCAGATAGTCATATCCTGGGGCACCTGTGTGTAGGGTATAGATCCGAGTGTACCTGCCCTTTCTATTTCATCCCTACTCCACTACTATAGAACTAACTCCAAGGTAGATAAAAAAATAAAGTAGCAGCACAAGAAAATTGACTTATCATACAATTGTTCAATTTCAAAATAATAAAATAGTGAAATGCAAAATGGTATGCATGATGTCTTTGTCTCACACATAAATGAGATGTGAGAGAAGCAGAGTAGTATAGTCATCAGCTTCGATTTATCTTCCAGAGTTATCATAGTCTCTTTTGGCAAGACAAAAGTTAAAGATGACTTGCAGTGACTCAGGATGCTGTTAATGACCTTGGCATCTTTATTGTCGGACTAATCTCTAAGTTCCTCAAATCATTCCACCTTCATGACCCATTAGATCAAATTGTTCCGATACACCTATATACCAGTGGGAAAATCTTCACATGCTTGGGGAAAACATCCCACTAATTCACAGACTTTATTCTAGTGTAGCCCATCTGCTAAGACCTTGGGTGTGGCCAATGTGCAGGTTATAGTTTCTTGGAGCCACAGTTAGGAGTTGCAATGGCAGGAAGACATCAAAGGTGAATAAAGAACCTTGAAAAGAGCTCTGCAACCCTCACATCAGAAGTAACTAGTCTTCCTTGGATTCATCCTAGTTTCTAGGAATGTCTGTATATTTTAAAGAAAAACTTTGTTCAGCCATTGCCAGTCATGTCCAACTGTCTGTGAGTTCATTTGGGGTTTTCTTGGCAAAGATACAGGAATGGTTCTCTGACTCATATGAGGAAAGTGAGTAAAATTACTTGTCATAGTCACACAACTACTAAGTGTAGATTTGGACTTAGATTTGGACTGAATCTAGGTCTAACAATCTATATGGTGTAGCTGCTCTAAGAAAAACCAGCCTGAATAAATGGATGTGAGGTTTATATATTGCTCCTACCTCACTGCATAAATGATTTTCAAAATAATTTTATATACCTACAGATATATATATATATATATATATATATATATAGAGAGAGAGAGAGAGAGAGAGAGAGAGAGAGAGACATGAAAGTAGACATTTATAATACAGCATTTATAGATATTCTGTTAATGTCTTCTTTTGGTGGGGAAGAGAAACAGCATCTGGAAAAGGAGACATTAAATAGTAATATGAAGAAAGCCAAATTTCCTTGATTAGAAGATAAAATAGTTTTATAAGATGAAGGGTTGCTTATTAAGAATTGAACTGGTATTCCAGAAGGCACAATGAACAGTTGAAGGCACTGAAACATAATGACTAGGATGGGGTAAGTCTGAAGTGGAGAAAGTAGAGAAGTGGGAAAAGGTAGCAGTAATTTTTTTTACAATTAATGGTGTAGATTTATGGAAGATTAAATTGACTCAGTGTTTTTTTCTTTTTGATATTCAAACAAATGTATTTATTTTTGCTTAATTTTAAGTTCTGTCTACTCCTCCCCCTCTCCCCAACCCTAAAGAAGGCTACCATTTTACAAACATACACACAATTTATGCTATGTAGCTTTACACTTTTCATAACAAGTTTTACCACATAGTGAATTCTTATTCCAAAAACTTAAATTTTTATATTTGTCAAAAATAAGGACACTATACTTACCACTCTATATTGTATATCTGATCACTGATACACCTTTTTATTTCTTAGCCAGTACCTGCTAGCTTTGTTAATTATTATCTTATCATATATTTTAAGATCTGGTATTTCTAAGTCATCTTTTTCACATTTTAAAAAATTATTTCTTTTGATATTCTTGATGTTTTGTTCTTCCAAATGAATTTTGTTATTATATTTTTCTGACTCAATAAAACATTTTTTTGGTAATTTAATTGAGTTGGCAGTTGAATAAGTACAATAGTTCAGATAGAATTATTATTTTTTATAATACTGGTTTTGCCCACTCATGAACAAGTAATATTTTTCAGTTATTTCAATCTGACTTAATTTGTATAAAAAGTGTTTTATAATTATCTGTACATAGTTCATGGGTTTGTTTCAGCAGATATACTCCCAGGTAATTTATGATGTTTCTGGTTATTTTAAATTTGGGATCTCATTATCTTTTATTCATTTATTTTTTGGGGGCAAGTCAGTGTGTTAAGTGACTTGCACAAGGACACACAACGAGGTAGTTAATAAGTGTCTAAGATTTGAACTCTAGTCCTCCTGACTCCAGGGCCAGTGCTCTGTCCATTGTGCCAACTTGCAGCACCTTATTATGTTTTGTGAATGGTTTTGTCTATAAGAAATAAAAATACTGATGATATATGTGAATTTATTTTATATCCTTCTACTTTGTTAAAATTATTGTTTCAATCACCTCTTCAGTTGAGTCTCTAAAATTTTCCAGGACACTAACAAATTTGGAAAAAGAGATGATTTTTATGATTTCAGTGCTCATTCTGATTCCTTCAACTTTTTTTCTTCTCTTCTTACTATTGGTAGCATTTTAAAATAATTAAAATAATATTGGTGATAAGGAGCATCTTTATTTCACTTTTGATTTTATTAGGAAGGCAGCTTTAGCCCCATTAGAAATAATGCTTACTGATGGTTTTAGGTATGATTATTTTGAAGAAAAACCATTTATGTCCATGTTTGAAATGTTTTTAATAAGAATGTATTTTGTCAGAAGTTTTTTCTGCCTCATATTGTATTTTGTCAAAAGTTTTTCTACATCATAATCACATAATTTTTTGTTACTTTTGTTATTGACATAATCAATTGTATTATTTATTTTAATGATTTTTCTTGTGTTAAGCCATCCCTGCATTTCTAGTATAAATATCAGTTCATCTCAGTGTGTATACTTTGTAATATATTGTTGCAGCCTCTTAACTAGTATCTTATTTAGGATTTTTGCATTCATATTCATTAGTGAAATTGGTCTATAATTTTCTTTCTTGTTTTCTTCTTCCTGGTCTAGTTATGATTACAAAATTTGGTAAGTGTTCTTCTTTTCCTATTAGTCAAAATAATTTATTTTGTATTGGAATTAGGTCATCTTTAAATGTCTTGTTAGAATTCACTTGTAAATCCATCAGACCCTGATCTTTTGACTTAGGAAGTTAATTTATGGCTTAGTTAATATCTTTTTCTAAAATAGACTTATTTAAGTATTCTATTTCCTCTTCAGTTAATGTAGGAAGTTTATATTTTGGCAAATATACTTTCATTTGTTTTATATTGTTAAATTTGTTAGCATATAATTGGACAAAATAACTCCAAGTAATGGCTTTGATTTAATTTTCAATAGTGATATATTCACCCTTTCATTTTTGATACTACTGATTGGATTTTCTTTCTCTTTTTAAAATCATTATATCAAATAGCTTATAAACTTCATTGTTTTTCTGTAAAACCAGATCCTAGATTTATTTATTAATTCACTGGTTTTCTCACATGCAATTTTATTAATCTCAACTTTATTTTTTAAGATTTCAAATTGGGAATTCTTAATTTGTTCTTTTTTTCTAGTTTTTTAAAAATTGTATATCTAATTCATTGATCATTTAGAGATATATAAGGTTTCTTCCAATTGCTGCCTGTACTACATCTTACAAGTTTTGGTATAATGTGTAATTATCATTCCCTTTAGTAAAATTATTTGATGTTCCTATGACTTGCTCTTCAACTCAGTCATGATTTAAGGCAGGTTATTTAGTTTCTAATGTTTAATATGTTTCTTTGGTCCCCTTTTAAATATAATTTTTATTGAAGTATAATCTAAAAATATGCCCTTAATATTCTTCTTTTATGTATTGAATTATAAATTTTTTATGCCCTAATATATGGCCAATCTTTAAAAAAGTACCATGGACCCCTGAGAAAAGCATATCTTCCTTTTTTAGTCCTCTACAGATATTTTTATATATAGCTTGTCTAAGATTCTATTAATGTCCTTAATTTAGTTATTTTCTGTTTAGATTTATTTGGTTCTAAGAGGGGAAGGTTGAAATCCTCCACTATTATTCACTTGCTGTCTAATTCCATTTAAATTTTCCTTTAAAAATTTAGATTCTATAGAACTTGGTAAATATAGGTTTAGTTTTATATAACTTAATTATCTTTGGTATTTTTATTATAATATAGTTTCCTAATTTACCTTTTAATTATATCTATTTTTGTTTTAGTTTTTTTCTGAGAGTATGATTTTCATCAGCTTAAGAATAATTAATTCTACTTCAGTCCTATATTTTTTACCCATGTGTATCTCTCATTTTTGAATGTTTATGTAAGAAACATATTGTTGGATATCACTTTTTAAACCATTCTGCTACCTGCTTCTGTTTATGAGTGAGTTCTTTCCATTCAAAGTTATAATTACCAGTTGTATATTTCTTTCCATCTCATTTTCCTCATTGTTTATCCTTCTTTCCCTCTTTTTTTTTTTAGCCCATCTCTCCTCTGACATTCAATTTACTTCTAACTACTGTCTCCCTAATCTTCGCCCCTTCGAAGAATCCCTCCCTTATTCTCTTCCCTTACTCAACTATTCCTTAAGGAAACTACTGTTTTAAGAATTCTTCCTCTTCTCTTAACTTTCCCATCTCTTGTTCTGAACTCCTATTTAAGAGTCCCTTCCTTATCCTATTCCTTTTCTCTTCGATTTCTTTATAAGTTAAGAATACTTTTTCCCCTTCTAGATGTACTTGTCATTTCTTCTTTAACCTAGTTTTGATGAGAACAAGGTTTTATCACTATCCACCCTCTACCCTTCTGCCCTCCATTGTAACAGTTCTATTCACCCCTCATTTGTATGAAATAATCATTGCATTTGCTTCCCCCTAAGCATTTTTATTTTTTAGCATAATTCCGTCATATTCAAATGAGGAGCAAGATTTCTACGAATGCTCTTTTAAACTATCCTAGTAGTGACAATATTCTCGAGTTACAGATATCATTTTCCCATATAAGAAGTAAACATTCCTTATAATTGACCTTTCATGTTTTCCTTATGTTTCACCTCAGTTTTGTAGGTCAAATTTTCTATTCAGTTTTGATCTTATCCTCATGAACTAGTCATAAAATCACAGACCAGTGTAAAGGAACTTAGAGATCATTTAGTTCCAATCAGTCATTTATAAATGAGAAATGAAGTACAGAACTAGGTTCTTAACCTTACCCAATGTGATATAAATATTATATGATCCAACAAGAATTTGAACTCACTACTCGACACTATAAAGTGTTCTCTCAATTATATCATGCTTTCTCTGACCTCTTTATAAAATCGTTCTCTTAGGTTCCCTAATTATATGTCCTGTCATTCAGAATACTTAGAATGTTCTTTGCTTCTTAACTTTCCCTCAGACAAATTCTAATCTCTCTTGCTAATTATACTAAAATCTCTAGAATGGTAATATCCTTTTTTTCTTATTCATCAAATTTCCATCTTCATGTTCCTGCTACATTCAGGATTTTGTCGTTTCTCATCTGCCAAGCTGATCTTCCAATGAGATTCATTCTCTAAACATTCTTACATAGGCAATCTATCTTTCATTTCAATATTTGAAAATGTGATGGAACTATATAATTTATCAGTGTGGTTATCTCATCCTTTAATTTATATAACAAAATAGTTAAACTATATCATTTTGTGTGATTCTTATCAGTGTCCTACAGAATCCAATCAGTATGCAAATACCTAGACATCTTACATTAAACAATCTTCGTAACATTTAATTCGGACTTAGCTAAACCTTTGAAGTTCTTTGGGGAAAGCATATTCTTTCTAAGAAAACAAAAACAAAAAGAGAAACATCTACTTCATACCTTCATTAGGAAGGCAATTGCCTATGCAATTATTTTTGCTTTGAGAAAATGAACAGAGTATTTAAGTTAATTGCCTATAATTTTTGTTCCATGGAAATGAAAAAAAATTAACCTGAGGAATTGGTCAGTCACACCACAGAGCAGGAGTTGTAATCCTAAAGCTATGCATCCCTTGAATATGTGAATATGAGTAACCACAAAAGCAATGACAGAACTCTTTTCTTCATACTCCCTTCATGAACTTATTTGACTCTCCTTCCCCAGCCTCTTATCCCCAGGGCTTAGAAGAGTTTTTCCCTCTCAGCTGAACTGTTTATTTGGCTTTTCTCATTATACAGAGGTAATTACTAGTAGTAATTTTCATCTATTGCTTGGCATTTGGAAAAAGTTTGCTGTTCTTCAGAGAAGCTGATCCCTAAGCAGATAATTCTGATGATGACATTTTAATCAGAGATCCCTGTGGTGATGAGCTCAGAGAATCCAGTCCCTATAAGTATACTTCGTTCCCCCCCTCCCACCCTTTCACATGAATGCTGCTGCAGTTCTGCCCTATTCTGCCCAAGCAGAAGAGACTAACTTGGTGAGTAATACTTTACGACTAAGCCTCAGGGACAGTACTGGGAGGAAGAGTGTCTTTTAAGATAGAGAGGTGGAGGCAAAAAGATCAAAGACCATGTTATACCACGCAAAAATTAGGGAAGAGACCCAGGACAATTGTTGATAATATATATATATATATATATATATATATATATATATATATATATATATATATATATATATACATACATATATTAGGATTTTCTTGCAAGGCAAATGGGGTTAAGTGGCTTGTCCAAGGCCACACAGCTAGGTAATTATTAAGTGTCTGAGGTTGGATATGAACTCAGGTACTCCTGACTCCAGGGCCAGTGCTCTATCCACTGTACCACCTAGCCACCTCGATAAAAAGGTATTGATAGAAATATTAGCAAGATAGAAAGAGAGTGCAAAGAATGAGATGGTGATCATCTCACTGTACTTAACCCTGGTCAGACTAAGGTCACTTCTAGGGCAACAGTTTTAGGGAGTCATTAAAATTTAGGGTATGTCCAGAGGCAGTAGAGCATATCAATGAGCTCAAGTTGGAACACATATTAAATGAAAAATTGTAAATGTTTAGCTGCTAGATATGATGTTTTGAGATGGAAAAGAAAGACTAATAGCTTCCATGGAATTTTTAGGACACTAATTGATTTTAACCATTATCTATTAGTCTCATTAACTTTAGATCTTTCAGATGTGATGATAATGCATCTGGCAGATTGTACCTTCAAACTCAACTATTCAGAGGTATTTATTTGAGAATAGAAATGTAGAATTATGTAGCATATAGAAATGAGTCATTCATTAATCATAAGGGAATTTTATCTCCCAGAAAAACCTGAAAATCTTTGCTTATGCTTATGAAAACTACCCCAATAAACCAAATTATTTACATCAAAACCACTTTTTAAAAAGAAGTTCTGTTTCACTTAAGGAAATAAGACAGTGTTTAGCAAAAGGTTGCTGGGACTGAGAGAATATGGAGAGAGGAGATTCCTACTGAGCTCCTCCACAAGTCAGAGACTTGGAAGGGAAAAGAATAAAACCTTCTAATTATCTCTTCTAAACTAGAAATAACAGCAAGAAATAAGAGAGAGAAAACTGTCTCAACTCTTTAAATTATATCCATTTTTTTCTAGCTGTAGAATACATTCATTATGCATCACACCCAGGCTTCCCAGGACATCAAGCTCCTGTTCTATGGTATCTCTTTAACATTCACTGTGTCTGGCCCTGAATAATTTCTTGCTTCTTCACAACAACAGTTAGATAGCAGCACAGGGTGGGGGGGGGATCATTTATCTTTTTCAAGGATCTTCTGAATTTATTATTGTGAGTGAGAAAGGGAAATCCTTCCAGAGACTTTTTGGAAATTATGGTAATTGTTTTGAAAATTCCCATCTGAAATGAATTTTTTTTTCTGAGTTTGAATTATTTTAAAACTGTTTAAATCAAAGTTTGTTTCCAAATTTATCAAATAATGCAATGTCTCTTTATAATAAACATAGAGTCAAACAGGTAGTTGTATGGATCAGTGGATAGAATGTAGACCTAGAGTCAGGAATTGCTAAATTTATACATTTACTAGCTGTGAGACCTTGGGCAGATCATTTAACTTCTTTTAGCCTCACTTTGTTTATCATAGAAAGGAGTTCATAGTAGTATTTGCTTCCTGTTATTATTGTATAGATAAAATAAGACAGTATTTACAAATTCAAATATTATCTTATTTTACCTATACAATAATCCTGGGAAGTAAAGGTTTGCAAAATTTTCAAACCTTAGAGAAAGACACTATAGGAGAGATGGCAGATTGACAGGAAGAAGTACCTTATATTTCATCACTCAAAGATGCCGAAAATTCAGACTAGACTGAGTTCTTTTTTTAAAAAAAATGCTTTGCCCTTTATTATATGAATAATTCATTTGTAACTTTTTTCATAGTTTTTAATTTCAAATTCTATTCCTCTCTCCCTTCCCTCCCCCCATCCTGAGATGGTAAGCAATTTATTACAGGGAATATATACAATCATGTAGAACAATTTCAGATTAGACATTTTGTGCAAGAAGATACAAAGAAAGACAAATAGAAAGAAAATTTAGTATTCTCAGTCTTTATTTAGACATCATCACTTCTTTCAAAATTAATTCTTTGGGATTGTTTTGGATCATTGTTTAATTTAGATGAGCTAAGTCATTCATAGTTCTTCATCATAAAATATTGCTTGTTTCAGTGAAAAAATTTCTCCTGGATATTCTTACTTTTATTAATTTAATTATTAATTAATATTTATTAATTTATTAATCTTCTTATTATTTATTAATCAATTAATTCATAATATCTTTCCAGGCTTTTCTGACCCTCTGTTTGATATTTCTCATAGCACAATAATCCATTTCAATTTTAGACCACAATGCGTTCAGTTATTGTTCAATTGATGGACATTCCCTCAAAGTCCAATATCCAATTCTTAGGTAATGCAAAAAGAACTACTATAAATTTTTTGTAGAAATATGTCCTTGATTTCTTTGGGATACAGACTAAGTAGTGATATTGTTGGATCAAAGGGTATGCACAATTTTATAGCTCTCTTGATTGCCTTGCTCCAAATTTATCTCCAGGATCAGTTCACAACTCCACCAATAGTGCATCAGTGTCCCAGTTTTCCTACATCCATTCCACTATTCCTTTTTTGGGGTCATGTAATTCAATCTGATAGGTGTAATGTGATTTCCTAGAGTTGTTTTAATTTGCATTTCTTTACTCCTTAGTGCTTTAGAGCATTTGTTCATATGACTATAAATAGATTTGCTTTCTTTGTCTGAAAACTGCCTTTCATGTCATTTGACCATTTATCAATTGGGGAATGATCTATATTCTTATAAATTTGATGTAATTATCTACATTTTTGAGAAAAGAGGCCTTTAACATGTCCATTTCCCCACCCAGTTTTCTGCTTTCCTTTGAATTGTATTAGCAAAGTTGATTTCCTTTGTGTAAAACCTTTTGAATTTTATATGATCAAAATGATCCATTTTACATTTCATAATGCTCTCTGTATCCTGATTGATCCTAAATTCTTTCCTTATCCATGGATCTGATGGGTAAACTATTTCACACTCTCTTAATTTGCTTATAGCATAATTCTTTATATCTAAATTATGTACTTATGTATTATGTATAATGAATCCTATGGTGAGAGATGCTGGTCTATAACCTAGTTTCTGCTCTATTATTTTCCAGTTTTTCTCAGCAGTTTTTGTCAAATAATGGGTTTTTGTCCCCAAAGCTTGAATATTTGAATTTACCAAATACTAGATCCCTGTGGCCATTTGCTGCAATATCTTGGGTACCTAACTTATCCCACTGATCTGCCACTCTGTTTCTTAACTAGTGCAAGATGTTTCAATAATTACTGCTTTATAATATAGTTGGAGATCTTGTAGGGCTAGACTAACTTCCTTCACATTATTTTTCAGTGATTCTTTTGTAAATTCTTGACCCTTTGTTCTTCCAGATAAATTTTATTATTTTTCTAGTTCTGCAAAAATGATTTTTGGTAGTTTGACTGGTGTGGCTTTGAATAAATAGATTAAGTTAGGTAGAATTGCTATTAATATTATTTTTCACTTGGTCCACCCGTGAGGAATTGATATTGTCTGATTGTTTAGATCTGACTTGTGTGAAAGTATTTTGCAATTGTGGTCATACAGTTCCTTAGTTTGTCTTGGCAGTCAGATTCCAAGCATTTTACAATTTCCATGCTTATTTTAAATGAAATTTATCTATTTCTTGCTGTTGAAATTTATTGGTAATATTTAGAAATACTAATGATTTAAGTTGGTTTATTCTGATTCCTCCAGCTCCTATTTTTCAGATGATTCTCCAGGGTTTTCTTTTTTTAATTTATTTTAAATTTTACAATTTTCTCCCCAACCTCGCTTCCCTCCCCTCCCCCCACAGAATTCAGTCTGATAGTCTTTACATTGTTTCCATGCTATACATTGATCAAAATTGAATTTGTTGAGAGAAAAATTTTATCCTTGAGGAAAAAATAAAATATGAGATAGCAAAATTGCATAATATATAAGATAACCTTTTTAAGTTGAAGGTAATAGTCTTTAGTCTTTGTTCAAAATCCACATTTTTTTCTTTGGATATAGATGGCATTCTCCATCGCAGATACCCTAAAATTGTCCCTGATTATTGTATTGATGGAATGAGCAAGTCCATTAAGGTTGATCATCAACCCCATGTTGTTGTATGATGTACAATGTTCTTCTGGTTCTGCTCATCTCACTCATCATCAATTCATGAAAGTCTTTCCAGGCTTCTCTGAAGTCTCATCTCTCCTGGTTTCTAATAGAACAATAATGTTCCATAATGTACACATAACACAATTTGTTCAGCCATTCCCCAATTGATGGACATTCACTTGATTTTCAATTCTTTGCCACTACAAACAGAGCTTCTATGAATATTTTTGTATAGGATTTTCTAATTATATCATTATAACATTTGCAAAAAGTGATAGTTTTGTTTCCTTATTGCCTATGCTAATTGGGGGGCAGATAGGTGGTCCAGTGGCTAGAGCACTGGCCTTAAAGGCAGGAGGATGGGAGCTCAAACACTTGACATTTATTAGCTGTGTGACCTTGGGTAAGTCACTTACCCTGATTGCCTTGCATCCAGGACCATCTCCAATTCATCCTGATTCATATTTGGTCACTGGCCCTAGATGACTCTGGAGGAGACAGTAGCATAACTCCCCTCACTTAATTCCAATTCATGTGCTTGTCATGGCCTCACCTCCTTGATGTCATGGTCTTCTTCAAGAATGAAAATAAACATTATCATCCTTCAATTTATTTTTCTTCTTTGCATTTCTAGCATTTCTAGATCAAAATTGAATAATTGTAGTTATAATGGACATCCTTGCTTCAATATTGATTTTATTGAAAAAGCTTTTCCTTCATTATTTGCTTGCATATGTTTTTAGATAAAGATTACTTAC
Source organism: Macrotis lagotis (assembly GCF_037893015.1). NCBI lineage: Eukaryota > Metazoa > Chordata > Mammalia > Peramelemorphia > Peramelidae > Macrotis > Macrotis lagotis. The sequence goes on along the minus strand of NC_133666.1, from coordinate 635,272,539 downwards.
TATTTTAAGGCAAACTTCATTTACTTCTATGCTCTCTAGTGTGCTTTTTATAAAAATAGTAACAGTATTTATTTTGTCAAAGGCCTTTTCTTTTTAGAGATAATCATTTGCTATTGACTTTGTTACTGATGTGGTCAATTAGGTTGATAGTGTTCCTAATACTGAATTAGTTCTGCATTCCTCAGATACATATCACTTGGTCATAATGTATGATCATTGTGATATATTGTTGTAATCTCCTTGCTAGCAATTTATTTATAATTTTTCCATCAAAATATTCTTTAGAAAAATTGTTTTTCTATAGTTTTTGTTCTTCTTGGTTAGGTATTAGTATAATATCTGTGTCATAAAAGGAATTTGGTAGAACTTCATCTAATTTTCAAATGGGTTATATAGTATTAGAATTCATTGTTCTTTAAATGTTTGGTAGAAATCACTTATGAATTGACTTAACCCTGGAACATTTTTCTAGGGGGTTCATTGATGGTTTGCTTGATTTCTTTTTTTCTGATGTAGACTTATTTTAGTATTCTATTTCATTTTCTGTTAATCTGGGGAATTTATGTTTTTATAAATATTGGATGAATTTCCTTGAGATTGTTAGATTTGTTGGCATATAATTGGGTCGCATAGCTCCTAATAATTCTTTTAGTTCCCTCTTAACTGGTGATGAATTCATCCCTTTCACTATTGATATTGGTAATTTGGTTTTCTTCTTTCCTTTTTAAAAATAAAATTAACTAATGATTGATCATTTTTTTCCTAAAAATCAGCTTCTATTTTTTTTATAACTTCAAAAGTTTTTCTTACTTTCAATTTTATTTACCTCTTCTTTGATTTTTCAAAATTTCTAATTTGGGTTTAATTAGGTGTTTTAAATTTATTCTTTTTCTTGTTTTTTAGTTCCAAGCCCGATTCATTTGTTCTGCTCCTTTTCTATTTTATTGACGTAAGTGTTTAGAAATACAAATTTCCTCTAAGTACTGCTTTGCCTGCATCCCATAAATTTTGTCATATTGTCTCATTATTGTCCTTCTCTTTAATAAAACGATTGTTTGTTTCTATGGTTTCTTCTTTGATGCCCTAATTAGGAATTAATTAATTAGTAATTAATTTGTAATCTGTTTTTCCCACTGCCCTTTATTGTAGTTTTTATTGCATTTTGATCTTTAAAAGCTTTTCTTTCTTTGGTTGTGAATTTTTATATCCCCAAAACAGTTAATTTTTGTGTACTGGCATGTACTACTGAGTAAAAGTCAACTTCTTTTCTATTCTCATTCTCATTTTCCTCCAGAGATTCATCATATCTATTTTTTTCTATAATTCTATTCACCTCTTTAACTTATTTCTTGCTAATTTTAAAATTAGATTTATCTATTTCTGAGATGGTATAGTTGAGGCTAGTCCAGTACAGTTTTATTTTGTATTTTCTTCTGTTTATCTATTTCTTCTGGTAACATCTCTCTTTTTTTAAAAAAGATTTTATTTATTTTGAGTTTTACAATTTTCCCCTTAATTTTACTTCCCTCCCCCACCCCCCACAGAAGGAAATTTGCCAGTCTTTACATTGTTTCCATGGTATACATTGATCCAAGTTGAATGTGATGAAAGAGAAATCATATCCTTAAGGAAGAAACATAAAGTATAAGAGATAGCAGCATCAGACAAGATATCAGGTTTTTTTCCCCTAAATTAAAGCTAATAGGGATGGTTAGGTGGAGTAGAAGATAGAGCACGGGCCCTGGAGTCAGGAGTACCTTAGTTCCCGTACCTCAGACACTTAATAATTACCTAGTTGTGTGGCCTTGGGCAAATCACTTAATGCCATTGCCTTGCAAAAATAAATAAATTAATAAACAAACAAATGAATAAATGAATGAGCAAACAGACAAACAAATAAATAAACAATAAATGAATGAATGAATAAATAAATTCTTAAATGAATAAATAAATAAATAAATAAAAGTTAATAGGCCATGGTCTTTGTTCAAACTCTACAATTCTTTCTCTGAATACAGATGGTATTCTCCATCACAGACAGCCCCAAATTGTCCCTGATTGTTGCACTGATGGAATGAGCGAGTCTATCAAGGTTGATAATTGCCCTCATGTTGCTGTTAGGGTGTACAGTGTTTTTCTGGTTCTGCTCATCTCACTCAGCATCAGTTCATGCAAATCCCTCCAGGCTTCCCTGAATTCCCATCCCTCCTGGTTTCTAATAGAACAATAGTGTTCCATGATATACCTATACCACAGTTTTCTAAGCAATTCCCCAATTGAGGATATTATTTGATTCCTAATTCTTTGCCACCACAAACAGGGCTGCTATGAATATTTTTGAACAAGTGATGTTTTTATCCTTTTTCCACATCTCTTCAGGGTATGTACCCAGTAGTATTATTGCTGGATCAAAGGGTATGCACATTTTTATTGCCTTTTGGGTGAAGTTCTAAATTTCCCTTCAGAAAGGTTGGATGAGTTCACAGCTCCACCAACAAACACTTATCTTTTTTAAAAAATTTAGATGCTCTACAATTTGATGCATAACTGCTTAGTACTGATGTATATATCTCTGTCTGTGGTACTGTTTAGTAAGATAAAGTTTCCTTCTTTATTTCTTTTAATTAGATAAAAATTTTTTTCTTTGTCTGAGATCATGATTGCTACTCTTATCTTTTTTTTACTTCAGCTGAAACATAATAGATAATGCTCCACCCCCTTTCTTGTACTCTGAGTCTATCTCTGTGCCTCAAATGTGTTTCTTATAAATAGCATATTATAGGATTCTAGCTTTAAATATATTCTGCCATCTATTTCTGTTTTATTGATAAGTTCATCCAATTCACAGTTATGATAACTATGTGTTTCCCTCAATCCTATATTTGCCCTTGTTATTCCTTTCTCTCTCTCTCTCTCTCTCTCTCTCTCTCTCTCTCTCTCTCTCTCTCTCTCTCTCTCTCTCTCCCCCTATTTCTCCTCACATGTTTTAGTTTTAATCATGGCCTCTCCCCTCCCTTCTATCAGCCCTGTCCCCCTTCCCTTATTTTTGTCCCTTTTTAATTTCCCTATATAGTAAGATAGATTTCTAGATCCAACTGAATGTTTATGTCATTCCCTTTTTGAGTCAATTATGGTGGGGTTTTTTTGCAAGGCAATGGGGTTAAGTGATTTTCCCAAGATCATACAGCTGGGTAATTATTAAGTGTCTGAGGTTAGATTGTGCTCTATCCACTGCACCACCTAGCTTCCCCTTTTGAGCCAATTATCAAGAGAATACAGTTCAAGTGTTGTTCCACCCCCCCCCCAAAATTCCCTTCCATTGTAATAGTTCTTTCACACCTCTTTTATGTGAGATAATTTGCACCATTCTCTTACCTCCTTCTCTCTTCTCTCAGGGCAATCTTTTTTTTTCCACATGTAATTTTGGGTTTTAGGGGATGTTATTCCATCATAGTCATCTCACACCCACACTCACACCCACACAAGTGTATATACCTTCTAATTGAAAAAATGAGAACTTGTAACAACTGAAGTTTTAATTTTCACCAGAGAAAAGTAAAGTTTGTAATTGATAACATACAATAAATTGGGCAAAGTTGCAGAGGAATAATATTAATGGAATAAAGAAGACATTTGTAGATGGATTGGAAAATGATTGGGAAATAAAGATATGAGGAAATGACAAAGTAGTAAAGGAAAGTAAATGGTCTAGTAACAAATGTAGATAATTTTGAGTGGTTCTAATTAAAGTTCATTAGAAGAAAGTAAGATTAGTATAATTAATGATGAGGGTGAGGATGAGGATGATGATGATGATGATGATGATGATGATGATGATGCTTGTCTTCTTTCTCAAAGAAAACCATGATATTAGGGAGGTGATGCCAGGACTATCATGTGAATTGTATTTGAGTGAGAGTTAAGTCACCAGCTTCATTTTCTCCCCAGAGCCATCTGGGTCCAATGGCCAGATATGTATCAAGATAATTGATGAAAGTCTGGATGCAAACTTGATTAGAAGGAAATATTTGGATTTTCTAAGGAACAAGATGAGAAAACTGGTAATTTTCTCATCCTTGTAGCTATCAAATGTTCCACATAAGCCAAAGGTACACTATAATATTTTTAGAGATGACAGAAACATATCAAAAAGATTATTCAGTATGATCACATTTGATTTATACCAGACATACAGAAATGATTCAATATTAGGGAAAAATATCAATACAACAGACACATCAATTATAAGCACAATAAAATAATATTTCAATGAAGCAGGAAAAACTTTTGACTACATTTGACTCATTTACATTAAAACTATAGAGGAATAAGATTTAAAAACTGTAGCCCACTATTCTTATTGAAAGTAAATGCAGGGGTGGCTAGGTGGCATAGTGGATAAAGCACCGGCCTTAGGGTCAGGAATACCTGGGTTCAAATCTGGTCTCAGATATTTAATAATTACTTAGCTGTGTGGCCTTGGGCAAGCCACTTAACCCCATTTGCCTTGCAAAAACCTAAAAAAAAGTAAATGCAAAAATTAAATATAATGCAAAGAGGCCACAACAATATGGAAATGGTACCATGCACTAAACTGTGCAATTATACTATTATTAGTCCTATATCCCCAAGGAGATCAAAGAAAAATGAAAAGGAGTTAGCAAAATGTGACTATAAATGTAAATTCACATACACAAAAAGAATTGATGTAATTATTTATGCAATTATGCATAAACATACACCAAATTATTTATATATAATCTAAACACATAAATATATGAATATTTATATACAAAAGAAATTATAAACACATATACAAATCTATATACACATAGAATCATATATGTACACTCAGAATTATATTGCATATATGTATAAATAATATAGATGTCTACATATTTCTTGTTGTTATTGTTGAGTTGTTTCATGTGTTTCAGACTTTTCATAACCCCCATATTGGGTTTAAAGATTCCAGAATGGCTTCCCATTTCCTTCTCTAGCTCATTTTACAGATGAGGACATTGAGGCAAACAGGGTTAAGTGACTTGCCCAGGATCAAATAGCTAGTAAATATCTGAGACATGATTTGAACTCAGGAAGAGAAGTTTTTCCTGACTACAATCCACAATTTAACCATGTTTTATTCCTGTTCTACAGTTGAGAATACTAAGACAGAGGTTGACTGATTTTGCCAGACAGTTGTAAAGTGTCTGAGGCTACTGAGCTTTGGTCACTAACCCCGATCACCATAATTCATGTGAATGGCGGGGGGAAGACTGAAATCTAGAAGACCAATTTTTACCCTAACTTGAGGCCTACTCTCCTGAGATGTTATGAATATAGTAGCTCCAGCTCTGTCTTCTTTTGTCAGCTGACTCCATGAGCCAACACCACAGAATTCAATCTCCTGTTACCCAGAATTGGTCAATTGTTAAGTTTAGATAGATGATGGGAAGATTTGGTAAAGGAAAATCTTTTCCAATTCTGTTCATTATTTAATATCATAGGCCTGGAAAGGAAAAGCATAAATGGTATGGGTCTTTATTGGACTGGAATTCTTACGTGTGACAATCATATAGGTTTTCCATTTTTTCCTTTAGGTTGCTTGTCACTCAAGGCTTCCTTTCAAGAAATAAAGAACATGTGTACTACTACTGACCAATTCTTTGGGTTCATAATCCTCTTACAGAATGGAATTGGGGCTCCAGCGAACTTTTATCTTCTTCTACTTTATTCTTTCAGTTTCTTTGGTCAAAGAATGAAACCTGTAAATTTAATTTTTGCCCACATGAACTTTGCCAACCTCATGATGTTCCTTAGTAAAGGACCAGATTTACTGATAAATATGGGGCTGGAGAATTTCATGAATGATGCTAGCTGTAAAGCTCTCAATTTTCTTTACAGAATGGCCCTAGCACTTTCAATTTGCTTCACCTGCTACCTTTCTACCTTCCAAGCCATCATCATCAGTTCTAGTGTCTCCAGGCTGGGAAAATTCAAACCTTGGGTCTTGGATCATTACATTCATGTTTGCCTTTTCCTCTGGATCTTCAATATACTTTTAGAAATTCCTGTAATTTTTTCTCTAACAGGTCCAAGACACCTGAACAATATTACTTATGAGCTTAATTTTGGATATTGTTCTCTTGAAAAAGATATAACTCACGTTTACTGGTCAACGACTACTGTTAGAAATATTTCTGTTATAGTGCTCATAATCTGGTTCTGTTGTTACCTTGTATATATGCTATATAGACACCACCAGAAAGTGAATCTCATTCGTAGCAGCAACATCTCAGTCAGGACCTCCCCTGAAGTCAGAGCTACCCATACTGCATTGCTGCTGGTGAGTCTCTTTGTCATCTTTTACTCACTCATTTCTTTGTGTTCAGTTTTTCTTGCCCATTTATATGAACAGCGCATCTGCTTGTTGCCTATATGTACCATTCTAACTCTCTGTTTCCCAACTCTTAGCCCTTTTGTACTGAGCCCCCAGGGATCCTGGTTAGCCATTCTTTTTTGGGCAGGGAAATGTATCCTTCCTATTTCAAATCTATTTGCCACTAGGCGGCCAAAATGATTTTCTAAAGCTATGAAATTTTCTAAGTATTATTATTTGGTGACTTTTTATTACTTTTAGCAAAAGGGAGCCAAGATGGCAGAGTAAAAGCATCAATTCAGTTAAATTCTCCAGATAGTCCCTCTTCACACTACTTTAAAATAATGCTTCAGTTTGAACCATAACTAAAGTCAGAGAGTCAACGAAATGTTGAAGTAAGACATTTTTCCAGTCAAAGGACAACTTAGGGAGGCAGCAGAAGAAGTCTATGACAATGCAGTGGTGATCAGCCCAGAAAGCTGTATGTGAGCAACAAGACAAATCATCAGGCTTTGAGGCAGCTATTATATCAGCAGAAGGAGCTTGGGGACCTCTCAGGTCATAGATGTTAAGGGGGGAGGTCAAACAAATGGTCAGAAAGAGACTACAGGGGACCATTTTTTTTGGAAGTAGATGCTGGAATCTATTATTTTGCCCATTCCCAATTCTAGATTAAAAAGGAACACTAGCACTTGTGACCACAGAGAATCAAGGGGTCTAGTCACAATTCCATGGTGGACATGAGTTCTTATGGTCATTTTCAACAAAGCAGGGAGCCTAATTTCAGTTCCAAGGCAGAAAAGATCACCAGCAATTGTGACTGATAGAGAAGAGAAGAACAAGTCAAAGTTCCAAGTCCAAAAGGAGTGCCAGTTCCAGTAGCAAGAAGTCCTTTCCTAGATTAAAAACAAGAACACACATTAGAAATACAAAAATACAGACTTCTCCTTGAATCATACCACCTCTGAAGCATTGAAAACTTACAGACACATTGGGGGGCAGCTAGGTGGCACAGTGGATAAAGCACTGGCCCTGGAGTCAGGAGTATGTGAATTCAAATCCGGACTCAGACACTTAATAATTACCTAGCTGTGTGGCCTTGGGCAAGCCACTTTAACCCCATTTGCCTTGCAAAACCCTTAAAAAAAAAGGAAAAAAAAAAAAGAAAACGTACATACACTAAATTAGCTCTGAATGTGACAGCACAAAAACCCAAAGTTTAGGATAGTGTCCTCTCTACCCCAGGAATAGAACTCTATTCTAATATGGAATTATAAGTCAATAATTAAGATGGAAAAATGAGGAACAACAACAACAAACATACCTGACCATAAAAAGCTATTATTGTGATAGGGAAGATCAAGACAGAAAGAAGATTATAATGTCAAACAACTATATGCAAAACCTCAAAAGAAAATTGTGAAATGGACACAAACCTACCAAGAATTCCTTTAAGAGTTCAAAATTGATTTCACCTATTTTTATCCATTTTATCATTTGTGTTTTTTTTTTAATTATTTAGGGGTCAATGGGGTTGAGTGACTTGCCCAAGGTCACAGAGGTAGGCAATTATTAAGTGTCTGAGGCTGTATTTGAACTCAGGTCTGCCTGACTCCAGGGCTAGTGCTCCATCCACTCCACCACCTTGCTGCTCCTTATCCATTTTATTGATCAAATAAGAGAGACAGAAGGAAGATTGTGGGAATTAATGAGAATAATGCAATAAAATTATGAAAGGAGAGGCAATAGCTTTATAAAACTGTTGAAGAATATAACTATTTAAAAACAGAATTGTTCAGATGGTAAAAGGGATACAAAAGGTTACTGAAGAAAATAATTTCTTACACATTAGATCTGGGGAAGTGAAAGGTAATGACTCAACGAGACATCAAAACACAAGAAAACAAAGTCCAAAGAATGAAAAGAGGGGCGGCTAGGTAGTGCAGTGGATAGAGCACTGACTCTGGAATCAGGACAATCTGAGTTCAAATCCCTCCTCGGACACTTAATAATTACCTAGCTGTGTGGCCTTGGGCAAGTCACTTAACCCTATTTGCCTTGCAAAAAAAAAACCCCAAAGAAAAAAAAAGAATGAAAAGAAATAGATGAAAATGTAAAACGTTTCATTGGAAACTGACCTAGAAAATAAATTGTGGAGAGATAATTTAAAAATTGTATTACCTGAATTGTCATGATTAAAAAGATCCTTTTCACCATATTTCAAGATATTATTAAGGAAAACTGTCCCAATTATTTCTTGAAAGGAAATAAAAAATGAATTTCTGAATTTCATGTGCAATCATTTTTGTAATTATGTTTTCTTTTGTTTTCTGCTATTCAATTTTTACTTTATTTTTGACCCCCAACTATTCTCTCCCTAAAGAAAGTTTTAAACATGTAACTATATATGTATGTGTGCTTATATGCATAGATATCTATAAATAAACACATATGCACATATATACTTATAAGCATATATGTAAGACTGCACCATGCATATTTCCATTTGTTTTTCTATTGCATGCTATTAGTGACACATAGTATACTTTCCCTATTTTATCTTTTGATTAAATCTACTTTTCCTTTAACTTTATCTGCAATCATGATTACTATTCCTGCTTTTTTATACAATAAATCCTACTCCAACCCTTTATCTTTGTGTATATCTCTCATTTTTATTATGTCACTGAAAGCAACATATTGATGCTGAATACACATTTTTAATTTGTTATCCTTTTCCACTTCCTGAGCAAATTCTTCCCATTTGTATTCTAAGCTTATTCATCAGTGTTTTTTCACTCTATTTACCCTATTCCTCTTCATTCCCCTACATTACTTCCACCTACAATTTTGCCTTCTTAATACCTAACTATCCACTTCTCTGAGTCCCTCCCTTATCCTCTCCTTGATCCTATCTCCTTGCCTTCTTATTTCTTTCTGAAATAATATTTCTTTCTTCTACATTTATTTGTTCTTTCTTTAATCCATTTTTGATGAGAGTAAGGATTCTAGCACTACCTCCGCTCCCATAAGTTGCTTCTGTGTCAATCATGCTTCATTTGTATGAGATAATTACTCCTTTTTAATTTCTCTCTACACAGTTTTATTTTTTAGAATCACCCCTATCATATGCAGCTCAGCACAATCCTTTCTTTCAAACCACACAATGATGATAGTCATAAGAATACTAATAACATTTTTATATATAAGAAGTAAGCAGTTTGACCTTATTGAGTCCCTAATAAGTGGTCTTAAATCTTTACCTTATATTTCTCCTGGATCTTGTATATCAAATTTTCCATTCAATTTTGAAGTTTTGTAACAAATGCATAAAAGTCTTTTAGTTCTTTAAATCTCCTTTTTTATTCAGGATAAGTTACACTTGGTAACAAATCAGATATTTTTCTCTAATGAAATTTAATTTTCTTGCACTATAGTCCTTCAGTGTGATTTACTATGTGGGAGGTCCATTCTTCTTTCAAAAAAAACTGATAAAAACTTCTGGGTTATATGGTAAGAGGAGGTTATCCCTCAGGATTCTAGCACACCTTCATTGTTCATCCCTATAAAGAAAAAGAAAATAGATTGCCTTGTGCCAATCACAGGGCACCATCTCTCTTAATCTTTGCTGGCCAGATACTTGCAGAAGCATTGATATGGTGTTTGCTACCTTGGGAATTCCAGGAGAAATGCCCAGAGCTAAACAGAGGTCTGAACACAACATTTGAAGATCTGACCAAGGCCTTTGATACTGTCAGTGTCAAGGGTTTATGGAAAATTATGTCAAAAATTTGGTTGCCTGGAGAAGTTCATCAGTATTTTGGACCATTTTCACAATACCATGCTTTCCTTGGTTCTGAATAATAGATGCTGTTCTCATGCTTTCCTTGTCACCAAAGGAGTGAAATATATGACTTGGTGCTTGCTCACATGCTTTTTACCATGATGTTCTCAGCCTTGTTGTCAAATGCATTCCATGAGGATGAACACATCATCAAGAGCAGTTACTCAGTGATGTGAATTCTTCAATGTGAAAAGGCTACAAGCCAAGACTAAAGGGGAAGGATTAGTAGTGCACGTTTAATTTCTTTTTAGATGATCACTCAATGCAGCCTTTGAAGCTAAGATGCAGCAAAGTATGGATGAATTCTCTGCTGCTTGTGCTAATTTTGTCTTAAGAATGAACAACTAGAAAACACAGGTGCACCATCAGCCAGTACCACAGCATCCATATATGGAACAATTGGTTACAGTAAATGTAGAAGTTTTGAATATTATGGATAATTTCATTTACCTTGGTGGCATACTTTCCAGGTGTGTACACGTTGATAATAAAGTTGATACATGTATTGCCAAAGTTAGCTCTGGGATTGGGAAGTCCAAAAGGAATGTGAGGAAGACTGACTACCTAACTGAAGGTCTATAGAGCCATTATACTGACTTCATTGTTGATGCCTGTATACCTGGACATCTACCAGTGCCATGCCAGGGAATTGAATTGCTTCCATTATAACTTTCTGAGGAGATTCTGAAGCTCATATGGACAGTAGGAGATACCAGTCACTGAGGTCCTTTCCTGAATTGGTGTACAGTTGGATGGCAAAGTGGATAGAGTTCTGGCCTTGAAATCAAGAGAAAAGGAGCTTGCATCCAGCCTCAGACACTTGACACTTACTATCTGTATAATCTTGGGCATGTCACTGAACCCTGATTGTCTCACATCCAGGCACATCTCCAGTAATTTTGATTCACATCTGACCACTGTACCCAGATGGCTCTTGAGGAGAAAGTGATGCTGGTGACTTAGCACAGCCCTTCCCCTCCCACTCAAATCCAATTCATGTGTTTGTTGTGGTATCACCTCCCCTAATGTCAGGGTCTTCTTTGAGAATGAAGGACAAACATTATCATCATTCCTGAACTAAACTTCCAAATATTCAAACTGTAATACAGAGTGCACAATTCTGATGGGCAGGTCACATTGTTTAATGCCAAAAATACGTATACCTAAAAGACTATTTTATGGAGAACTCATAATGGGCAAGCCCTCACATGCTGGTCAGAAAAGGCAGTACAAGGTCATTCTCAAGATCTCTTTTAAGCACTTTGGAATTGATTGCCTTGAGAGGCAGTTTTACAGGACTACTCAGCAGGGTGAGGATTAATCAAAGAAGGCAGTATTCTCTATGAGCTAAGTAGAATTGTAGTAGCTCAAAAGAACTGTGAAATGTGCAAATTTAGAGAATCTGTTCCAAGTATTCACATGATCTACTTGAGCCCAACCTGTGAAAGAGTATTTCCAGCTCATATTGGTACCTTGACTCTAGCATACTAATGTCATTTTTTTCTTCTTCAAAGAACATTGTCTTCAAAAAGACAATAATCACTAGGTCTTGTGTAATAATTCTTATTGCAGCTCCATGATATCTAAATGTTTTACTTCTTGCTTCCAATATGTTTTCCATAACCTGGGCAGTTTGAAATTTGGTTATGACATTCCTGTAAGTTTTCTTCCTGGATACTTTTTCAGTTGGTGGTTCGTGAATTTTTAAAATTTTTCCTTTGACTTCTTGTTCTGTAACTTCAGAGCAATTTCCTTGATAATTTTTTGTAATATTACAAAACTTTTTTAATCATAATTTTCAGGTAGTCTGACTTTTTAAAATCCCTTTTCCTCAATACATTTCTAGATAAATTGTTTTTTATGACCTATTTCACACTTTCTCCTATTACTCATTTTGATTTTGTTTTATTTCTTGGTGTCATATAGCATCATTGCCTAATTGTAACTTTTAAGGAATTATTTTCTTCCTTAAAGTTTTGATTCTGTGTTTTAAGTTGACTGACTTTCTTTTCATAATTTTCTTGATTTCCTTGGATTGCTCTTATTTTTTTCTGTTGTTTTTGATCTCTTATTTGATTTTTAAAGTTCTTGCTTGGGACAGTTTACCATTTCTCCCTGAAAATAAGTGGCTTTCAAAGCTCCACTATCTTCTTCTCAATATGAACCCGAATCTCTATCCCCTTAATAATTGTCTATGATTGGTTTTTCTCCTTTACTTACTCATTTTTTATCTTGCTTTAGCAGCTATTAATATAACCATGTTCTAGTCCTGAAATGGGAAATAATGTCCCAAGCTTCAGGTCCTTCTTACTGATATCTTCTGAGGTCTGTTCCATTCCTCCCCACTCCTAAGCCACAACTAGGGTCCCTAGCCACACTGGCCTGTAAATGCCCTTGCTTCCTTTAGTTCCTTCAGTGGCTGTAGACTATAGGTGCTCTGGAACTGAAACCAGAGACTGCTCTCCTTCAAGTGCCCACAGTCAGGCTCCCCATCCCTCTGCAACCACACTCAACAAGGTATGTGCTGGCTCCTTTCTTGAAGTCACAGTAGGGGACATATCTGGTCAACACAGCTGTGATTGGTGTTCCTTGGAAGTAGAACTTTCATCTTTTCCTAGTTGGTCTTCTGATCACAGCAATTTGTGAGGGAAAATTTCCTTAAATGGAGGCTGCCTTCCAACTCAGCTGTCCTTAGGGACTCTTACTGATTCCACAGTCTGCTTAGAGATATTTGCACTTTAGTCAGGCTCAACATCTATTCCTGGAGGTCTGGGTCTTTCCTTGAGTCTTCCCAAGTTATCATAGGACGATAATTGCTTTATCTCATCTTTTATTTATTTTTTCTACTCCCTCCGAGGCAATGTTCAATCCTATTTTGTGGAGGAAATTTGGACAGCTGAAAGTTTTTTGCCTTACTTATACCATCTTATTTTCGCCAAGTTCCAGAAGTCCAATCAAGGAGAAAATATTGCAAGTTGTAAGAAAAAGTTCAGGTATCATGGAATCACAGTCAGAATCACAATAGATTTAACAACTTCTACTTTAAAGGATTAAAGGAAAACTTGGAATATGACATTCTGAAAAGCAAGGGAGTTTGAATTACAATCAAGAATTACATACCTAGCAAAACTGAATACAATTCTGCAACGGAAAAATCAATATTCAATAAAATAGAGATCTTCAAAGTATTCTTGATGAAAAGACAGAGCCAAAGAGAAAATTTAACTTTGAAATACAAAATCCAAGAGAAGCATAAAATGGTAAATATGAAAGAGAAATCATAAGGAACTTAGTCAGATTAAACTGTTTACCATCCTAAATGTGAAAATGATACTTGCTATTTCTAAGAACTTTTTTTTATCATTACTAGGGAAGTTAGAAAGAAAATGACAGTTGGAGCTTATGGGTACAAGTTGATTATGAGATGATCTCAAAGAACTTAAAATGCTCTAAGAGAAAGGAGAAGAGAGAAGAATGAGGACAATTATCTCATATAAAAGAGGGTGCAGAAGGGGGAGTGGTGGATGAGACTTCTATTCTCATAGAAATTAGGTCTAAGAGAAAAACACACACAAGCTCGGTTGTATATCAAAAATTTATCTTACTTAATAGGGAAGTAGGAAGGAAGGGGGAGTTAAAATAAAGGAAAGAGATGAAAGGATGATATAAGGCAATGGAAAGAAGCAAAACAAACTTTTGAGGAGGAGGAGGAGGAGGAGGAGGAGGAGGAAGAGAGAGAGAGAGAGAGAGAGAGAGAGAGAGAGAGAGAGAGAGAGAGAGAGAGAGAGAGAACCAAGGAGAACATAGATTAGGTGGAAATGTGAATGAGATGAAATAACCTATAAAATTTATGCAGACAGCTAAATGAATTAGAAATTAGATAGCTAATTAGAAAGCAGATAGATTAATGAATTAGAAACCAAAATCCAATATGGTGTTTACAAAACACATACAGACGACACACACACTTGACACAGAGATACACACCCAGAATAAAAATAAGGGACTGGTGGAGAAGAGCTAAAAAATTTAGCATTCATGATTTCAGAAAAAACAAGTACAGAAATAGACCTAATTAAAAGTGATAAACAGGGACAGTAGTACCAAAGAAAATTTAAGTACTATCAATGCGAAAAATGTATCCACCAAATGATATAGTATCCATATTTTTGAAGGAAATGTTAAATGAGTTTCAAAAAGTAGACAATGAACTAAACTAGTGGTGGACTTCAGTGCTCCAATCTCAGAATTAGCAAAATCTAACCACAAAATAAACAAGAAATACATTAAGGAAATATATAGAATTTTTAAAAAAGTAATATATAATGGACATCTGGAAAAAATGAATGTAAATAGAAAGAAGCATAACTTTTTTCCTTAACTGTAGATGACATTTTACAAAAAAGTAATCATGTATTAGAGCACTAAAAATCCACAAATAAATACAGAAGAGTAAAAAAAATTAATCGTTTTTCTAAGACCATAATATTATAAAATTATATTTAAAAAAGGTAAAAAATAATTTGAAACTAACCTAAAGAATAAATGGGTGAAAGAAGAAATGAGATAAACATTCAATGATTCAGTAAAGATAATAACAACAATGGAACAAAATACCCCAAATTTTTCAGATATGACCAAAGTGGTATTTAGGATAAATTTTTTATCTTTAAATCGTTACATGAATAAAATAGAAAAAGAGCAGATTGAGGTTGCAATTTAAAAAAAAAACTAGAAAATACACAAGTTAAAAATCTCTAAACACCAAATTAAAAGTTCTAAAACTCAAGGGAGAGAGAATCATAAAATTGAAAATAAAAATTAAACTGATAAAATTAGGAGATGATTTTATGAAAAATGCAATAAAAACATAAGAAGCATTGGCTAATTTGATTTACAAAATGAAAAAAGTTACCAGCATCAAAAAGTAAAAGATTGGATCCACCAACAGTAATTAAAACAATTATTTGAAATATTTTACCCAATTATGTCAATGAATCTGATAATTCAAATGAAATGGATGAATACTTACAAAAACTTAAATTGCCCAGACTAATAGAAGGGGAAATATACTACTTAGATTAGGCTATTTTAGAAAATGAATTTGAATGAGCCATCATTCAAAATGAAAAATTTCAAAGGAATAGATAGGTTCCAGAAGTAAATTCCACCAAACATTTAAAGTACAATAAATTCCAGTACTATATAACCTGTCTGGAAAAATAGGTGAAGAAGGAATCCTACCAAATTCTTTTTATGATAGAAATATGGAGCTGATACTTAACCAGGAAGAGCAAAAACAGAGAATGAAAACTATAGATCAATTTCTCTAATGTATATTGATGAAAAAAATTTGAATAAAATATTAACTATCTGAATAAAATATTAACTATTAACATACTTCAAAAAGATCATATATTATGAGCAGGTGAAATTTATACCAGTAACACAGGGCTGGTTCAATATTAGCAAAACTGTCAGCATAAATGACCACATTAATAACCCAAAAAAGAAAATTATATGTTTATCTCAATAAATGAAAAATCTTGTGATGAAATTCAACATTCATTCGTATGAAGAACACTACAAGGCATAGAAATCAAAAGAACTTACCTTAAAATGACATGTAGCATTCATCTAAAAGGGCAGGGCAGCTAGGTGCTGCAGTAGATAGAGTACCCACCCTGGAGTCAGGAGGACCTGAATTCAAATCCGACCTCAGACACTTCATAATTGCCTAGCTGTTATCTGACTGGGTAGGTTACTTAACCCCATTGCTTTTCAAAAAAAAAAATAAAGCAAAAAAAAAATAAAGACATCCCAGTACTGAGAGAGATAAATTAAGGGGGCTCATAATGACAAATATTATTCAATATTGTACTAGAAATGCTAGCAATGAGAGGGAAAAAAAAATCAAAGGAATTACATAGGCAAGGAAGAAATAAAATTATTGCTCTTCAAAGATGATAAGACGGTATCCTTAGAGAATAATCTAAAAAACTAGTTAAAACAGTGAACAACTTCAGCAAAGTAGCAGGATATAAAATAAATCTACATAATTACCAGCATTTCTATATATTTCAAAGCAAGCCCAACAGCAAGAGATACAGATATTGTGTCCAAAATAACTGCGAAAAATATAAAACACTTGCAGAAGGACAACCTAATACACAAACACAGTAACTATATGAACACAATTCCAAAACATTTTTCATTCAAAAAGAGATAAATATAAGTAATTGGAGTAATATTAATTGCTCATAGGTAGACTGAACCAATATAATAAAATGACAATTATACCTAAATTAATTTATTTATTCAATACCATGACAATCAAACTTCCAAAATTATTTTCTAGAGCTAGAAAAAATAATAAAATTAATTTGGAAGAACAAAGGTGAAGAATATCAAGGGAATAAATAAAATAAATGTGAAGGAAGGTTACCAAGAAGTACCAAATCTCAAACTGTATTACAAAGAGGTAATCATCAAAACAATCTGCTGCTGGATAAATGTGGTATGGTGGATAATTGGAATAGATTAGGCACACAGTATAAAGTAGTAAATAGCCATAGTACTCTGATGTTAAACCCCTAAATCAAGCTTTTGGGACAAGAATTTACTAACAAAAATTGCTGGCTAAATTGGAAAGCAACTTGGTAGATATGTATAGAGATACATATCACAACACATACCAAGATAAGATCAAAATTGATATTTTTTTTCTGCTTAAATGCATACTTATTTCCCATTTATTATCTTTTTTCTTTATTATATTATTTTCCCCTGGTTACATGTAAAAGCACTTTTAAACAGTTGTTTTTAAAACTTTGAGTTCCAAATTCTCTCTCTTCCTCCCATCCCTCCCTCTCCTACTCATTAAGAAAGCAAGCAATTTGATATAGGGCATAGATGTTAGGCATGACATTTCCATCAATAGTCTCATTGTGAAAGAAAGCATAGGCACCCCCTATTCTGAAAAAAGGATCATCAGGAAAAATAAAGTTAAAAAAAGTATGCTTCAATATGTATTCAGACACTATCAACTCTTGCTCTGGGGATGGATGGATGCATTCTTCATCATAAGTCTTTCCAAATTCTCTTGGGCCCCTGTAATGCTAAGAGAAGCTAAATCATTCACAGTTGACCATTCTACAACATTGCTGTTATTTTGTACACAATAAATTTCACTTTGCATCAACTCATGAAAATCTTTCCAGGTCTTTCTGAGTATCCTGCTCATCATTTGCCATAATATAATAGCAAATCATCATAATCACATACCACAACTTTTTCAGCCATTCCCAACTGATGAGCATCCCTTCCATTTCCAATTCCTTGCCAACAAAACAGAACCTCTAAAAATCCTTGTACATATAGGTCCTTCTCTGTTTTGTTTTCTATTTCTTTTGGAATAAAAGTCTAGGTCAAAGGCTTTGTATGATTTTATAACCCTTTGGGGCTAGTGCCAAACTACTCTAAAGAATGGTTGAATCCATTCAAAACTCCACCAACAATGCATTAATATCTAGTTTTTTCCTATATCCCTCCAACATTTGTCATTAACCTTTTCTGCCCTAGTAGTCAATCTAGTATGAATAAGGTAATACCTCGGAATTGTTTTAATTTGCATTTCTCTACTCAATGATGAGTTAGAATATTTTTTAAATATGGCTATAGATAGCCATGATAATGTTATCTGAAAACTGTTCAATCTTTGAATCATTTATCAATTCAGTAATGGCTTCCCTGTTTTGTAAATTTGACTCAGTTCTCTGTATGCTTGAGAAACAAAATGAAATCTTTATCAGAGAAACTTGTTTCAAAATTTTTTCAGTAACTATTGCTAACAGTTTTTCTCTCCATACAATTTCCCCATTCATTCTATTCTCTCTCTCCTTTTACCCTGCCCCTCCTCAAAAGTGTTTTTCTCCTGACTATCCCCTCCAATCTACCCTCCCTTTCAACACTTCCCTTTTCTATTAACCACTTCCTTCTCCTACTTTCCTGTAGAGTAAGATAGATTTCTATACTCATTTTAATGTGTATGTTATCCATTTTTGACCCAATCTCATGAGAGTAAGGCTTACTCATTCTCCCTCACTTCCTTTCCCCTCTTCCCCTTCATTGTAAAAATATTTCTTTTATGTGTGATAATTTACCCATTTCCATTTTCCTTCCTTCCTTTCCTTTCCTTCCTTCCCTTTCCCATTTTCTCCCAGTATATTATTTTCATTCTTTTATATTTTTAGATCTTTCCTTAATATTTAACCCACATCTATGTCCTTACTGCCTATGTATACTCCTTCTAACTGCAAATTCATGAGTTATCATTAGCTTCCTTAGTAGAAATATAAACAGTTCAAAATCCCCTTATAATTTCCCTTTCCTGTTTCCCTTTTTCTGCTTCACTTGAGTCTCATATTTGAAGATTAAATTTGATGTTCAATTCTGGTCTTTTTATCAAGAAAGTTTGAAAGTACCTTATTCATCAATATCCATCTTTTCCCCTGAAAAAGTATGCTCAGTTTTACTGGGTAGTTGATTCTTGGTTGTAATTCAAGCTCTTTTGCCTAACAGAAAATCACATCCCAAGTCCTACAATCCTTTAATGTACAAGCTGCTAAATCTTGTGTTATGCTGACTGTGACTATGTAGTACCTGGGTTCTTACTTTCTGGCTGATTGAAATATTTCCTTCTTTACCTTGGAATTCTGGAAGTTGGCTACAATATTCCTTGAAATTTTCATTTTGGGATCTCTTTCAGGAGGTTATTGGTGAATTCTGTTTTACCCTCTAGTTCTACATTATCCGGTAAGTTTTCCTAGAAAATTTCTCAAAAATAGTATCTAGTCTTTTATTTTATGTCATGAATTTCAGGTAATCTAATTATTTTTAGATTTTCTCTCCTGATTCTATTTTCTACTTTAGTTGATTTTCCTATGAGAAGTTCTCATTGTCTTTTTTTTTTAGATTTTTTCAAGGCAATGGGGTTAAGTGCCTTGCCCAAGGCCACAGGGCTAGGTAATTATTAAGTGTCTGAGGTTGGATTTGAACTCAGGTACTCCTGACTCCAAGGCCAGCGCTCTATTCACTGCACCACCTAGCTGCCCCTTCTCATTGTCTTTTTAAAAAAATTTCTTTGTTTTTTTTTGTCTCTTGATTTCTCATAATTTTGTTATCTTCCATTTGTTCAATATTAAGTTTTTTTTGCTTTTTGCAAGGCTGTGTAGTTCAGTGACTTACCAAGGTCACAAAACTAAGTAATTATTAAGTATCTGAGCTAGGATTTGAACTCAGGTCCTCCTGACTCCAGTGTTGGTGCTCTATCCACTGTGCCACTAGCCACCCTCAATTGTAATTTTTAAGAAATTATTTTTTCAGTTAATTTTTGTATCTTCTTTCCCATCTGACCAATTCTACTTTTTTTTTTAGTTTTTGCAAGGCAATGGGGTTAAGTGGCTTGCCCAACGTCACACAGCTAGGAAATTGTTAAGTGTCTGAGGCCGGATTTGAACTCAGGTACTCCTGACTACAGGGACGGTGCTCTATCCACTAAGCCACCTAGCTGCCCCCCAATTATACTTTTTAAGTTTTTTCATTTAGTGAATTTGTGTGCCTCTTCCATTTTCATCAATTTGGCTTTTTTCAAAGCATTCTTCTCCTCATTGCATTTTTTGGACATCTTTTAACAGTTGACCTAATCTGGCTTTTAAGGTGTCATTTTCTTCATTGTATTTTTGTGTCCCCATTACCAAACTGATGACTCATTTTTCAAAATATTCTTGTATTACTCTCAATTCTTTTCCCATTTTTTTCTCTACCTCTCTTACTTGATATTTTACAAAATGATAAACTACTTGTCAGCATTGAAGCTTCAATTTTCATCAGGGAAAAGAAAAGTTTGTTATTTGATAATTTATGATAAAATGTTCAAATTTGCAAAGGAGTAATTTTTTTGAGTAATGTTAATGGAGTAAAGAAAACTTTTCTAGATGGATTGAGATAGGATTGGAAAATCAAGATATGAGAAATGAAAAAGTAGTAAGGGAAGTAATAATCTAATAACAAATGTAGATAGTTTTGAGGGACTCTAATCAAAGTTTTATGGAAGAAAGAAAGGTAAGTATAATTGATGATGATGATGATGATGATGATGATGATGATGATGATGATGATGCTTGTCCTTCATTCTCAAAGCACACCATAGTACCAGGGAAATGATGTTAGGACAAGCTTGTAAACTGGATTTCAGTGAGGGCATGCTGTGCTAAGTCATCAGTTTCACTTTCTCCCCAGAGCTACCTGGTCCAATGGTCAGACATGGATCAGGATAATTGATGACTATTGGGATGAAAACTTGATTAGAAGAAAATGAGTAAGCATTTGGATTTTCCAAGGAATAAGATGAGAAAACTGGCAATTTTCTCATCTTTGTATCTATCAACATATCCACATAAGTCAAAAGCAAAATATACATAGTGATGTCATTTTAGGGGTGGCTAGGTGGCATAGTGGATAAAGCACTGGCCCTGGAGTCAGGAGTACCTGGGTTCAAATACGGTTTCAGACACTTGGTAATTGCCTAGCTGTGTGGCCTTGGGCAAGCCACTTAACCCTGTTTGCCTTACAAAAAAAGTAAAATATAATATTTTCAGATGTGACAGCAACACAGCAAAAAGTAATTCAGTATGCTCACATTTGATTTGTACCAGACATGCATAAATGGTTCAATATTAGGTAAATACCAATACAATAGACCATATCATTTATAAGCACAATAAGATAATATTTCATTAGCAGTAGGAAAATTTTTGATTAAATACAATACTCATTTCTGTCAGAACTATAGAAACCACAGGAATAAGATTAAAAAACTATGTCTGAATATCCCTATTGGAAGTAAATACAAAAATTAAATACAGTGTAAGCAAAGAGATCACTCAGATATAAAAAAGATATTATACACTATGACTAGATTGAATTTATAGCATTGTTGCAGGATTCCATCTATATTTTTTAAACTATTAACAAAAGGGACCATATAAATAAGAATCCCCAAAATCATATTTTTTCAATAGAAGTAGGAAAAGCTTTTGATGAAATATAAATCACATTTGTTAAAAACTCTGGAAAAATAGTAATAAAGGGATCTTACTTATTGTTATAAGCAGTATCAATCTAAAAATAAGAGTCGTCATTTTATATAATGGACATAAACTAAAAACATTTTCAATACTATTATGTGGTATGGTTTATACAATGTTAGCTATAGAAGTAGGAAAAAATATATGGGGGGGGAGCCAAGATGGAGACAAGAGAGGATTGTGTCTTAGGTGCTCTCTCATAAAACTTATAAACTAAGGACTCAAACTAAATTTTTGAGAGACAGAACCCACAGGGTGATCCAGTGAGGCAGTTCTCCTACTCAGGGTAACCTGGAAAAGAGCAGAAAGGCTCTGCTCCCTGGGGTGGGAGGGGCGGCCTGCCAGAGGGGTGGCACATGAGAGCAAAACAACTTCAGCCTCCCAGAGGCAGCCCCAGGGTGCTGGGAGCCATGGCTCCCAGCAGCAGGGGAGTTTCCTGACCTACACCCCAGGGAGCACCTGGCACAGCTTGGGGGATCAGCGGGGGACCTCTGCCAGAGCAAGCATGTGAAGCCCAGCCCTCAGGACACACAGCAAGCAGGGAGGCCAAGGTAGTACAAATCCAGGAAACAGAAGCAGGTGGAGCTGGTAAGCAAGAGCCCCCAGGGCATGAGCCCATTGAGCTGAGGGAGCGGAGTGAAGAGAGATTGCCTAGCTCTGTCCTCTGCCCCTGGAACTGAATGCTGGAGTTCTGACCACATTCAGATCCTGATTGCAGTCTAGGCCCCTCTCAATAGAACAGCAGTCTCTCCCCCACCCCCACCTCAGCCCCGTGGCGGGGAGGGGGAGCTTATGGTCATTCACAGACCATGAGGGACAACAGAGTCTCACACACTAAGATCCTTGTGGGAGTGTCCCAAAAGCTCAGGAAGCACCTCAAAACCAGGCTTAGGCTTGGAAAATGAGCAAGCAGACAAAAAAGAGGAACACCATTAAGAAATATTTTGCCTATGTGCCCAAGAAGGATCAGAATACTCAGTCTGAAGATGAGGAAGCACAAGATTCTGTATCTAAAGACTCCAAGAAAAACAGAAATTGGGCTCAGGTCATGACAGAGCTCAAAAAAGACTTTGAAAATCAAATGAGGGAGTTAAAAGAAAAACTGGGAAAAGAAATGAGAGAGATGCAGGAAAAATATGAAAATGAAGTCAGCAGCCTAGTTAAGGTAATCCAAAAAAATGCTGAAGAAAATAGCCTACTAAAAACCAGCTTAGGTCAAAGGGATAAAACAGTACAAAAAGTTATTGAGGAGAAGAATGCTTTAAAAAGCAGAATTGGCCAGATGGAAAAAGAGATAAGAAAGCTCTCTGAGGAAAATAAATCCTTCAGACAAAGAATAGAACTCAGGGAGATGGCTGAATTTATGAGAAATCAGGACTCAATACTTCAAAACCAAAAGAATGAAAAATTAGAAGAAAATGTGAAACATCTCATTGAAAAAACAACTGATATGGAAAACAGATTTGGGAAAGATAATTTAAAAATTATTGGAATACCTGAAAATCATGATCAGGAAAAGAGCCTTGACATCATTTTCAAAGAATTACTACAGGAAAATTACCCTGATATCCTAGGAGCAGAGGGAAAAATAGAAATGGAGAGAATCCACTGATCTCCCTGAGAAAGAGATCCCAAAATACCAACCCCCAGGGAATATTATAGCCAAGTTCCAGAACTCTGAAGTCAAAGAGAAAATATTACAAGCAGCCAGAAGGACACAATTCAAATATCATGGAGCTGCAATCAGGATCTCACAGGACTTAGCAGCAACTACATGAAAAGCTTGTAGGGCTTGGAATATAATATACTGGAAGGCAAAAGAGCTTAGAATGCAACCGAGAATCAACTACACAGCAAAACCGAACATCCTCTTCCAGGGAAAAAGATGGACTTTCAGTGAACCAGGGAATTTCAAATGTTCCTGTTGGAATGCCCAGAGCTGAACAGAAGGTTTGATCTTCAAATACAGGACTCAGGTGAAGCATAGAGATTGGAGGAGAAGGGAAAAATATGAGGGACTTAATGATGATGGACTGCATGTATTCCTGCATAGCAAAATGATACTGATAATACTCATATGAACCTTCTCAATTAACAGAGCAGGTAGAAGGAGCTTTTATAGATGAAGCACAGGAGAAAGCTGAATTTGAAGATAAAATATGGTGTAAAAATGGAGTCAATAGAATAAAGGGAAATGTAATGGGAGAAAGAAAAAGGAGAGGGGGAATAGGCCAAGATATTTCATATAACAAGATTTTTCTTTATTACAATGAGCTATTGCAATGATATGGAAGGGGGGAAGGCAAGGGGGAGTAGGGAATCTTTGCTCTCATCAGAGGTGGCTAGGAGAGGAAACAGCAGATATACTCAATGGGGTATAGGCATCTGGAGTAAGAAGGAGGGGGCACAAGGGGAAGGGGTGGGGATGTCAATGAAGGAGAAGAGGATGGACCAAGGGGGGAGAGTGGTCAGATATAACACATTTTCTTTTTTTACTTCCTGCAAAGGGCTGGGATTGGATGGCCTGTTTGGGACTATAGGACCAGGTAGATGCTGGGCCTAAGGGGTGGTATGGGGCCTCAGGGCCTCTTGGCCCCAGGGCCAGGGATCTTTCTGCTGTGCCACTCAGCTACCCTACAGCAGAGTCAGAGTGAATGGAGAGAGCAAATATAGTACATGGTAGTGGAGAAGTAAGAAAGGAGGGAGTTGCGATCAGCAATGGCAACGGTAGAATATGGAAGTAAATTTTGTGATGGACTTATCCTAAAGAATGTGATCCACCTGCAACAGATCTGGTGGTGTTGGAGCACAGACTGAAACACATTTTTTATTAATATTATTTTTTTGGGGGGGTGCAGGGCAAATGGGTCTGGGTGGCCTTCCTGTGGCTGCATAGCAGGGTGATTTTTGGGTGTCTGAGGCTGGATTTGGACCCGAGTGCTCCTGGCTCAAGGGCCTGTGCTCTGTCTGCCACCCAGCTGCCCCTACTATTATTACTATTTTATTTTATTTTGTTTCTTTTTTTTTGTTTTGTTTTTTGCAGGGCAGTGGGGTTGGGGTGGCTTGCATGTCACACAGCTGGGTGATTGTTGGGTGTACGGGGCTGGATATGGGCTTGGGTGCTCCTGGCTTCAGGGCTGGTGCTCTGTCCACTGTGCCACCTGGCCATACCTACAATTATTACAATTATGTTTTTTAATTTTAATTTTTTTCTCTCCACTTTACTTTATCACTCAAGTGAGTCTATATTTTTTGGTGGAGCATGTATTTTGTTTACTCTTAAATAAGAATATTTTATTAATGTATAAAAACACTATTTGTACAAAATGAGAAGAAATAAATATTAAATTTAAAAAATATATTCTGGGACTATGTAGAATTAAAGAGAAAAAAATTTTAGATGCTATGATTGTTAACTTATAGAATCATGGAGCAAATAAATTGTGTTAAAATTAGTATTTTAAGCAAAATAGTAACACATGCAGGAATTAGATGAATATATTCAAAATAGTTCTGAAGAAAATGAAGATTAAAATGATATGGAAACATTAACCTGATCATTGTTCAGCTAATCCAATACAGTAAAATGACAGTACTACTTTAATTAATTTATGTGGAGTAAATGGAGTCAATAGAATAAAGGGAAATGTAATGGGAAAATGAAAAGGAGAGGGGGAATAGGCCAAGATATTTCATATAACAAGATTTTTCTTTATTACAATGAGTCAATCTATGTCAATCAATTCTATCAATCAAACTTTTGAGGAAATGATTGAAAGAATACTAAATTCATTTGAAAGAAGAAAATATCAAGAATCTTAAGGAAAATTAATGACAGTTATGAAGGAAGGAAATCTAGTAGCACTATCTCTCAAGTGAAAAAAATGACAATTAAAATATTTTGATGCTGGCTAAAAATGGAGAGATCTCTCTATGGAACATATTAGTTGTGTAACACAGTGAAGTAAATCAACCAAATATAATTTTATAAACCCAAAGACCCTAGTTACTAGGGTGATCTCATCAATTGACAAATATTGGTGGGACAACTAGAAAGCAGTTTGGCAAAATTAAAAAAAAGTTTTGGCACAAATAAAATAAATGCAACTAATATAAGAAAAATTAATTGAAGAAAAATCTTAACAACACACACACACCTCTGTTAAGTGTCTCATTACAAAGCTATATAAGGCATCAGATCAAATTTAAGAGAGTAAGAGTTACTTCTTATTTCATGAATGGACAAGGGATAAGAAAGAAATCTAAAATATCAATAACCATAAAAATTCTCTCAACTGCTACTAACAAGAGAAATATACAGTGTTAATTTCATATTCCATTTCATACTTGTCAGATAGGCAAAGTTTAAAAAATGACAAATTTTAGAGATATGGCAAGGAAATACAAAAAATAAATTACTTTTGATAGAGCTTGAATTGGTCTAGTATTCTGGAATTCAATTGAAAATGATGCCAGATGGTGACTAAACTGTGTAATTATACCATTGCTAGTCCTATATCCCCAAGAAAATCAAAGGAAAAATAAAAGGAGTTAACTAAATGTGAATATAAATGTAGTTCATATGCACAAAAAAGAGATGATGCAGTTGTTATTCATACAATTACATATATACTATATTATTTATATATAATATACACACATAAATATATGATTACATATACAAAAGAAATTATAAACACACATACAAATCTATATACACATAAATATCTAGATGCATAAATGCCTATATTTATAATCATACATAATTCTAAGCACATATACATTTATTGTATTTATATACATATTTCATTTTTAATACATATTTCATTTATTACTTCAACTGTTTCAAGTGTGTCTCATGAAGCCATATTGAATTTAAAGATACTGGAGTGGATCATCATTTCCTTCTCTAGATTATTTTACAGATGAGGACATTGAGACAAACAGGATTAAGGGACTAACTCAGGATCACATAGCTAATAAAAGTCTGAGACCCAATTTGAAGTGAGTAAGATAAGTTTTCCTGACTCCAGTTTGCCATTATATCCATGTGTCTTCACCCCCCCCCCATTTTATAGTTGAGAATACTAAGATAGTCAGAGGTAAGTTCTACTGTTAACTCAGTTATTCCTGAATAACTAGTGTTCTAGCCATTAGCCCCATTTAACTGCTGATTTATATGAATAATCTTTTTAGATGAATATTTTGACAGGTATTTCTCCTCAAAACAACAGGCTCACACTAGGTCTCATCCTGTTACTCCTCCATTTACTTGACTCTGACTTTAGAGGTAGATTATATAATTGGCTCTTTTTCAATAACTGTACATTTCGTGATGGATTGTAATGCAGGAAATAAGATTTGATTTGATTCCTTGTCCAACAAGATTACCATAATTCACATGAGTGGGCAAAGGTAGGAGGGGATAAAACTGAAATCTAGAAGACTAATTTTTAACATGAGACCCACTTTTCTGAGATGTTATGAATATAGAAGCTCCAGGTCTTTCTGTCTTCTTTTCTCAGCTCTGACTCCATGAACCATCACAGAACTCAGTCTCCTGCTGTACAGAATCAGTCAAATGTTGAGTTCAGGATGGGGTAAAGGAAAATCTTTCCCAATTTTCTTCATTATTTAATATCATAGCCAAATGAAGGAAAAGTATAAGTGGTATGAGTCTCTCTTGGACTGGAATACTCAAGTGTGACAATCATTTAGATTTTCCATTTTTTTTCCCTTTAGGTTGTTTGTCTCTCAAAGCTTCCTTTCAAGAAATAAAGAACATGTCTACTAGTGATAATTACTTTGGGATTATAATACTCTTTCAGACTGGAATTGGGGTTCCAACAAAGTTCTTTGTTCTACTACTTTATTCCTTCAATTTCTTTAGTGGCCATAGAATGAAATCTGTACATTTGATTTTTACCCAGATTAACTTTGCCAATCTCATGATGTTCCTTAGTAAAGGACCAGATATACTGATAAACATGGGGCTGGAGAATTTCTTGAATGATGCTAGGTATAAACTTTTCAACCATTTTTACAAATTTGCCCTAGCACTTTCAATTTGCTTCATCTGCTACTCTTCTACCTTTCAGGCCATCATCATCAGTTCTAGGCTGAGAAAATTCAAACCCTGGGTCCTACATCATATCATTCATGCTTGTCTTTTCATCTGTATCTTCAATCTATTTGTAGAAATTCCTATGATTTTTTCCTATGCCAGGTTCAAGACACCTGAAGAATTATGAGTTTAATTTTGGATATTGTTCTCTTGAAAGAGATATAACTCATTTCCTGGGTGACTACTCTTAGAAATATGTTCATTTATATTTGTATAATTTGGTTGTGTTGTTACATATGCTATACAGACACCACAGAAATTACATATAATTTGTAGCAGCAGCATCTTGGTCAAGACCTCCCCTGTAGTCAGAGCCACCCAAATCACCTTGCTGCTGGTGAGTCTCTTTGTCTTCTTTTACTCAATCATTTCTTTGTGTTCACTTTTTCTCACCTATTTATATCAACAGCACTTCTGCCTGCATGTTGCCTATATGTACCATTCAGTCTCTATGTTTTCCAACTTAGTCCCCTTGTATCCAATCCTGGGGATCCTGGAAATCTCTTAGTTTCTGGTCAGGGAAAAACACCTTTCCAAATTCAAAAGTGATTTTCTAAAGCACATCACTGGTCATGAAACTTTTCTATATATTTTATTTTAGTGGCTTTTTATCACTTCAGAAAAAGGGAACCAAGACGGCAGAGTGAAAGCATCAACTCAGTTGAAATCTCTAAACAGTCACTCTTCAGACTACTTTAAAATAATGCTTCAGATAAAATTCAAGTCAGAGAGTCAATGAAATATTGAAGTAAGACATTTTTCCAGTAGAAGGACAACTTAGAAAGGCAGCAGCAGGAGTCTATGACACTGCAGGGATAGGCAGCCTAGACAGCCGTACATAAGCAACAAGGTCAAGCAGCAGGGTTTAGATGCAGCTGCTATAACAGCAGAAGGACCTTGGGAACCTCTCAGGTCACAGATTAAGTGGGGAGGTCAAAGAAATAGAAAGAAACTACAGGGGACCATTTTTTGACAGTAGGTGCTGAACTCTGCTGTGTCGACCATATACACAGAGCATCAAGGGGTCTAGTCACAGTTCCAGGGTGGACATGAGTGCTTATGGACACTTTCGAAGAAGCAAGGACCTTAATCTTAGTTTCAGGACAGAAAAAAACACCAGCAATTGTGACTGCTAGAGAAGAGAAGAGCCAGTCACAGTTCCAGGTCCAAGAGGAATCCCAGTTCCAGTAGCAAGAAGTCTCTTCCTAGGTAAAAACAAGAATACAAGCTGGGTACACAGAAAACAGACTTCTTAGATCATACCACCTTGGAAGCACTGAAAACTTACAGAGACTAAATTAGCTCTGAAAGTGGCAGCACAAAAACCTGAACCTTGGGACAGTACCCCCTGAACACCAGAAGCAGAGTCCTATTTTAGCATGAAATTACAAGTCAATAAATAAGATGGAAAAATGAAAAACAACAAACAAATCTTTCCATAAAAAGTTATTATGGGGATAGGGAAGATCAAGACACAAATAAGACTACAATGACAAACAACTATATACAAAACTCAAAAGAAAATTGTGAAATGAACTCAAAATGGATTTCACCTATCTTCATTCATTTTATCTATCAAATAAGAGAGAGATAAAGGGAAAATTGGGAGAATTAATGAGAAAAATGCAATGAAATTATGAAAGGAGAGAACATAGCTTTGTAAAAATTTTGGAGAAGAGCAACTAAAAACCAGAATTAATCAAATGGCAAAAGAAGAAAATAATTTCTTAAAAATTGTATTTGAGTACATGGAAGCTAATGACCCCATGAGACATTAAGACATAATAAAACAAGGTCCAATGAATGAAAAACAATAGAAGAAAATATGAAATGTCCCATTGGAAAAAATAACAGACCTAGAAAATAGACTGAGGGAGGTGAGATAATTTCATAATTGGACTACCTGAAAGCCATGATTTTAAAAAAAGAGCCTAAACATCACACTTCAAGAAATTACCAGGGAAAACTGCTCAAATATGCTAGAAATACAGCATATCAATTATCTATTGAAAAGGAGTCAAAAATTAACTCTCAAGAATTTTTTAGATACTCTATTTTATGAATTTCATGATAATTTTATTACAAATTTAAAAGAAATAGCAAGTTGGACATTAATAGCTTTGTAATTTCATGAGTAATCATTTTTGTCAATTGTACTGTTAAGATAAATGTTTCTGAGATTCCTTAAATCAGAATAAAATAAAGAAAATTTTTATAAAAAGGCATCTGGAGGATGGCCTTCATTCTGTTGAGTATGCACTTTGCAGAGAATATATAAAAGCATTGGTCAAGAGTTTCACAAGAGAAGTTCAAAGACAGGAAAACATCACTAGACTGAATCAGAGGACATTAGTGCAAGTCCCAGCCCTTCCTCTTTCTATCTGTATGGCTGAGTTAATTAACTTCCCCGTACCAATTCCCTCATCTGTTGTTGCTGTTGTTTTTTGGTAAAGTTTTTTGTTCATCTTAAATTGAAATAGGAAATGTTAAAGAAAAAAGGAATATTTCTATGTACATAGCAGCACATAAAACAGTACTGAATTAAAGCAATTATCTACAAGAAAACCACATAAAAATAATTTTTAAAGCTATTATGATTACTACTGTTTTTTTTATACAATAATTTCTACTTCTACTTTTATTTTATCTTTGTGTTTCTCTCATTTTTATTGTAACCTGAAAACAACATATTGTTGAATTCAGAATTTTGATTTATTCGTTTCCATTTTATGAAGCAAATTCTGTCCATTTTTGGCTATTGCTATAATCACTTGTGTATTTTCTTCCAACCTATTTTTTCACTATTACTCCTCACTCCTCTACATTACTTCTACCTGCTACCTTGCCTTCTTATTCCTTAACCTACCTACCTCTCTGAGTCCCCCTTATCCTCTCCCTGACCCTATCTCCTTGCCTTTTTATTTCTTTCTGAAATTAGAAGGTTTTTAGACCTTTCTGCATATATTTATTGTAAGGATTCCAGCATTACCCCCCCCCAACTTGTTCCTTCTATTTCAGTTCTTCCTTTCTTGTCTCATTTGTATGAGATAATTATTCCTTTTTTTATCTTTCTCTACACAGTTCTTTTTTAGAATCACCACATCAGGTGCAACTCAACCAAGGACTTTTTTTCAAACTACCCAAACAATGATGGCAGTCATAAGAGTACTGATTACATTTTCATATATAAAAGTAAGCAGTTGGATCTTATTGAGTCCCTTATAAGGTCTTTAATCTCTGTATTTCTCCTGGACTCTTATGTGCCAAATTTTCTAGTAAGTTCTGCTGTTTTGTCACAAATACATGAAAGTCTTTGTGTCCTTTAAATGTCTTCTTTTCATTCAAGATTACACATAAGTTTTCTGGGTAAGTTATGCTTATTTTTTACTTCATGAAATTTAGTATTTTAGGAACAATGAACCTTCAATGTAGTAACTGCTAGATCTTGTGTTCCATGCTGAAATCTTTGATGGTTTACCTCAGGAAAATAGATCGATCCCTCCCTAGTTAAGGTTTCAATTAAAGAAGAGGCTCTGAACACTATTAGACTCCTTTCCTGTGGCAAATCACTTGGTGCTGATTCTACTTCAGCTGAGACTAGGTGGGTGGGGTCCATTGCTTATACAAAAAATGAGTGAAATTTTCTGGGTTATATGACAAGAGTAGGTTATCCCCCAGGATTCAAAGACTCCTCTATTGTCCATTTCAATAAAGGTCAAAATAGATTGCCTTGTGCCAGTCACAGGGCAGTCTCTCTCTCTCAATCATAGCTGGCAAGACTTGCCAGTGTCCTTCTTTATAGGCTAATCCTTTTCTTGGAAGATCATTATCTACCTGAGAGCCTGTGCAGCTTCACTGAGGAACGATTGCTATGGTATTTGCTGCCTGTCAACTCGAGAATAAACATCTGCAGCAGAACAGAGGACCCTGTCAGTGTCAAAAGATTATGGAATGTTATGCTAAAAATTGCTTGGTGAAGTTCATCAATATTGTATGCCATTTTCATGATAGCTTGCGTTCCTGGGTTCTGAATAATAGAAGATGCTCTCATGCTTTCCCAGTCACCAAAGGAGTGAAATAAGGCTGAGTGCCTGCCCCCATGCTTTTTAGCATAATGTTTTCAATTGTCATCAAATGTCACTCCATGAGGATGAAAACAGAATCAAGGCTAGCTCTTGCACTGTTTAGTAAATTCTTCAACTTAAAAATTGTTGAAAAATTGTAGATAATTGAGAGAGAAAAATGAACTAGAATTAAGAAATATTTAGGAAATAATTCTAATAAATAGTGGGATGTAATTTTATATTTTATATATATCTTCAATATACATGTAAATATTGTATATAAGAATTATATATATACATAAATGCTTATATATACATATACATATACACATATATAAAATTTGTTTTCATATTGTATTCACCATTAGACTATGAGCTGCTCAAGAGGAGGGCTTATTTTTTGCCTTTCTTTGTATCCACAGTATTTAGCAACATACTTGAAATTTAATAAAGACTTATAAACCTATTTACTTAAAACTTATTGATGGACTGACAATTCAAGAGAGTACCACTAACACCAAAACATCATGCAAATTCAAAATAGAAGTGCAAATATCAAGTGGTTGTTTATGATACTATTGTTCAGAAGTCCAAAGATTATCTTTTAAAGAGGTAAAGAATGTGTATTATAGAAAGCACACCTGAATATTCAAGGTGATATTTTGCTATATCTGATGACAAGATGAGCTGCTACTGGTTGGAGAACCTGAAGAAAAGTGTATGGAGATTTTATTTGCATATTGCTTTCTAAAAACGGATCAATTTATACCTCCATGTTGGAGCTGCCTCTGTGTACAATAATCAAGCTGCCATTTAACTGGCAGTGAAGCAGGTAGGTATGAGCAAAGAAAAAGTGGGATTCCATCCAATTTAGCCAATGAGGAATGGATTTTTCTGAGTTTCCTTCAAACTTGCTGCCTCCGTTCACTGGTGGGAGATATGAAATGTATTTTTTTAATTCCTCAAAAAGACTTCAACGAAAACTGAACTAAGATAGGGATTTTGCCATTGGGGGGATAGTCTACATTGTTTATGAGGAATAATTCTGTTTTTATGCCCTTTGTATTCAATTTGAATAAAAGCTTTATAAAGCAATGTCATTGATGGAGACACTGCCTTTTTTCAGTTTCATGTCTTGGGTTAAAACAATTACCTGACTTTGGGAATTTGGGGAAAATTGTAACTAAGGAGGATGACATAATCTTGAGCTTTATTAGGTGTCACAGCAAGCAGACAAACAAATGTACATACCGACATGCTGTACAGCAATATGAACAAACAGCGGTTTGTTCTCATTTTCAAGAAACTTTCCACAGCTTGACGGTGACATGTTGGGGAGGGAATATACTCAAAATTGTGATTCAGGTGGCAAAATCCTATACCTTAAGAAAAGCTTTGTTTGAGAACAAGGAACCAGTACTAAATGTAAAAAGGGACAATTTAATCAAACTCAGAAATCATAGAAAACTGATATAAGACTTGGGTGAATCTTGTATCCGGGGAGTTTCTTTATGAGGACCACAAAGCAATGGAAAAATGTAACAGTAACTGTTTAAGGCAACAGAAGGAGGCTGGTTCAACGTCCTTGAAATCTATTCAGTTCTTCCAATCAAATTTTTGCAAGTCTTATCTGGCTAACAAAGAGTTAAGAGTTGAAAAGTACAAACAATTGAGTTAACCTACATGTTTTCATGGGAATTTTAATTTCTTGTTCTAAGTGACTTCATATTGAAATCTTATCATTACATTTACATCAAACAATAATTTAATATGAAGATTATAAAGTTTACAGTCATCACAAGGGATTGATAGAATGATCAGCTCATAGCATCATAGATCTACAGATCAAAGGTACCTCAGAAGCCAAATCCAGCCTTTACTTTTTACACAGGAGAAAACAGTTCCAACAAAGCACTAAATTATCACATTATATTTATAAGCCAGAATTTCTTCACTTCTGGAGTGCAGTTATGATGGTGAAATAATAGGAAGTAATACAGGTGAGCTCCCCTCCAACAAAACTTTTCTTAACAAGTCTAGGAAAATGTACCAGAATGAATCCTGATGGTAAAAACTACAGTGACAAGTCAATTATCTAGCCCTTCTAAGCAAATGGAGACAGACAGAAAGCTCTTGGGACATTAGGGATACTACTGTTAGGTCACAATCATTTCTATACCCAAAGCATGAGGAAGTCCAGATTCATACAAGGGTACTTCTAAACATAGACACAGACACAGACACACACGCACACACACACACACAAAGACACACAAACAGACAAGGATAACTAGCAGCTTTGTTGCCTACTATCCAATTCTGAGTTATAGATCCAGGGAAGATTGAGAAAGGAACCTAGGGGGGCAGCTAGGTGGCATAGTGGATAAAGCCTCGGCCCTGGAGTCAGGAGTACCTGGGTTCAAATCCAGTCTCAGACACTTAATAATTACCTAGTTGTGTGGCCTTGGCCTTGCAAAAAAAAAAAACAACTAAAAAAAAAAAAGAAAGGAACCTAAACCAGTAGTGAAATTTTTAGGTATGGAGTCTATGAACAGTGTACCAAGAAAGGAGGAAATATATGTAAGCAAACAATAGCAGCAGTATGACTTGGTTCCCAGAAGCAGTGTGGGATCTCAGATCCACCATCTTCCCTCGTTTGCAGACGAATAACCAGGGAGGAATCCTGGACCAAAGGGGACCCTAATTTTGTGCCTCTGAATCAACAGAGCTTTCCAGTTTGCTGAGTGGTCTGGGTCCAACAGCCTTCCACTGTTGCTCAGTAGCAAACCAAGGTTAAGTACCTGCAGATCTCAAATAGGGATGGGGTCAGGGAGGTAGCAATCAGACTTTGTCCTGTAACAGAACCCTTTATGAACACTGAAATTGTGCAAGTCTTCATCCTGTCCTTGAGATCCTAGAATAAGACAACAATTTCACCAAAAAAAAACCCCCAACAGAACTAGCTGGGACTTTCTCTTCAGAAGTGCTGAAGTCATGAAGTAGGTTAAAAATCTGAGGAAGCCAAAATGAATTCTACCACAAAGAGTTATTACAGTGTCAGGGAATTTCGAGATTTAAATCCAAAAGAAGGCAATTACTGTAAAATATCTTAAAGAAAAACCTCATGGTAGAAAAATAGGGCTTGGGCACAAAATTCAACAGAAATTCTAAAAGAGAAAAACTGTTTCTTGAAGAGTTTATTTAAATTTTTTTTAATTTTTATTAAAGATATTATTTGAGTTTTAGTTTTCCCCCAATCTTGCTTCCTTCCCCCCCCCACCCCACAGATAGTCTTTACTTTGTTTCCATGTTTTACCTCGATCCAAATTGGGTGTGATGAGAGAGAAATCATATCCTTAAAGAGAACAGAATTCTCAGAGGTAACCAGATCAAACCATAAGACATCTGGGTTTTTTTCCAAATTAAAGGGAATAGTCCTTGTACTTTCTTCAAACTCCACAGCTCCTTATCTGGATACAGATGGTACTCTCCTTTGCAGACAGCCAAAAATTGTTCCCAATTGTTGCACTGATGGAATGAGCAAGTCCTTCAAGGTTGAACATCACTCCCATGTTGCTGTTAGGGTGTACAGTGTTTTTCTGGTTCTGCTCATCTCACTCAGCATCAGTTCATGCAAATCCCTCCAGGTTTCCCTGAAATCCCGTCCCTCCTGGTTTCTAATAGAACAATAGTGTTCCATGACATACATATACCACAGTTTGCTAAACCATTCCCCAATTGAAGGACATTTACTGGATTTCCAATTCTTTGCCACCACAAACAGGGCTGCTATAAATATTTTTGTACAAGTAATGTTTTTACCCTTTCTCCTCATCTCTTCAGGGTATAGACCCAGTAGTGGTATCTCTGGGTCAAAGGGTATGCACATTTTTGTTGCCCTTTGGGCATAGTTCCAAATAGCTCTCCAGAAGGGTTGGATGAGTTCACAGCTCCACCAACAGTGTAATAGTGTCCCAGATTTCCCACAACCCTTCCAACAATGATCATTATCCTTCCTGGTCATATTGACCAATCTGAGAGGTGTGAGGTGGTACCTCAGAGAAGCTTTAATTTGCATTTCTCTAATAATTAATGATTTAGAGCATTTTTTCATATGGCTATGGATTGCTTTGATCTCCTCATCTGTAAATTGCCTTTGCATATCCTTTGACCATTTTTCAATTGGGGAATGGCTTTTTGTTTTAAAAATATGACTCAGTTCTCTGTATATTTTAGAAATGAGTCCTTTGTCAGAATCATTAGTTGTAAAGATTGTTTCCCAATTTACTACTTTCTTTTGATCTTGATTACATTGTTTTTATCTGTGCAAAAACTTTTTAATTTAATGTAATCAAAATCATCTAATTGGTTTTTAGTGATGTTCTCCAACTCTTCCTTAGTCATAAATTGTTCCCCTTTCCATATATCTGACAGGTAGACTAGTCCTTGATCTTTTAATTTGCTTATAGTATTGTTTTTTATGTCTATGTCCTGTAACCATTTGGATATTATCTTGGTAAAGGGTGCGAGGTGTTGGTCTAATCTAAGTTTCTTCCATACTAACTTCCAATTATCCCAGCAGTTTTTATCAAAGAGGGAGTTTTTATCCAGGTGGCCTGACTCTTTGGGTTTATCAAACAGCAGATTACTATAATCCTCTCCTGCTTTTACACCTAGTCTATTCCACTGGTCCACCACTCTAGTTCTTAGCCAATACCAAACAGTTTTGATGACTGATGCTTTATAATATAATTTTAGATCTGGTAGTGCTAAGCCACCTTTGTTTGCATGTTTTTTTCATTAAGCTCCTGGCAATTCTTGACTTTTTATTTCTCCATATGAATTTACTTACAATTTTTTCTAGCTCATTAAAGTAATCTTTTCGAATTTTGATTGGTAGGGCACTAAACAGATAGTTTAGTTTTGGTAGAATTGTCATTTTTATTATATTAGCTCTACCTATCCATGAGCAATTGATATTTGCCCAGTTATTTAAATCTGATTTAATTTGTGTGAGAAGTGTTTTATAATGTTTTAAAAAAGATTCTGAGTCTGTCTTGGCAAATAGACTCCCAAGTATTTTACACTGTCTGAGGTTACTTTGAATGGAATTTCTCTTTCTAGCTCTTCCTGCTGTTTCTTGCTAGTCATATATAGAAAAGTTGAGGATTTATGGGGGGTTATTTTATAACCTGCAACTTTGCTAAAATTGCTAATTGTTTCCAGGAGTTTTTTAGATTATTTCTCAGGATTCTTTAGGTAGACCATCATGTCATCTGCGAATAGTGAGAGTTTTGTCTCTTCCTTCCCAATTCTAATTCCTTTAATTTCTTTTTCTTCTCTAATTGCTGATGCTAACATTTCTAATACAATATTGAATAGTAGTGGTGATAATGGGCACCCTTGTTTCACCCCTGATCTTATTGGGAATGCCTCTAGCCTCTCCCCATTGAGTATAATGCTTGTTGATAGTTTCAGATAGATACTGCTAATTAATTTAAGGAACAGTCCATTTATTCCTACACTCTCTAGTGTTTTTAATAGGAATGGATGCTGTATTTTGTCAAAAGCTTTTTCAGCATCTATTGATATAATCATATGGTTTCTGATAGGTTTGTTATTGATATAATTGAGTATACTAACAGTTTTCCTAATATTGAACCAACCCTGCATTCCTGGAATAAATCCTAGATTATTAAATCCTGATCATAATGTATTATCCTAGTGATGACTTGTTGTAGTCGTTTTGCTAAGATTTTATTTAGGATTTTTGCATCTATATTCATCAGGGAAATAGGTCTATAATTTTCTTTCTCTGTTTTAACTCTTCCTGGTTTAGGTAACAGTACCATATTGGTTTCATAGAAAGAGTTAGGCAGAGTTCCATCTTTCCCTATTTTTCCAAAGAGTTTATATAGGACTGGAACCAATTGTTCCTTAAATGTTTGTTAGAATTCACTTGTGAATCCATCAGGCCCTGGAGATTTTTTTTTTAGGGAGTTCACTAATGGCTTGTTGAATTTCTTTTTCTGAGATAGGGTTGTTCAGGTATTTAATCTCTTCTTCATTTAACCTGGGCAACTTATATTTTTGTAAATATTCTTCCATTTCACTTAGATTATCAAATTTATTGGCATAAAGTTGGGCAAAATAATTTCGAATTATTGCTTTAATTTCCTCCTCTTTGGTGGTGAGTTCACCTTTTTCATTTATAATACTAGCAATTTGGTTTTCTTCTTTCTTTTTTTTAATCAAATTGACCAGAGGTTTATCAATTTTATTGGTTTTTTCATAATACCAACTTTTGGTTTTATTTATTAATTCAATAGTTTTTTTGCTTTCCATTTTATTAATTTCTCCTTTAATTTTTAAAATTTCTAATTTGGTATTTGATTGGGGATTTTTGATTTGTTCTTTCTCTAATTTTTTTAGTTGCATGTTTAGTTCATTGATTTCCTCTTTCTCCAATTTATTCATATAAGCATTTAGAGCTATATTATATCCCCTGAGAGTTGCTTTGGATAAATCCTAT
Source organism: Macrotis lagotis (assembly GCF_037893015.1). NCBI lineage: Eukaryota > Metazoa > Chordata > Mammalia > Peramelemorphia > Peramelidae > Macrotis > Macrotis lagotis. Next base: position 635,234,449 of record NC_133666.1, on the reverse strand, counting down.
AGGTTTTGGTACGTTCTTTCATTATTATCATTATCTAGGATAAAATGGTTAATTCTTTCTATAATTTGTTTTTTGGTCCACTCATTTTTTAAGATGAGGTTATTCAGTTTCCAATTTTCTCTGGGTCTATATCTCCTTGGCCCAGTATTGCATATGGCTTTTATTGCATTGTGATCTGAGAAAGATGTATTCACTATTTCTGCCTTTCTGCAGTTGATCATTAGGTTTTTATGTCCTAGTACATGATCAATTTTTGTATAAGTTCCATGTACTGCAGAGAAAAAGGTATATTCCTTCCTATCCCCATTCAGTTTCCTCCATAAGTCTACCATATCTAATTTTTCTAACAATCTATTTACCTCCCTAATTTCTTTCTTGTTTGTTTTATGATTTGATTTATCTAGATCTGATAGTGGGAAGTTGAGGCCTCCTACTAGTAGAGTTTTGCTGTCTATGTCTTCCTGTAATTCTTTCAGCTTCTCCTCTAAGAATTTGGGTGTTGTCCCACTGGGTGCATATATATTCAATATTGAAATGACTTTATTTTCTATGGTACCTTTAAGGAGGATAAAGTTTCCTTCCTTATCTCTTTTAACACTATCTATTTTTGCTGCTGCTTTGTCTGAGATAAGGATTGCTACCCCTGCTTTTTTTACTTCAGCTGAGGCAAAATATATTTTGCTCCAACCTTTTTACCTTTACTCTATATGTATCTCTCTGCTTCAAATGAGTTTCTTGTAAGCATAATATTGTAGGATTCTGTTTTTTAATCCACTCTGCTATTTGCTTATGTTTTAAGGGAGAGTTTCATCCCATTCACATTCAAGGTTATGATTACTAATTCTTTATTGCCCTCTGTGCTATCTGTCCTTCTCTTTGTATTTTTCCCCCTTTCCCCCCCTTTTATCCATATTCCCCAGTATTTTGTTTTTGAATACCACCCCCTTCAGTGTGTTTGCCCTCCTATATCACACCCTCCCCTTTCTTTCCCCTTTCCCTGTTCCCTTCCCTTCCTCTTGTTATTTCCCCTTATTTCCTCCACTCCCCTTCCCTTTCTCTGTCCCCCCTCCCCTTTTCCCCTTTTACTTCTTGAAAGGTTAAATGTTTTATAAGTTAACTGAGTATGTGTAGGTTGACTTTAAGCCAAGTCTGATGAGAAGAAGATTCAGGTGTTTCTCCTCTACTCCCTTCTTCCCCTCTATTACCATAGGTTTTTTGTACCTCTTAGTGTAATGACATTTGTCTCATTCAATCCCCTCCCTCCTCCCGTCTCTTTCCTGTCCCCCTTTTTAGGGAGGTAGTGTATTTTTTTTTAGATCATTCTATCTAAGTCATAGAAAATTCTGAGTGTCTGTCCCTTCTAGTTCAGTATATTCTGTTGAATAGAGTCAAAATTCTTGAGAGTTATTAGAGTCTTTCTCCCCAGTGGAGTTAAAGCCAGTTACATCCCATTAGATATCAGTCTCATGGATAGGTCATGGATGTCCATCATTTCTGGCTAGGTATATTCTCTCTGTTAGAGTTACATTTCTCAGGATTTATGAGAGTCTCTACCCCCACCCCCCCCATGCTGGGATATAGCCAGTTTCAACTTGCCGGATTGCATTTTTTTTTCCTTTTACCACCCCCCCTTTTTTTTTTACCTTTTCATGTGTCTCTTGAATCTCCTGTTTGATATCCAAATTTTCTGTTTAGCTCTGGTCTTTTCATCAAAAATCTTTGGAATTCTTCCATTTTGTTAAATGTCCATCTTTTTCCCTGGAAGAGAAGGCTCAGCTTTGCAGGAAAGTAGATTCTTGGCTGCATTCCAAGCTCCCGTGCTCTTCAAAATATCTCATTCCAGGCCCTTCGATCCCTTAAAGTTGATGCAGCCACGTCCTGCATGATCCTTACCGTGGCTCCTTGATATTTAAATTGTTTCTTTCTGGCTGCTTGCAGGATTTTCTCTTTTATCTGATAGTTCTGGAGTTTGGCCACATGTTTTCATTTTAGGATCTTTTTCTGGTGGGGATCGATGTACTCTTTCAATACTACGATGTACTCTTTCAATAACTACTTTGCCCTCCAATTCGATGATCTCAGGGCAGTTTTCCATCACTAGATCCTGTAATATTAAGTCCAGGCTTTTTTTCTCTTCAATGTTTTCAGGAAGTCCTATAATTTTCAGGTTTCCCCTCCTCGATCTATTCTCAAGGTCAGTGGTTTTGTTGATGAGGTATTTCACATTTGCTTCTATTTTTTCTATTTTTTGATTCTGTTTAACTGACTCTTGCTGTCTCATGGAGTCATTAGTTTCTGTAGACTCCATTATTTTTTGGTGGGAGGAGTTTTCTTCATTAACCTTTTCCAATTGGTCAATTCTACTTTTGAAAGAGCTTTCCATTTGACCAATTAAGGTTTTGAGAGAATTAATTTCTTTTTGCATTTGCTCATTTGAGGATCTGAGAGAATTATTCTCTTTTTGTAATTGTCCAATTGATGATCTGAGAGATTTATTCTCCTTTTGTGTTTGTCCAATTCTAATTTCTAAGGTTTCATTTTCTTGTTGCAAGGTATTAATTGTCTCCCCCCAAATTTTCCAGTTGATTTTTATACTCCTTCCTTATTTCTTCAAGGAAGTCTTTCTGTGCTGGAGACCAGATTGTATTATCTTCAGATGTTCCAGGTCTCTCTGGGTTGGGGTCTTTCCCTTCCAGGATTTTTTCTATGGATCCACCTTTCCACTGACCCTTCTTCATTATGCTAAGACCTTGAGTTGGGTGGGGCAGGTTCACCTGGGCATGGGATCTCTAAAGGCTTTACTGAGTGCAGTTTCTCTGGCTGGCCAGTAGGAGGTGCTGGTTGCCCTCTCTGGGGTGTCTGTGACCTTGGTTGGGAGGCCTTCTCCCTTTGCTTGAGGGAGGGAATTGGAGCTATTGAATACTTTTGCCTTCACTCAATGGTGGGCTTTACCCTGGCCTTAGGTGATTCCTCAGCTGGGCTGGTTCTTTTGCTCTCACACCTGGGCCTGAGGCAGAAGTAATTTGCATTTGTTTGGGAGGAGGCCTCAGTGCAATGGAGGCCTGGGCTCAGAGTTTCTCAGACCTGAGGAGCCCAGGAATGGTGTCCGGAGCTCTCCTGCACCAGACCTCTCCCCGCAGCTGCTTCCCCAAGCTCCAGGGGGACAGCACCAACACCAGCACCTCTGCTTCCCCGTGGACCCAAGCCCCCTTCGTCCAGCCCCACCGCTGATCCAGCAGGTCCGGCTCTCGGGCCCTCAGACTCCCGGTTCTGATTCAGCTGTTGATCTGGCTGATCTTCCCTGGGAGCTCGTACTCACCTGCTGGTACTCAGCCAAGGCTGCTGTGGGAGACAAATCCTAAGGTAGATTTTCCTCTCCTGGCTTTTCTTTCTGGGTTTCCCGGTTCGGATTTCTTTTAAGAGGTTTATTTCATGTGATAGATGGGGAAGAGATCAGGAGACTTTAGAATTGTGCCTGTCTTCTCTCTGCCATCTTGGCCTTATAAATGTTTTCTTTTAATAAATGGAAAGTGAATGAGGGGAAAATGGAATCATTGTACTATCTAAACACTCCTCATCTGCTCCACTAGTTGCCAATAGTCTGTTTTCTCAAATTTTCCTCCAAGTTAGTAATAACTTCACACTGGGAGAAGTTCCCTGATCCATTGAGTTCTGTCTAAACATTGTCAGAACATTGTCATTTTCTTTTTCTTGCCAACTTAACCAATTTGTTGGTGAAGGTGAAATCTTTTTTTTCTTTTTTAAAAAAAAATTTACTTATTTAAGGCAATGGGGTTAAGTGACTTGCCTAAGGTTCCACAATTAGGTAATTATTAAATGTTTGAGATCAGATTTGACCTCAGGTCCTCCTGACTCCAGGGGTGGTGCTCTATCCACTGCACCACCTAGCTGCCCCTTTTCCCCCTTTTTTTGAAGGTGAAATCTCAAAGAAGTTAAATTTTCATTTCTCTAATCGATTATTTGGAAAATTTTTGGTATTGTTGTTGATAAACTGTATTACTCCCTTTGAGATATTTGACCATTTATCAATAGAGGAATGATTTCTGTCTCATAAATTTGAATCAATTCCTTATGTATTTTGAGTGAGACCTCTATCAAAAAAAATTGCTTCTAATATTTTCTCACTTCATTGTTTTGTTTCTAATCTTAGCTGTATTTATTTTGTTTAAAAAACCTTAAGTAATCAGAATTGCTCATTTTATCTTCTTTAGTCCCCTCTTTCCTCTATCTGTTCATCAACCATTCCCCTATCATTACAAAATATAATTTTTTTCTTCCTGCTCCAATTTTTTATGATGTGATTCATAATATATTTTAAAATTTATATATATATATGCATATTTAGAGCTCTCTCTCTATATGTATATATACATATATGTATATATATATATATATATATATATATATATATATATAGGCATATAGTACAAGATATTGGTCTAAATCTAATTTCTACCACACACCCATAAGGGTTCTTTGGATTTTTTGAATAGCAAACTACTAGCTTCATTTTATCCAGTGTGTTAAGTATCTAATCTTATCCAATGAACATCCTAAATGGTCCCATTGATTATAGTAGCTTTATAGTAGTCTGAAGTGAACTTGTCTTTCTGAGAATTTTATCTCTCAAATGGTGGAAGAACCAACAAGATGATGAGGATCATGTTGCTGAGGTGAAAATGATGGGAATCTTGTGATCAAGTGACCACACCATCCTAGATTTTGTGAGATAAAAGAACAGGAACTTAGTATATTCTAACATGCACCTGAAAGCTTGGGAAAGAGTTTTGAGGAAAGATTGGTAAGATCATATGGAATGAAAAACTTAAGGGAAATCCCTAGGAAGCATGGGATTCTCAATAATGAAATTCTTATGGCAGAAAGGGAAACAATTACAATCAAGTTGAAAACACAGTAATAACTCAAGAGAAAACTCACTTATTGGCATAGGAGTAGTGACTCAAAACAGTCAAGCCTCAGAGTTCCCAACTTTATCTTCCATTCATGACCTTATTGAATTCCACCTGCCCCAGGGCTTCAGAAAATTTTTCTTCCAGCTGCCCCATCTTTATTTGGAAATTCACATTAATTGGCAGTAATTTCTGATGGTTATTTGCAACTGAAAAAAACTTTGCTCTTCCTCAGAGAAGCTGATAACTCCCCATGCAGACAGTGTCAGCTCTGTGAAAAGGTGAGCTCAGGCAATTCAATCCCTATAACTATGGTTAAATCGACCCAAATATTTATCCTTGTAAAGTATATGTAGAAAATAACTCCTCAGCTCTTGTTATCTCTCCTCATATAGCAGACACTAACCTGGTGAGTTAGCATCCAAGATAGGCAAAGGGATGTATGATATCATTTGGAAGATAGAGGAAGGATCAAAGCAGGTCAGAATAACCTCTTGATTATACTATGGCATAAGACATCTATAAAAAGGTTGTACTCAAGAGAATAGTAGTAAGTATAAGAAAGATATTGAGCATAAGTGGAATTAATTTTTTGCTTGAACTTAGCTCTTCACAGAATATATTTAGAGAATTTATTGAGCTCTGTGATCTCATTTTAGGAAGGGTAATGAAAATTGTAGCATGTCCAGAACCAGGTGAACAGGTGGTTAGGAAACTAGGATAACATGATGACCATGCCAAAGGAGGATCAGTTAAAGGAACTGTGAATATTATCCTGAGAATTGATGAGTTTGAGTGGAGGAGAGATGGGAATTGATAGCTGATTTTGAGTGACTTAAGGAAACTTTTCTCTTGGACGTGAGCTTCTTTTACATATATTCCAAGGTCCTCATAAGCTAGGAATTTTGGAGGTGAATAGTACACCTAATATCTCACATTTTCAGATGCCTTTCTTTGAAAACATTTATGAGAATTTCTTTAACATTTAGAATTGAAACAGAAGTTTCTCCTATTAGGAGAATTTTGTTTATCTAATAAGCATGCAAATCAAATTCTTCCTTACTGAAATGAGATTTGATTAAATAATATAGCTTCTTTTATCAAGAGATTATCTTTGAACAATTTCTAATAGTAAATTACATAAAATCCTGAGAACTTAAATGAAGCTTTAAAAGTAGCGAAAACACCTTTAGGACAGAAAAATAAAAATGTCCTTCCAAGGACCCCTTTGGAATATTCTGAATGAAATGTTTTGAAGCTCTTGACTAAGCAAAATACAAATAAAACCACTAGCAAAAAAAAAACTAAAACAGGAGATCTCCAGTGAGTTTTTAGGACATCATGCTTCTTCTTAGCTATAGTCAAAATAATCCCTTCCACATACTGCTTCTCCTTTCCATGATTGTATATATATATATATATACATATATATGTATGTATATGTATTTTTTCCCTAGAAACCCTTTCCAGATGTGCCAATATATTCTCTTTTTGAAAGTCATTTCTAGTCCTAATAAGTGAATTCTAAATTCAAAGACTTTTTCATCTTTGCCTTTCTATTAGGTAATTGAACTAACCAACAGTATAAAACACACAAAAATAATGAGGCATACCAAAAAAATTTTTTTTAAAAAATCAGCCAATCTTATTGGATTACTTTCCTCCCAAGGAAATTAATAGGAATGCTTCTGTTATTTCATTTTTTGCCATATAGTGAAAGCATGAAAAATTTCTCTGTGTATATTCTACTCATCTCACAGTAGTCTGTCCCTGTCAGATTTGTTTACTGCATTTAATGTCTGCTTAAAGCAAATATAGAACAAAGATCTGAGCTTCTAATTGTCGCCTAACTCTGTGCTATCTCAGTATTATATACAAAACTCCTGGATTACAATATCAGTCTGTGGAAAATTCTTTCAGCTGACTAGGTTTACTGCCAATATTACCATGTCAATTCTATATAAACCACTGAAAAATGTTAACCAAAGAGAGATTTGGATTCCTGTGCTATATACCTATCTTTTTCTCAAATAAACAGAATGGACCTTTGACTGGGGTTCCCATGATCCTGGTGACTGCTCTAATTATAAACACCTTAAGGTTCAAATGGATTAAGGAGTTCAAATGGAACTAGAATATTCTGGTAAAGGAACGTCAATAAAATGATGGAAAATAAATGGGAGGCAGAGTGTCTAGTTCTAACAAGAGTAGTTCAACTTCATGGCATACATAGAAAAACTATGTAGTAAGATTCTTCTCTTCATCTATAATAGAAATCAATTATTTCCTAAAAGGTGACAAAAAATGTCCCCAGAACTTGATTGGATTCTACTTTCCTAAATGTATCTTCCTGGATATCTAAGGGAAAAATGTGTCCCAACCCAAGTCATACGATTGGGTTCTTATTACTTGATGGATATCTGAAGACTACAGGACACACCATACCCTCCCCAGCTGAGCACTTGCATTTCTTTTTCTTTTCTCCTTTTTAGAAAGATTTTTTAAATTTATTTTGAGTTTTACAATTTTTCCTCCATTCTTGCTCCCCTCCCCCCACCCCCACAGAAATCATTCTGTTAGTTTTTACATTATTAAATTGGGGAAAGAGCACTGCAAATACTGAAAATGAAGTGAATAGAAGGGGGAGACTTTTCATGACATCTCATCATAAAAACCTCCTGTGGTAAGGAAGAAGAGATTTAGGAATTTCTATTGAAGAATTATCTAGAATTCTCTCATTACTGTTCCTAACAGTAATGGTGTTACTTATATTCTACATCTCGACTAGAAGACATTTCTTCTCCAGGGATAGAGAAGAAAGAAGCTAAGTACTTGGTTGTTTCAGTTTCTCTTAGAAAAACCTTATATTTCTCAGGAGATACTTTCTACAGAGATCTGGATAAAGTCATCTTGCCCATTGCTATCACTCTTTTTGACTTCATTAATGTCACAATCTAGGGAGATTAAGATGAGATTACTGATCTCAGCCATATTAGTTCTCTCTCCCTTTGGCTAAGATTAATCAAAACTTGTTGGTTTTATCTGGAAAGGGTATTCTCATTGTTTTTCGCCAAGGCTTTTGAACTCTCCATTACATGGTCAAATTTTGGTGAGCAGAGAGAGATGAAAGAGACATTGATGTATACCACTGCGTTAATGATGACTTTGCCCACATGAAGCCACAATGGAAGAGGCCCTAGATCAACAGATGGCCTTTATAAGGAACAAGGAGAAACAAACCCCAAGAAAATTCAAGGTTAAGATTACTTTGGAAGAATATAATGAGTAAAGGAAACCAAGACAATTTCAGGAACAGTCCTGAAGAAGTTCATATGCTTCCCTATGATTTAAGAAACTTGGTTGTACTTTTCTTCATTGACCCCAACTCATTGATTGAGGAGAATAAGATGGAATACTTCCTGTCTTCAAAGCTACTTGCAAGTTCATCCTCTATTACCATTTGTCTCTAACTTCTGTTTCATAAAGCTTCCTCAACTCATAGCTATCACTCAGTGAAATTTCTGATGATAAGTGGTAGTAACCTCACTCCTCTGAGTTCAGTGCCTGATTCACAGTTGATAAATCCTCTTCAATTCTTGCCCTCTAAGAAACCTCAATATACATAATGATACTCCCTCAAGTACTTTCACTTCCCAGTTCTTCAGTTTATTCCCTTTTCATGATTTATTTATCCGCCTCATATCAACACAGAAATGATCATTTTCTCGAACTTGTCACTTTTGCCAATTTGCAGGATAAGAGGTGAAACCTCAGGATGTTTTTAACCCAACTGCTTTCATCAATGATTTAGTCCTCCTTCCCACCCCACACAGTAATTTTGTACTCTGAATTTTTAAAGGAATAAATCTGAGAAAGAGTAAGGAGAGATGTCCTACTCCTTTCTTACTTATTTTTTCCAACCACTACCCATTTAACCAGGAGAAATTGTCATGAAAATCGTATGGATTTAGATTCATTTCTTGCTAAAAATGTCTACTTTCTTATGGCAACTTTCTACATAGACTAAGGGTTTCCTTTTCTCATTAAAACATCACTATTCCTTTTCATGTAAAAAATAAATGTTAAAGGTTCCTATTTTTTAAAGTATTCAATCATTCTACAGAGCAAAGAACATAAAAACAAAATTGTAAACTAATTTAGCTTGATTACTTCACCCAATGGAAAGAGATATTAAGCTGTTTTATTTCTGTTTAAGAAAATTTGTCTGCAAATTCTTTAAGTTTGATTGCTCACTCATCCCCACTTGAAGCAGACTTTTAGAGGAGCTTAGTAAATGGAATCAAGTCAAAATCTGACTAATCCAAATTCTAAGCAAATTCTGTTACAGATGTAATTATGCATCACCCCATCTTTCTGTAGAATTTCACCTGAGTTCAGGAGTATGTGCACAGATGTGTCTGAAAAATGAGGGGCATTGTTTTATTTCCCCTATATCCCACTTTCTTTTTGTTCTGACCAAAGGCATGACCTATTCCTGTAGCTTCCATGATCTTTATGATTTTTAATTGGATTATACATATATATATATATATATATATATGTATGTGTGTCTCTGTGTGTGTGTGTGTGTGTGTAAGGGACCATAATGACCATAATGAGAAAATGACTACATTGTCAATAGCATCAGCACTAATGACAATAGCAGCAACCCAACAGAAACAATTGTTCCTGGTCCTTATATATTTAAATAAATATTCTATCAAAACTTAAAAAAAATTTATACTAATACTAAAGACATTATTCTCAAAAAAATGAAGAACATATTCTACTATTTTCCTTTAATGGGAAAAATAGATTCTTAATACCAAAATAATGGAAGCATGAAACAACGCAGAATAAGTACTAATAAAATTATTTTATATCAGGTAAAAAAACTATAAATAGTATTTTTTTCAAAAATAACACAGAAACTCATCTAATAGACTGTTCATTATGAATCAACTGGATATGAGGAATGCCTCTCCCTCCCAACTTTCCTGTTACTGTAGAGGACAATACCATCTTCCTAGTTCTTCAGACTTATATTATAGGTGTCATACTTAATACTTGACTACTCATTACTGCCTTTATTTATATATTTTATTTTAAAATAGTATTTTATTTTTCCAAATAGATACAATTTTTAACATTCATTTAAAAAATTGGGGCTCCTAATTTTTCTTTCTCCTTTCTTTTCCCCATCTTTCCCTAAAATAGAAAGCAATTTGATATAGGTTATATAAAGTACAATCACGTAAAACATACTTTCATATTAGTCTTCTTCTGAAAAAAAAGAGATCAAAAGAAAGGAACTATGAAAAAATGAAAATATGAAATAAAAGAAAATGAAAATGCTATACTTCCATCAGATTCCAACAGTTATTTTCTATCATGAGTTCTTTGGAATTGTCTTGGATAATCGCATCAATGAGAAGAGTTACTTTGTATAATGTTATTGCTACTTTGTATAATGTTCTCCTGGTTCTACTTATTTCACTTTCCATCAGTTCATATAAATCTTTCCAGGTTTTTTCCTGAAAACTTCCTATTCATCTTTTCTTATAGCATAATAGCATTACACTCATATACTGCACCTTGTTCAACCATTCATTCCCAATTCACATCTCAATTTCTAATTTTTTTCTACCACAAAAAAACTGCTTTGAATATTTTTGCACATTTGGGTCCTTTATCCTTTTTTTTTTTAACTTAATCATCTTATTTATTTTTCCAACTTATGCATTGATAGTTTTCAACAATCATTTTTTGCAAGGTTTTGAGTTTTACATTTTTCTCCTTCTTTCCTTCCCCCCTTCTCTGACAGAAAGCCATCTAATATAAGCTATACATGTATAATCATACTAAGCATAGATCCATATAAATCATGTTGTGAAAGAGGAATCAAATCCAAATGGAAAAAAACATTAGAGAGAAAAAAATATCATACATAGAATTTTTAAAAATCGAAGATAGTAATCTTTGGAATACATTAAAACTCCACAGTTCCTTCTCTGGATGTAGATGGTATTTTTTATCAAGTCTTTTATAATTGTCTTTGATATTAACACTACTGAAATTTTTAAGTCTATCATAGTTGATCATCACTCAGTGTTGCTGTTTGGTGTATAATGTTCTTCTGGTTCTACTTGCTTCATTCTGTATCAATTCATGTAAGTCTTTTCAGGCTATTCTGAAGCCCCTACCCTCATATCTTTTAGAACAATAGTATTCCATCACATTCATTTACCACAACTTCCTCAACTATTCTTCATTTCATGAACATCTCAATTTCTAATTTTTTGCTGCCACAAAAAATGACTTTAAATATTTTTGTACATGTAGGTCCTTTATCTTTTTTTTTTGAAAAAAAAATCTCTTTGATATAGACTAAATAATGGTATTTTGGGATCAAAGGGTATGCAATTTGATTGCCCTTTGGACAGGGCTCCAAACTGCTCTCTAGAATGGTTGAATCAGTTCACAACTCTACCAACAATGCATTATTAGTGCACCAATTTTCCCATCTCTCTAGCATTTATCATTTTTCTTTTCTGTCATATTAACAAATATAATAGGCAGAAGGGTGTACCTCAGAGTTGTTTTCATTTACATTTCTCTAATCAATAGTGGTGTAGAGCATTTTTTTCATATAACTATTGATAGCTTTGTTTCTTCATCTTAATACTTCCCTGATCTTACTGGGAAGCTTTCTAGATTATCCCCATTACAAATAATATTAATTGATGATTTTAGATAGATAATATTTAAAATTTTAAGGAAAACTCCATTTATTCCTATGCTAATTTTTTTCTTCCTTAATTCGAATGGGTGGTAAATTTTGGAAGAGCATATTTTGCATCTATTGAGATAATTATTTGATTTCTGTTGGTTTTGTTATTAATACAGTAAATTATGCTTATAGTTTTCCTAATATTTAACCTGTCCTATATTCCCAGTGTAAATACCATCTGGTTATAGCGTGTGACCTTGTGATATATTGCTGTAATCTTTTTGTTAGTCTTTTAATTTTTTGCATGAATATCTTTGGGAAATTGGTTTATCATTTTCTTTCTCCGTTTTGATTCTTCCTAGCTGTTGATATGTCCAAATAGGAAAGGGGATTCTTAAAATATCTTGTCATTATTTTCTTACATATTTTTAATATTCAGTCAATTTTACCTTTTTCAAATTAGATGTTACTTTGGAACATATAAGTATAATATTAATGTTGGTTTGTGGTCTATGGCTCCTTTCAGCATAAAGTGGTTTTCAATTAATTTCTTTTTATGTTATACATATTTGCCTTTAATTTCTCTAATAGCATCATTACTACTACTGATGCTATTCCTATCCCCATTTTACAGATAAGGACCTTTTAGAGGTTAAGTGGTTTCCTTGGGATCACAAAGCTAGAAGAATTTGAGGTTTTGTTTGAACTATTTTATTTGAACAAATACCGCCTCCCCCCCCCCCAATGGGTTCAGCAGTCTACATCTCCTATCTTCCTCCATGGGAGTATTGTTCATGAGACTTCCTCCTTCTGAAAATTTGTTGTTTCATTTTTTTCCATTGTTATTTTGTCCATTCTCATGAAGTCTCTTGCTGTCAGAGACTGCATAAGTTATTTTATCCTTAATATTTTTTCTTTTTTGTTTTTGTTTTTTAGGTTTTTGCAATGCAAATGGGGTTAAGCTGCTTGCCCAAGGCCACACAGCTAGGTAATTATTAAGCCTCTGAGACCGGATTTGAACCCAGGTACTCCTGACTCCAGGGCTGGTGATTTATCCACTGTGCCACCTAGCCACCCCAATGTTTTCTCTTTGATGTAATTTGGGTACATCCAATATTTCCCTTTATATAATTTCTTCCTTCTCTCATTTCAAAGTTCTTACTCCCAAGGATATCACAGTCTTATAAGGGAGAAAACATGTAAACAATTATGAATAAACAAGCCACATATATAATAAACTTGGGCTAATATCAGAGGGAAGGCACTAATAATGATGAGAAATGGAAAAATTTTCAAGCAGCAGAATCTGATATTTGCTGTAGATTTGAGGAAAGTAGATTTCAAAGGATTCAGAGGGAAGATAAGCAGTATACCACAGAGTAAACTGCTTTAGATTAATTTAGTCCAAAAAGGATTGGTGATACTCAAGGATGAAATTTCGAATGCTTAAAAGAAAGTAATTCTGAATATGAGAACAAATTACATTTGTCTGTAGAGATCATTTTGGATACTCAGGAAAATTATTACTTCAGATTATTAAATTATTTTGAAATAATTTCATTTGAAAAGTTTCAATAATACATTTAACAATTTAAATAACAAGCCCTCAATTGCAAAGGGGGATAATAAAAACACCGAGTTCAAAAGGTTGTTTTGATGATCAAATAACACAATAATGGTTAAAATACTTACCACAGGGTGTGGCACATAGTGATACTATATAAATACTTATTCCTTTCTTTCCTTCTTCCTTCTTTTTAGGCCATATTTCTAATCTATATCAGTTTACAACTCCACAGTCCCTCCTATATTTGTCATTTTCTCTTTTTTGAGAACTTTACCAATTTGTTGGGTGAAGAAGAAATCTTGAAGAGGCTTGATTTTTATTACATAAATTATTGGTTATTCATAAATTTTTTTGTTCTTGCTATTAATAGACTGCATTCCTCCCTTTTAGATACTTGATCATTTATCAATAGAGGAATGACTTTTTTTGCCTTATAAATTTAAATCAATTCTTTATGTATTTTGAAAGAGACATCAAAAAAATCTTGCTTCTAATATTTTCTCATTTAATTATTTTGCTTCTAATTTTAGCTATATTTATTTTGTTTAACAGTCTTAAGGAATCAAAATTGTCCATTTTATCTTCTTTTATTCTCTCCTTTTATCTGGTCAAAACTATTTCTCTATCAATATAAAGGTAATTTTTCTCTCTTTCCTCTAATTTGTTTATGATACAATTTTAAAATTTATTTCATCTATATATTTAGATCTTTTTTTGGCAAATAGTATAAAAAGCTTCTTTGGGTTTACTGAATAGTAAGCTACAAGTTTCATTTCCTTCAGTGAAATGGGTACCTAACCTGATCCAATGATCATCCTGAATGGCCTCATTGATTACTGCTTTATGGTAGATGGTAGTAAACTTATCTTAGTGAAAATTTTATCTTCCAAAAGGTAGAAGAACCAACAAGATGTTATTCTACATAATCTTATTCTCAGTAGCAGGAGGAGCATGTTGCTGAGATGAAAATGATGAGAATCTTGTGATGACCTGACAACTCTATCATAGATTTTGTGGAATAAAATGATAGGAACTTTGTATATTCAGATGTGCATCTGAGAACTTGAGAAATAGTTTTGAGGAAAGATTGGTAAAATCATATGGAATGAAAAACTTAATAGGAATCCCTAGGAGATGTGAAATTCTCAATAATAAAATTATGACAAAAGGGAAACAATTACAATAAAGATGAAAACACAAAGATAGCTCAAGAGAAAACTAATTTATTGGCACAGCAGTGGTGACCAAAACAGATAGGTCTCAAAGTTCCTTCATAATCTTATTGGACTTTGCCAACACCTGCCCTAAAGTTTAGAAAAGTTTCTTTTCCATTTGCTCCCTGTTCTTTATTTGGAAATTCACATTAATTGGCAGTAATTTGGTTATTTGCAACTAGGAAAAACTTTGCTCTTGCTCAGAGAAGTCGCTAACTCCCCATGCAGACAGTGTCACTTTTTCAACAGTTGATATTAAAATTACACCTTTGGGGAAAGGTGAGTTCTGGGAATTCAATCCCTGTAACTATGACTAAGCAACCTAAACCCTTATCCTTCCACACACACATATGTAGAAAATTGCTCCTCAACTCTTGTCATGTTTCCTCAGATAGCAAAGACTAACCTGGTAAGAGACTATCTCTCAACATCAAAGACATAGAAAGTGATATGTGGTATCATTTGGGAGATGGAAGAAGAATCTGCAAGGCAGAGAGACCTTTACATTATATAATAGAGTAAGATGCCTATAGAAGGGTTGAATTAAAGAGAAGAATACTGAGTATAAGAAAAATATTGAGATAAATGAAATTAATTTTTCCTTTATATTTAATCCTCCTTAGAATATATTTGAAGGATTTATTGAGTTCTGGGGACCCATTTTAGGAAGAATAATGAAAATCATAGCATGTCCAGAACCAGGTGAACAGGAGATTAGGAAACCAGAATAATATGACCATACCATAGAAGCTTCCCTTAAAGGAACTGTGCATTTTGCCCTGAGAAAAGATGAATTTGGGTAGAAGTTAATAGTTGTATCTGAGTGATCTTAAGGAGATTTTTCTCTTGGAATGTGCTTCTTTTACATATATTCCATGGTCTTCATGAACTAGAAATCTTTTGGATGAATAGTATACCTAATATCTCACATTTTCATAGGCCTTTCTTTGAAAACAGTAATGAGAATATATTTAACATTTAAAATTAAAATTAAAATAATTACTCCAATTAGGAGAATTTTGTTTAACCAATAAGTTTGCAGATCCTTTTTGTTTTTATCAAAATGAGAATTAGCCCAATAATATAACCATTTTTAAAAATTTAAGGCAATGGGGTTAAGTGACTTGCTCAGGGTCACACAGCTAGGTAATCATTATGTGTCTGAGGTCAAATTTGAACTCAGGTCCTCCTGACTCCAGAGCCAGTGCTCTATCCACTGGGCCATCTAGCTGCCCCACCATAATATAGCTATTCTTTTTTGTTTTATCAAAACAATTTCTAAAAGTAAATCAAATATGGGATGGCTAGGTGGCTCATTTATTTCTTAGAAGAAAAAAATTATTTAAAAAGAGGTATTGGTATGAGAGAGGGATCGAAGGATAGCTGAACTTGGACCAAATATCTTCTGTACTTCTTTGCAAAAAATCTGGGGGAACATAAAATGCTTACATTTTTTTCCTTTATAAAACAAATAGTAGAAAAGTAAAAAAAGAGAAGGGAAAAGAAAACCAAAAAAAGAAAATCACTTTTCTCCAATAATAAAACAAAAATGAGATGAAAAAATTGCTCTTTGGTAAAGATATATCTTTTGAGCAGCAGAATGTTTATATGTATACCTACCACACACAAACATACACATATAAATGTGTTTGTACATTTGTTGTATTTATCTTATTTCCAAAGTGCTTTATCTAAAATTAATCTTTCTATGTTCTAGCAAATGTCTTCCTAATTTCACCTTCAAAACATGTTATTCTATATATGTATATGACAAAGTTAGATAGTTGTAAAGATATAGAATGATCTTCTGCCTTGAAAACAGAAAATTAAAGCATGGAATACTGGGTCTTTATATTTCCTTATCTGACTTCCCCAGGATGGTCCTTGCACTAGTCCTGAACTCTGATGGATTGAGTAGCAAAAATTTAATATTACAATAAAAGTCCCTGGAGAATTCTGATGAGGTGGATTTCTCCCCTATATTACTCAAAACCTAAACCACATATATAGCCTAGAGAGACAGTTTTATATCTCCTTAAATTTGCTGACTTCTCTGATTTCTCTATTAGTCAAATGGAAAGGAGATTTCCTCCTTTCCCCCAATTCCAGATACAATTCCTAGAAGCTGATTCTCATGGAAACTATCCCATAGCCTTAGTAGACCAAGCTTCAATTCAATTTTCTAAGCTGGAAAATGAGTGAACCAGATTGTATTTTTTTGTAAAGACCTTTCCAAATCTAATAAGCCATGTTTTGATATTCAAGTTCCTTTTTTTCTAACATTCTAAATTCTAGATTCAGAGGTCCCTTCCCCTAATGTGCTCGCTTTCTCTCTCTCTCTCTCTCTCTCTCTCTCTCTCTCTCTCTCTGTATTTACATAATATATATGCATATGCACAAACATATATGTGTCTATAAATATGCCTTCCAAATGTAATATTCTGACCTTTTTTTGAAAGTCATTTCTAATTCTAATAGCTTAGTTCTGAATTCTAAGACTTTTTCCTCTTTACCATTCTATTAGGTTATTAAACCACCCACAGGATAAAACACAAAAAAATAATAAGGCATAGCAAAATATATTTTTTAAAATGTCAGCTAAACAATAGATTGCTTTGCTCCTATGGAAAGTGATAGTAATGTTTCTGCTATTTCTTTTTTTGGCATATGAGGAAGACATGAAAAATTTCTCTGTGTAAATTCTACTCATTTCACTGTAATTTGTCCTCATCAGGTTTGCTTACTGCATTTAACTTCTGCTTAAAGCTTATGGTAAGGTCAGTAAGTAAGTAAGATCCATGTCCAGCTCCTAATTGTCCCTTGACTCTGTGCTACCTCTGTATTATATCTATAACTCCCGGACTACACCATCTATCTGTGAAAGGTTCCTTCAGCTGACTGGGTCTAACAGTATTACCATGTTAATTATATATAAACTATTAGCATGCTGATCCAAATGCTAAACAAAGAGAGACTTGGTTTCCTGTCCTATGTACTATCTTTTTCTCAAATAAACAGGATGGGCCTTTGGCTGAGATTCCCATGATCCTGGTGATTGCTCTAATTATAAGCACCTTGAGGCCTTGGATCAGGTTCAAATGGAAAAATGGCAATTTGGACCAAAATATAATATGTAAAGGAATTCAATAACATATTGGAAAATGGAAAGAAAGGAAAGAAAAGTTTATGATTCTACTCATAGCAGACTCCTTGGCATCTGCTATAGAAAAACTCTATAGTAGGATTCATCTCTTACTCTGCAATAGAAATTAGTATTCTCTAAAAAAGAGACAAAAGTTGCCCCCAAAACTTGATTGGTTTCCACTTTACTAAAATGTATCTCACCTAAGGGCAAAAAAGTCATAAACACTTAGGATTGGGTTCCTACTATTTGGTATTTGTCCTTTGTTTTCCAAAAAGACCATGACAACAGGGAGAGGATACCATGACAAGCACATGAATTAGATTTGGGTGAGGAGATGCTGTGCTGAATCACCAAGCTCATTTCTCTTCCAGAGCCATCTGGGGGGAGGCTAGGTGGCATAGTGGATAAAGCATCGGCCTTGGAGTCAGGAGTACCTGGGTTCAAATCCGGTCTCAGACACTTAATAATTACCTAGCTGTGTGGCCTTGGGCAAGCTACTTAACCCCTTGCAAAAAAAAAAACAAACAAAAACAGAGCCATTTGGGTCCAGTAGCAAGATAAGAATTGAGATAACTGGAGATGTCCTGGAGGAGAGGCAAAGTTAAGTGACTCACCCAAGGTCACCCACCTAGTAAAGTGTCTGTTGTCTGAGGCTGAATTCGAACTCCTATCCTCCTGACTCCAAGGGCTGTGATCTATCCACTGTGCCACCAGCTACCCCCACTACTTGATGAATATCTTAATCACAGGAGTTGCCATGCCCTCCCTGCTAAGCATATGTACTTCTATATAGAGATAAAAAGCATGGGGGCAGCTAGGTGGCACAGTGGATAGAGCACCAGCCCTGAGTTCAAATTTGACCTCAGACACTTAATAATTACCTAGTGTGACCTTGGGCAAGCTACTTAACCCATTTGCCTTGCAAAACCCTAAAAAAAGAGAGAGATAAAGCATGGTCAATTTTATGAAATCTGAGTATTACTTTATCTTTGTCGAATAGCCTTGCATTCTTAGGTCTAAGTAAGCTAAATTTTATGAGCTATTCAGTATCTTATGTATGACTCATTTTGCTTCAATTCAAACCAAACTAATAGATAGGAGGTCTCCAGCCTTCATTTAACATTTGGCATAGTCAATAATTTAGCTGAGATTAAATGGTTTATGCTTCCTATTATAGTTAAGGTGGGGAAAGAATACTGAAAATACTGAAAATGGATTATAAGGGGGGGACCCTTCATGTTATATCATCACAAAAACCTCTTCTAAACAGGAAGAGGAAAAGACTTAAGAGCTGTTACTGGTGATTAAAAAATAAAAGGGTAAAGAATTATCTAGAATTCTCTCATTACTGTGGCTAATAGGATGGTGATACTTTCACTTTCCCTCCCTACAGAAGAAAGACATTTTTTCTCTAAGGATAGAGATGGAGGAAATGAGTACTTGGTTGTATCAGTTTCTCTTAGAAAAACTTTATATTCCTCAGGAGGAAGGCAAATGGTTCTTGGTAGCTTAGTTTGTACTACAGATCCAGATGAAGGCATCATGTCCATTATTATCACTCTTTTTGACTTCATCAATGTCACAGTTTAGGGCAATTAGGAAGGGGTTACTAATCTCAACCACGTTATTTCTTTCTCCCTTTGTTAGACTTATTCTGAACTAGTTTAGTTTCATCTGTAAAGGATACTCTCATTGTCTTTCTCCAGGGCTATTGAACTCTCCCTGATGTGATCAATTGATGTGCATCTCAACAATAATGATAATATTCCTCACATGAAGCCACAATGGCAGAGGTCCTAGATCACCAGATAGTCCTTATAAGGAACAAGGAGAAATAAAATCTAAGAAAATCCAAGGCTAAGATTGCTTAGGAAAGTTTTAAAGAATTTAATGGAGGGGCAGTTAGGTGGCACAATGGATAAAGCACCATCCCTGGAGTCAGGAATACCTGGGTTCAAATCCAGTCTCAGACACTTAATAATTACATAGCTGTATGGCCTTGGGCTAGCCATTTAACTCCATATGCCTTGCAAAAAAGAATTTAATGGAAACCAAGAGAATTTCAGGAACAGCCCTGAAGAAGTTCACACATTTCCCCATGATGTTAGAAATTTGATTGTACTTTTCTTCATTGACCCCAACTCATTGAGGAAAATAAAAGAGAATACTTCTTATTTCCAATGCCACTTGCAAGTTCATCTTCTATTACCATTTCTCATTAACTTCTATTTCTTAAAAGCTGCCTCAATTCATATAACTCAATGACAACTGACAATTGACAATGGTCTGGAGACCACTCTGAGTTCAGTGCCTGATTCATGGTAAATATATCCTCTTCAAATTATGTCCTCTAAGGAACATCAATATACTTAATAATACTCCTTCAAATCCACTCACTCCCCAGTCCTTCAGTTTATTCATTTTCCACGATTTATTCATCCAACCCATATCAACAAAGAAATGATCATTTTCCTGAACTTGTCATCTTTGCCGATTTGTTGGAATATGAGGTGAAACCTCAGAATGTTTTTAATTCAACTACTTTCATTGAATGATTTAGTCCTCCCTCCCACCTTACACATTAATTTTGTACTCTGAGTTTTTAATGGAATAAATCTGAGAAACAGTAAGGGGAGATGTTCCTACTGCTTTCTTACTTAATTCTTCCAAGCACTACTCAATTAACCAGGAGAAAAATTGTAAGGAAAATCCTATGGATTCACATCTATTTCTTGCTGAAAATATCTACTTTCTTATAGTAGCATTCTACATAGACTAAGGGCTTCCTTTTCTCACTAAAAAGGTCATTTTTCCTTTTCATGTAAAAACAAATATTAAAGGTTCCTAATTTTTTTTAAAGAATCCAATCAGAGGCAGCTAGGTGGTGTAGTGGATAAAGCACCGGCCCTGGATTCAGGAGTATCTGGGTTCAAATCTGGTCTCAGACATTTAATAATTACCTAGCTGTGTGGCCTTGGGCAAGCCACTTAACCCCACTGCCTTGCAAAAACCTAAAAAAAAAAAAGAATTCAATCACTGTACAGAGCAAAGAACATACAAATAAAAAAGTGAACTAATCTAACTTGGCTATTTCATCCAATGGAAAGAGATTGTGAAGCTGTTTTATTTCTGTTTAAGAAAATTTATTTGCAAAATCTTTAGGATTTGTTTCAGTGCTGCCCACCTTCTACTCCTTGTATTTAGAATCTGTCTGAAGCAGACTTTTAGTGGAGCATAGAAAATAGATTCATACTGAACTCCAACTAATCTAAGATCTATCTAAACTCTGTTACAGCTGCAATCCTTTATTGCCCCTCCTTTCTGTAGAATTTCACCTAGGTTCTGGAGTATGTGCGTATATGTGTCTGACAAATGAGGGGTATTGTTTCATTTCCCCATGCCCCAATTTTTTTGTTATGACCAAAGACATGATCATTTCATGATCATTCTGATTTTTAATTGGAATCTATATTGAAATTGAAGCAATAAAAAATATAAATGAATTGAAACAGACTTCTAAACCAGGGGAGTCCCCTATTGCTTTTCTGAGAACAAAAATGTTGGTAGATTGAAGCAAGTCAGAATCCTTAACAGGCTCCTCTAGACAAAAGTTTTATGTTAAATTATGTTCTTTCTCCTGGGAACCAGATCAGGAATTGGTTCTTATACAACATTTCACCCAGTAGTTTAATATAGGGATGTTAGACATCACATAACATATAAGAAAAACAATTAAGGTATCTAACTATTGGAAGAAGTCTCTGAATCGGGGTGGGGAAATTTTTTCAGCCAAGGACCATTTGAATGTTTATAACATCAACTAATCAACTTAAATTATCAACTTAAAATGTGGTCTGTTGTATTTGGTCAAACATTAATTAATTCACCCCTAAAAAGCTCCTAGATTTATTGAATTTTGAGTCCCCACACCCCTAACTCCTTCAGCAGGCCCACTGGATGTTCCTGGTCTCTGCTCTAGAAAGATGAAATGGGTTTTTTAAAACCCTTTTCTTAAATTTCTTTTAATACAAATAAAATTCTTGCACAGAATTTCATAGCAGGTATTCTTACTCCTTTGAAACAACAAGTATGCTTTGTAGTTCTCTTGACCCTCCTCACTTCACTTGACTCTGTCCTTGAATTTGTGTTATATAACTAGATGTTTGAGGTAGAGCTGATTTGATTCCTTGTCCAATAAGATTTTCATTGTAGAATTAGGAAATGAAATTATTTGTTGATTATCTTTACTTTTTAAGGACCCATGGTCTTGTATAACTATATATAATGCAGGAACAGGGTCCAATTGGTTGGTTTTTCTTGACCCTGCCCCCTGCACAAGTTTAGAATTAAGGCTTCTCCTATCCCCAAAGGTAGGATGTTTCCAGCCATAATACATGATATTTTATCCAAAGAACATATAATTCCTTTTGATATGAAGCCTCAAAGGGATGAAGTTAAATTAGGAGAAATGGTTGGAGGTTTCTCCAAAAACTGCAATCTTAAAGTCTGTCAGTCATACAGGTTTTCTATTTCTTCTAGGACACTGTGACAAGGATTCTTTTGAAGATAAAGAGATCGTGCTTCCTAGAAACATATGCTTTGGACTTGCCCTGCTCTTCCAGATTGGAGTTGGAGTCTTAGCAAACTTGTTCCTCTTGTCCCTTTATTTTTTAATTTTCCTCACTCACCATGTTATGAAACCTGTAAACCAGATTATCACATATCTGACTTTGACCAATATCTTTATGCTTCTTAGCAAAGGAGGGCCAGAGATAGTCATAGCTTTGAGGGGGAGAATTTTCTGAATGATGATGGGTGTAGACTTGTCTTTTTCCTTTACAAGCTCTCCCAGGCACTTTCAATCTGCTTCACCTGTTATCTATGTAACTTCCAGGCCATCATCATCAGTCCCCCTGGCTCCAGGTGGGCAAAATACAAAACCAGGGCCCCAGAGCACATCATGCCTTTCTGTATCTTCTATTGTATCTTCAATCTGCTGATAGAAATACCTGTAATACTGGGTTTAACAGGTCCAAGAAGCTTAAACAACAGAACATATGAGCTGAATCTCTTGCATTGTTCTATTTTAAGATATATAGAGGCTTACTGGATTTTGGTCACTCTCAGAAATGCTCTCTGTATGGGGCTCATTCTCTGGGCTGAAGGCAACATGGTATTTCTGCTACACAGACACCACCAAGTGCAGACTATTCATAGCACAAGCCTGTCAGCCAGAGTCTACCCTGAGGTCAAAGCCAGCTGGACCATCTTGCAGCTGCTGAGCACTTTCATCTTCTTTTACTTTCTTGCTTCTATCTTTGTAATTTGTATTTCCTCTTTTTATCAACACCGGTTCTGTATGTTGCGCATTGCTGCTTTTTTCTCAATCTCTGTTTCCCAACTCTCAGCTCCTTTGCATTGCTGCCTCCAGGAACAAGGATCTGCTCTGGTTTTTTGTGCAAGTAAAAAACACTCATTCTCATTGCAGTCCATTGTCATATAGTGGCCAAAGTGATTTTTGTAAAGAACTGTTGTGACTATGTCAATCTTGCCATCAATATACTCAATTACTCTGTTACATTTAGAATAAAATTTGTATTCCTTTGTTTAAGAATCTTAGACCTATACGCCTGCACCCAGTCCAAAATTCAAAGCCTTAACAACTGAAGTATGTGCTGGGATTTCCTCCCAATTTTAAAAACATTTTTATTTAATGTTTTGAGGTCTAAAATCTATCCCTTCCTGCATCCCTCTTTACCTTTCCCATTCTCTGAGATATGAATCAATCAGATACAGGTTATACATGCAATTTATGTAAAACATTTCCGTATTAGTCATTTTTTGTGTTGGGATTATGTTTACTCATTATGATTTTTTACTGACTATCCTTGTGGCTCAAATGGAATTACCAAAAATGCAACTTTTGCAAAGCTTGAAAGTTTAAAGTCTATGCAAATCAGAGAATGTCCTGGATATCATTTTTACAATGTCCATAGGTAATGTAGTCCTCTGGGGCATAGATAGATAAAAAGATAGATATATAGATAAATAAAATAGAGATATAGCTCTATGTATGTGCATATCCATAAGTGTTCTATATTATCTTGATAAAAATGAGACTATAAAATGAAGAAATACCTTCAAAAGTATAAATTTCTCAAACTATTCAAAAACATATGGATATTTCAGATAATTCATTCTGAAAACAGAAATCAAAAATGACCATAAGGGGAAAATGACAACATTACCAATAGCAATAGTACTAAAAACCAAAAAGCAGCAACTACAATAGGAACAATTACTCCTGGTTCTTATGTATTTAATATAAATATTTTATCAAAACTTAAAGAAAAATTTGTGCTAATATTAAAGACATTATTCTCAAAAATTTAAGAATATATTATACTATTTTCCTTTAATGAGAAAAATAGGTTCCTAAAATCTAAATAATGGAAAAATGAAACAAAGCAGAATTAAGTATATCAATGTATATCAGATAAAAACTATAAATATAATTTTTTCAAAAATATTCAAGAAATTGTTCATTATAAATTAATTGAATGTATATGAGGGATGCCTCTTCTTCCTAATTTACCTATTATTTTAGGAACTTCCCCATTACAGTATTACTAGTTCTTCAGGCTTACATTCTAGGTGTTATACTTAATACTTGACTATTCTTTACTGCCCACATTTATTTATATATTTTTAGATAATGTTTTCTTTTTCCAAATTCATACATAGTCAATTCTTAACATTCATTTTTTTAAATGTGGGCTCCTAATTTTTCTTTCTCCTTTCTTCCCCTCACCACTCCCTAAAACAAAGCAATTAGATATAGCTTATATATTTGCAATTTTGTAAAACATACTTTCATATTAGTCTTGTTCTGAAAAAAAGAAAGAGAACAAAAGAAAAGAACCATGAAAAAATAAAGTAAAATATAAAAAAGAAAGTAAATATTATATTATACTTCCAGCTACATTCAGTTTCCATCAGTTATTTTCTATCATGAGTCCTTTGGAATTGTCTTGGATCATTATATTGCTGAGAAGACCTAAGGCATTCATAGCTCATTATCATACAATATTGTTATTACTTGGTAGAATTTTCTCCTGGTTTTACTTATTTCACTTTACATCAGTTCAAGTTTTTCCAGGTTCTTCTGAAATCCTCCTGCTCATCATTTCTTATAGCAAAATATTAGGCCTTTACATTCACATACCACAACTTGTTCAACCATTCCCCAATTCATGGACATTTTAATTTCTAATTTTTTGCTACCACAAAAAATTGCTTTAAACATCTTTGTACTGTAGGTTCTTCATCCTTTTTTAAAAAATAATTTTTAAATTTATTTTTCCAACTTGTACAATGGTAGTTTTCAAAAATAATTTTTGCAAGGTTTTGAGTTTTACATTTTTCTCCCTCCCTCCCCTCCCTCCCCTCCCTCATCTCCCTGACAGAATGAAATCCAATATAAATGTTACATAGATAACTATGTTAAACATAGATCCACCTTAATCATAGTGTGAAAGAAGAATCAAATCTAAATGGGAAAAAAAAACATTAGAGAGAAATGAAGACATAATACATAAGACAACTTTTAACAATTGGAGACTTTTAATCATTGGTCTACATTTAAACTCCACAGTTCCTTCTCTGGATATGGACGGTAGTTTCTATTAAAAGTTTTTTAGAACTGTCTTTGATTATTATACTGCTGAAATGTGCAAATCCATCATCATTGATCATCACTCAATGTTTCTGTTAGTGTGTATAATGTTCTTGTGGTTCTGTTCACTTCACTCTGCATGCAAGTATTTCCTGGCTCTCATGATTTCTTTTTTTTTTAATTTTTATTTAATGCAATAGAATTAAGAGTGATTTGCCCAAGGTCACACAGCTAGGCAATCATTAAGTGTCTGAGGTTGGATTTGAACTCAGGTCCTCCTGACTCCAGGGTCAGTGCTGTATCCACTGCACCATCTAGTTACTCCCTCTCATGATTTCTTATAGCATAATAGCATTCCAAGGGGTGGCTAGGTGGCGCAGTGGATAGAGCACCAGCCCTGGAGTCAGGAGTGCCTGAGTTCAAATCCGGCCTCAGACACTTAATAATTACCTAGCTGTGTAGCCTTGGGCAAGCCACTTAACCCCATTTGCCTTGCAAAAACCTAAAAGAAAAGCATAATAGTGTTCCATCACATTCATGTACCACAACTTGGTCAACCATTATCCAATTTACGGATATCTCAATTTCTAATTTTTTGTCATCATAAAAAAGGCCTTTAAATATTTTTGTACATGTAAATTCCTTTATCCTTTTTTAAAAATCATATTATGATACAAACTTAATAGTGGTATTTTTGGATCAAAGGGATACAGTTTGATTGCCCTTGGGACAGAGTTCCAAATTGCTCTCCCGAATAGTTGAATCAGTTCACAACTCCACCAACAATGCATTAGTGCTCTAAATTTCCCATGTTTTCAACACTTATATTTTTCTTTTCTATCAAATTAACTAATTCGATATATTAACTAATCTGCATCTCAGAGTTTTTAAATTTGCTTTTCTCTAATCAATAATTATTTAGAGTATTTTTTGATGATTATAGATAGCTTTGTTTCTTCATTTGAAAACTACCCCGATCTTATTGGGAAGGCTTATAGATTATCCCCATTACAAATAATTTTGTTGATGGTTTTAGACAGAGAAACATTTCAAAGAAAATTCTCTAAGGAAAACTATGTCTTCTAGTGCTATTTTTCTGGGAGTTGGTTTTTTTAGTAAGAATGGGTGGTGAATTTTGTGAAGAGCATTTTCTATAACTATTGAGATAATTACATGATTTCTGTTGGTTTTATTTTTAAAATGACCAAATATGCAGATAGTGTTCCTAATATTGAACTAACACTATATTTCTAGTACAGATATTACCTGGTCATAGTGTGTGATTGCTGCAATCTCTTTGCTTGTGTTTTATTTAAATTTTTTGCATCAATATTCATTAGGGAAATCAAGCTATCATTTTCTTTATCTGTTTTGGTACTTTTTGGTCTTAGTATCAGCACTATGCTTGTTTCACAATAAGAATTAGAACTCTTCCCCCCCCCCCCCCCCCAGTTTCCCATAGATACTGGATAGTCTTAAAGTTAATTGATCTTTTAATATTTGGTAGAATTCACTTTTGAATCCATCTGATACTGGGTTTTTTTTTGGTAAGGAATTTATTGATAGCTTGCTAAATTTAAATTCAAAAATTGAGTTATTTTAATAGGCTGTTTCCTCTTCCTTAAACTGAGTACTTGTATTTTGTAAATATTAGTCATTTCATTTGGACTGGCAAACTGACATTAAATTGAGTATAATAGCTCCTAATTATTTTCTTACTTTTTTCTTCACTAATGGTGAATTTACTTTTTTCATTTTTTTTCTTTTTTTTTTTTTTTAGTTTTTGCAAGGCAATGTGGTTAAGTGGCTTGCCCAAGGCTATACAGCTAGGTAATTATTAAGTATCTGAGGCTGGATTTGAACTCAGGTACTCCTGACTCCAGGGCCGGTGCTCTATCCACTGCGCAATCTAGCCACCCCCTTTTCATTTTTTGATCCTAAAAATTTGATCTTTTTTCCTTCTTTTTTTTCAACCAACCAAATCAATGGTGTAGCTATTTTATTTTAAAAAAAATTAAAATTTCTAGGGGCAACTAGGTGTTGCAGTGGATAGAGCACTGGAGTCAGGAAAACCTGAGTTCAAATCTAACCTCAGATACTCAATAATTACCAAACTGTGTGACCTAGGGTAAGTCACTTAACTCCATTGCCTTGAAAATATTAAATTAAAAAAATAAAAGCTACTCAACTTCATTTGCTAGTTCATCTTTTTTTAAATTTTAATAATCTCACCTTTACTTTCAGGATTTCCCATTTGGTGCTTAATTGGAGATTTTTCATCTGTTTTTCTAGTTTTTTTAGTTGCATGCCTAATTTGTTGATTTACTGTTTCTCTTTTTTAATTATGTAAGAATTTCAGATGCAAAGTTTTGCTTAACAAGTGATTTGGCTGCTTGCAATAAATTATAGTTTGTTGTCTTATTGTTGTCATTCTCTTTGATGAAACTATTGATTGTTTCTATGATATTTTCTTTGACCCATTCATTCTTTATGATTAGATTATTTAGTTTCCAATTAATTTTAATTCACATTTAATTTATACATTAAATTATATTTAATATTTAATTGTATTATACTAATTTAATTTATAAATCCTAATTTACTTTTAATTTATATTAATAATTTAAAATTCATATTTAAATTTAATTTATATAGAGATTAAATCTAATCTTTAATTATTTGATAGTATTCATTTGTAAATTTATCTGGTCCTTGTGCTTTTCTCTTAAAAACTCCCTTTTATTGACTGTTCAATTTTTTTTTCTAAAATAGGTCTATTTAAACGTACTACTTCCATTCTGCTAATGTAGATAATTTATATTTTATAAATATTCTTCTATTTCACATGAATTGTTAAGTTATTGTCATATAAACAATAACTCCTTGCAATTGTGTTAATTTCATCTTGATTGGTGAAATAATCATCCTTTTAACTTTTAATATTAGTGATTTGGTATTCTCTGCTTTTAAATTGTTATTAATTAACTGTTCATCTATTTTATTTGTTTTTCATAAAAGAAATGCCTAGTTTTATTTGTCAGTTCATTTTTCTTAATTCCACCTTTACTTTTTACAATCTTCAATTTAGTGTTTCATTGGGAATTTTTGATTCATTGTTTTTATAGTTTTTTAAATTGCATACCCAATTCATTAGCCTTCTCCTTTTTATTGATAGAAGCATTTAGAGATGTAAATTTTCCTGTTATCACTGCTTTTGCTCCATCTCACAGATTTTGATAAGTTGTCTCAATATTGGCATTTTCTTTAATGATGTCATTGTTGCTAAGATGTATTCTTTAACTTCATTCTTAAAATTTAGTTAAGCTAATGAATAGTGAAATAAATAAATAGGAACAAAGAAAAATAATATTTTAAGACTTAAAATTGTATTATTATCAAAACCATTTGGTAATAGTTAAATATAGATTAATGGAAAAGACTAGTCAAAGTAGAATCAGAAATAATAAAATTCAGTAACCTAAGTAAAAGAGGAAAGCAAATTACTTAGCAAAGAACTCTCTATTTGACAAACTTACTGGGAAGACTTCAGCATTTTCTGGTAGAAATTAATGTTAGACCAACATCTTATACTATTTAGAAAAATAAATTTTAAACAGATGCATGAAATCAATATGTAATATCAAACCACTGAAAATATGAGGTCTATTGGATAACTTCTATAGCTGCGGTTTGAGAATGAACATTTCAATTGTTTTTAGTGACTCTTTGCATTATTAAAGTTTATCCAAGTATTCATTTCCCCCTCAGAAAATCAACCCATATAAAAATAGTATTTTAAAAGACAAAAAGAGGACTAAAAGAAAAAGAAAATAGAAAGAAAGCAGAAAAAAGAAATGAATGGTAGAAGGAGAAGGAAGAAATGAAGAAAGAAAGAAAGAAAGAAAGAAAGAAAGAAAGAAAGAAAGAAAGAAAGAAAGAAAGAAAGAAAGAAAGAAAGCAGGAAAGGGTATCAGTACATCCAATTTATACACTGAAAAGTTTTAAAACAAGTAAAGTAGGCAACACTTGTGGTACTTATATTATAGGAGTGATTGTGTATACTCTTTTGTTGACTCTGTTTACTGCTTACTGAATCAGTTCACATAGATGTTATGATATAGTGTAATAACATTCTAGTACATAGATGTTATAATATAGTATAATAATATTCTATTACATTTGTGTGCCCTAATTTGTTCATTATTCCCTCATCGATGGCCATGTGCTGGTTTCTAAATCTTTGCTATCAGAAAACAGGCTATGTTAAAAGTTTTGATCTCTAGGGACATGACTTTTTAATTAATAATTTCTTTGGGATAAAAGTCCAGTAATGGAATCTGTATGTCAAAGGTATTGATATTTTAGTCACTTTTATTTATATAATTGTAAATTGCTTTCCAATATGGTTATTTTAATTCATAACTGTATCAGTTTCTTACTTTCCCACAATTCCACCAGCACTGAATATTGTCATTTTTTGACAAATTTGTCAATATGTAGGATGTAAGGCAAAACCTCAAGGTTGATTTTCATTTCTTTTATTATTTGTAATTTACAGTGTTCTTTGAAGTGATTCTCAATACTTTGCAATGCTTCTTTTGCAAATTGTTCATTTTTTTCACAAATTATCTCTTGAGGAATAGTTATTTGTTACAGAATACACACATATATTATACACACATTCTTATATACATATATAAATGCACATTACATATACGTGTATATTTACGAATGCTTCTATAAGTACAGATAAATATGTTCTTGTAAATGTGTGTGTAAACATGTATGTATATACATATATAAATTCCCAAATATACACATATTATTTATGTAACTTGGGGACCAAAGTCTTAGAGAAATTGAATACAAAGTTGTTTTTACATTTACTAAATCCCTCGTTATCCAAGGTGAACTACTTTTTTTCCTATGTAAAATGTATTCTGTGTCATGTATTGAAAGTTATATATTTCACCTTTTGTAAATTCTTTTTTTGTTTGTCTAGTTAAGAAGGCATCCTCTACCTATATCTGTGGGATATATATGCTATACTTCTCTTTAGTTTTTTGTGAGATCTTAATATTAAGCTCATGTATGAGTTCAAAACAGAATATAGAAGGGGTGGCTACGTGGTGCAGTGAATAGAGCACCCACCCCAGAGCTAGGAGTACCTGAGTTTAAATCCGACCTTAGACACTTAATAATGACCTAGCTGTGTGGGCTTGAGGCAAGCCATTACCTCGCCAAAAAAAAAATACATTACAGAATATGGTATAAGGTTTTTATCTAAGTCTAATCTCTTCAGATTCCTTTCTAGTTTTTCCAGGCATATTTATCGACTAGGAAATTCTTTCCTTAGCACATGACATTTTTCAGTTCTGTTGTTTGTGATTCCACTTCTTGCCTAGACTGTTTCATTGATCTATGTCTATTTTTTTAAACTGATACCATATAGCCTTTGTTTTGTTTTTGTTTTTGTTTTTTTAGATTTTTTTTTGCAAGGCAAATGGGGTTAAGTGGCTTGCCCAAGGCCACACAGCTAGGTCATTATTAAGTGTCTGAGACCGGATTTGAACCCAGGTACTCCTGACTCCAAGGCCTATGCTTTATCCACTACGCCACCTAGCTGCCCCTTCCACTACGCCACCTAGCCGCCCCTACCATATAGTCTTAATGACTACTTTTTATGACATAGCTTGAGGGTAGAAGTTCTATTATCCCTTTGTATGTATTTATCTTTGTCTTTTCCTTCATCTAGATTTTTGTTTTGTTATTTCATCAAGTTCCATAAAGTATTACGTGGCAATCTGGTATAACATTAAAAGTGTGACCCACCATAAACACTGAATGTTCATTCATTTACCTAAATTATTCATTATTTCTTTCGGAAACACTCTGTTACTTAATTCCTATAAGAACATTATTTGCTTTGATTGATTGATCGCCAGATTCTTTATGGATATTGGAAGTTTTGGTATGGGGGTTCTTCTTTCCATCATTTACCTTAGGAACTATTCTATTATATAGAAATGTGTGACCCTTGATAGTAATCCAATAGACAATATTTGACATGAGTCCTCATCATCTAAATGGAAAACTTAGCAGTTTCAGAATAATCGGGTCTGTGGCTGAGTCCATGATCTGTTCTAGGGGTGCTACTATTCTATTACTGTTTAAGTCCCAGGACTAAATCCAATAATCAGTCTATAAATAAATGACATTGCTGACTAGGATTTATCTCTTTTTTCCCCCCTTCTCTTTTAGGTTTTTTTGCAAGGCAATGGGGTTAAGTGGCTTGCCCAAGGCCACACAGCTAGGTAATTAACTGTCTGAAGCCTGATTTGAGCTCAGGTACTCCTGACTCCAGGGCTGCTGCTCTATCCACTGTGCCACCTAGCTGCCCCCCTTCTCTTTTAAAATTTATTTTATTTTTATTTATTCCAGCTACATGCTAAAACAGTTTTCAACATTTACTTCCAAATCAAGTTCCAACTTCTCTCCCCTTCACCCACCCCACTTCCCCTCATTGAGAAAGCAAGTTATTAGAATAGATAACACTTTTTATCATAAATCCATCAGAGATATTGCTCCAAAATTTTTCCCACCTATGCAATTGCTAGCTGTATTTCCTTTACTATCCCCCCATTCACATTTATTCTATTCTCTCTCTCCTTTCACCCTGTCCCTCCTATAAGTGTCCTGTATCTGACTCCCTCTTCCACCATCTTCTCTCTCTTCTATGACCTACAGCGCCCCCCTCCCCAGTCCCCTTTCTCCCATCCTTGTCTCTCCTCCTTTCCTCTAGGATAAAATAACTTTCTACACCGTACTGAGTAAGTATTCCTTGCTCCAGCTTCATCTTGGGCCCAAGTTGAGACCAGAATCTGGCCTATTTACGATTCTGGGGAAGAAAAAGGGAAAGGAATAAGTTTTTTTAAAGCGTCTATTATGCACAATGTCAGCGATTGTGTCAAACACTTCGCATATATTACCTCATTCAATTTTGGTATCAATTCATTGAGACTGATACTATTATTAACAAATTAAGTATTCAGAGAAGGGAAAGTATTAAATTTATTAATGAATTAAATTCATATTGGAAAAACCTGCCCTAAATAGAAGAGAGACTTCTGTAAGTATGAAATTCTGAAAAAATGAAAGGAAACCAATATTTACAAAAATAAAAAGTTTGATTTTGGTTTCCAAGGAAAATTCTTAAATTAATGATTACAGAAATCATTGGTATGAATAACTATAAATAGAATCATTAATTATTTGGAAATAGAACTGTCAGTAGACTAATTCAAATCTCCACCTACAGTACATAAGTGTTCCTGTGTTTCTGCCTATACAACAAAGACTGATTTCATGATTTAGTGAGCTTAATCACAATGCGATATTTATCATTCTATATCATAAATAAAAGGAAGTCAACATTTTCCTTAAATTCTTTCCAATCACTAGTGTTTTGTAGCATTTCTCCTGTCTATTGATACCTTGAATTTTTTTGAATATTTTTTTCTTAGTCAGTCTAAAAAGCATTTATTAAGAGACAGTTATGTACTAGGCACTGTGCTGATTACTGGGAGTGAAGAGCCAAAAATACTTCCTTTTTGCAAAAAAAAGATGAACTCAACTTGGAAATCTTGTACAAACAAGTTATTTGTAGCTCAACTTGGTGGAGGCCATTGTCAGTATTGTACTGGCCCAAGCACACATCAACCTTTGCAGGCTATCACCATTAGCTTCAAAGTCTCCGGGGAGGGGGGCAAAATTCAAAGCTAGAATCTCAGACCACATTCATCACCCTTATATCTTCCGCTCTATCTTAAATCCCTCTTAAAAATTCTTTTTTTTATTTACTATAGCAGATCCAAAGTACTTGACCAACATTAATGAACAATTTAATTTTGCTTCTTTGAAAGGCATATTGATACTTCCTGAATGATGATCATTGCCACAAATGGGTTCTCTGCCCATTGCCTATATGGTGTATTTACTTTGTAGACAGCACCAGAAGTTACAAACCATTCATAGCAGGAGCCTTCCCTGATGTCAGAACCACCTGAATCATCTTGTTGTTGGTGAGCACTTTGGTTTGCTTTTAGTCACATATCTTTGGGATTTTTATTATTTATTTTTATCAACAATGTTTCTGGCTCTTCTCCACATCTATCACTCTATATTTCTCAATATTTGGTTTATTTCTTTTGACTTCTCTGTGAGCTGGATCTGCCCTTATTTCAGGGTTGAGGAAAACCCTTCCTCTTCATTTTTAATCCATCTGCCACATCCTGCCAAAATGATGTTACTAATAATAGATCTCACCACGTCACATCTCTCCTCAATATACTCCCCTCACTGCTACTATTAGAATAAAAAATTAAAATTGTCCATTTGACTTGTTTTATGACAAAGAAGTCACTCACATTTCCAGTTATATTGCATTTTCCATCCTTTTCACTATTAACCCAATTGATTTTTCTTTCTTTCAAACTTCAGTTCTTTAAATGCACTCAATACAAATACAATTAGGTGGACAGACAGCCAGGTCTGGACACAGGAAGATTCATCTTCCTTAGATCAAATCTGACCTCAGACATTTTTGAGTTGTGTGACTCAGGTCAAGATATTAACACTGTTTGCCTCAGTTTCCTCATCTTTGCCATCCTTGCCAAATGAGATCTTAAAGAGTCCTACAGAACTGAACAACAGCAAAAAACCGCTGACCTTTTGTCTTTGAATTCCCAGGATGTTTGGAAGAGTTGGTGCTTTAAAATTCTTTGTTGAATTTATTTAATTGAATCTTGAAAGAATTCTTTATAATTGGAACAGATTAAATTAAAATGAATTAGTTCCATATTCAGCAAGATTTCTTTTGACTCCTTCAAAAGAGGGAAAACAATGTTGGTTTCAGAAAACTCCAAGGTCACCTTCATGGAGCTCTACTTTATATATTTCCTGGATAAATCAACATGGAGATGTGATGCTGAAAATCATCACCCTAGCTTCAGAAATTTCTTTGCATTTCAAAAATCAGCCTAGGAACAATGACTGACATTTGTAAGAGGGTGTAGACAAGGTGTTTCTTGGTTCCACAGCAGAGAACAAAATGGAAGGTGTGGAAGGTGTTAGCATAACGTTAGAATAAAAAAAAATCCATCTAAGATATTTTGCTCTTTTTTAGGATTTGGCAAGGCAAACAGGGTTAAGTGGCTTGCCCAAGGCCACACAGCTAGGTGATTATTAACTGTCTGAGGCTGGATTTGAACTCAGGTACTCCAGACTCCAGGGCCAGTGCTCTATGCACTGCACCACCTAGCTGTCCCATCTAAGACTTTTCTTACAGATTGTCAAAGCAAAAAAATGTCCTGAAATTCTCTTTTAAAATTCTGCTTCTGGAAGTCTATGGCATTAAAAGGAAATGTGGGATAAAAAATAAAAAAGAATTACTGTAATTATTACAGCTTATACTTAAGCACCATATTTATGAAAAAGACTTCTCAGAACTCTGGGAGGTAGCAGCTACAAACCCTATTTTAAGAACTGAAACAGGCTGAATAACTTGTCCAAAGTCACACTGAAAGTCTTATGTCTCGATTTGAACTCGGGCATTCCTGTCTTCAAATCTAGCTTCTATCTCCTGCTCCATTTGACTGCCTTGATGATAATATATGCTTTAGCCCCTGAGTAAAGGAGTCATAGTTTCTTCCCAGTATCCCCTTGGATCTCTCTTGACAGACTTCTGGAACATCCAGTCCCCAGTCACAAGGGCCTTTTGTTATATGTCCTTGGTTGACAAAAATCACAACAGTTAAAGTATATAAATCAATCAACTGATAAATATTTATTAGGTAACTATTATGTTTGAGTCACTATGCTGAAAACAGAAGGTTGAAGTGTGCATTTCTGTAGTGGTTTTTCATATTTTCACACCTGCTCTCCCAGGATGATCCTTGTACTAGTCCCTGAACTCTAAGGAACTGAATAGAAAAGACTTATTAATGTGACACTGTGAGTCTTTATGTCGAACTCTGACAAGGTAGATTTCTCTCTCATTTTACCCTTTGACCACAATCATTATAAGCCTTCAGTATCTAAGCAGACAGTTTTACATATCCCTAAATCTGCTAATTACTCTGATTCTTCTATTTTTTTAAAAAAAGGAGATTCCCTATTCTCCACAAATTCCAGATCCCATGCCTAGGAGCTGATTCGTATTGAAACTATCTTGTAGTCTTCATAGTTCAATTCTTGGTTTTCTAAACTGGAAAATGAGGTGATTAGATTATCTTCTGAAAAGAATTTTACAGTCTGATAATCCATGTTCTGAAATTCAATCTTCTTTACTCTTTAAGATCCTAAATTCTAGATTCAAAGGTCTCTTCTAGCTGTGTCAAGTATATACATTTATACTTGCATTTGTATGTATATAATGAACATTTATACATATTTATGTATCTCTTTCTCATTACATATAGACACATAAATACATATATGTGTATTTTTTCTAGTAACCCTCTGGATGAGACACTATATGTTCTCTTTCTGAAAGTCACTTCTGACTCCAATAGATGAATTCTAAATTCTAAAGCTTTTTCACATTTGCCATTCGATTAGATTGTTAAACTACCTAAGATACAATTATAAAACATATAAAAATAATACAACATAGCAAAATAATTTTTTAAGAATCGACTAAACTTAATAGATTGCTTCTCTCCATAAAAAGTTATAGTGATGTTTGTCTTTTCTTTTTTTTTTTTTGTATGTGCTGAAGTTTTAGAAAATTTCCCTATGGAAAATTTAAATTCTTCTCCAGTTGTAGTCTGTTTTGTCATCTTTATTTAAATGCATTTAACCTCTGCTTAAAGCAGATAGAGAGCAAGGTATAAGATGCATGCCCAGTCTCCAATTGACCCTTACTTCTATACTACCTCTGCACTGTATGTAAAACTAATGGACTACACAGCATCTGTCTTTGGAAGGCTCAGCTGACTGGGGCCTATTGCCAATAATAATAATCCATTTTTTTTGCATACCATTTACATATTGATACATATGTCTGGAAAAAGAGAGTTCAATTTTTTTCTCTCCTGTAACTCTTTTTCTTGAACAGACAGTATGATCCTGGTGACTAGTTTAATTAAAAAATGGCTGAGCCTCTTAGATCAGGATCATAGAGAACATCTAGGCAATTTGAATTATAGGATAATCGCTAAAGAAATTTCAATACAATGGTGGAAAATAAATATGAGGTAGGATGTATAATGCTAACAGTAGGTGGACTTCATAACATCTGTTATAGGAATCTTCTCTTACTCTACATTAGAAATTAACAGCTTCTGTGACTGTTATCAGGTTAGTCCCTGGGTCTCACCCCACCACGCCATGATGGCTCTCTTCTCTTTGCACCCCAGCTCACCCACGTGTCTCTGAGACAGATCATATTGGTAGATGTCTTCCTAGGTTCCTTTTCTGGGTTTCATGGATCCAAATTCTGAAAAGGGGCTTGTTTTGTTTTGGTTCTGAGTGAAAGTCAAGGTGACCTGAGGACAATGCATGGCCACTCTCCACCATCTTGGCCAGAAGTCCTAATTTTCATTTCTCGAGTCATTCTTAAGTTTGCTTCTTTTTTTTCTTTCTTTCTTTCTTTCTTTATTCTTATTTTGGACAAAAAATGTTTTTATACATTACTAAAATATTCTTGTTTAAAAGTGAATATAATACTCCCTCCCCCCAAAGCAGATAGACTCACATGAGCAATAAAGTAAAGGGTAGAAAAAATTAAATAATAATAATAATGATAATAATGACAATAATAGTAGTAGGTATGGCCAGGTGGCACAGTGGATGGAGCACCGACCCTGGAGCCATGAGCACCCAGGCCCAGATCAAGCACCAGACACCCAACAATCACACAGTTGTGTGACTCCATGCAAGCCACCCCAACCCCATTGTCCCACAAAAAACAAAAAAAAAGACCCCAAATAAAATAAAATAGTAATAATAATAGTAGGTAGTGGACAGAGCACTGGCCCTTGAAACAGGAGCACCCGGGTCCAAATCTGGCCTCAGATACTCAACAATCACCAACTTGTGAGGCCCCAGGCAGGCCAAACAGCCCCATTTCCCCTGCACCCCCCCAAAAAAATAATAATATAATAAATGTGCCTCAGTCTGTGTTCCAACACCACCAGCTCTATCATGGGTAGATCACATTCTTTATGATAAGTCCATCACAAAAGTTATTTCCATATTTTTCCACTGTTGCCATTGCTGATCACAACTCCCTCCATTCGTACTTCTCCACTAACATGTACTATATTTTCTCTCTCTCCTTTCACGCTGTCTCTGCTGTATGGCAGCTCAGTGGCACAGCAGAAAGATCCCTGGCCCAGTGGAAACTAAATTTTTATGTATGTACATGTGATCATAAATTACATAAAAAAGAATGAAAAAATTTGAAATAATTTGTACCTTAATCAAATAATAAAAAAATCATCAGCTTATTTGTACATATGATCAACAAAACCTTAAAAAACAGATAAAAGATAAATTTCATTCTAATTTATTGTATAATTTACACAAATTTTGGAATAGACCTTGATCTATCATTTGTTTTATGACTGAAAGCATTTAGAGATATGGTATTTCCTCTGGCTTTTTTCATGTTGTCTCATTGTTTGCATTACCTGTAATGAAGTGACCTCTCATTTCTGTAAATTATTCTTTAACACATTTATTCTTTTGGATGAAATATTTAGTCTTTAATTTGGATAATTTACCCATTCTAATTGCATTGCATTTTGATCTGAAAATATGCTTAATACCCCCCCCCCCCTTTTTGTTGTTTCTGTTGTGTATTAGTACATGGCAAGTTTTTCTTTTTCTTTTTTCTTTTTAGGTTTTTGCAAGTCAATGGGGTTAAGTGGCTTGCCCAAAGCCACATAGCTAGGTAATTATTGTCTGAGGCTAGATTTGAACTGAGGTACTCCTGACTCCAGGGCCGGTACTCTGTTCACTGTGTCACCTAGCAACTGCTTATGGCAAGTTTTTCTAAAAGCACCATGCACATTTGAAGATAGGAAATGACAAGATCATCTAAACCTTCTCAATATCTACATCTAACTAGTCTGGTAACTTCGACTCCCATAACAATTTTCCATCATTCTTTCCCTTCTCTCCTTTTACAAAGTTGTCCCAATCAAAACGTATGCCCTCATCACCTCTTCTATGAACTATGACTTTTTTATTGGTTTCCCTCTGTTTATCATCTGAACTTGCTATCATCTACTATAATAGTGATATCATTAATTTTGCTATTTATTTTAATAATCCAATTTACAAAATTGTCATGTCCTTATATTCTGCAACTACTGCCCATGTCCTCCCATAAATCCTTTGTTTATACTTCCATCAACATGTAGGAAGGTAGTTATTGACAGATTAATAAAATTCTTTGGGGTTGATCACTCTGGTTCTTCCCGGCTCAAAAATTTTCAATGGCTTTATATTGTCTTAATGATAAAACATAAAATGGAAATTGAAAATATTTCTCATAGACTTCCTTCAAGCAAATTATCTACAAGGGACAAGATGCTATTAGTGTCCCCAAGCAGGCCCCAAAGAGGGGAGTAGTTAGGAAGACTAGAGTTCTGATGTCTAGAGTCATGGGAAGAGGTGCAGCTGTATCCCTCTCCATCTCCTCCTCACTTAACTGCCCAGGGACTTAAAAGTTTTTCTAAACCAACTGTTTATGAAATCCTCATTAAATGGCAATAATTACATAATAATTGCTGAGGGTAATTATCAGGCAAGTCATAAATTTGCAGTTCC
Organism: Macrotis lagotis; assembly: GCF_037893015.1. Taxonomy (NCBI): domain Eukaryota; kingdom Metazoa; phylum Chordata; class Mammalia; order Peramelemorphia; family Peramelidae; genus Macrotis; species Macrotis lagotis. The sequence goes on along the minus strand of NC_133666.1, from coordinate 635,195,351 downwards.
TTAGACACACTGATTATTTCCTTGTGGAATGTCATTTCTCCTGAATATGACATTTTAATCATCACTCCCAGAGGTAATGAGTTCAGGAAATTCTGACACTATAATTATGACTGGCTCCTTCCTTCCTTTCATCCTTCTGCACACATGTTCACAATGCTGCAGCCCACCCCATCTCTGCTCAAGCATCAGACATACAATTCTTTTCCCTAATTTGATGGAGACAACCAACCTCACAACTTCTTGCTAAGAGTTTTCTTCATTTTTCTGAGGATTAATAAGTTCAGTAAGTGCCTTGGTTCATTTTATCCCTCTATGAAGCTTCAAAAAATCCTAACAGGAACGATCCAAGGGTACCTGGTTAAAGGTATTTTTATTATTTTCTACTTTCTTTAAGAAGGGACTTTTATTCTAAGTTCTAAATTTCATTTTTGATGACAATATTCTCTACATATTCATGTATATCTTTTCCTCTCATTTAATATAACTGATTTCACCTCACTTCTCTGTGTGTATCTTCTGTCCCAGATCAGTGTTGTAATAGAAGTTACTAAAAGCAAGATGTTAATGCAGCATTATTATGTGATGGAAAATCTTCATATTTTTATGTGAGCTTAAATTGCACTGATGGATTGAATATGTTCTGGAATTTTGTATGCTGAAATTTTATATGCTACTGTTTCAGAGAAAGACTTATGAAAAAGTCAGTCTTGGGTATACACTGCAACTTCAGGAACAAGGACAGGAACAAAGAATGTCCCCTTAGAGAGATATGAAAAGTAAAATCAGATCAAGGGTTAGCCTATTACATTGAAAGAAATGAGTAGTACCTTTACAAAACAGTATATTTTATAAACAGAAATGAATGAAAGATGTAATATTTCTCCTGTACTTGTCCCATGTTAAATGAATGTATAAGGCCATGGTTTTGCAAGACCAATGAAACTTGGAGCTTGTCCAGAGGCAAAGGAACAAGAAAGTGAGCTTGACTGGGAAGACCTCATGCATTTCATGTTTAGTCAAATGAGAAATTTTAGGGGTAAGGGAGAGGAATTCAAAAATGTCTGAGTATTTGAATAGTGTTAGTGAACCTCATCACGTTAAGAATTATTTAGTTTACACATTTTCCAAGAGTCTTTTGACTCTTGATGCGATTTGGAATCTTTTAACCATGTCAAGGATTTTTCTTGGTTTAGCCTACTCAACAAATTCCTCAGGAGACCCTTAGAAAGTTCCGGAAGCTTCTGGTTGTTGTTCTTATTCGTAGTTCTCGAAGAAGATTGTGACATCAGGGATGTGATGCCCTGGCATGGAAGTGAAGGAGATTTAAGTGAGGGAAGTCTGTGCAAAGTTACCAGACTTACTTTTTCCTCCAAAATCAACTGAGGCCAATGACTAGATATGGATCAAGATGACTAGAGATGACTGTGGATGCTGTGGGAGACCTGGGCCTTTTTGAACTAAGTGAGGCAATATCCATTCAATCATTTAGAGCTGGTAGGGAAAAGATGAATGTAGGCAGAAATTGAGTTTCTTAGCTCTTTATAATGGTAAAAAAGCTTTTAGCAACAATTTGTGGGCTTGACTATCTGCAGAGAAGTTTATCATAAGAACCAGATATAGAAAAGCTGAAAAATTTAAAGCATAACATTTTTCTATTTGAAGATAAGCCACAGCAGAAGCACAAAAGAGACACTACATGAGAAAAGACCACAATAATAAAATTTTTCTTCTCAGAACAAAGGTGGCAAAAGAAAGGTGGTGAAAGAGGAAAAAAGCTACCTTTTGCCCAATGTATTTTAAAACTGCAAAATACATACCTAATATTAGCTACTCTACATTTTCCCATTTAGTAATTTATTGTTGTGGTTTGTCTCTTTAAGTATGTCTACACCTGTTGCATTACTTCTCTACACAAAGACATTAGATTTTAGCACAAAGAAACTTATGGAACTCTAAGCAATCTTTTTTTCCAAAGGTATGAAACTTTGTGATTTGTAGCAAATGAGAGAGAGGAATATTAATGGACCTACTTGAGATGATTCTGCCAAGATTTGATCTGGCTATCAAACTATGGCTTTGTTTAAATTTTATGGTTCTAATTTCTTTTAGAATTTTTTGACTTCTGGTGAAAGGAAACTTTCCTCAATGTCACTTCACTTAATTTCCCTGTCATTTTATTATGTCCATTTTCTTTCATTCAATAATAAAATTATTAATAACAATTTTATAAAAATATTGCTGAGAAAATGTCTGTTATTTGATTTGGAAGACTCATTCAGTTGACTCACAAACTGATATCAGCAACCAATAGAGCTATCAGCAAATGTTTGTTAGAATCTTAAATGAGCATGTCCAGTATTGACCTTATTCTCCTTATCCTTCTTCCAAAATTCCCTAAATTTTTTTGAGGTTTTCATTTATTTATTTGCTCATTCATTCATTCATTCATTTATTAGGTTTTTGCAAGGCAAATGGGGTTAAGTGGCTTGCCCAAGGCCACACAGCTAGGTAATTATTAATTGTCTGAGACTGCATTTGAACACAGGTACTCCTGACTCCAAGGCTGGTGCTTTATCCACTACGCCACCTAGCTGCCCCTATTTATTTTATAATTATTTGTTTTATTTTATCCCAGTTACATATAAAATCAAGTTTTTACAATGATTTTAAAAACTTTGAGTTCCGGGGCAGCTAGGTGGCACAGTGGATAGAGTACTGGCCCTGGAGGCAGGAGTACCTGAGTTCAAATCCTGCCTCAGACACTTAATAATTGCCTAGCTGTGTGGCCTTGGGCAAGCCACTTAACCCCATTTGCCCTGCAAAAAAAAAAAAAAAAAACCTAAAAAAGATTTTGAGTCCCTTCTGCCCACCTATTCCCCCTTATTGAGGAAACAGGTTATTTAATTTAGGTTAAATATGCTTTAGTTTTGCATGATAGTTATGTTATGAAAATAAACATAGCCCCCATCTCCCCAATAAAGAGAAACTTTAAGAAAAATAAAGTTTACAATGTCATGCTTCAAGCTGTATTCAACATCATTGTCATTGGGGATGAATAGCATTCTTTATAATTTCCTTCAAGAGTTATGTTGAATCACAAAATTCCTAAGAAAAAATAAATCATTCACAGCTGATCATCCTACCATATTGCTGTTACTTTTTATATGATATATGTACCATTGCATCTGCTCATGACAGTCTTTTCACATTGTTCTAATAACATCCTGTTCATCATTTCTTTTGGCAGAAGAGGTATTCCATCGTAACCTCATATTACAATTTGTTCAGCCATTGCTGGGTATCCCTTCAATTTCCAGTTCTTTACTACAAGAAAAGAGCAATTATAATCATCCTTACACAAATGGGTCATTTTTCTTCTTCTTTTTCACCTCTTCTGGAATATAGATCTTCTATAGGCTTAACTAGGTCAAAGGGAAGGTATGGCTTTACAGCCCTTCATACATAGCTTCAAATTTTTCTACAGAACTTTCAATCATTTCACAACTCTTCCAATAATGCATTAATGCCTCACTTTCCTTACATCCCCTCAAATATTATCATTTTCTTTCTGTCCTATTAATCAATGTAATAGGTATAAGATAGTACCTCAGCATTTTTCTAATTTTCATTTCTCCAACCAATAGTGAGGACTTTTTAGAAAATATGACCATTGATAGCATTGAAAACCTTATCTCAAAATTGTTAATACCTTTTGATCATTTATCAATTGGAGAATGGATCTTATTTTTTTATAAAGTTGACTCAGCACTCCATGTTTGAGAAATGAGGTCTTTATCAGGGAAACCTGTTGCAATATTTTTTTTCCATGGTTATTATTGCTAAAAATATTTCCCTCCATCCCATCCCCCCCCCACTGCCATTTATTATTTTTTCATATTCTCTCTCTCTTATGCTGTCACTCTTCACAAGTAGAAGAACAGATGTTTGCATCTGACTACCCCCTCCCACAATCTTCCCACCCTTTTATCACCTCACCCCATTTTCTCTCACTCCCTTTCCCTCCTACTTTCCTCTCAGGTAAGACAGATTTCTATATCCAATTGAGTGTGTATGCTATTTCTTCTCTGAGCCAATTTTAATGAAATTTTCACTCTACCTCCTCAACTCCTCCTTCTTTCTCTTCAGCATGCCCTCCCCTCCCCCCACTTTCCACTAGGGTAAGATAAATTCATATTCTCAATTTAGTGTGTATGTTATCCCTTCTATGAGTCCATTTTGATAAAAGTAATGCATATTCAAATCCCCTCAACTTCCCCCTTCCCCACTCCACTGCAAAAACTTTTTCTTACCTCTTTTATGTGAAATAATGTACCTCATTCTACTTCCCCCTTTTTCTTTCTTCCTCCCTTTACTCACTTCATATTTGATTCCCACCTGTACCTTGTCTTCATATGCTCCTTCTAGCTACCCTAATAAATGAGAAAGTTCATATGAGTCATCAGTATCATCTTCCCATGCAGGAATATAAGCAGTGTAGCATCATTAAATCCCCTATGATTTCACTTTCTTGTTTACTTTTTTAGGATACAAGAGTCTCATATTGGAAGATCGAATTTTCTCTTCAGCTGTGGTCTTTATACCAAAGTTGGAAAGTCCTCTATTTCACTGAATGCCCATCTTTTCAGCTTAAAGAGCATGTTCATTTTTGTTGAGTAGTTGATTCTTGGTAGTTATCCAAGTTCTTCTGCCTTCTGGAAGATTATATTCCCAGACCTAATGATTCCTTAAAGTAGAAGCTGCTAAATATTCAGTTATCCTGACTGTGGCTCCACAATAATGGAATTGTTTCTTTCTATCTGCTTGCAATATTTTCTTCTTGACCTGGGAACTCTGACATTTGACTATAATATTCCTGGCAGTATTCATTTTGAGATCACTTTCAGGAGGTGATTGGTTAACTCTTCCAGTTTCTATTTTACCCCCTACTTCTAGAATATCAGGATAATTTTCCTTGAAAATTTCCTGAAAAAGACGGCTAAGCTCTTTTTTCAATCAGAGATTTCAGGTAGTTTGACAATTTTTAAATTATTGCTTCTGGATCCATTTTCCATGTCAGTTGTTCCAATGAGATATTTTACATTTTCTGTTAGTTTTTTATTATCTTGGCTTTTTAAAAATTGTATCTTGATTTCTCATAAAGCCATCAGCTACTCTTTGCTCAATTCTATATTTTAAGGAATTATTTTCTTCAGTGAACTTTTGTATCTCCTTTTCCCTTTGGTCAATTCTGCCTTTTAAGGTATTCTTTTTCTTTGTTTTTCCAAGGCAAATGGGGTTAAGTGATTTGCCCAAGGCTATAGAACTAGGTAATTATTAAGTGTCTTAGACGGTATTCTTCTTCTTAATGGCTTTTAGGACTTCTATCTCCATTTGATCCAGCCTGATTTTTAAGATATTATTGTCTTCATTATTTTTTGGATCTCCTTCACCAAGTTGTTGACTCGGGTTTGGTATTCCCCCACCACCACCACCACACATCACTCTCATCTCTCTTTCCAATTTTTCATTTACCTCAAGTACTTGATTTTAAAATTTCTTTTTTGAGCTCATCCTTGGTCTGAGACAAATTAATAATTTTCTTGGAAAACTCTGACTTTGCATCTTCTTCTGAGGTTTTATTTTGATCTTATTTATTACCATAGTAACTATCTGATTTTTTCCCCTCTTTTGTTTGCTTATATTCTCTGGTGATAGAATTCTTCTCTGGTGATAGAATTCTTCTCTGAATCTATCAAGATTAGTAGATTTTTCTGTGATAAATATTTAAAGGTAAAATTATTTCCTTTTCTGAGACTGTGTTATTTAAAATCCCTCCTCTGATGGTTTGGGTATTTTATATTTTTGTAATTATTCCTCTATTTCTTTTGTTATCTCAGTTTTATTAGCATAAAACTATATGTGATATACTACTTTTTATATTTTTCCTGAATTTTCTGTGATTACCCTAATAATTTGATACTTTATTGATTTAATATAATTTTACCTTATATTTTAGTTAATGGTATATGAAGTTTATTAGTCTTTATGAGGAACCAATTTTTATTTTGCTTTATTATTTCATTGATTTCATTTCTAATTGATTATTTCTTCTTTATGTTTCATTATTTCTGTTTTGTGGATTATTTTAGATCTATTTATTTGTTTTGTTGTATTATTAAAATGCACATTTACTTTGTTAATACTCTCTTTTTCCACTTTTTAAAATGTCTGTTTAATGGGGATGTGATTTTTCTCCTGAGGATAGATTTAGCTTTATACTTAAAATTTTAGTGTTTTGTTTCAAACTTATCCTTTACTTTCATATATTTATTCATTGCTTCTAGGATTTATTAAAAACCTTTTCATTATTTAGGAATTCACTGTTAAGTCTCCAATTGTATCTGTTTCCAATTAATCTTTTTTGGTGGACTATTTTAGTTGTGTTTATAGACAAAAAGAATAAGTTCATCTAACTTGATTAGTTCACCCCAATAGAAAGAAATTGTACAACTATATTTCTGTAAAAAAGTTCATCTGCCAATCTGTCAGTTCTTCAGGTCTGAAAGCAGTCAGTCCTGTCCACCTTTCGTTCCCTGCTTTTAGCCTCTGCTTGAAGCAGACTTTCAGTGAAGTAGTCGAACCTAATAAATGCATTAATACCCATCTCCAGTTTATGCCAGATCTATGCAAAATCTGTTCTAGTTACAATCCTATAACACTTCATTTCTCTCTAAGATAATATAGATGATTACTTTTCTATTGGTGTGTACATTAGAGTGTATATAGTGTGCATATTTGAATGACAAATAAGGGGCATTGTTTCATTTCTCTTATTCTCCACTTTTTTTTGCTCAGTCAATAGCATAACTTGTTCCTATAACTCCCATGATCCTTTTATTTTTTTTAATTAGAAAATTCACTGGGAATACAGGCTCAAAATTAAGAGTAACAACATGACCACAAGATCCAAATGTAGTAGAAACATTAAACAGCACAATGGAAACTATACGTGAGGCAAGACTGGGGTGTCCAAGAGCAAGGGGAGTCCACCATCACTTCCCTCAGAACAAAAAAAGCAACATGGTAAAAATCTAAGAATTTAGGTTGAAGCAGGTTCCAATCCTTATCAAGTTCATTTAGACAATAATTCTATATTAAATTATGCTCTTTCTCCTGAGAACCAGATTAGGAATTAGCTCTGATATGTGTGTCCTTGAGTGGTTTAAAATGGGGATATTACACACCATATCAGGATTTATAAGATAGTTGATTCAGGTGTCTAACTACAGGGTGAAAATTATAGACAGATGAAATTGATTTTTTTTTAAGGTTTTTTGTAAGCTAAATGGGTTTATGTGTCTTGGCCAAGGCCACACAGCTATGAAATTGATTTGTTTTTAAATTTTTAAAAATTTTTCAGTATGTTTGTGTAAATAAACATTCGGTGGAATTCCATGACTTCAATATTCCTTATTTCTTTTTTTTTTAGTTTTTACAATGCACTATTGTTAAGTGGCTTGCCCAAGGCCACACAGGTAGGTAATTACTAAGTGTCTGAGACCGGATTTGAACTCAGGTACTCCTGACTCCAGGGCCGGTGCTCTATCCCCTGCTCCACCTAGCTGCCCTTATATTCCTTATTTTTCCAATACAACAGATCTACTTTGTAGTTCTCCTGATCCTCCTCACATCACTTGCCTTTGTCCCTGAATTTGTATTACATAGTCATTGTGCCCATGTTAATGAAGCTTTTGGAAGAAGTTGGTCTTATTCCTTGGACATAAGATTTCTATAACTCAATGAGAGTCACTATAGAAATTAGGAAAGAAATTCTTTCTTGGGATCAACAATCTTGAGTAAAAATAATGTAGCCAGGGGTGGCTAGGTGCCTCAGTGAATAGAGCACCGGCCCTGGAGTCAGGAGTACCTGTGTTCAAACCCGACCTCCGACACTTAATAATTACCTAGCTGTGTGGCCTTGGGCAAGCCACTTAACCCTATTGCCTTTAAAAAAAAGTCTAAAAAATAAATACATAATGTGGTTACAGGTCCAAATGGATGATTATTTTCCTTAGCCTTGCTCCCCACTACCTATACATGACTAAAATTTATGTTCCTCTTACCTCAAAATGGGTTGTTTCAGCTGTTGATGAATGATAATTTGTCTAAAGAATATGTTTTATAAGTCCTTATGGTATAAAGCCAAATAAGCATGAGATTGAGATGGGAGAAATGGTTCTTCCAGTGGTTATATTTCTATTGTCTGGCTGTCAAATGGATTTTCTATTTCTTTCTAGGACAACGTGACTCAAGAATTATCTTCAAGATAAAGAGACCATGCTTCCTAGTAACATATTCTATGGAGTTATCCTCCTCTTTGGGACTGGAATTGGAGCCTTAGCGAACTTGTTGCTCCTGTCTATTTATTTTTTCAGTTTCCTCACTAGTCACATTGTGAAGCCTGTAAACGTGATTATCACTCATCTGACCTTGGCCAACCTCGCTGCAATTCTTAGCAAAGGAGGACCAGAGGCATTCATAGCTTTGAGTGGGGAGAATTTCCTGGATGATGTTGGGTGTAAACTTGTCTTTTTTATTCACAAACTAGCCCAGGCACTTTCCATCTGCTTTGCTTGCTATCTGTGTAACTTCCAAGCCATCATCATCAGTCCCCCTAGCTCCAGATGGGCAAAATACAAAGACAAAGCCCCGGAGTATATCAACCCCTTCTGTATCTTCTGCTGTATCTTCAATGTGTTGATCGAAATACCTGTAATACTTGGTTTATCAGGTCCAAGGAGCTCAATCAATAACACAGATGAGTTGAATTTTTTGCATTGCTCTGTTTTAAGGTATATAAATGCTTATTTGATGTTGATTGGTATCAGAAATGCTCTCTGTGTTGCACTCATCCTCTGGGCTGGAGGTAGCATGGTGCTTCTGCTACATAGACATCACCAACAAGTGCAGACAATTCATAGCACTAGACTTTCAACCAGAGTCTCCCCTGAGATCAAAGCCACCCAGACGATCTTACAGTTGCTGTGTACTTTTGTCTTCTTTTATTTCCTTGCTTCTCTCTTTGTGATTTTTGTCTCTTATTTTCATCAACACCGATTCTGGTTGCTGCGCATTGATGGTTTAATCAGCCTCTGCTTCCCAACTGTCAGCCCCTTTGTATTGCTACCCCCAGGAGCAAGGATATGCCCTATTTCTATGTGCAAGGATAAACATTCATCGTCATTACAAGCCATCTTCACAGAGCTGTCAAAATGATTTTCCTAAAGAATAGATGTGCCAAGATCAAAAGAAATGTAGTAAATTGGGAAACAATCTTAATGTATAATGATTCTGACAAAGGACTCATTTCTAAAATATACAGAGAACTGAGTCATATTTTGAAACAAAAAGCCATTCCCCAATCGACAAATGGTCAAAGGATATGCAAAGATAATTTACAGATGAGGAGATCAAAGCAATCCATAGATATATATGAAAAAAAATGCTCTAAATCATTAATTATTAGAGAAGTGCACCAAATTAAAGCATCTCTGAGGTACCACCTCACACTTCTCAGATTGGTCAATATGACCAGGAAGGATGATGACCATTGTTGGAAGGGTTGTGGGAACTCTGGGACACTATTACACTGTTGGTGGAGCTGTGAACTCATTCAACCCTTCTGGAGAGCTATTTGGAACTACACCCAAAGGGCAACAAAAATGTGCATACCGTTTGACCCAGCAATACCACTACTGGGTCTATACCCTGTAGAGATGATGAAAAAGGATAAAAACATTACTTTTACAAAAATATTTATAGCAGCCCTGTTTGTTGTAGTAGAGAATTGGAAATCAAGTAAATGTCCTTCAGTTGGGGAATGGCTTAGCAAACTGTGGTATATGTATGTCATGGAACACTATTGTTCTATTAGAAACCAGGAGGGAAGAGATTTCAGGGAAGCCTGGAGGGATTTGCATGAACTGATGCCGAGTGAGATGAGCAGAACCAGGAAAACACTGTACACCCTAACAGCAACATGAGAGTGATGTTCAACCTTGAAGGACTCACTCATTCCATCAGTGCAACAATCGGGAACAATTTTGGACTGTCTGCAAAGGAGAATGCCTTCCATATCCAGATAAGGAGATGTGGAGTTTGAACAAAGTTGAATGACTATTCCCTTTAATTTAGAAAAAAAAACAGATATCTTATTGTCTAATCTTGTTACCTCTTGGACTTCTCGTCTCTTCTTTAAGGATATGATTTCTCTCTCATCACACCCAATTTGGATCAAGGTACAGCATGGAAACAAAGAAAAGACTGACAGATTGCTTTCCATGGGGTGTGGGGTGGGGGAGGGAAGTAAGATTGGAGGGAAAATTGTAAAACTCAAATAATATCTGTAATAAAAATAAATTAAAAAAATAAAATAGATCTGTTTGGCAAACAAAAAAATAAAAATATAATAAAATTATAAAATAAAGAATAAATGTGGAACAGCTAGACCCTGGAGTCAAGAGGACCTGAGTTCAAATCCAGCCTCAGATACATAATTGCCTAGCTGTGTCACTTTGGCCAAGTCACTTAACCCCATTGCCTTAAAAACATTTTCTTTCAAAAAAAAAAGCCAATGTGACTATGCCAATTCTCTAATCAATATACTTAATGATTATTACATCTAGGATCAAATTTACAAAACTTTGCTTAACAATCATATAACTGTACTACTGCATGCAAGACAAAATTTGAAGTCCAAACAACCAAGCAATGTACTGAGATTTTCCCCAATATAGTTGTATTTGAAGTTTTGATTTCCAAATTCTATCCCTCCTTCCCTCTCTCTTTACCCTTCTCATGCCCTGAGATGGTAAGTAATCATATACAGATTTTACATGCTCAGTCATGAAAAACAATTCTTTATTACTCATCTTTGTACTGGGATTATTTTGTTTTCAAAAAGTTTCTGAATCTGTCTTGGCAAACAGACTCCAAGAAATGTTATATTGTCTGAGGTTACTTTGAATGGGATTTCTCTTTCTAGCTCTTTCTGCTGTATCTTGCTAGACATATATAGAAAAGTTGAAGATTTATGATGGTTTATTTTATGACCTGCAACTTTTCTAAAATTGCTAATTGTTTCCAGTAGTTTTTTGTATGATTTCTTGAGGTTCTCTAGGTAGACCATCATGTCATCTGCAAAGAGTGAGAGTTTTGTCTCTTCCTTCCCAATTCCAATTCTTTCATTTCTTTTGCTCTAATTGCTGAAGCTAACATTTCTAATACAATATTGGATAGTAGTGGTGATAATGGGCATCCTTGTTTCACCCCTGATCTTATTGGGAATGCCTCTAGCCTCTCCCCTTGAATATAATGCTTGTTCATGGTTTCAGATAGATACTGCTAATTATTCTAAGGAACAGTCCATTTATTCCTAAACTGTCTAGTGTTTTTAGTAGGAATGGATGCTGTATGTACTGGGATTATTTTGCCCCATTAGAAAGCACACTGTCTCCACTCATCTTGACTGGTTATCCTCATGGTTATCAACTTTTACTTGTTATCCTCATGGATATATGGAATTACCACAAATGCAACATTTGTAAAGCTTGAAAGTTTAAGGTCAATCAAGTAAGAGACCATTTATACAATCCTGGGTAATGCAGATTTATTTTCTGATCATCAACTATTATGTACTTAGTTCCTCTCAGCAATTCAGTGATGAAGGACAAATATAACAAGGTTGTGATGGAACGTGCCATCCATACCCAGAGGAAAAACCTGTAGTCTGAATAAGGACTTTTTTCACTTTTTTAAAACTGATTTTATGCTTTTTTTCCTTTCTCATGGTTTTCCCCCCTTTTCTTCTGATTCTTCTTTCACAAAATGAAAATACAGAAATAGATAAACATGATTGTACATGATAATCTACATCAGATTACCACTCACTGTTTTGGGGGATGTGGAAGGGAAGGGAAGAAGTTAAAAAAATGTGAAACTCTAAATCTTTCAAAAAGATGAATGCTCAAAACTGTTTTTGTATGTAAATAGAAAACAAAATGAAATAATATTTAAAAAATAAAGTGTGGTTATTTAAGTAGTCTATTTCATCTTCCTTAATCTGGGCCACTTATATATTTTGTAAATATTCATTCATTTCGCTTAGATAAATATTCCAATATTTATTGGAATAAAATTGGGCAAAATACCACCTAATTATTTGTTGCCTCAATTTCCTCTTCATTAGCAATGAGTTCACTCTTTTCTTTTAAAAATATTATTATATTTTATTTTTCAACTAATATATTTCCATATTAGTCATATTGCCAATCAATTCTTTTCATTTTTGATACTGTCATTCTCTCTTTTCATTTTTTTATACTGGAAATTTGGTTTTCTTTGTTTTATTAAATCAAATTAATCAATGGTTGTTTTAATTTTTCATAATAAAAGCCCCTCTTAATTTTATTTGTCAGTCCAATGGCTTTCATACTTTTAATTTTTTAAATCTTAGTTTTAGTTTCAGGATTTCCAATTTGGTGCTCAATCTGGGATTTTAATTTGCTCTTTTTCTAGTTTTTTAAGTTGCTTGGCTAATTCATCATAATTCATAATAACCTAATGCTATTTCTCTCTGGGTTTTTTTGGTGAAAGAATTTAAAGATCTAAAATTTTCCTTAAGTAATAATTTGGCTGCTCCCAATAAATTTTAGGGTTTTTTTTTATCTCATTGTTGTCATTCTTTTTGATGAAAATATTTATTGTTCCTTTGATTTGTTCTTTGACCCACTCATTCTTTATGATTAGATTCTTTGGTTTTCAATTAAATTTTAATTTATATTTTTGTGGTTCTTAATGAAATATAATCTTTAATGGTTTGATGTAATTTTTTTGTACAAAGCAATGGGGTCAAGTGTCTTGCCCAAGGTCACACAGGTAGGTTATTATTAAGTGTCTTAGGGGGAATTTGAACTCAGGTCCTCCTGACTCCAGGGTTGATGCTCTATCTACTGTGCCACCTAGCTGCCCCAGTTTGATATAATTTACCTGTAAATCCATCTGGTTTTGGTACTTTTATTTCAGGATGCTCATTTCTGGCCTGCTCAATTTCTTTTTTCTAAAATATATCTATTTATAGATTCTACTTCCTCTTCTGCTATTCTAGTCAATTTATATTTTTGTAAATATTCTCTTGTTTCCGGACTTCCAGCCAAGATGGCGGAGAGAAGACAGGCACAGTTATAAAGTCTCCTGATCTTTCCCCATCTATCACATGAAACAAACCTCTTAAAAGAAATCCGACCCACAAAACCCAGAAAGAAAAACCAGGAGAAAGAACATCTGTCTCAGGATTTGTCTCTGGCAGCAGCATTGGCCAAATTTGGGCAGGTGAGTCTGGGCTCAGAGGGACGATCAGCCCAGAATCAAGCAGATTAACATCTGAATTGGAGCCCAGAGTCTGAGGGCCCCAGAGCCGGACCTGCTGGATCAGCGGTGGGGCTAGATGGCAGGGGCTTGAGTCAACTAGGGAGCAGGGGCACTGGTGTTGGGGCTGTCCCCCGGGAGCTTGAGGACAGGGCTGGGGGCAGAGTTCCGGAGCAGGAGAGCTGGTGACACCATCCCTGGGCTCCTCTGGTCTGAAGAACTCAAGAGTCCCAGTATAGCTCAGACCTCTTCCCAGAGTAAACAAATGCAAACTACATCTGCCTCAGGCCCAGGTGTGTGAGCAGAAGAACCAGCACAGCTGAGGAATGACCTCAGGCCGGGATAAAGCCCACCATTGACTGAAGGCAAAAGAATTTAATAGCTCCGACTCCTCCCTTTGGGCAAAGGGAGAAGGCCTCAATCAAGCTCATAGATACCCCAGAGAAAGCAACCAATACCTTCTCCTGGCCAGCCAGAGAAACTGCACTCAGTGAGTAAAGCCTTTAGCCATCCCAAGCCCCAGGAACCAGCCCCTCCCCAACTCAAGGTCTTAGCAAAATGAAGAAGGGTCAGTGGAAAAGTAGATCCATAGAAAAACTCTTGGAAGGGAAAGACCCTAACTCAGAAAGACCTGGAACCTCTGAGGAGAATACAATCTGGCCTTCAGCACAGAAAGACTTCCTTGGAGAAATAAGGAAGGAGTTTAAAAATCAACTGGAAAATTTGGGGGAGACAATTAATGCCTTGCAACAAGAAAACAAAACCTTAAAAAGTACAATTGGACAAATACAAAAGGAGAATAAATCTCTCAGATCATCAATTGGACAATTACAAAGTGAGAATAATTCTCTCAGATCCTCAATTGGGCAAATGCAAAAAGAAAATAATTCTCTCAAAACCTCAATTGGTCAGATGGAAAGCTCTTTCAAAACTAGAATTGACCAATTGGAAAAGGATTTGCAAAAGGTTAATGAAGAAAACTCCTCCCCCCAAAAAAGAATGAAGTCTACAGAATCTAATGACTCCATGAGACAGCAAGAGTCAGTTAAACATAATCAAAAAATAGAAGAAAAAAATAGAAGAAAACGTAAAATACCTCATCAACAAAACCACTGACCTCAAGAATAGATCAAGGAGGGCAACCTGAAAATTATAGGACTTCCTGAAAACATTGAAGAGAAAAAAAGCCTGGACTTAATATTACAGGATCTACTGATGGAACACTGCCCTGATATCATGGAATCAGAGGGAAAAGTAGTTATTGAAAGAGTACATCGATCCCCACCAGAAAATGATCCTAAAATGAAAACACCAAGGAATGTTATGAGCAAATTCCAGAACTATCAAATAAAAGAGAAAATCCTGCAAGCATCCAGAAAGAAACAATTTAAATATCAAGGAGCCACAGTAAGGATCACACAGGACCTAGCTGCATCAATATTAAGGGATCAAAGGGCCTGGAACAAGATATTTCAAAGAGCAAGGGTACTTGGAATGCAGCCAAGAATCTACTTTCCTGCAAAGCTGAGCCTTCTCTTCCAGGGAAAAAAAGATGGACATTTAACGAAATGGAAGAATTCCAAAAATTTCTGATGAAAAGACCAGAGATAAACAGTACATCTGGACATCAAACAGGAGGTTCAAGAGACACATGAAAAGGTAAAAAAAAGGGGGGGGGCAGTAAAAGGAACAAAAAAAATGCAATCCAGTAAGTTGAAACTGGCTATATCCCAGCATGGGGGAAAAAAGATTCTCATAAATCTTGAGAATTGTAACTCTAACAGAGAGAATATACCTAGCCAGAAATGAAGGACATTAATGACCTATCCATGAGACTGGTATCTAAAGAGATGTAACTGACTTTAACCCCACTTGGGAGAAAGACTTAATAACTCTCAGGAATTTTGACTCTATTCAATAGAATATACTGAACTAGAAGGGACAGACACTCAGATTTTTCTACGACTTAGATAGAATGATCTAAAAGAACAGTACCTCCTTAAAAAGGGGAACAGGAAGGAGATGGGAGGAAGGAGGGGATTGAATGGAGTAAATCTCATTACACTAAGACTTACCAAAAAACCTATAGTAATAGAGGGGAGGAAGGGAACAGATGTGAAACACCTGAATCTTCTTCTCATCAGACTTGGCTTAAAGTCGACCTACACATACTCAGTTAACCTATAAAACATCTAACCTTTCAAGTATTAAAAGGGGAAAAGGAGAGGGGGGAATGGAGAAAGGGAAGGGGAGTGGGGGGAGGGGGAAAATAAAAAAGGAAGGGAAGGGAAAAGGGAAAAAGTGAAAGGGGAAAGAAAGGGGAGGGGGTGATATAGGAGGGCAAACACACTGAAGGGGGTGGTATTCAGAAACAAAATACTGGGGAATATGGATGAGGGGGGGAGAGGGAAAATACAAACATAGGGAAGATAGCACTGAGGGCAATAAAGAATTAGTAATCATAACCTTGAATGTGAATAGGATGAACTCTCCCTTAAAAATGTAAGCAAATAGCAGAGTGGATTAAAAACCAGAATTATACAATATGCTGCTTACAAGAAACTCATTTGAAGCAGAGAGATACATATAGAGCAAAGGAAAAAGGTTGGAGCAAAATATATTTTGCTTCAGCTGAAGTAAAAAAAGCAGGTGTAGCAATCCTTATCTCAGACAAAGCAGCAGCAAAAATAGGATTAAAAGAGATAAGGAAGGAAACTTTACCCTCCTAAAAGGTACCATAGACAATAAAGTCATTTCAATACTGAATATATATATGCATGGTAGTACAGTACCCAAATTCTTAGAGGAGAAGCTGAAAGAACTACAGGAAGACACAGACAGCAAAACTCTACTAGTGGGAGATCTCAACCTCCCACTCTCAGATCTAGATTAATCGAATCATAAAATAAACAAGAAAGAATTTAAGGAGGTAAATAGATTGTTAGAAAAACTAGATATGGTAGACTTATGGAGGAAACTGAATGGGGATAGAAAGGAATATACCTTTTCCTCTGCAGAACATGGAACTTATACAAAAATTGACCATGTACTAGGACATAAAAACCTAATGATCAACTGCAGAAAGGCAGAAATAGTAAATACATCTTTCTCAGATCACAATGCAATAGAAGTCATATGCAATACTGGGCCAAGGAGATACAGACCCAGAACAAATTGGAAGCTGAATAACCTCATTTTAAAAAATGAATGGACCATAAAACAAATTATAGAAAGAATTAACCATTTTATCCTAGATAATAATAATAATGAAACAACATACCAAAACCTATGGGATTCATTCAAAGCGACTCTCAGGGGATAAATTATAGCTCTAAATGCTTACATGAATAAATTGGAGAAAGAGGAAATTAATGAACTAAACATGCAACTAGAAAAATTAGAGAAAGAACAAATTAAAATCCCCAATTAAATACCAATTTAGAAATTCTAAAAATTAAAGGAGAAATTAATAAAATCAAAAGAAAAAAACTATTGAATTAATAAATAAAGCCAAAAGTTGGTATTATGAAAAAACCATTAAAATTGATAAACCTCTAGTCAATTTGATTAAAAAAAGAAGAAAACCAAATTGCTAGTATCATAAATGAAAAAGGTGAACTCACCACCAATGAGGAGGAAATTAAAGTAATAATTCGAAATTATTTTGCCCAACTCTATGCCAAAAAATTTGATAATCTAAATGAAATGGATGAATATTTACAAAAATATAAGTTGCCCAGGTTAAATGAAGAGATTAAATACCTAAACAACCCTATCTCAGAAAAAGAAATTGAACAAGCCATCATTGAACTCCCTAAAAAAAACTCTAGGGCCTGATGGATTCACAAGTGAATTCTACCAAACATTTAAGGAAAAATTGGTTCCAATTCTATATAAACTCTTTGGAAAAATAGGGAAAGATGGAACTCTGCCTAACTCTTTCTATGAAACCAATATGGTGCTGTTACCTAAACCAAGTAGAGTTAAAACAGAGAAAGAAAATTATAGACTTATTTCCCTGTTGAATATAGATGCAAAAATCTTAAATAAGTCCTTAGCAAAATGATTACAACAAGTTATCACAAGAATAATACATTATGATCAAGCAGGATTTATTCTAGGAATGCAGGGTTGGTTCAATATTAGGAAAACTATTAGTATACTCAATTATATTAACAACAAACTTATCAGAAATCATATAATCATATCAACAGATGCTGAAAAAACTTCTGACAAAATACAGCATCCACTCCTATTAAAAACACTAGAGAGTGTAGGAATAAATGGACTGTTCCTTAAAATAATTAGCAGTATCTATCTGAAACCATCAAGAAGCATTATATTCAATGGGGAGAGGCTAGAGGCATTCCCAATAAGATAAGGGGTGAAAAAAGGGTGCCCATAATCACCACTACTATTCAATATTGTATTAGAAATGTTAGCTTCAGCAATTAGAGAAGAAAAAGAGATTGAAGGAATTAGAATTGGGAAGGAAGAGACAAAACTCTCACTCTTTGCAGATGACATGATGGTCTACCTAAAGAATCCCAAGAAATCATCCAAAAAACTATTGGAAACAATTAGCAATTTTAGCAAAGTTGCAGGTTATAAAATAAACCCCCATAAATCCTCAACTTTTCTATATATGTCTAGCAAGATACAGCAGGTAGAGCTAGAAAGAGAAATCCCATTCAAAGTAACATCAGACAGTATAAAATACTTGGGAGTCTATTTGCCAAGACAGACTCAGAATCTTTTTGAAAACAATTATAAAACACCTCTCACACAAATTAAATCAGATTTAAATAACTGGGCAAATATCACCTGCTCATGGATAGGTAGAACTAATATAATAAAAATGACAATTCTACCAAAACTAAACTATCTGTTTAGTGCCCTACCAATCAAAATTCCAAAAAAATATTTTAATGAGTTAGAAAAAAATATTAAGTAAATTCATATGGAGAAATAAAAAGTTAAGAATTTCCAGGAGCCTAATTTAAAAAAGTGCAAAAGAAGGTGGCTTAGCCCTACCTGATCTAAAATTATATTATAAAGCATCAGTCATCAAAACTGTTTGGTATTGGCTAAGAAATAGTGGTGGACCAGTGGAATAGACTAGGTGTAAAAGCAGGAGAGGAGTGTAGTAATATGCTGTTTGATAAACCCAAAGAGTCCGGCCACTGGGATAAAAACTCCCTCTTTGATAAAAACTGCTGGGATAATTGGAAGTTAGTATGGAAGAAACTTAGATTAGACCAACACTTCACACCCTTTACCAAGATAAGATCCAAATGGTTACAGGACTTAGACATACAAAACAATACTATAAGCAAATTAGAAGATCAAGCACTAGTTTACCTGTCAGATCTATGGCAAGGGGAGCAGTTTATGACTAAGGCAGAGTTGGAGAACATCACCAAAAACCAATTAGATGATTTCAATTTTATTAAATTAAAAAGGTTTTGCACAGATAAAACCAATGTAACCAAGATCAAAAGAAATGTAGTAAATTGAGAAACAATCTTTACAGCTAATGATTCTGACAAAGGACTCATTTCTAAAATATACAGAGAAATGAGTCATATTTTTAAAATTAATAGCCATTCCCCAATTGACAAATGGTCAAAGGATATGCAAAGGCAATTTACAGATGAGGAGATCAAAGTAATCCATAGCTATATGAAAAATGCTCTAAATCATTAATTATTAGAGAAATGCAAATTAAAGCTTCTCTGAGGTACCACCTCACACCTCTCAGATTGGTCAATATGACCAGGAAGGATAATGATCATTGTTGGAAGGGATGTGGGAAATCTGGGACACTATTACACTGTTGATGGAGCTGTGAACTCATCCAACCCTTCTGGAGAGCTATTTGGAACTATGCCCAAAGAGCAACAAAAATGTGCATATCCTTTGACCCAGCAATACCACTACTGGGTCTATACCCTGAAGAGATGATGAAAAAGCATTAAAACATTACTTTTATAAAAATATTTATAGCAACCCTGTTTGTGGTGGCAAAGAATTTGAAATCAAGTAAATGTCCTTCAATTGGGGAATGGCTTAGCAAACTGTGGTATATGTATGTCATGGAACACTATTATTCTATTAGAAACCAGGAAGGACCGGATTTCAGGGAAGCCTGGAGGGATTTGCATGAACTGATGCTGAGTGAGATGAGCAGAACCAGGAAAACATGGTACACCCTAACAGCAACATGGGAGTGATGTTCAAACTTGAAGGAATCACTCATTTTATCAGTGCAACAATTGGGAACAATTTTGGGCTGTCTGCAAAGGAGAGTGCCATCTGAATCTAGATAAGGTGCTGTGGAGTTTGAAAAAAGTTCAAGGACTATTCCCTTTAATTTAGTAAAAACAGATATCTTATTGTCTGATCTTGTTATCTCTTAAACTTTATGTTTCTTCCTTAAGGATATGATTTCTCTCTCATCACACCCAATTTGGATCAAGGTACAACATGGAAACAAAGTGAAGACTGACAGAATACATTCTGTGGGGGGGGCAGGGGGAAGGAAGCAAGATTTGGGGGGAAAATTGTAAAATTCAAATAATATCTTTAATAAAAATAAATTTAAACAATATTCTTCCATTTCACTAGAACTGTTAAACATTTTGTCATATAATTGAGCAAAATAATTCTTTCTAATTCCTTTAATTTTATTTCTGTTGGTGATATATCTACCTTTTTCATTTTTAATGCTATTGATTTGGTTTTCTTTTTTTCTTTTTTAATCAAACTGAACATTCATCTATTTTTGGTGGTGTTTTTATTTTTTTAAATCAACTGCTAGTTTCATTTTTTAATTCAATGACTTTTTATTCTCAATTTTATTAATCTCAGCTTTAATTTTTAGGATTTCTAATGTAGTGTTTAATTGGTGATTTTTAATTTGTTATTTTTTCTATTTTTAATTGCATACCCAATTAATCTGCTCTTTCTCAATTTTATTGATATAAATCTTCAGAGATATACATTTTCTCTATTCATTGTTTTCACTCTATCCCATGTCTCAACATTGTCATTCTCTTTAATGAAGAGATTATTTTTTCTTATAATTTATTCTTTAACCTGCTCATTCTTTAAATTTAGTGAAATTAATGAATATTGAAAGAAAAAGCGAGGATTAAAGAAGTAAACTTCAAGACTTAAAATTGTATTACAAAGTAATAGTGATCAAAATCATTTGGTACTAGTTAAATATAGAGATGTAGATTAATAGGACAGACCAGACAAGGAGAATTGGAAAGAATGGAATTCAATAAACCTAAATAAAATAGGAAACATAAATTACTTAGAAAAAACTTCCTATTTGAAACACTTGCTGGGAAAACTACAACAATTTATGGGAAAAATTAGTTTTAGATCAACATTTTACACCATATTACAAAATAAATTTTAAATTGCTACATGACATTATTATTCAATATCATACTGCTAAAAATGAGAATCATATCAGTTATGTTTTACAGTTGTGGTTTGAGTATTTATATATTTATTGAGTTTTCAATGATTATTTTCATTATCAATGTTTATCCAAGTATCTATTTCCTTCCATGAAAACCAATAAAAGTAAAAATAGTATTTCAAAAGACAAAAAGACAGAATTAAAAAAGAAAGAGGGAGAGAGAAAATGAAAAGATAGATAGAAAGATAGAATGAAGTAATGAAAGAAAAAGTGAGGAAGGAAAAGGAAAGGAAGGAAAGAAGGAAGGAGGGGAAAAAAGAATATCAACACACTACACTGAAAAGTTTTAAAACAAGTGCAAGTATGCAAACACTTGTGAAACTTTACATTATTGTGGTGATTTTGTATACTATTTCTTTATCTCACTTCGTATTGAATCAGTTCAGAGAGATCTTACATTACAATATAGTAGTATTCTATTATGTTTATGTGTCCTAATTTTTTAATCCATTACTTCATCAATCGTTATATGCTAGGTTTCTTATTCATTTTTATCAGAACACAGGCTACAATAAATATTTTGGTATCTATGAATATGCCTTTTTCTTAATAACTTCTTTGGGATATAAGTCCAGTAATGAAATCTTTACATTTTATTTACATAACTATAAATTATGGTGGTATTGATTCACAACATGGTGGCATTAATTCACAAGTCCACAAAAAATGTACCCATTTCAAACTTTCCTACAACTCCAACAATGAACATTAACATTTTTGTTACCCAAGAGAATGTGTAGCTTATAAGGTAAAAGCTCAGGTTGGATTAGCATTCCTATTATTCTTAGTGATTTGGAGCATTCCTTTATTTTCATTAATTTATTTTTATATTATTGTTAATATTTTATGATTCATCTTTGGAAAATCATTTCTTCATATTGTTTGACAAATTATCTCCTAAGGAATGACTTTCTTATAGAATAAACACACAATTATATGATATATACAAATTATTAAATGCATATAAACACAATACATATATGTATACATAGATGTGTTTATATACATGTATGCATATAAGCATACACACATGAAAATTACCATAATTATACAACTTATTTATATAGCTTAAATACAAAAGTCTCTTCAGAGAAATCAAATACAAAGTTTCTTTTGCCCATTTGACCTTCCCTTTTAGCCAAGGCTATATAATTTTTTCGGCATAGATCGCATTCAGCGTCATGTAACGAAAGATTTATATTTCACCTTTTGTTATTGCCTTTATCCTTTGCTTGGTTATGAAGGCATTTCCTATCCAGATCTATTGGATATATATATATATATATATATATATGTATATATATACATATATATATATAAAATATGATTCTCTTATAATTTTTTTCATATAGTCTTTAACATTGAGGTAATATTTACATTAAAAAACACTCTCTAATTTGGTTTAATATTTTAATCTAAGCCTAATTCCTCAAGATTGCTTTCCAGGTTTCCCAGAAATAATTTATCCAATATGGAATTATTTCCCAAGTAAACTATACTGTCCACTTTGTAGAATACAAGCTTATTGAGTTCTACTGTTTGTGATCCTCACTTATCTAGACTGTTTCTGAATTATGTCTGTTTCTTTAAACTAATACTGTGTGGCTTACTGACTATTTTTATAATATAGTTTGAGTGTGGAAGTGCTATTATCTCTTTGTCTTTCTAATTCTCATTTTCATTTCCTTGGTTTAGATTTTTGTTTTGTTATTATATCAAGTACCACAAAGTATTACTTGGCTAATACCATTAAAAGGATAGATTAAGTTTGGTAGAAATGTTTTTAAATTCTATAGGTATGGCCCTGCCATAAAGCCTTTATATTCATTCAGATATCTAAGCTATTCTTTATTTTTTTCAGAAAATCTTTCTTACTCAATCTCTATAAGTAATTTTTGTACTTTGGTAGAGTCATTCCTAGATACTTGGTTGGGATTCTTCTTTCCATTATTAATCCTAGGAACTGTTTTTTCTAATTATTTATTTGTTTTTGAATTTTACAACTCTTCCCCTAATCTCTCCTCCCTCCCCCCACCCCCACAGAAGGAAGTCTATTGGTCTTTACATTGTACAAACTGTTTTATTATATAGAAATGTGTTACCTTTGATAGTAATCCAGTAGATAATATTTGGCCTGAGTTCTTGATGGCAGATGGAAGTCTCAGCAATTTCAGAGCAAATATATTATTGACCTAGTCATGTTCAGGGACGTGGCAGAATCCTTGATGTGCTGTGATGGTACTAACCCCATTTGCCTTGCAAAAAAAAAAACCTTAAAAAATTAATGCCAAGAAAACATAACTATTCTACCTGCCAGCACTAAACCAATGGAAAAGTTTTGAATATTGTTCACTCACCTTGGCAACATATTTTTAAGGGATGCACATGAAGATAATGAAGTTGACTCACACATTTCCAGAACTAACTTTTTGGCTTTGGAGGCCCTCAAGGAAACGTGTGGGAGACTGTTTACCAAACTGAAGTTCTACAGAACCATAATACTTATCTCATTGCTGTATGTCTTTGAAAACTGGACAATATGTCATTGCCATGCCAGGAAATTGAATTGCTTCCATTTTAATTGTCTTGGGAAGATTCTGGAGGTCAGCTAAAGATAGGTATTGGGCCCTAAGGTCCTTTCTGGAGCTAAACTCTACTACCAAGAGTGTAACTCCAATGGGCTAACCACATTATTATACATATGAGAAAACTGAGGCACAGTCACACAGCTAGTAAATCTCTGAGTTCCAATTTGAACTCAGGTCTTCCTGACTCAGACCCAGAATGCTATTCACTGTACCACATACCTGCCCTAAACTTCTTTTACTTTGAAGAAAAAGTTCAATTCCTTCCAAATTTCCCCTTGATCATTCAGTAACATCCACTGAATGATCTTGAGAAGGCAAGGGGGTGGTATTGTCAGAAGATGCTTTTTTTTACAAGGCATTGGGTCTAAGTTACTTGCTCAAGGTCAAACAGCTAAGTATTAAGTGTTTGAGACTGGATTTGAACTCAGATCCTTCTAACTCCAGGGTTGGTGCTCTATCCACTATGCCACCTAGCTGTCTCAATGTCTTGCCTTCTAATAGTACCATTAAAGTATTTTTATATAAATTTGGTGAATGCGTATTTTCCTAGGAGAAAGGGGTGACTTGTTGGTAATTATTAGTCCTTGGATGTGGCTAATAATGAATCCTTATTTAGTTCCAACTGAAATAAGTCATTTCCTTTAAAAAGCCCTGTTTAGGGGCAACAAATTGATATCATTCCCTTGATAAGCCTCGGAAGAAGGGTGGAATTTATGTAAAAGTTAAAGGGCATATTTTTTTGCAAGTGGAATTCAGAGAAACTTGATATCAACCTACACTTCTGAATGGTTATATACAAGCTTGTGAGCTCTTTTCACTTTACTACAAATGCTATGATACATTCTTTAAAAATGTTTGGCTAGGTGGCACTAGGTGGCGCAGTGGATAAAGCACCAGCCCTAGAGTCAGGAGTACCCGGGTTCAAATCCGGTCTCAGGCACTTAATAATTACCTAGCTGTGTGGCCTTGGGCAAGCCACTTAACCCAATTTGCCTTGCAAAAAACAAAAAAAAATGATTAGTCAGAAGTGTTATCATCTTTGTTGTGGCTTCATGGGCCTGGTGACACTCTAGCTCAACTATTTTGTCACTATCGTGCATTAAGGAGATCCACTGTGAACTGCAAACATATGGCATTACCCACCACATGGACCAGTTCCCTGAGATTTGATAGCAGTTCCCCCAGATATCCCTGAGATAAAAAATGATATGCAACTTTTAGATGCAGGAACTAAAAATGAGCTCTTTGATGCTCCACATTTTAATTTTAATTTTTTTCTTTACAGTGATTCAGTGGAATGGGAAGACCCTCTTATTTTTTTTTTCTTTTACCTTAATATTGCCAGTATCATGAAAGCACCCTAGACAGTTCTCTCTTCATTCCTTTCCTGGAAGATCTGGTAAGTCCTATGGAAGATCCTTAGGGCTTTGCTACTATCAGGATAATACTTGATAGCTTGAATATCTAACATTATTCTTTCCCAGATCTTCTAAAGGAATTAATAACCTATTAAAGGCAATAAAGTTGTACCTCAAACCAGATTGTATAATACTTTCCTTGATATAGTTTCCTGTTGATCTAAAGGTATAAAACCCATCATACAAAAGAATCAAAGAGCCTCTTGTCTGACAGAAACCTGAAATAATCCTATATTTCCCTGCTGAGAAGGCACATGTCATTCCAGAGTCAAAGGAAATGTGTCTGTGGAAACCAAATACCACTGTATTTGAGATATATATCTTTACTATGTTAGGGCTAAGTAAATCTCCATTTATTGACTTGCAGTGACTTATGAGTGTTTCATTTTGTCCTATCATCAATGCTCAACAAAAGGAATCCTACTGCTATGCTTGTACTTACAAATATCCCTACAAATTAGGCAGGATAATTGCACAGCTCCATTCACTACAGGTATGATCTGGATAAAAGTATTACTGAGCTTAGTCAGACAGCACTTTCGAAATGAAATTGAGTTTTCCAGAATCGTTTTCTCTCACTGGATGTTTCCTCCCCAAGTCTTTATTGTAAGGAATTTACCCAGGTCAATATTATCTTCATTACTCTTCTAGTTCTACTCCCAACTCCCTGGATTTTCTCTCCTTTGTCACAGAACTGCCTCATCCTAGAAATGCAGAAACCCTCCATTATACTTTTCACATTGGAAATAAGTTATGCCTCCGCAGCCTCTTGTTCTGGTTTGTGGATTTCTCTCCAATCCTCTATTTTAATGAAATTACTCAGATCATAGAAATCTTAGTTCCTGTCCATTAACTACTAAAAATCTGATGTCATTCTCTAATATCTTATTAATCTTCATTTTCTCGTTATTTACTGCCTGCTTCCGTACTGCCTAGAGCAAACTTATCTCTCCCCAATCTCAAAAAATTATCATTTGATCCATTCATCCTAGCTGTCTCCCCATATTCCCTTTTTGTGGATAAAGTCATAGAAAATTATCTCCTATTTATTTGCTTACATTTTATAAAGGTGTTGGTTGATGACTTTCACCATACAATCAACATACTCAGGATCAAACCATCAAGACATATGTTTGGATATTATATGTTACTGCAATTCATCACCAGAAAATCATATATTAGCACTTTACCTGGAGTTACTTAAGTACCATGGTGTCTTGCTGATATGGGAGGATTTATATCCACAAGACCAAGATCCATAGCACCTAGGCTATCAACAATTCTATTTTATATTAAATCTATTATAACAATTTCAGAAAAAAGCAGTTTAATGGCTGCCTTTGCACAACATCCCCCTCACTATAATCAATATAATGTGCGTGTCATACCATTATTCATTTGATGTCATGATCTGTTTCAGTTGTGAAGGAAACAATCACATTTTCTATTTATTTATTTATATGTGTTGTTTCCCCCAAAGACAAGTTCCTTATAAAGAAGGTTTGTTACTGCAGAATCTTATATTCTTTCCCTGTTAGATGCAACGTATGGAGGTAGGTGGTTGGTAAGGGGAAGTTGAATTATTCTGGGCTTATGGCACAAGAAGTCCCCTTCTAATCCCTTGGACTTACCATTATGCTATCTCTTGCAAAATTTGGACAAATTTAACCTGCAAGACCTTAAAAAGAAGATCCTTTAGTTCAACAAGTAAACATATGGAAATGCTAAAATTAAGGGATATGATTTTTGCTGTGGTTTTCTTTTTTTCCTGTCTATATGTTCCTCAAGGATACTTATAGTCCAGTAGTCCTAAAATCTGAAGGTTTTACTGTGATTCACAAGAAGCATTGTTAAATCAATGGCCAACAGTATCTTTGTAATTGTGCTAGTTTGTCTCTCTGTGTCTTACTAATTAATTTATTTGTATCTTAAGAAATGTCCTGCACTTGTGATGGAAAATATCACCTACAATCCAAGAAAAAGGTATTGTGTTTAAAAGTAGACCAGGGCATACTAATTTTCACTCTGTAAAAATTATTTTATATTTTTTTACTTCTTATAATGCTTCTCTCTTTTGCCATGATTCTTCTTTTACAACATGACTAATATGGAAATATGTTTTACATATTTTCTACATGTATAACCTCCATCTGAATATTCACTACAAAGGGGGAGGCAGAAAAATGTGGAACTCAAAGGTTTATAAAATATGAATGTTAAAAACTATCTTTACATGTAATTGGAAAAAAATAAAAAGTCTAAAAAAAGAAATATCTTGCATTTTCCCATACAAGTTGAGCTTATTTAAGAAATGTTGGAATGGGGAACTTCTGGGGTGGAGCAAAGATGGTCGTGCAAGTCTAACCTGCTCCTGGAGCCTTTCTCTACCAAAGATAAATGAAGCTTCTACTCTGAAATTCACAGTATAAATCCCACCAATAAAAAGAGAAGATTCAAAGAAGTTTTCAACTATAGACATCATGGAGGATCTTCAGCAAAGAAGCAAAACTAGTGTTCAGTATAGAAAACTACTTCACATATAAAGATGACAGGAATGCCATTTCTGAAGAAGAAAGTAGCAAAAAATAACTAACAGGATAATTATCAAAACAGTCTATAAATTAGATTCAAATACAAAAGCTTATCACAAAGCTTAAAAAAGAATTTAAAAACCAAAGAAGAGGGAAAGAAGAAAAAAAAGAAAAAAAGTAATGAAACTCATGCAGGAAAATTGTGACAAGTTGACTAAAGAAATCAAATCCATTAAAAGTAAAAATAACAAACTGAAAGGAAAAATAGAAGAAAATTGAAAAAATAAAACCCTGGGGTGCAGCCAAGATGTTGACAGAAGAGCCTCTCCTAGGTGTTCTCTCCATAATATTTCAAAAATCTTAAAATTATGACTCTAACTAAATTTTCAAGAGACAGAAATCAAAGAAAGATCCAGTCAGGCAATTTTTCAGAAAAAGGTAACCTGGAAAATAGTGGAAAGGCTGCACTTCACAGCGTTAGAGTGGAAGCCTACCAGAGTGAAGAAACTTCAGCCTCCCAGAGGCTCCCAGCAGCAGAAGCAGTTTGCTGACTTGCACCGCAGGAGCACCAGGCACAACTGGGAGGATCAGCAGTGGGACCTCTTCCAGACCATACTTGAAGCTCAGACCCTCAGGACATTTGCTGCAGTCAGTGGAGTCAGCACAGCAGTAGCAGCC
Organism: Macrotis lagotis; assembly: GCF_037893015.1. Lineage (NCBI taxonomy): Eukaryota > Metazoa > Chordata > Mammalia > Peramelemorphia > Peramelidae > Macrotis > Macrotis lagotis. The sequence goes on along the minus strand of NC_133666.1, from coordinate 635,167,216 downwards.
ATGGCAGCCCAGATCCAGGAAACAGAAGTAGGTTTGGAGCCAGCAAGCAGGAGCCTCCAGGCAACTGATGCCTGAATGTTCACCCCACAAAAGGTAGGGGAGAATTCCAAGATTTGTCCTCTGTACCTGGAACAGGACTCTGGGGATCTGATCACATTCAGATCCAGATGGCAGGCTAGGCCCCCGATAGAAGAGGGACCCCACCCCCACTGTTGCGGGAGGGGTCTGTCTGACCCTCCAGCCACCGCCCTCTACTTACCCTAATCCAGGGTCTTCAGAAGTCTCTGGCTCCCCACCCGGGGTGGGGGAGGGGAGAACAAACCAGGCAGAGTACCCGAGGAGAGGTTCACTTCTTTATTGATGTTACGAAGAATCCCCCTGAGCCTTTCTGAACTATCCCTTTTATCCCCAGACCTAACTCCTCCTAGTAGGTGGTCTTGCTCCTCCTGAGTTCCCCCTGAGGGTGGAGCCAGCCCATACCGAGGCCATCCCAGTACCCGAAGGCAGGTTCTGACCTCTGGGCGTCTCAACGTTCCTCTCAGGGGGCCCCAGTCCAGAGCCGCCCCTAATACCCCACCTCAGCCCAGTGGCAGAGGAGTGTGCTTGTGATCATTCACAGACCAAGAGGACACTAAGAGATTCACACACTGAGATCCTTATTGGGTGGGGGGGGGTGTCCCAATAATAATGAAAAGTTCAGGAAGGGGGAAGCTAGGTGGCCCAGTGGACAAAGCACTGGCCCTGGAGTCAGGAATACCTGGGATCAAATCCGGTCTCAGACATTTAATAATTACCTAGTTGTGTGGCCTTGGACAAGACACTTAACCCCATATGCCTTGCAAAAAGAAAACCTAAAAAAATGTTCAGGAAGTACCCCAAAACCAGGCACATACTGCAGAAATAAGGAAACAGAAAGAGGAACACCATTGAGAAATACTTTGTCTATGATCTCAAAAAGGTTGAAAATGCTCAATCTGAAGATGAGGAAGTACAAGCTCCTGCATCTAAAGACTACAAGAAAAACAGAAGTTGGACTCAGGCCATGACAGAGATCAAAAAAGATTTTGAAAAATCAAATAAGGGAGATAGAGGAAAAATTGGGAAAGGAAATTAGAAAGATGCAAGAAAAAAAATGAAAAAGAAATCAGAAGCTTAGTGAAGGAGATCCAAAAAATGCTGAAGAAAATGAAATGTTAAAAACCAGCATAGGTCATATGGATAAAAAAAGTTCAAAAAGTTATTGAAGAGAAGAATGCTTTAAAAAGCAGAATTGGCAAGATAGAAAAGGAGACCAGAAAGCTCTCTGAGGAAAACAAAACCCTTAGATGTAGAATGGAGCTAAAGGAAGCTGATGATTTTACAAGAATTCAAGACAAAATACTTCAAAAGCAAAAGGATGAAAAATTAGAAAAATGTGAAACACCTTACTGAAAAAACAACCAATCTGGAAAGCAGATTCAAGAAAGATATTTTGAAAGTCATTGGGATACCTGAAAGTCATGATCAGGGAAAGAGCCTTCACCTCATTTTAAAAGAATTCCTTCATGAAAATTGCCCTCATATCCTAGAAGTAGAGGGTAAAATAGAAATTGAGAGAATCTAATAAATCTCCCCCAGAAAGAGATCCAAAAATACCAACGCCCAGGAATATTATACCCAAGTTCAAGAACTCCCAAGTCAAAGAGAAAATATTAAAAGAAGCCAGAAGGACACAATTCAAATATCATGGAACTGTAGTCAGGATCACACAGGACTTAGCAGCAACTACATTAAAGGCTCATTGGGCTTGGAATATGGTATTTCAGAAGGTAAAGGAGCTCAGATTGCAACTGAGAATCAACTACCCAGAAAAACTGAATGTCCTCTTCCAGGGAAAAAGATGGACTCTCAATGAACCAGGGGAATTTCAAATGTTCCTTTTGAAATGACCAGAGCTGAACAGAAAGTTTGACTTTCAAATACAGGACTCAGATGAAGCACAGACAATAGAGGGGAAAAGGTAAATTATGAAGGACTTAATGATGATGAACTGCATGTATTCCTGCATAGAAAATGATACTGATAATACTCATATGTACCTTCTTATTTAACAGAGCAGGTAGAAGGATCTTATATAGATGAAGCACAGGAGAGAGCTGAATTTGAAAATATATGTTGTAAAAATGAAGTCAGTGGCTAAAAGGGAAATGTACTGGGAGTAAGAGAAAGGAGAGGTGGAATAGATTAAGATATTTCACATAAAAGTTATATACTTTATTGCAATGACCTATTGCAATGATATGGAAGGGGGAAGGCAAGGGGAAATGAGGGAACCTTCACTCTCATCAGAAATGGCTCAAAGAGGAAGCAGCATACACACTTAATAGGGTATAGACATCTAGAGGAAAAAAGAAAGAAGGCGAAAGGGGAAGGGGGGATGTGGGTGATGGAGAAGAGGGTGGATTGTGGGGCATAGTTGTCAGAGGTAACACATTTTCTTTTGTTCTTCTTGCAAGGGGCTGGGATTGGGTGACCTATCCAAGACCACAGGGCTGGGTAATTGCTGGGTCTCAGGAGTGGTATATGGGTTCAGCACCTCTTGGCCCAAGGGCTGGTGATCAGTCTGCTGCACCACTCAGCTACCCCACAGCACATTTTAGAAGAGGGACACAGTGAAAGTAAAGAGAGAATATAATACATGGTAGTGGAGGGGTATGGATGGCGAGAGTTGCAATCAGCAACAGCAATGGTGGAAAAATATCGAAGTAGCTTTTGTCATGGACTTATTATAAAGAATGTGATCCACCTGAGACAGGGCTGGTGGTATCAGAAAACAGATGAAAGCACAGTATTTTCTCTTTCTTTTGCTTTATTTCTCACGAGGTCTATATTTTTGTGGGGAGGGGGTATTATGTTTACACTTAAACAAGAATATTTTAGTAATGTATAAAAAATCACTGGTACAAAAATAAAAAATCAAAAAGAAGAAAAGAAAAATAAAATCCTAAAAATTATAATTGAACAGTTATAAACTAATGAATCTACAAACCTACAAGATTCCCTCAAAGAAAATAAAAAGGCTGAGATAATTGAAGAAAATGTAAAGTACCTACTAGGGAAAATGAATGACTTGGAAAACAGATCCAGGAGAGACAATCTTTGAATCATTGCACTACTAGAAAGCCTGGATCAACAAAAAACTTGTAAAACATCATGCAGGAAATAATAAGGGAAAACTGCCCTAATCTACTGGAACAAGATAACAATATAAAAATTGAAAAACTCCACAGAACTCCTCCAGAAAGAGACCACAGCATATAAACTACAAGAGCTGTAAGAGCCAAATTCCAGATCCCTCAAATAAAAGAGAGACTACTATAAGCAGCAAAAAAGAAAACAATTCAAATGCAAAGGGCACACAATCAGACTACCACAGGACCTATAAGCCTCAAAACTGAAGGATCGGAAGAACTGGAATAATATTTTTGAGACAGCTAAGGACCTGGGATTACAACCCAGAATGACTACCCTGCAAAATTCAGCATATACTGTCAGGGAAAAAGATGGATATTCAATGAAATGCAGGACTTCCAATATTTCCTGACACAAAGACTAGAACTGAACAGAGAATTCTTGCCAAATACATCACGGAAGACTTACATAAAAAAGGTAAATGAAAAAGGGAACTAAAAGAACAAAATCGTTTTGAACAAATTGGTCCCTAAAAGGGAAAATATACCAATTCTAATTCTTTAGAATTTTACTTCTCTAAGGAAAATTAGAGGGTAGAACATAATTGAGGAGAATGACGCTAAAGGATATGGATATAATGGGGTCTTGTCTCTCAGTTGAAGAGGTCCAAGATCACATCACTATATGTGAGACAAAAAATCCTGATCAAAAGCAGGGGGTGTTAACTGTTTCATCATACTTTGACTCACTTTAATCACAAGATGCTAAGCACCTTGTCTAATGAGAGCATCATAAACTATGAGGACCTGAGACATTATCTCTGTTACTTACATTCATTTCTAAAGTTCTTAGTGAGACTCCCAGAGACTCCCAGGATTTAGAGAACTTTGAGATTCTTACAGTTATTTGGATCAATGTCCAGTGCTTCACTTTACAAGGCATTAAGTACCCTGGGCGGGGGTAGGGGGGTAAAGTGATGAAAGAAAATAGGCCTGGGGAGAGGGGAAGAAATAGTTCTAGAAATGTTATGACTTTGGATGATACTTTGGCTTGTGAGGTGGTTTGTGTGTGCTTGAAAGATACTTGAAAAGGGGGTAAGGTAAAAATGATTATAATTATAATTTGATGCAATGTGAGTCAATGATGCTTATCAAGCAATCAAGTAAACAATCTGTAATGATTTACTGATAACAATAGGAGCTTACCAAGCAATCAAATAATTGAACTGTGATTAATGATACCTGATTAATAATATTAGAGCACCAAGGGAAGATGCAAAACGATTTATAATTTTAGAGGGAAAGAAAGGAGAATGTGAATGCTGCATAAAATTTATTCAATAGATTTAGCCCAGTGAGGGAATAAGATATATTCCCACTTGGGTTTATAAATCTAACTCAATCTGCATGGAAGAGGGTGGAGACAGGGAACAGGAATAATAAGGCAAAAAGGGAATGAGAAAAGGGAAGGGAAGGTATAAGTAAAAATGAACAGAAAGTTTAATTTCTAAAAGAAAAGTCCATAGGGGAAAGGTAGTAAAATTTTGGTGAGGAGGAATAAGAGAAAAGGAAACAGATAAATATAAATGGAGAAAGAGAACATGCAGGAAAAGACAGAATTAGTATTCTAAACTGTAAATGTGAATGGGATGAACTGTCCCATAAAAGAAAGCAGATAGCAGAATGGATTAAAAACCAGAATCCTACGTCATTGTGTTTATAAGAAACACATTTGAAGCAGAGAGATACACACAGGGTGAAGGCTGGATTAAAATATATTATTCCTCAGCAGAAGGGAAAAAATCTGGGATAGCGATCCTAATCTCAGACAAAGTAAAAGTAAAAATCTATCCCATTAAAAGGGATAAGGAAGGAAACTACATCTTCTTAAAAGGCACCATTGGTAATGAAGCTATATCATTACTAAATATGTATGTAGCTAGTAGTATAGCATCTAGATTCCTAGAGGAAAACCAGAGTGAATTACAAGGAGAAATAGAGAGCAAAACGTTAATAATGGTAGACCTCAATGTCCCTCTCTCAGAACTAGATAAATCTAACAACAAAATAATCAAGAAGGAAGTTAAGAAGGTGAATGAAATCTTAGAAAACTTAGATATGATGGACCTCCAGAGAAAACTTAATGGTGATAGAACAGAATATACCTGTTTCTCAGTGGTGCATGGCACCTTCACCAAAATTAACCATGTACCCAACCACAAAAATCTTAAAATCAAATGCAGAAAGGCAGAAATAATAAATATTTCTCAGACCATGATGAAATAAAAATTACAAGTAATAAAGAGTCAGGGAAACATAAACCAAGAACTAATTGGAAATTAAAGAATTTTATCTTAAATGATGGGGAGATCAAATGGAAAATAACGAAAATAATCAATAATTATATCCAAGAAAATGATAATAATGAGACCATGCCAAAATTTGTAGGATGCAGCAAAGGCAGTTTGGAGTGGAATGACTATATGCCTATATGAATAAAATGGAGAAAGAGGAGAACAACAAATTGGGCCTGCAACTAAAAAAGTTGGGTAAAGAACAAATAAAACAACCCTCATTAAATACCAAATTTGAAATTCTGAAAATCAAGGGAGTGATTAATAAAGTAGGAAGCAAGAAAACCATAAATAAAATTTATAAATAAAACATAAATAAATAAATAAAACTGAGTTGGTTTTATGAAAAATACAATAAAAAAGACAAACCTCTGGTAATCTGATTTTTTAAAAAAGAAAGAAGATAACAAAATTATCAAAAAATTGTCAAAAATGAAAAGGGTGAACTAATCACCAATGAGGAGGAAATTAAAGAGATAACTCGGAGCTACTTTGCTGAACTATATGCCAATAAATTGGAAAACTTGGGTGAAATGGATGAATATTTACAAAAATACAAACTGTCCAGATTAACAGAAGAGAAAATAAATTACTTAAATTAGCCCGTTTTTAGAAAAAGAAATTAGAGAAACCATCAAAAAAACTACCTAAGAAAAAGTCTCCAGGTCCAGGTCGATTTAGAAGTGAATTCTACCAAATATTTAAGGAACAATTAATTCCTATTCTAAATAAACTATTTTAAAAAATAGCAGAGGAAGGAGTTCGAGCAAACTCCTTTTAATGACACCAACATGGTGCTGATACCTAAACCAGGAAGAACTAAAACAGACAAAGAAAATTATAAACCAATCTCCATAAATGACTATTTATGCAAAAATCTTAAATAAAATTTAGCAATGAGACTACAGCAAGTTATGAGCATGGTAATATACAATGATCAGGTTGGATTTATGCTAGGAAGGCAGAGATTTTTCGAGATTAGGAAAACACACTACATAATATAACATATCAATAGTAAAACAAATAAAAATCATATGATTATCTTAATAGATGCTGAAAAAGCCTTTGATAAAATACAACATTCATTCCTATTAAAAGCCACTAGAAATTTAGGAATAAATGAAGTTGTCCTTAAAATAATAAATAGTATCTATCTAAAACCAACAACAAATATTGTATTTAATGGAAATAAACTCCGATTATTTCTAATAACTTCAGGGGTGAAACGAGGATGCCCATTATCACCATTACTATTCAATATAGTATTGAAAATGCTAGCAGTAGAAATAAGAGAAGGAAATGAATTTCAAGGAATCAGAACTGGCAATGAGGAAACAAAGCTTTTACTCTTTTGCAGATGATTTGATGCTATACCTAAAGAATACAAGAAAATCATGTAAAAACTCCTTGAAACAATTAACAAATTCAGCAAAGTAGAGAATACAAAATACACCCACTCAAATCATCAGCATTCCTATATATATGAACAACAAAACCCAAAACAAGAAATAGAGAAATTCCATTTAAAATAAATGTAGACAATATTAAATACTTGGGAATCTATCTACCAAGATAACCCCAGAAAATATATGAACACAATTATATAAAACTCTCTTCATTCAAATAAAGTCAGATCTAAATAATTGGAAAAATGTCAAATGATTAGGTTGAGGTAAATTACTAAGCAAAGAACTCTCTTTTTGATAAACTTACTGGGAAGACTTCAGCATTTTCTGGTAGAAATTAATTTCAGACCAACATCTTATATTATTTGGCACAATAAATTTTAAACAGATGCAAGAAATAAATATTTAATAACAAACCACTGAAAATATGAGGTCTATTAGATAACTTCTATAGCTGCGGTTTGAGAATGAACATTTTAATTGTTTTTACTGACTCTTTGCATTATCAAAGTTTATCCAAGTATTCATTTACCCCTCAGAAAATCAACCCATATAAAAATAGTATTTTAAAAGACAAAAAGAGGACTGAAAGAAAAAGAAAATAGAAAGAAAGAAAGCAGAAAAAAAGAAATGAATGGTAGAAGGAGAAGGAATAAATGAAGAAAGAAAGAAAGAAAGAAAGAAAGAAAGAAAGAAAGAAAGAAAGAAAGAAAGAAAGAAAGGAAGGAAGGAAGGAAGAAAGGAAGGAAGGAAGGAAGGAAGGAAGGAAGGAAGGAAGGAAGGAAGGAAGGAAGGAAGGAAGGAAGGAAGGAAGGAAGGAGATAGGCAGGAAAATGTATCAGTGCATCCAATCTATACAATGAAAAGTTTTAAAACAAGTAAAGTAGGCAACACTTGTGGTACTTACATTATAGTAGTGACTGTGTATACTCTTTTGTTGACTCTGTTTACTTCTTACTGAATCAGTTCACATAGATGTCGTGATATAGTATAATAATATTCTATTACATTTGTGTGCCTTAATTTGTTCATCTATTCCCTCATCAATGGCTATGTGCTGGTTTCTAATTCTTTGCTATCAGAAAACAGGCTACGTTTAATGTTTTGATCTCTATGGACATGACTTTTTAATTAATAACTTCTTTGGAATAAAAGTCCAGTAATAGAATCTGTATGTCAACGGTATTGATATTTTAGTCACTTTTATTTATATACTTGTAAATCGCTTTCCAAAATGGTTATTATAAGTCATAACGATCAGTTTCGTACTTTCCCACAATTCCACCAGCATTGAACATTGTCATTTTTTGTCAAATTTGTGAATATGTAGGATATAAGGCAAAACCTCAAGGTTGACTTTCATTTCTCTTATTATTTGTGATTTACATTGTTCTTTCACATAATTCTCAATATTTTGCAATGCTTCTTTTGCAAATTGTTTATTTTTTTTTACAAATTACCTCTTGAGGAATAGTTATTTGTTACAGAATACACACATATATTATAAACACATTCTTATATGCATATATAAATACACATTATATACACATGTATATTCATGAATGCTTCTATAAGTACAGATTAATATGTTCTTGTAAATATGTGTGTAAACATGTATGTATGTATATACATATATAAATTACCCATTAAATAACTTGAAAACCATCTCAGTACTGATTTGGGAGGAAATTGTAGCTTACCAGCACAACAGAAAACACCTGTCTCACTGGGATGGGAGGTGAAGGAGGTTGAAGAAAGAGCAGCTGCAGTTAGACTCACAGCAGGTACTATCGAGCACGGCTCCAAATCAGGTACTATCCCCCAAGGAGGTACAAACCCCTTCAAACCAGCAGTCCCTAGGCAAGTCAGTAGCCTGTGCACCAAAGCAAGGATGCCATACCAACTACCCCACCTCAGAATAGGCCACCAGTGAGATTTTGGCTTCATGAGGATGTGTACTGAAGCCTTGTCCTCAGGACTATCCCTGAAGGATTGTATCCAGTTCTTCCAGATTCTTGGTTCTAATCCCAACCCCATTGCCTCCTGGACTATCATATTTGAAGACCTCAAATTCTTTTCTCTGAAAGTTGACAAATCTTGTGTAATTCTAATTGTATCTTCATAATATTTTTTTCCTTTTAGATTGTTGGGAACTTGGAAGTTCTGGAAATTGAAAATGATGCTCCTGAGAATTTTCATTTTGGAATGTCTCTCAGGTGGTGAATGAATGAATTCTTTCAATTTCTAATTTTTCCTCTTATTCTAGGATATCAGGGCATTTTTTTTCTTCAGATGGTATCGGGACATTGGAATCATAGTACATGTGGAAAATTCTAAAGAATTGACCAAAACACATCTGTTGAAATAATGAAAAACTTCAGCAAAGTTGAAGAATACAAAATGAACCCACATAAGTCATCAGCACTTTTACAAATATTACCAACAAAGCTCAATAGCAAGAGATGGATAAATTCCAATTAAAATATTTATAATCAATATGAAATACTTGAGAGTCTACTTAACAGGATAAACTGAGTAAGTATATGAACACAAATTATAAAATACTTTCACACAAATAGACTCAAATCTAAACAATAGAAAAAATATTAATTGCTGATGAGTAGTCCAGGACAGTATAATAAAAATGACGATTCTACCTGAATTAATCTATTTTTTCAGTGCCATACCAAACAGACTATGGGGGCTTCTAAACAAAGATGTTCCTGGGGTATAAGTCACCTGTTAGAATTGCTCAGGCAAGGCTATGTATATTTTAGTCATTGTATTTGCAGAATTATAAATTACATTCCAAAATTGTTGTAGAGATTCACAGATCAAGCAAAGATGCACCCAACTGTCTATCTTCCTCAACATTTCTGATATTGATTTCACCATCTCTTGTCATATTTTCCCATTTTCTGGGTATGAAATGTAATCTCAGGGTGGTTTTGCTTTACTTTTCTCTAATTATTAATGATATATGACTCTTTCATATTATGGTTAATAATTTGCAAACTGACCTGTGAGAGTGAGAAGTGGTCCCAGTACTAGAGAGATACAAATGTGACTGTGTCTACAAACTGATCCTCTGCTAATTTTTGTTTTCTTGTTATGATCCTTAATTTTATAGTCATGTAGTCAATTAGAATTGATTTTATAAGTTAGGAAAATACCAACCTAAGCCTAACATCTTCTAGATATATTTCCAATTTTCTCGGATTTTTTTTAAATTCAAATGTGGAAAGGATTCTTAAGTAATGTGTTTTCAGTTTTATCAAACCTTGCATTAATAAGTTTTGCCACTTCATATTCTCCTTTGTTTAGCCTTTTCCAGTGATAGATTTCAATTTTTAAGAATGGATAACATTTTTATTATTCTTGCTTTCTATTGCAGTTTTTGGTACTAGAAGTTTTGTTCCCCTTCACGACAATTTTGTTAATTTTTCCCTTGTAATTTGAGATATTCATCTTTCGCCAAGTGAATTTTTAAAATTAACATATCAAATTCTAAAAATATCCTTTTGATAATTTTTATATTATTAAAGCTGTAAATTAATTTGATAATACTGTCATTTCTAAAATTATGTTTGTATAATCCAGACATTAACACCAAATGTTGTGATAGCTCTGCCTAACTCTTTCTACGAAGCCAATAATGATACTGTTGCCTAAACCAGGAAGAGTGAAAACAGAGAAAGAAAATTTTATACCTATTTCCCTGATGAATATAGATGCAAAAATTCTAAATAAAATCTTAGCAAAATGACTACGACAAGTCATCACTAGGATAATACGTTATGATCAAGTAGGATTTATTCCAGGAATGCAGGGTTGGTTCAATATTAGGAAAACTGTTAGTATACACAATTATATCAATAACAAACCTATCAGAAATCATATGATCATATCAATAGATGCTGAAAAAGCTTTTGACAAAATACAGCATCCATTCGTATTAAAAACACTAGAGAGTGTATGAATAAATGGACTGTTCCTTAAAATAATTAGCAGTATCTATCTGAAACCATCAACAAGCATTATATTCAATGGGGAGAGGCTGGAGGCATTCCCAATAAGATCAGGGGTGAAACAAGGGTGCCCATTATCACCACTACTATTCAATATTGTATTAGAAATGTTTGCATCAGCAATTAGAGAAGAAAAAGAAATTGAAGGAATTAGAATTGGGAAGGAAGAGACAAAACTCTCACTCTTTGCAGATGACATGATGGTCTACCTAGAGAATCCCAAGAAATCATCTAAAAAACTACTGGAAACAATTAGCAATAGCAAAGTTGCAGGTGATAAAATAAACCCCCATAAATCCTCATTTTTTCTATATATGTCTGGCAAGAAACAGCAGGAAGAGCTAGAAAGAGAAATCCCACTCAAAGTAACCTCAGACAGTGTAAAATATTTGGCAGTCTATTTGCCAAGACAGACTCAGAATCTTTTTGAAAAGAATTATAAGGCACTTCTCACACAAATTAAATCAGATTTAAATAACTGGGCAAATATCAACTGCTCATGGATAGGGAGAGTTAATATAACAAAAATGACAATTCTACCAAAACTAAACTATCTGTTTAGTGCCCTACCAATCAAAATTCCAAAAAATTACTGTAATGAGTTAGAAAAAATTGTAAGCAAATTCATATGGAAAAATAAAAAGTCAAGAATTGCCAGGAGCTTAATGAAAAAAATGCAAACGAAGGTGGCTTAGCACTACCCGATCTAAAATTATATTATAAAACATCAGTCATCAAAACTGTTTGGTATTGGCTAAGAAATAGAGTGGTGGACCAGTGGAATAGACTAGGTGTAAAAGCAGGAGAGGATTATCGTGATCTGCTGTTTGATAAACCCAAAGAGTCCGGCCACTGGGATAAAAACTCCCTCTTTGATAAAAACTGCTGGGATAATTGGAAGTTAGTATGGAAGAAACTTAGATTAGACCAACACCTCACACCCTTTACCAAGATAAGATCCAAATGGTTACAGTACATAAGCATAAAAAAAATACTATAAGCAAATTAGAAGATCAAGGACTAGTCTACCTGTCAGATCTATGGAAAGGGAAACCATTTATGACTAAGGAAGAGTTGGAGAACATCACTAAAAATCAATTAGATGATTTCGATTACATTAAATTAAAAAGCTTTTGCACAGATAAAACCAGTGTAATCAAGATCAAAAGAAAAGTAGTAAATTGGGAAAGAATCTTTACAATTAATGATTCTGACAAAGGACTCATTTCTAAAATATACAGAGAACTGAGTCATATTTTTAAAACAAAAAGCCATTCCCCAATTGACAAATGGTCAAAGGATATGCAAAGGCAATTTACAGATGAGGAGACCAAAGCAATCCATAGCCATATGAAAAAATGCTCTAAATCATTAATTATTAGAGAAATGCAAAATAAAGCTTCTCTGAGGTACCACCTCACACCTCTCAAATTGGCCAGTATGACCAGGAAGGATAATGATCATTGTTGGAAGGGATGTGGGAAATCTGGGACACTATTCCACTGCTGGTGGAGCTGTGAACTCATACAACCCTTCTGCATAGCTATTTGGAACTATGCCCAAAGGGCAACAAAAATGTGCATACCTTTTGACCCAGCAATACCACTACTGGGTCTATACCCTGAAGAGATGAGGAAAAAGGGGAAAAACATTATTTGTACAAAAATATTTATAGCAGCCCTGTTTGTGGTGGCAAAGAATTGGAAATCCAGTAAATGTCCTTCAATTGGGGAATGGCTTAGCAAACTGTGGTATATGTATGTCATGGAATACTATTGTTCTATTAGAAACCAGGAGGAATGGGATTTCAGGGAAATCTGGTGGGATTTGCATGAACTGATGCTGAGTGAGATGAGCAGAACCAGAAAAACACTGTACATCCTAACAGCAACATGGGAGTGATGATCAACCTTGAAGGACTTGCTCATTCCATCAGTGCAACAATTGAGAACAATTTTGGGCTGTCTGCAAAGGAGAGTACCATCTGTATCCAGATAAGGAGCTGTGGACTTTGAACAAAGTACAAGGACTATTCCCTTTAATTCAGAAAAAAAAAACCCAGATGTCTTGTTGTCTGATCCGGTTACCTCTGAGAATTCTGTTCTCTTTAAGGATATGATTTCTCTCTCATCACACCCAATTTGGATCAAGGTACAACATGGAAACAAAGTAAAGACTGATGGAGTGCTATCTGTGGGGTGGGGGTGGGGGGAGGTAAGCAAGATTGTTAGAAAATTGTAAAACTCAGATAATACCTTTAATAAAAAAATATAGAAAAGCTATTGATTCTGATATTTTATCTTTCAACCTTTGTAGAGGACCAGCCCATGGGAGTGATTTTAACATATTCTTGGTGACTTTTTCCATCAAATATATGTATGTATTGTTGCTCATTGTATGGATTTGTTGGCTCCCCAGTGAACCCTGACCTGGGATAATCTGTGGCTCTGGAGGTGGTTGTAAAGCCTTTTTTTTGTTTATTGGTTTGTTTTAGGTTTTTGCAAGGCAAACAGGGGTTAACTGAATTGCCCAAGACCACACAGCTAGTGTAAAGGCTTTTTTGACGGAAAGGTATGCAGATTTCTAAGAGCAAATATTGTAAATTTACCCAGGAAATTGTAAAACTGGGTCTCCTTTAACCAGTCTTGCTTGAGATAAGTTTTTGCTATAAAAAGTCTGAATTTCCAAAAATAAAGTTAATAGATTTTTACATACCAACCTTGCTTGTTTGGGTATCTTTTCTACTCTCATAAGTTCATGTCCAGACCCACAACAGAGCTAATGCTACCTTCAATTTGTTGAAGTTGTCTTAATTGCCATCTTTGTTGTTTTCCTGAAGAAATTAATGTATCAGCAGCAAGTTAAAACAGTTTTATCTTCACTTTGATAACTGTACATCTGTAATTCCTCTTTCCTCATAATCATTTGTAAAATTATATTTTTACAAGAGCAATATCTTTTTTCTATTTTTCAAAATCCATTCTTTAGTCTTGATAGAGATTTCTTTTGGGTTTTTGCAAGGCCCATGGGTTTAAGTGGCTTACCCAACGCCTCACAGCTAGGTAATTAATTATTAAATGTCTGAGGCCAGATTTGAACTCAGATACTCCTGACTCCAGGGCCGGTTCTCTATCCACTAAACCACCTAGGCGTCCCTAGAGATTTTTTTCTATAACTATTTTTTGGATGTGGTACTTTGGAAAATCTTCCTCTGCATCTCTTAACTTAGTGATGGTTTTGGTTGATTTTGTTTATGTTATCAATATATGTATTGTTTTCCTAATGTTGAACCATCCTTGCATCATCCCTAATTCAGATATCACTTATTCATAATGGATGATTTGTAGGATAAATTGCTGTAGTCTTTTTGATACAGTCATCATTTATTTTTAAAATTTTGTTTTCAATGGTATTGGCTTATTGTGGTAATTATTTGTTATAGTTTGCCAATTTATTAGAAATCACTTCGTCTCATAAAAGGCATCCAGTAAAATGTTTGATTTTCTCATTTTTGAAAATGAGTGTTGGGGCTGTTAGGTGGTGCAGTGGATAGAGTACTGGCCCTAGAGTCAGGAGTACCTGATTTCAAATCTGGCCTCAGACACTTAATAATTACTTAGCTGTGTGACCTTGGGCAAGACACTTAACCCCATTGCCTTGAAAAAAAAAACCTAAAAAGAAAAAAAATAAAAAAGTGTTCTATTATTGGTATACAATTTTCTTTAAATTTTAATAAAGTAATTTTTTTATTCAATCTGGATATGAAATCATTGTTGTTTCTATTGCTATTGTTATGTCATTTCCCCATTTCACTTAATTTTTTCTATTTGTTTCAAATTAGTTTAGTTTGGATAATTTATTTTGAAAACTATTCTGTCTAGCACTTTTATTTTTTAAATTATCTTTGTTTTGTTTTATTTTGTCAATAGAATTTCTGTAATTATTACAGCTTAGACTTAAGCACCATATTTATGAAAAAGACTTCTCAGAACTCTGGGAGGTAGCAGCTACAAACCCTATTTTAAAAACTGAACCAGAGTCTGAATAACTTGTCCAAAGTCACACTGAAAGTCTATGTCTAGATTGGAACTTGGGCATTCCTGTCTTCAAATCTAGCTTTTATCTATCTCCTGCTCCATTTGACTGCCTTAATGATAATATATGCTTTAGCCTCTGAGTAAAGGAGTCATAGTTTCTTCCCAGTATCCCCTTGGATCTCCCTTGACAGACTTCTGGAACATCCAGTCCCCAGTCACATGCTTTTTGTTATATGTCCTTGGTTGAGAAAAATCAAAACCATTAAAGTATATAAATCAATCAACTGATAAATATTTATTAGGTAACTATTATGTTTGAGGCACTATGCTGAAAATAGAGGGTTGAAGTATGCATTTCTGTAGTGGTTTTTCATATTTTCACACCTGCTCCCCCAGGATGATACTTGTACTAGTCCCTGAGCTCTAAGAACTGAATAGAAAAGACTTATTAATGTGACACTGTGAGTCTTTATGTAGAACTCTGACAAGGTAGATTTCTCTTTCATTTTACCCTTTGACCACAATCATTATAAGCCTTCAGTATCTAAGCAGACAGTTTTACATATCCCTAAATCTGCTAATTATTCTGATTCTTCTATTTTTTTTTAAAAGGAGAGTCCCCATTCTCCACGAATTCCAGATCCCACGCCTAGGAGCTGATTCTTATTGAAACTATCTTGTAGTCTTCATAGATCAATTCTTGGTTTTCTAAACTGGAAAATGAGGTGATTAGATTATCTTCTGAAAAGAACTTTACAGTCTGATAATCCATGTTCTGAAATTCAAACTTCTTTTCTCTTTAAGATTCTAAATTCTAGATTCAGAGATCTCTTCTAGCTCTGTTAAGTATGTACATTTATACATGCATTTGTATGTATATAATGAACATTTATACATATTTATGTATCTCTTTCTCATTGCATATAGACACATGAATATATATATATGTGTGTATTTTTTTCTAGTAACCCTCTGGACGAGACACTATATGTTCTCTTTTTGAAAGTCACTTCTGGCTCCAATAGATGAATTCTAAGTTCTAAAGCTTTTTCACCTTTGCCATTTGATTAGGTTGTTAAACTACCTAAAATACAATTATAAAACATATAAAAAGACTTAGCAAAAAAATTTTTAAGAATCGACTAAACTTAATAGATTGCTTTCTCTCCATAAAAAGTTATAGTGATGTTTCTTTTTTCTTTTTTTTTCTATGTGCTGAAGTTTTGGAAAATTTCCCTGTCGAAAAATTTAAATTCTTCTCCAGTTGTAGTCTCTTTTTTGTGAGGTTATTTAAATGCATTTAACCTCTGCTTAAAGCAGATAGAGGGCAAGGTATAAGATCCAAGCCCAGTCTCCAATTGACCCATACTTCTATGCTATCTCTGCATTGTATCTAAAACTAATGAACTATACAGCATCTATCTTTAGAAGGCTCAGCTAACTGGGGCCTATTGCCAATATTAATAATACAAATCTTTGTATAACATTTAAATGTTGATACACATGTCTGGAAAAAGAGAGTTCAATTTTTTTCCGTCATGTATCTCTTTTTTTTGGACAGACAGTATGACCCTGGTGACTGGTTTAATTAAAAATGGCTGAGCCTCTTAGATCAGGATCATAGAGAACATCTAGGCAATTTGAATTCTAGGATAATCGCTAAAGAAATTTCAATACAACGGTGGAAAATAAATGTGAGATAGCATGTATAATGCAAACAGTAGGTGGACTTCATAACATCTGTTATAGGAATCTTCTCTTACTCTAGAATAGAAATTAACAGCTTCTGTGACTGCTATCAGGCTAGTCCCTGGGTCTCACCCCACCACCCCATGATGGCTCACTTCTCTTTGCACTCCAGCTCGCCCACGTGTCTCTGAGAAAGATCATATTGGTAGATCCTCCTAGGTTCTTTTTTCTGGGATTCCTGGATCCAAATTCTGCTAAGGGACTTGATTTGTGTTATTTCTGAGGAAAATTAAGGAGACCTTAGGACAGTGCCTGGCCTCTCTCCACCATCTTGGCTTAGAAGTCCTAATTTTCATTTTTTGAGTCATTCTTAAGTTTGCTTCTTTCTTAATTTTTTTCTTTCTTTCTTTATTCTTATTTTGTACAAATAACAGTTTTATACATTACTGAAATATTCTTGTTTAAGAGTAAACATAATACCCCCTCACCCCTAACAAATTTAGACTCACATGAGCAATAAAGTAAAGGGGAGAAAAATTAAATCATCATCATAGTAGTAGTAGTAGTAGTAGTAGTAGTAGTAGTAGTAGTAGTAGTAGTAGTAGTAGTAGTAGGTTTGGCCAGGTGGCACAGTGGACGGAGCACCGACCCTGGAGCCAGGAGCATGCAAGCCCACATCTGGCCCCATAAACCCAACAATCACCCAGCTCTGTGACCCCATGCAAACCACCCCAAACCCATTGTCCCCCCAAAAAACAAAAAAAAGATGCAAAATAAAATAAAATAGTAATAAAAATAGTAGGTGGCAGACAGAGCACTGGCCCTTGAGCCAGGAGCACCCGGGTCCAAATTCGGCCTCAGACATTCAACAATCACCCAGCTGTGAGTCCCCAGGCAGGCCAACCAGCCCTATTTGCCTTGCACCCCCCCCCAAAAATAATAACAAATGTGCTTCAGTCTGTGTTCCAACACCACCAGCACTATCACAGGTGGATCACATTCTTTATGGTAAGTCCATCACAAAATTTATTTCCATATTTTTCCACTGTTGCCATTGCTGATCACAACTCCCTCCATTCGTACTTCTCCACTAACATGTACTATATTTTTTCTCCATTTCACTCTGTCTCTGCTGTAGGGTAGCTGAGTGGCACAGCAGATTGATCCCCGGCCCAATGGAAACTAAATTTTTATGTATGTAGATGTGATCATAAACGACATAAAGAAGAATGAAAAAAATTGAAATAATTTGTGCCTTAATCAATTAATAAAAAATCATCACCTTATTTGTACAAAAGAACAACAAAACATTGCAAAGACAGATTAAAGATTAATTTCATTCTAATTTATTGTAGAATATACACAAATTTTGGAATAAACCTTGATCTATTCTTTGTTTTGTGACTGAAAGTGTTTAGAGATATGGTATTTCCTCTGGGTTTTTTATGTTGTCTCATTGTTTGCATTAACTTTAATGAAGTGCCCTCTCATTTCTGTAAATTTTTCTTTAATACATTTCTTCTTTAGGATGAAATTTTTAGTCTTTAATTTGATTTGGATAATTTAACCATTCTAATTGTATTGCATTTTGATCTGAAAATATGCTTAATATTCCCCCCCTTTTTTGCTCTTTTTATTGTGTATTAGTACATGGCAAGTTTTTCTTTTTCTTTTTCTTTTTTTCTTAGGTTTTTGCAAGTCAATGGGGTTAAGTGGCTTGCCCAAGGCCACACAGCTAGGTAATTATTAAGTGTCTGAGGCTAGATTTGAACTCAGGTACTCCTGACTCCAGTGCCAGTACTCAGTTCACAGTGTCACCTAGCTACCCCTTATGGCAAGTTTTTCTAAAACACCATGCAAAGGTGAAGATGGGAATCAGGATCATCTAAATCCTCTCAACATCTATATCTAACTAGTCTGGTAACTTTGGCTCCCATAAAAATTTTCCATCATTCTTTCCCTTCTCTCCGTTTACAAAATTGTCCCAATCAAAATGTATGCCCTCATCACCTCTTCTTTGGACTATGACTTTTTTTATTGGTTTCCCTCTGTTTATAATCTGAATTTGCTATCATCTACTATAATACTTTGATAGTGATATCATTAATTTGGCTATTTATTTTAATAATCCAATTTACAAAATTGTCATGTCCTTATATTCTGCAACTACTGCCTATGTCCTCCCATAAATCCATTGCTTATGTTTCAACCAACATGTAGGAAGTCAGTTATTGACAGAATAAGAAAATTCTTTGGAGTAGATCACTCTGATTCTTCCCGGCTCAAAAAGTTTCAATGGCTTTATATTGTCTTAATGGAAACTGAAAATATTTGTCATAGACTTGCTTCAAGCAAATTATCTAAAAGTGGACAAGACACTTTAGTGTCCCCAAGGAGGCCCCAAAGTGGGGAGTACTTAGGAAGACTAGAGTTCTGATGTCTAGAGTCATGGGAAGAGGTGCAGCTGAATCCCTCTCCAACTCCTCCACACTTAACTGCCCAGGGACTTAAAAGTTTTTCTGAACCAACTGTTTATGAAATCCTCATTAAATAGCAATAATTACTTAATAATTGCTGAGGGTAATTATCAGGAAAGTAAAAAATTTGCAGTTCCTTAGACACACTGATTATTTCCTTGTGGAATGTCACTTCTCCTGAATATGACATTTTAATCATCACTCCCAGAGGTAATGAGTTCAGGAAATACTGACACTATAATTATTCCTGGCTTCTTCCTCACTTTCATCTTTCTGCACACATTTTCACAATGCTGCAGCCCACCCCATCTCTGCTCAAGCATCAAACATACAATTCTTTTTCCTAATTTGATGGAGACAACTGACCTCACAACTTCTTGCTAAGAGTTTTCTTCATTTTTCTGAGGATTAATAAGTTCAGAAACTACCATGGTTCATTTTATCCCTCTATGAAGCTTCAAAAAATCCTAACAGAAACGATCCCAGGGGGACCTGGATACAGGTATTTTTATTATTTTCTACTTTCTTAAAGAAGGGACTTTTATTCTAAGTTCTAAATTTCATTTTTGATCTCATTATTCTCTATGTATTCATGTATATCTTTTCCTCTCATTTAATATAACTGAATTCACCTCACTTCTCTGTGTGTATCTTCTGACCCAGATCAGTGTTGTAATAGAAGTTACTAATAGCAAGATGTTAATGCAGCATTATTATGTGATTGAAGATTTTCCTATTTGTATGTGAGCTTAAATTGCACTGATGGATTAAATATGTTCTGGAATTTTGTATGCTGAAATTTTATATGCTACTGTTTCATAGAAAGACTTATGAAAAAGTAAGTATTGGGTATACAATGCAACTTAAGAAACAAGGACAGGAACAAAGAATGTCCCCTTAGAGAGATATGAAAAGTACAATCAGACCAAGGGTTAGCCTAGTACATTGAAAGAAATGAGTAGTACCTTTATAAAATGGCTTATTTTTATAAAAAGAAATGAATGAAAGATGTAATATTTCTCCTCTACTTGTCCCATGTTAAATGAATGTTTAAGACCATGGTTTTACAAGACCAATGAAACTTGGAGCTTTTCCAGAGGCAAAGGAACAAGAAAGTGAGCTTGACTGGGAAGACCTCATGCATTTTATGTTTAGTAAAATGAGAAATTTTGAGGGTAAGGGAGAGGAAGTCAAAAATATCTGAGTATTTGAATAGTGTTAGTGAACCTCAACACATTAAGAATTATTTAGTTTACACATTTTCCAAGAGTCTCTTGACTCTTGATTAGACATGGAATCTTTTAACCATGTCAAGAATTTTTCTTGGTTTAGCCTACTCAACAAATTCCTCAGGAGACCCTTAGAAAGTTCCGGAAGCTTCTGGTTGTTGTTGGTTATCCTCAGTTCTGAAATAAGATTGTGACATCAGGGATTTGATGCCCTGACATGGAAGTGAAGTAGATTTAAGTGAGGGAAGTCTGTGCAAAGTTACCAGACTTACTTTTTATTCCAAAATCAACTGAGGCCAAAGACTAGATATGGATGAAGATGACTAGAGATGACTGTGGATGCTGTGGGAGACCTGGGTCTTTTTGAACTAAGTGAGGCAACATCCATTGAATCATTTGGAGCTTCTTGTTGGGAAAAGATAAATGTAGGCATAAATTGATTTTCTTAGCTCTTTATAATGGTAAGAAAGTTTTTAGCAACAATTTGTGGGCTTGACTATTTGCAGAGAAGTTTATCATAAGAACCAGATACAGAAAAGCTGAAAAATTAAAGCAAAACATTTTCTATTTGAAGATAAGACATAGTAGAAGGACAAACGAGCAACTACAGGAGAAGAGACCACAATAAAAAATTTTCCTTCTCAGAACAAAGGTGGTAAAAGAGGAGAAAAACTAGCATATGCCCAATGTATATTCAAACTGAAAAACACATACCTAATTTTGCTACTCTACATTTTCCCATTTAGTAATTGATTTTTCTGGTTTCTCTATTTCAGTATGTCTACTCCTGTTGCATTACTTCTCTACACAACATATTAGATTTTAACACAAAGAAAGTTATGGAACACTAAGCAATCTTTTTTTTTTCAAAAGTATGAAACTTTGTGGTTTTTTAGCAAATGAGAGAAAAGAATATTAATGGACCTACTCGAGATGATTCTGAAAAGATTTAATCTGGCTATTAAACTATGGCTTAGTTTAAATTTTATGGTTCTAATTTCTTTTAGAATTTCTTGAATTCTGATGAAAGGAAACTTTCCTCAATGTCATTTCACTTAATTTCCCTGTCTTTTTATTATGTCCATTTTCTTTCATTCAATAATAAAATTATTAATAACAATTTTATAAAAATATTTCTGAAAAATTTCTGTTATTTAATTTGGAAGACTCTCATTCAGTTGACTCACAAACTGATATCAGCAACCAATAGTGATATCAGCAAATACTTGTTAGAATCTTAAATGAGCATGTCCAGTATTGACCTTATTCTCCTTATCCTTCTTCCAGAATTCCCTAAATTTTTTTCAGGTTTTTATATATTTATTTATTTATTTATTCGCTTATTTATTCATTCATTTATTTATTTATTTTTTAGGTTTTTTCCAAGGCAAATGGGGTTAAGTGGCTTGCCCAAGGCCACACAGCTAGGTAACTATTAAGTGTCTGAGACTGGATTTGAACCCAGGTACTCCTGACTCCAAGGCCGGTGGTTTATCCACTATGCCACCTAGCTGCCCATATTTATTTTTTAATTATTTGTTTTATTTTATCCCAGTTATATATAAAATCAAGTTTTAACAATGATTTTAAAAATTTTGAATCCCGGGGGCAGCTAGGTGGCACAGTGGATACAGCATTGCCCCTGGAGTCAGGAGTACCTGACTTCAAATCCTGCCTCAGACTCTTAATAATTGTCTAGCTGTGTGGCCTTGGGCAAGCCACTTAACCCCATTTGCCTTGCAAAGAAAAACCCTAAAATGTTTTTGAGCTCCTTCTTCCCACCTATTCCTCCTCATTGGGGAACCAGGTTATTTGTTTTAGGTTAAATATACTTTAGTTTTGCAGAAGATTAGCATGATAGTCATGTTATGAAAAGAAACAGACCCCATCTCCCCCCAAAAAAAGAGAAACTTTGAGAAAAATGCTTGTTAGAATCTTAAATGAGCATGTCCAGTATTGACCTTATTCTGCTTATCCTTCTTCCACAATTCCCTAATTTTTTTTTTTTGAGTTTTTTATTTATTTATTTGTTTGCTTGTTTATTTATTTATTTATTAGGCTTTTTTCAAGGAAAATGGGGTTAAGTGGCTTGCCTAAGGCCACACAGCTAGGTAATTATTAACTGTCTGAAACTGCATTTGAACCCGGGTACTCCTGACTCCAACGCCGGTGCTTAATCCACTGTGCCACCTAGCTGCCCCTATTTATTTTTTAATTATTGGTTTTATTTTATCCCAGTTATATATAAAATCAAGTTTTACCAATGATTTTAAAAATTTTGGGTCCCGGGGCAGCTAGGTGGCACAATGGATAGAGGACTGGCCCTGGAGTCAGGAGTACCGGGATTCAAATCCTGCCTCAGACACTTAATAATTGCCTAGCTGTGTGGCCTTGGGCAAGCCACTTAACCCCATTTGCCTTGCAAAAAAAAGCCCTTTGAGTTCCTTCTTCCCGCCTATTCCTTCTCATTGGGGAATCAGGTTATTTCATTTAGGTTAAATATGCTTTAGTTTTGCAGAACATTAGCATGACAATCGTGTTATGAAAATAAAAATAGCCCCCATCTCCTCAAAAAAGAGAAACATTAAGAAAAATAAAGTTAAAAAAGTCATGCTTCAAGCTGTATTCGACAGCTTTGTCATTGGGGATGAATAGCATTCTTTATAATGTCTTTCAAGAGTTATCTTGAGTCACAACATTCCTGAGAAAAGATAAGTGGTTCACAGCTGATCATATTTCTATATTGCTGTTACTTTTTATATGATATATGTCCCATTGCATCTGCTCATGACAGTATTTTCACATTTTTCTTATAGTATCCTGTTCATCATTTCTTATGGCAAAAGAGGTATTCCATTGTACCCTCATATTATAATTTGTTCAGCCATTGCTGGGTATCCCTTCAATTTCCAGTTCCTTGCAACAAGAAAAGAGCTATTATAATCATCCTTATACAAATGGGTCCTTTTTCTTCTTGTTTTTCACATTTTCTGGAATATAGATCTCGTATAGGCATTACTAGGTCAAAGGGAACGTATGGCTATACAGCCCTTCATACATAGCTTCAAGTTGTTCTACAGAATTTTCAATCATTTCACAACTCTTCCAATAATGCATTAATGCCTCACTTTCCTTACATCCCCTCAAACATTATCATTTTCTTTCTGTCCTAATAATCAATGTAATGCGTATAAGATAGTACCTCAGAATTTTTCTAATTTGCATTTCTCCAACCAATAGTGAGGACTTTTAGAAAATATGACCATTGATAGCATTGAAAACCTTATCTCAAAACTGTTAATACCTTTTGATCATTTATCAATTGGAGAAGGGATCTTATTTTTTATAAAGATGACTCAGTTCTCCATGTTTCCGAAATGAGGTCTTTATCAGGGAAATTTGTTGCAATATTTTTTCCCATGATTACTATTGCTAACAATATTTCCCTCCATCCTATCCTCCCCACTGCCATTTATTATTTTTTTCATACTCTCTCTCTCTTCTTTTATCCTGTCACTCTTCACAAGTAGAAAAGAGGGATGTTTTGCATCTGAATACCCCTCCCACAATCTTCCCACCCTTTTATCACCTCACCCCAATTTCTCCCACTCCCTTTCCCTCCTACTTTCCTCTATGGTAAGATAGATTTCTATATCCAATTGAGTGTGTAAGCTATTTCTTCTCTGGGCCAGTCTTAATGAGAGTTTCACTCTACCTCCTCAACTCCTCCTTTCTCTTCAGCATCCCCCTCCCCCTCCCCACCTTTCCTCTAGGGTAAGATAAATTTCTATTCTCAATTTAGTGTGTATGTTTTTTCTTCTCTGAGTTAATTGTGATAAAAAAAAATAAGGCATATTCACCTCCCCTCAACTTTCCCCTTCCCCACTCCACTGCAAAACCTTTTTCTTACCTCTTTTATGTGAAATAACTTACCTCATTCTATATCCCCCATTTTCTTTCTTCCTCTCTTACCCCTTAACTCCCTTCATATTTGATTCCCACCTGTACCTTGTCTTCATATGCCCCTTCTAGCTACCCTAATAAATGAGAAAGTTCATATGAGTCATCAGTATCATCTTCCCATGCAGGAAAATAAGTAGTGTAGCATCATTAAATCCCCAATGATTTTAGTTTCTTGTTTACTATTATAAGCTTCCTGGGTCCAATACTGGAAGATTGAATTTTCTCTTCAGCTGCGGTCTTTATACCAAAGTTGGAAAGTCCTCTATTTCATTGAATATCCATTTTTTTCCTGCTAAAAGAGCATGTTGAATTTTACTGAGTAGTTGATTCTAGGTTCTTATCCAAGTTCTTTTGCTTTCTGGAATATTATATTCCCAGCCCTAATGATTCCTTAATGTAGAAGCTGCTAAATCTTCAATTATCCTGACTGTGGCTCCACAATAAAGGAACTGTTTCTTTTTGTCTGCTTGCAATATTTTCTTCTTGACCTGGGAATTCTGACATTTGACTATAATATTCCTGGCAGTTTTCATTCTGAGATCACTTTCAGGAGGTGATTGGTTAATTCTTCCAGTTTCTATTTTACCCTCTATTTCTAGAATATCAGGATAATTTTCCTTGAAAGTTTCCTGAAAAGGACATCTAAGCCCTTTTTTTTTTAATCAGAAATTTCAGGTAGTTTGATAATTTTTAAAATATTGCTTTTGGATCTAATTTCCAGGTCAGTTGTTGTTCCAATGAGATATTTCACATTTTCTATTAGTTTTTCATTATTTGGCTTTTTAAAAATTGTATCTTGAGTTCTCATTAAGCCATTAGGTTCTCTGTGCTCAATTGTGTATTTTCAGGAATTTCTTTCTTCAGTGAATTTTGTATCTCCTTTTCCCTTTGGTCAATTCTGCCTTTTAAGGTATTCTTTTTTTTTCATGTTTTTGCAAGGCAAATGGGATTAAGCAGCTTGGGCAAGGCCACAAAACTATGTAATTATTAAGTGTCTAAGGCAGTAGTCTTCTTCTTAATGGCTTTTAGGACCTCTATCTCCATTTGATCCAGCCTGATTTTTAAGATATTATTGTCTTCAGTATTTTTTTTATCTCCTTCACCAAGTTGATGACTCGGATTTTGTAACCACCCACCCCCCTGCACATCACTCTCATTTCTCTTTCCAATTTTTCATTTATGTCCCTTACTTGTTTTTAAAAATTCTTTTTTGAGCTCACCCTTGGTTTGAGATGAATTCATATTTTTTTCTTGGAAAACTCTGACTTTGCATCTTCTTCTGAGGTTTTATTTTGATCTTATTTATTACCATAGTAACTATCTGATTTTTTTCCCCTCTTTTGTTTGCTCATATTCTCTGGTGATAGAATTCTTCTCTGGATCTATCAAGCTTAGTAGATTTTTCTGTGATAAATATTTAAAAGTAAAATTATTTACTTTTCTGAGAATGGGTGATTTAAAATCCCTCCTCTGATGGTTTGGGTACTTTATATTTTTGTAATTATTCCTCTATTTCGTTTGTTATCTCAGTTTTATTAGCATAAAACTCTATGTGATATATTATTTTTAAATTTTTCCTGAATTTTCTGTGATTACCATACTAATTTGCTATTTTACTGATTTAATATAATTTTACCTTATCTTTTAGTTAATGGTATACGAAGTTTATTAGACTTTATGGTGAACCAATTTTTATTTTGCTTTATTATTTCCTTGTTTTTCATTTCTAATTGATTATTTCTTCTTTATATTTCATTATTTCTGTGTTTTGGAATATTTTACATCTATTCATTTGTTTTGTTGTATTATTAAAATGCATATTTACTTTGTTAATACTCTCTCTTTCAATTTTTTAGAATGTGTGTTTAATGGGGATGTGATTTTTCTCCTGAGGATAGATTTAGTTTTATACTTCAAATTTTAGTGTTTTGTTTCAAAACCATCCTTTACTTTCATATATTTATTCTTTGCTTCTAGGATTTATTAAAAACCTTTTCATTATTTAGGAATTCACTGTTAAATCTCCAATTGTATCTGTTTCCAATTAATCTTTTTTGGTGGACTATTTTAGTTGTGTTTATAGACAAAAAGAATAAATTCATCTAACTTGATTAGTTCACCCCAATAGAAAGAAATTGTACAACTATATTTCTGTAAAAAAAGTTCATCTGCCAATCTGTCAGTTCTTCAGGTCTGAAAGCAGTCACTCCTGTCTACCTTTAGCTCCCTGCTTTTAGCCTCTGCTTAAAGCAGTCTTTCAGTGAACTAGTCAAACATACTAAATGCATTAATGTCCATCTCCAGTTTATGCCAGATCTATGAAAAATCTGTTCTAGTTACAATCCTATAACACTTCATTTCTCTGTACAATAATCTAGATGATTTCTTTTCTATCGGTGTGTATATTAGAGTATATAGAGTGTGCATATGTGAGTGACAAATAAGGGCCATTGTTTCATTTCTCTTATTCTCCACTTTTTTTTTTTGCTCAGTCAATGGCATAACTTGGTCCTATAACTCCCATGATCCTTTTGGTTTTTTTAATTAGAAAATTCACTGGGCATATAGGCTCAAAATTAAGAGTATCAACATGACCACAAGATCTAAATGTAGTAGAAACATTAAATAGCACAATGGAAAAGATGTGTGAGCTGAGACTGGGGTGTCCAAGAGCAAGGGGGAGTCCACCATCACTTCCCTCAGAACAAAAAAAGCAACATGAGGAAATCTAAGAATTAAGGCTGAAGCAGGTTCCAATCCTTATGTTCATTTAGACAAAAATTTTATATTAAATTATGTTCTTTCTCCTGAGAACCAGATTAGGTATTAACTCTGATTTGTGTATCAGTTCGTGGTTTAATATGGGGATATTACACTCCACATCAGGATATATAAGATAGTTCATTCAGGTGTCTAACTACAAGGTGAAAATTCTAGACAGATGATATTCATTTCATTTTTTTTTTACGGTTTTTGTAATGCAAACAGGGTTAAGTAGCTTGGCCAATGCTACACAGTTATGAAATTGGTTTTTAAAAAAAAATTCTTCTACAATATGTTTTTGTAAATAAACATTCTGTAGAATTCTATGAGGGCAATATTCCTTATTTCTTTTTTCTTTTTTAGTTTTAGCAAGACAATGGGGTTAAGTGGCTTGCCGAAGGCCACACACCTAGTTAATTATTAAGTGGCTGAGGACAGATTTGAACTCAGGTACTCCAGACTCCAGGGCCGGTGCTCTATCCACTATGCCACTTACCAACCCCTATATTCCTTATTTCTCCAATACAACAGATCTACTTTATAGTTCTCCTGATGCTACTCACTTCACTTGCCTTTGTCCCTGAATTGGTATTACATAGTCATTGTGCCCATGTTAATGAAGCTTTTGGAAGAAGTTGGTTTTATTCCTCGGCAATAAGATTTCTATAACTCATTGAGAGTGACTATAGAAATTAGGAAACAAATTCTATTTTTTACTTTCTTGGGATCAACGATCTTGAGTAAAAAAAAATGGAGACAGGAGTGGCTAGGTGGTGCACTGAATAGAGCACCGGCCCTGGAGTCAGCAGTACCTGGGTTCAAATCCAACCTCAGACACTTAATAATTACCTAGCCGTGTGCCCTTGGGCAAACCACTTAACTCTATTGCCTTGGAAAAAAAATCAAAAAAAAAATTATGTAGCTACAGGTCCAAAGGGATCATTATTTTTCTTAGCCTTGCTCCCTACTACCTATATATGATTAAAATTCATGTTCCTCTTACCTCAAAATGGGTTGTTTCAGGGGTTGATGAATGATAATTTGTCTAAAGAATATGTTTTACAATTCCCTATGGTATACAGCCAATAAGCATAAGATTGAAATGGAAGAAATGGTTCTTAAAGTGGTTATATTTCCACTGTCTGACTATCAAATAGATTTCTATTTCTTTCTAGGACAACGTGACTCAAGAAGTATCTTCAAGATAAAGAGACCATGCTTCCTAGTAACATATGCTATGGAGTTATCGTCCTCTTTGGGACTGGAATTGGAGCGTTAGCAAACTTGTTCCTCCTGTCTATTTATTTTTTCAGTTTCCTCACTAGTCACATTGTGAAGCCTGTAAACCTGATTATTACTCATCTGACCTTGGCCAACCTCGCTGCAATTCTTAGCAAAGGGGGACCAGAGGCAGTCATAGCTTTGAGTGGGGAGAATTTCCTGGATGATGTTGGGTGTAAAGTTGTCTTTTTTATTCACAAACTAGCCCAGGCACTTTCCATCTGCTTTGCTTGCTATCTGTGTAACTTCCAAGCCATCATCATCAGTCCCCCTAGCTCCAGATGGGCAAAATACAAAGCCAAAGCCCCGGAGTATATCAACCCCTTCTGTATCTTCTGCTTTATCTTCAATGTCTTGATCGAAATACCTGTAATACTTGGTTTATCAGGTCCAAGGAGCTCAAGCAATAACACAGATGAGTTCAATTTTTTGCATTGCTCTGTCTTAAGACATATAAATGCTTATAAGATGTTGATCAGTATCAGAAATGCTCTCTGTGTTGCACTCATAATCTGGGCTGGAGGTAGCATGGTGCTTCTGCTACATAAACATCACCAACAAGTGCAGACCATTCATAGCACAAGACTTTCAACCAGAGTCTCCCCTGAGATCAAAGCCACCCAGACAATCTTACAGTTGCTGTGTACTTTTGTCTTCTTTCATTTCCTTGCTTCTCTCTTTGTGATATTTGTCGCTTCTTTTTATCAACACCGGTCCTGGTTGTTGCTAATTGATGGTTTTATCAGCCTCTGCTTCCCAACTGTCAGCCCCTTTCTATTGCTACCCCCAGGAGCAAGGATATGCCCTATTTCTTTGTTCAAGGAAAAACATTCATCCTCTTTGCAAGCCATCTTCACAGAGCTGTGAAAATGAGTTTCCTTAAGAATAAATGTGCCAAGATCAAAAGAAATGTAGTAAATTGGCAATCAATCTTAACATATCATGATTCTGACAAAGGATTCATTTCTAAAATATACAGAGAACTGAGTCATATTTTTAAAAACAAATAGCCATTCCCAATCGACAAATGGTCAAATGATATTCAAAGGCAATTTACAGATGAGGAAATCAAAGCAATCCATAGCCATATGAAAAAATTCTCTAAATCCTTAATTACTAGAGAAAAGCAAATTAAAGCTTCTCTGAGGTACCACCTCACACCTCTCAGATTGGCCAATATCACCAGAAAGGATGATTATCATTGTTGGAAGGGTTGTGGGAAATCTCGGAAACTATTACACTGTTAGTGCAGCAGTGAACCCATCCAACCCTTCTGGAGAGTTATTTGAAACTATGCCCAAAGGGCAACAAAAATGTGCATACCCTTTGACCCAGCAATACCACCACTGGGTCTATACCCTGAAGAGATAATGAAAAAAGGGTAAAAACTTTACTCTTACAAAAATATTTATAGCAGCCCTGTTTGTGGTGGCAAAGAATCAGAAATCAAGTAAATGTCCTTCAATTGGGGAATGGCTTCGCAAACTGTGGTATATGTATGTCATGGAACACTATTTTTCTATTAGAAACCAAGAGGGATGGGATTTCAGGGAAGCCTTGAGGGATTTTCATGAACTGATGCTGAGTGAGATGAGCAGAACCAGAAAAACACTGTATACCCTAACAGCAACATGGGAGGGATGATCAACCTTGAAGGACTCGCTCATTCCATCAGTGTAACAATCGGGAACAATTTTGGGCTCTCTGCAAAGGAGAGTGCCATCTGTATCTAGATAAGGAGGTGTGGAATTTGAACAAAGTTCAAGGACTATTCCCTTTAATTTAGTAAAAAACAGATATCTTATTGTCTGATCTTATTACCACTTAGACTTCTCATAGCTTTTTTAAAGATATGATTTCTCTTTCATCACACCCAATTTGAATCAAGGTACAACATGGAAACAAAGAGAAGACTGACAGATTGCTTTCCATGGGGCGGCGGGAGGGAGGGAATTAAGATTGGAGGGAAATTTGTAAAACTCAAATAATCTCTTTAATAAAAATAAATTAAAACAATAAAATAGATCTCTTTGGAAAACAAAAAAAAATTAAATCAAATTCCCAAAAAACAAAAAAAGAAGAAATGTGGAACAGCTGGAGTCAGGAGGACCTGAGTTCAAATCCAGCCTCAGATACATAATTGCCTAACTGTGTGACTCTGGGAAAGTCACTTAACCCTACTGCCTTAAAAAAATTTTCTTTTAAAAAAGAGCCAATGTGACTATGTCAATTCTCTAATCTATATACTTAATGACTATTACATCTAGGATCAAATTTCCAAATCTTTGCTTAACAATCTTAGAACTGTACTACTGCACGCAAGACAAAATTGGAAGTCCAAACAACAAAGCAATGTGCTGAGATTTTCCCCAGAATTTTTTAAATATTTTTATTTGAAGTTTTGAGCTCCAAATTCTATCCTTCCTCCCTCTCTCTTCACCCTTCTCACGCCCTGAGATAGTAAGTAATCATATACAAATTTTACATGCTCAATCAGGAAAAACAATTCTTTATTAGTCATCTTTGTACTGGGATTATTTTGTTTTCAGAAAGTTTCTGAATCTGTCTTGGCAAACAGACTCCCAAGAATTTTATGTTGTCTGAGGTTACTTTGAATGTGATTTCTCTTCCTAGCTCTTCCTGCTGTATCTTGCTAGACATATATAGAAAATTTGAAGAATTATGACACTTTATTTTGTGACCTGCAACTTACGTAAAATTGCTAATTGTTTCCAGTAGTTTCTTGGATGATTTCTGGAGGTTCTCTAGGTAGATCATCATGTCATCTGCAAAGAGTGAGAGTTTTGTCTCTTCCTTCCCAGTTCTAATTCCTTCAATTTCTTTTTCTTCTCTAATTTCTGAAGCTAATATTTCTAATACAATATTGAATAGTAGTGGTGATAATGGGCACCCTTGTTTCACCCCTGATCTTATTGGGGACCCCTCTAGACTCTCCCCATTGATTATAATGGTTCTTGATGGTTTCAGATAGATAATGCTAATTATTCTAAGAAACAGTCCATTTATTACTAAACTCTCTAGTGCTTTTAGTAGGAATGGATGCTGTATGTACTGGGATTATTTCCCCACATTAGAAAGCACCCTGTCTCCACTCATCTTGACTGGTTAGCCTCATAGTTACCAACTTTTACTGGTTAGCCTCATGGATATATGGAATTACAACAAATGCAACATTTGTGAAGCTTCAAAGTTTAAGGTCAATCAAGTCAGAGACCATTTATAAAATCCTGGGTAATGCAGATTCACTTTGTGATGATCAACTACCATGTACTTAGTTCCTCTCAGCAATTCAGTGATGAAGGACAAATATAAAAAGGTTGTGATGGAAAGTGCCATCCATACCCAGAGGGAAAAACTGTAGCCTGAATAAGGACTTTGTTCACTTTTAAAACTGATTTTATGCTTTTATTTCTGTTGTCATTGTTTTTCCCCCTTCTGTTCTGATTCTTCTTTCACAAAATGAAAATACAGAAATATGTTAAACATGATTGTACATGATAACCTACATCAGATTACCACTCACTGTTTTTGGGGATGTGGAAGGGCAGGGAAGAAGGCAAAAAAATGTGAAACTCTAAATCTTTCAAAAAGATGAATGCTCAAATATGTTTTTCCATGTAAATAGATAACAAATTAAAATAGCATTTTAAAAAATAAAGTGGGGTTATTTAAGTAGTCTATTTCATCTTCCTCAGTCTGGGCCACTTATATATGGGAGGATTTATATCCACAAGATCAAGATCCATAGCACCTAGGCTATCAACAATTCTGTTTTCTATTAAATCTATTATAATTATAACAATTTCAGAAAAAAAGCAGTTTAATGGCTGCCTTTGCACAACATCCCCCTCACTATAATCAATATAATGCATATGTCATACCATTACTCATTTGATGTCATGATCTGTTTCAGTTGTGAAGGAAACAATCACATTTTCTATTTATTTATTTATATGTGTTGTTTCCCCCAAAGACAAATTTCTAATAAAGAAGGTTTGTTACTGTAGAATCTAATATTCTTTCCCTGTTAGATGCAATGTATGGAGGTATGTGGTTAGTAAGGAGAAGTTGAATTATTCTGGGCTTATGGCACAATAAGTCCCCTTCTAATCCCTAGGACTTACCATTGGGCTATCTCTGAAAAATTTGGACAAATTTAGCCCCCAAGACCTTAAAAAGAAGATCCTTTACTTCAACAAGTAGACATATGGAAATACTAAAATTAAGGGATATGATTTTTACTGTGGTTGCCTTTTTTTTCCTGTCTACAAGTACCTCAAGGGTACTTATAGTTCAGTAGTCCTGAAATCTGCAGGTTTTACTGTGATTCACAAGAAGCATTGTTAAATCACTGGTCAACAGTATCCTTGAAATTGTGCTATTTTGTCTCTCTGTGTCTTTCTAATTCATTTATTTGTATCTTAAGAAATGTCCTGCACTTGTGATGAAAAATATCACCTACAATTGAGAAAGAGCAATCGTGTTAAAATGTAGACCAGGACATATTTTTCACTTTGTAAAATTTATTTCATATTTTTTTACTTCTCATAATGTTTCTCTCTTTTACCAGGAATCTTCGTTCACAACATGACTAATATGGAAATATGCTTTACATAGTTTATACATGTATAACCTCCATCTGATTATTCACTACAGTGGGGGAGGCAGAAAAATGTGGAACTCAAAGGTTTATAAAATATGAATGTTAAAAACTATCTTTGCATTTAATTGGAAAAAATAAAAAATTTAAAAAAGAAATATCTTGCATTTTCACATACGAGTTGAGCTTATTTAAGAAGTGTTGGAATGGGGAACTTCCAGGGTGGATCAAAGATGGTGGTGCAAAGCTAACCTGCTCCTGCAGGCTTTCTCTACCAAAAATAAATGAAGCTTCTACTGTGACATTCACACTACAGATCCCACCAAGAAAAAGAGAATATTCAGAGGAATTTTCAACTATAGACATCATGGAGGATCTTCAGCAAAGGAGCAGAAGTAGGGTTCAGTATAAAAAACTATTTCACAGATAAAGATGACAGTAATGCCCTGTCTGAAGAAGAAAGTAGCAAAAATTAACTAACAGAATAATTATCAAAACAGTCTATAAATTGGACTCAAATACAAAAGCTTATCAAAGAGCTTAAAAAAGAATTTAAAAATCAAAGAAGAGAGAAAGAAGAAAAAAAAGGCAAAAAACTAATGAAAGTCATGCAGGAAAACTGTTACAAGTTGACTAAAGAATTCAAATCCATTAAAAGTAAAAATAACAAACTGAAAGGAAAAATAGAAGATAATTGAAAAAAATAAAACCCAGGGGTGGAGCCAAGATGACAACAGGAGAAGAGCGTCTCCTAGGTGTTCTCTCCATAATATTTCAAAAATCTTAAAATTATGACTCTAACTAAATTTTCAAGAGACAGACATCAAAGATCCAGTGAGGCAATTTTCCAGAAAAAGGTAACCTGGAAAATAGTGGAAAGGCTCCACTTCACAGGGTTAGAGTGGCAGACCACCAGAGGGAGGACACTTCAGCCTCCCAGAGGCTCCCAGCAGAAGAAGCAGTTTCCTGACCTGCACCCCAGGAGCAACAGGCACAACTTGAAGGATCAGCCGGGTCCTCTTCCAGACGATGTTTGAAGCCCAGACCCTCAGGGCATTTGGGGCAGTCAGTGCAGTCAGAACAGCAGTAGCAGCCATGGCAGCCCAGATCCAGGAAACAGAAGCAGGCTTGGAGCCAGCCAGCAGGAGCCTCAAGGCAACTGAGTACTGAATGTTCAGCCCACAAAAGGTTGGAGAGACTTCCAAGATTTGTCCTCTGTACCTGGAACAGGACTGTGGGGATCTGATCACACTCAGATCCAAATGGCAGTCTAGGCCCCAGATAGAACACGGACCCCACCTCCACCTCAGCCCTGTGGCAAAGGAGTGTGCTTATGATCATTTACAGACCAAGAGGACAGTCAGAGATTCACACACTGAGATCCTTATGGGGGGGTGGGGTCCCAATAATAATGAAAAGTTCAGGAAGGGGGCGGCTAGGTGGCCCAGTGGACAAAGCACTGGCCCTGGAGTCAGGAATACCTGGGTTCAAATCCGGTCTCAGAAATTTAATAATTACCTAGCTGTGTGGCCTTGAGCAAGACACTTAACCCCATGTGCCTTGCAAAATGAAAACCTAAAAAAAGTTCAGGAAGCACCCCAAATAAGGCACATACTGGAGAAATGAGTGAACAGAAAAAAGAGGAACACCACTGAGAAATACTTTGTCTATGATCCCAAAAAGGTTCAAAATACTCAATCTGAAGATGAGAAAGTACAAGCTCCTGCATCTAAAGACCATAAGAAAAACAGAAGTTGGATTCAGGCCATGACAGAGCTCAAAAAAGATTTTGAAAAATTAAATAAGGGAAATAGAGGAAAAATTGGAAAAAGAAATGAGAAAGATGCAAGAAAAAATGAAAAAGGAATCAGCAGCTTAGTCAAGGAGATAGGAAAAATGCTGAAGAAAATGAAATGTTAAAAAACAGCATAGGTCATATGGATAAAAACAGTTCAGAAAGTTATGGAAGAGAAGAATGCTTTAAAAAGCAGAATTGGCCAGATGGAAAAGGAGATCAGAAAACTCTCTGAGGAAAACAAATCCCTCAGATATGGAATGGAGCTAAAGGAAGCTGATGACTTTACAAGAAGTCAAGACATAATACTTCAAAAGCGAAAGAATGAAAAAGTAGAAGAAAATGTGAAACATCTTACTGGAAAAACAACGGATCTGAAAAACAGATTCAAGAAAGATATTTTAGATGTTATTGGGATATCAGAAAGTTGTAATCAGGGAAAGAGCCTTGACATCATTTTTAAAGAATTCCTACACGAAAATTGCCCTCATATCCTAGAAGCAGAGGGTAAAATAGAAATTGAGAGAATCTACCAATCTCCCCCAGAAAGAGATCCAAAAATACCAACACCCAGAAATATTAGAGCCAAGTTCCAGTTCTCCCAAGTCAAAAAAAATATTACAAAAAGCCAGAAGGACACAATTCAAATATCATGGAGCTGCATTCGGGATCACACAGCAACTACATTAAAGGCTCATTGGGCTTGGAATATAGTATTCTGGAAGGTAAAGGAGCTCAGAGTGCAACTGAGAATCAACTACCCAGCAAAACTGAATGTCCTCTTCCAGGGGAAAAAAGATGGACTCTCAATGAACCAAGGGAATTTCAAATGTTCCTTTTGAAATAACCAGAACTGAACAGAAAGTTTGACTTTCAAATATGGGACTCAGATGAAGGACAGAGAGCAGAGGAGAAAAGGTAAATTATGAAGGACTTAATGATGATGAACTGCATGTATTTCTGCATAGAAAATGATACTGATAATACTCATATGAACCTTCTCATTTAATAGAGCAGGTAGAAGGAGCTTATATAGATGAAGCACAGGAGAGAGCTGAATTTGAAGATATAATATATTGTAAAAATGGAGTCAGTGGCTAAAAGGGAAATGTACTGGGAGTAAGAGAAAGGAGAGGTGGAATAGGTTAAGCTATTTCACATAAAAGTTATATATTTTACTGCAATGAGCTACTGCAATGCTATGGAAGGGGAAAGGCAAGGAGAAATGAGGGAACCTTCACTCTTATCAGAAATGGTTCAAAGAGGAAGCAGCATACACACTTAATAGGGTATAGACATCTAGAGGAAAATGAAAGAAGGGGAAAGGGGAAGGGGGGATATGGGTTATGGAGAAGAGGGTGGATTGTGGGACGTAGTGGTCACATATAACACATTTTCTTTTATACTTCTTGCAAGGGGTTAGGTGGTTGCTGGGTCTCAGGGGTGCTACATGGGTTCGGCACCTCTTGGCCCAAGTGCTGGTGATCAGTCTGCTGCACCACTGAGCTACCCTACAGCACATTTTAGAAGAGGGACACAGTGAAAGGAGAGAGAGAATATAATATATGGCAGTGGGGTGGTATGGATGGTGAGAGATGCGATCAGCAACAGCAATGGTGGAAATATATGGAAGTAGCTTTTGAGATGGACTTATTATAAAGAATATGATCCACCTGAGACAGGGCTGGTGGTGTCAGAAAACAGAATGAAGCACAGTATTTTCTCTTTCTTTTACTTTATTTCTCATGAGGTCTATATTTTTTGTGGGGAGGGGGTATTATGTTTACTCTAAAACAAGAATATTTTAGTAATATATAAAAAAGGACTTCTCACAAAAATAAAAAATTAAAAAACAAGGAAATAAGAAAATAAAATCCTAAAAATTATAATTGAACTGTTATAAACCAATAAATTGACAAAACTACAATATTCCATAAAAGAAAATAAAAAGACTGAAAAAAATTGAAGAAAATGTAAAGTACCTACAAGGGAAAACGAATGACTTGGAACACAGATCCAGGAGAGACAATCTATGAATCACTGGATTGCTAGAAAGCCTGGATGAACAAAAGAACATGGAAATCATCATGTAGGAAATTATAAGGGAAAACTGCCCTAGTCTACTAGAACAAGATGATAATATAATAATTGAAAAACTCCACAGAACCCCTCCAGAAAGAGACCACAGCATAAAAACTACAAGAGCTGTAAGAGCCAAATTCCAGATCCCGCAAATAAAAGAGAATACTATAAGCAGAAAAAAAGAAAACAATTCAAATGCAAAGGGCACACAATCAGACTACCACAGGACCTATAAGCCTCAAAACTGAAGGATCAGAAGAACTGGAATAATATTTTTGAGAGAGCTAAGGACCTGGGATTACAACCCAGAATGACTACCCTGCAAAATTCAGCATATACTGTCAGGGAAAAAGATGGATATTCAATGAAATACAGAACTTCCAGAATTTCCTGACACAAAGACCAGAACTGAACAGAGAATTCTTGCCAAATACATGACTGAAGAGTTACATAAAAAAAGGTAAATGAAAAAGGGAACAAAAAAACAAAATTGCTTTAAACAAATGTTGGTCCCTAAAAGGGAAAATATACCATTTCTAATTCTTTAGAACTTTACTTCTCTAAGGAAAATTAGAGGGTAGAATATAATTGAAGAGAATGAGTCTAAAGGATATGGACAAAATTGGTTCTTGTCTCTCAGTTGAAGAGGTCCAAGATCACATCACTATATTTGAGACAAAAAGTCCTAAGCAAAAGCAGGGGGTGTTACTGTCTCATCATACTTTGACTCACGTTAATCACAAGATGCTAAGCACCTTGTCTAATGAGAGCATCATAAACTATGAGGACCTGAGACATTATCTCTGTTACTTACATTCATTTCTAAAGTTCTTAGTGAGACCCCCAGAGACTCCCAGGACTTAGAGAACTTTGAGATTCTTACAGTTATTTGGATCAATGTCCAGTGCTTCACTTTACAAGGCATTAAGTACCCTGGGCGGGGGTGGGGGGGTAAAGTGATGAAAGAAAATAGGCCTCGGGAGAAGGGAAGAAATAGTTCTAGAAATGATATGACGTTGGATGATACTTTCGCTTGTGAGGTGGTTTGTGTGTGCTTGAAAGATACTTGAAAAGGGGGTAAGGTAAAAAATGATCATAATTATAATTTGATGCAATGTGAGTCAATGCTGCTCATCAAGCAATCAAGTAAACAAACTGTAATGATTTACTGATAACAATAGGAGCTTATCAAGCAATCAAATAATTGAACTGTGATTAATGATACCTGATTAATAATATTAGAGCACCAAGGGAAGAGGCAAAAAGATTTATATTTTTAGAGGGAAAGAAAGGAGAATGTGAATGCTGAGTAAAATTTATTCAATAGATTTAGCCCAGTGAGGGAATAAGATATATTCCCACTTGGGTTTATAAATCTAACTCAATCTGCATGGAAGAGGGTGGAGACAGGGAACAGGAATAATAAGGTAAAAAGGGAATGAGAAAAGAGAAGGGAAGGTATAAGTAAAAATGAACAGAAAGTTTAATTTCTAAAGGAAAAGTCCATAGGGGAAAGGTAGTAAAATTTTGGTGAGGAGGAATAAGAGAAAAGGAAACAGATAAATATAAATGGAGAAAGAGAGCATGCAGGGAAAGACAGAATTAGTATTCTTAACTGTAAATGTGAATGGGATGAACTGTCCCATAAAAGGAAGCAGATAGCAGAAAGGATTAAAAACCAGAATCCTACGTTATTGTGTTTATAAGAAACACATTTGAAGCAGAGAGATACACACAGGGTGAAGGCTGGATTAAAATATATTATGCCTCAGTAGAAGTGAAAAAATCTGGGATAGTGATCCTAATCTCAGACAAAGTAAAAGCAAAAATCAATCCCATTAAAAGGGACAAGGAAGGAAACTACATCTTCTTAAAAAGCACCATTGGTAATGAAGCTATATCAATACTAAATATGTATGTACCTAGTGGTATAGCATCCAGATTCCTAGAGGAAAAGCAGAGTGAATTACAAGGAGAAATAGAGAGCAAAACTTTAATAATGGTAGACATCAATGTCCCTCTCTCAGAACTAGATTAATCTAAAAACAAAATAACCAAGAAGGAAGTTGAGAAGGTGAATGAAATCTTAGAAAACTTAGATATGATGGACCTCCAGAGAAAACTTAACGGTTATAGAAAAAAAATATACCTGTTTCTCAGCGGTGCATGGCACCTTCACCAAAATTTACCATGTACCCTGGCACAAAAACCTTAAAATCAAATGCAGAAAGGCAGAAATAATAAATATTTCTCAGACCATGATGAAATAAAAATTACAAGTAATAAAGGGTCAGGGAAAGATAAACCAAGAACTAATAGGAAATTAAAGAACTTTATCTTAAATGATGGGTGGATCAAATGGAAAATAATAGAAATAATCAACAATTATATCCAAGAAAATGATAATAATGAGACCATGCCAAAATTGTATAGGATGCAGCAAAGGCAGTTTGGAGTAGAATGACTATATGCCTATATGAATAAAATAGAGAAAGAGAAGAACAACAAATTGGGCATGCAACTAAAAAAGTTGGGAAAAAGAAGAAACAAAACAACCCTAATGAAATACCAAATTAGAAATTCTGAAAATCAAGGGAGCGATTAATAAAGTGGGAAGCAAAAAACTATAAAGAAAACTTATAAATAAAACTCATAAGTAAATAAATAAAACTGAGTTGGTTTTATGAAAAATACAATAAAAAAGACAAATCTCTGGTAATCTGATTTTTTTAAAAAGAAAAGATAACAAAATTATCAAAAAAATGTCAAAAATAAAAAGGGTGACTTAATCACCAATGAGGAGGAAATTAAAGAAATAACTCAGAGCTACTTTGCTGAATTATATGCCAATAAATTGGACAACTTGAGTGAAATGGATGAATATTTACAAAAATACAAACTGTCTAGATTAACAGAAGAGAAAATAAATTACTTAAATTACCCCATTTTAGAAAAAGAAATTAGAGAAACCATCAATAAACTCCCTAAGAAAAAAGTCTCCAGGTCCAGATGGATTTAGAAATGGATTCTACCAAACATTTAAGGAACAATTAATTCCTATTCTAAATAAACTATTTTAAAAAATAGCAGAAGAAGGAGTTCGAGCAAACTCTTTTTAATGACACCAACATGGTGCTCATACCTAAACCAGGAAGAACTAAAACAGACAAAGAAAATTATAAACCACTCTCCATAATGACTAATGATGCAAAAATCTTAAATAAAATTTAGCAATGAGACTACAGCAAGTTATGAGCAGGGTAATACACAATGATCAGGTTGGATTTATACTAGGCAGGCAGAGATGTTTCGATATTAGGAAAACACACTACATAATATAACATATCAATAGTAAAACAAATAAAAATCATAAGATTATCTTAATAGATGCTGAAAAAGCCTTTGATAAAATACAACATTCATTCCTATTAAAAACCACTAGAAATTTAGGAATAAATGAAGTTGTCCTTAAAATAATAAATAGTACCTATCTAAAACCAACAACAAATATTATATTTAATGGAAATAAACTCTGATTATTTCCAATAACTTCAGGGGTGAAACGAGGATGCCCATTATCACCATAACTATTCAATATAGTATTGAAAATGCTAGCAGTAGAAATAAGAGAAGAAAATGAATTTGAAGGAATCAGAACTGGCAATGAGGAAACAAAACTTTCACTCTTTGCAGATGATATGATGCTATACCTAGAGAATACAAGAAAATCATGTAAAAACTCCTTGAAACAATTAATAAATTCAGCAAAGTAGAGAATACAAAATAAACCCATTCAAATCATCAGCATTCCTATATATATGAACAACAAAACCCAAAACAAGAGATAGAAAGAGAAATTCCATTTAAAATAAATGTAGACAATATTAAATACTTGGGAATCTATCTACCAAGATAACCCCAGAAAACATATGAACATAATTATAAAACTCTCTTTTTCAAACAAAGTCAGATCTAAATAATTGGAAAAAAAGTCAAATGATTAGGTTGAGCTAAATTACTACTAAGTAAAGAACTCTCTATTTGATAAACTTACTGGGAAGACTTCAGCATTTTCTGGTAGAAATTAATTTCAAACCAACATCTTATATTATTTAGCAAAATAAATTTTAAACAGATGCAAGAAATCAATATTTAATATCAAACCACTGAAAATATGAAGTCTATTAGATAACTTCTATAGCTGTGGTTTGAGAATGAACATTTTAATTGTTTTTACTGACTCTTTGCATTATCAAAGCTTATTGAAGTATTCATTTCTCCCTCAGAAAATCAAAGCATATAAAAATAGTATTTTAAAAGACAAAAAGAGGACTGAAAGAAAAAGAAAATAGAAAGAAAGAAAGCAGGAAAAAGAAATGAATTGTAGAAAGAGAAGGAAGAAATGAAGAAAGAAAGAAAGAAAGAAAGAAAGAAAGAAAGAAAGAAAGAAAGAAAGAAAGAGAAAGAAAGAGAAAGAAAGGGAGGAAGGAGGGAAGGAAGGAAGGAAGGAAGGAAGGAAGGAAGGAAGGAAGGAAGGAAGGAAGGAAGGAAGGAAGGAGGAAGGCAGGAAAGTGTATCAGTGCATCCAATCTATACAATGAAAAGTTTTAAAACAAGTAAAGTAGGCAACACTTATGTTACTTACATTATAGTAGTGTCTGTATATACTCTTTTGTTGACTCTGTTTACTTCTTACTGAATCGGTTCACATAGATGTCATAATATAGTATAATAATATTCTATTACATTTGTGTGCCCTAATGTGTTCATCTATTCCCTCATCAATGGCTATGCACTGGTTTCTAATTCTTTGCTATCAGAAAACAGGCTACGTTAAATGTTTTCATCTATATTGACATGACTTCTTGGGGATAAAAGTCCAATAATGGAATCTGTATGTCAGAGGTATTGATATTTTAGTCACTTTTATTTATATAATTGTAAATTGCTTTCCAAAATGGTTATTATAATTCATAATTATCAGTTTCGTACTTTGCCACAATTCCACCAGCATTGAATATTGTCATTTTTTGTTAAATTTGTGAATATGTAGGATGTAAGGCAAAACCTCAAGGTTGATTTTCATTTCTCTTATTATTTGTGATTTACATTGTTATTTCACGTGATTCTCAATATTTTGCAATGCTTCTTTTGCAAATTGTTTATTTTTTTTACAAATTATCTCTTGAGGAATAGTTATTTGTTACAGAATACACATATATTATACACACATTCTTATATGCATATATAAATGCACATTACATACACATGTATATTCATGAATGCTTCTATAAGTAGAGGTAAATATGTTCTTGTAAATATGTGTGTAAACATGTATGTATGTATGTACACATATAAATTCCCCATTAAATAACTTGAAAACCATCTCAGTACTGATTTGGGTGGAAGTTGTAGCTTACCAGCACAACAGAAAACACCTGTCTCACTGGGATGGGAGGTGAAGGAGGTTGAAGAAAGAGCAGCTGCAGTTAGACTCACAGCAGGTACCATCGAGCACGGCTCCAAATCTGGTACTCTACCCCAAGGAAGTACAAACCCCTACAAACCAGCAGTCCCTAGGCATGTCAGTAGCCTGTGCACCAAAGCAAGGATGCCATACCAATTACCCCACCTCAGAATCAGCCACCAGTGAGGTTTTGGCCTCGTAAGGATGAGTACTGAAGCCTTGTCCTCAGGACTATCCCTGAAGGATTGTATCCAGTTCTTCCAGATTCTTGGTTCTAATCCCAACCCCATTGTCTCCTGGATTTTCATATTTGAAGACCACAAATTCTTTTCTGTGGAAGTTGCCAAATCTTGTGTAATTCTAATTGTATCTTCATAATATTTTTTTCCTTTTAGATTGCTGGGAACTTGGAAGTTCTGGAAATTGAAAATGATGCTCCTGAGAATTTTCATTTTGGAATGTCTCTCAGGTGGTGAATGAATGAATTCTTTCAATTTCTAATTTTTCCTCTTATTCTAGGATATCAGGGCATTTTTTTTCTTCAGATGTTATCAGGTCATGGGAATGATACTACATGTAGAAAATTCTAAAGAACTGACCAAAAAACACCTATTGAAATAATGAAAACCTTTAGCAAAGTTGAAGAATACAAAATGAACCCACATAAATCATCAGCACTTTTACAAATATTACCAACAAAGCTCAATAGCAAGAGATAGATAAATTCCAATTAAAATATGTGTAATCAATATGAAATACTTGAGAGTCTACTTAACAGGATAAACTGAGTAAGTATATGAACACAAATTATAAAATACTTTCACACAAATAGACTCAAATCTAAACAATTGAAAAAATATTAATTGCTGATGAGTAGTCCAGGACAGTATAATAAAAATGACGATTCTACCTGAATTTATTTATTCAGTGCCATACCAAACTGATTATGGGGGCTTCCAAACAAAGATGTTCCTGGGGTATAAGTCACCTGTTAGAATTACTCAGGCAAGGATATGTATATTTTAGTCATTGTATTTTCATAATTATAGATTACCTTCCAAAATTGTTGTAGAGATTCACAGATCAAGCAAAGATGCACGCAACTGTCTATCTTCCTCAACATTTCTGATATTGATTTCACCATTTCTTGTCATATTTTCCCATTTTCTGGGTATGGAGTGCAATCTCAGGGTGGTTTTGCTTTACTTTTCTCTAATTATTAATGATATATGACTCTTTCATATTATGGTTAATAATTTGCAAACTGACCTGTGAGAGTGAGAAGTGGTCCCAGTACTAGAGAGATACAAATGTGACTGTGTCTACAAACTGATCCTCTTCTAATTTTTGTTTTCTTGTTATGATCCTTAATTTTATAGTCATGTAGTCAATTAGAATTGATTTTATAATAAATTAGGAAAATACCAACCTAATTGCTGTAGTCTTTTTGATACAGTCATCATTTATTTTTAAAATTTTGTTTTCAATGGTATTGGCTTATTGTGGTAATTATTTGTTATAGTTTGCCAATTTATTGGAAACCACTTTGTCTCATAAAAGGCATCCAGTAAAATGTCTGATTTTCTCATTTTTGAAAATGAGTGTTGGGGCTGTTAAGTGGTGCATTGGATAGAGTACCGGCCCTGGAGTCAGGGGTACCTGATTTCAAATCTGGCCTCAGACACTTAATAATTAATTACCTAGCTGTGTGACCCTGGGCAAGGCACTTAACCCATTGCCTTGAGAACAAAAAACTAAATAGAAAAAGAAAAAAAAACAAGTGTTCCATTATTGTTATACAATTTTCTTTAAATTTTAATAAAGTAATGTTTTATTCAATCTCCTTCAGAAATCATTGTTGATACTGTTCCTATTGTTACGTCATTTCCCCATTTCACTTAATTTTTTCCATTTGTTTCAAATTAGTTTAGTTTGGATAATTTATTTTGAAAACTATTCTCTCTAGCACTTTTAATTTTTAAATTATCTTTGTTTTGTTTAATTTATCAATTTTTTTAACCTCAAGCCCTTCCATAACCTATTGAGAAAGCAAACAAGGGATACAAATTATATATGAAATCATACAAAATAATTCCATATTAACCATGGTGCAAAAAAGGACAAAGCTAAAAATATATTTCAGCTTGCACTCAAATATCATCAGTTATCTCCTTGACAGTGAATATCATATTTCAACTTGAGTCCTTTG
This sequence comes from Macrotis lagotis, assembly GCF_037893015.1. Lineage (NCBI taxonomy): Eukaryota > Metazoa > Chordata > Mammalia > Peramelemorphia > Peramelidae > Macrotis > Macrotis lagotis. The sequence continues at coordinate 635,122,645 of NC_133666.1, read as the reverse complement.
AAATTTCTAGGATCATTGTCTTGCTTAGTACTAGCTAAGTCTTTCACAGTTGATCATCATTAAATTGTTGCTATTATGGTGTTCAGTGATCCACTGATTCTTCTCACTTCACTATACATCATTTCATATAGGCTTTCAGACATTTTTTGAAACCATCCTGCTCATCATTTCTTGTACACAATAGTATTCTATCACAATTGTTCAACCATTGCCAGATTGATAGGAATCCCTTCAGTTTCCTATACTTCAACAACACAAAAAGAGCTGCTATAAATTTTTTTGTACGTATAGATTCTTTTTATCTTTTCATTGTTATCTTTTGAACAAAGACCAAGTGATGTTAGGTCATACAACTTTGTAGTTCTTTTGGCATAGTTCTAAATTGTTCACTAGAATGACTGGTCAAGTTCACAACTCCATCAACAATGCATTGGTATACATGAACACCCTGTGCACTAAGTCATTCACTTGCATTAAAGCAAATAAAAGACCTCCCCCTCAATAATCTTAAACATGACCAGGTGGCTAAGCCTGCAGAGCTGTTTGAAAATGTTCTATAGTTGACCAAGTCATTAAACAGCCATAGTACCAATTAGTTTCTAACCATGGCCAATGATACTTCCTCTACTTTAAACACATTAAATCCAATTCAGGAAAGTGAAGTTAATTTGCAGGTAAAGTTGGAGAGGAGGACAGTCATGGGAACCTCAAACCTGCTTCTTAGTCTCAAGGACATCTTCCTACATGAGTATAGGATTGGTCTCCTTCTTGGAGAGAGGGTTCGTGGATGGGAAGTCAACTTTCTCCTTCTCATCCTCATCCATATTGCCCAGATTCATACCAAGGAGCACATCCACTGCGGTCATAAGAAGGCATTCCTACAACTTTCTTGAATTTAGACAAGAGAATTGTTAAAGTTTTAAAGGGGAGTGGTAGATAATAAAATATGTAATTTAAGCTAGTGTAGATTCTAAAGACCTCAAAGTGTTAAAGAGATATATGTATATTTCATCCTAGAGGTAACAAAGAACATCTAGAATATATGGATTAGAGGATTCAGATTTTCAAAACTATGCTTTTGGGGGGTGGCCAATAGTTAGCCTTTTACAAAACAGGACAGATCTTAGGTTCTGGAGTCACAATACAAAGGGACTGAGAAAAGGAAAACATAGTTTCAGCAGGGTATCAAAGGGCAACCAGAAATAGTATTGTTAAAAATATGTGATACAAATGACAAAGATAGAATTGAGTGAGAAAAAGAAAAGGTATTCACTGGGATCAAGATGTCCTGTGTGACTTTGATTTCAGGGGAGGTTTTGACTAAGAGGCTTCTATTATTAATATTCTGCACTTGTTGGTGATATTAGTATATCAGAAAGTTGATATAATCTCCAAACCAGATCATGAGAATTAATGTTTTAGCGTATCTTCTCGCAGAAGCAGAAAAAATAGTATTGTATTAAACTCTTGGGGAGAGATTAATAATAAAGAGCATTGTCTTTATATCTGGGACAGTTCCTCATGGAAGAAAAACCATCAGCCTAGAAACACACCTCCCCTCCCCTCACCTCCCCTCCTCTCCTCTCCTCTCCACTCTCTCATATTGTTGCGAGAATTACATTACCTTTCTAAAGGACAAAAACCTTAGGTTTTTTGGAGAGATTTTCTGACAAAAGTTTAGGATTATCCTGTATATGAAGAGTCAGCTTATTCTGGGAAAATATGCAGAAGATTTGGAGATATCCACTCTGTAAGAATTCACCATCACAGACATTGCTTATACATTGTCACTCACACTTTGGCAATGCCCTCAGATGCTACTGACTCTCTTACTGGTGAACTGGGGAACCAAATAATTTTTCCTATAGCTTCCTTTCATAGAAAAGCTCAAAATACCAGCCATCACTTCATTTGAGCCTCTCTAGAGCTTTCATTCCAAAGGCGTTCAATGTTGAGGGACCCTGACAGTATGCATATCAATTATTTGCCAAAAAGGTTAGACTAATTCAAATCTCCACCTACAGTGCATAAGTGTTCCTCTGTTTCTGCCTATACAACAAAGACTTATTTCATGAATTGGTGACCTTAATCACAATGTTACATTTATCATTCTATATCTTAAATTAAAGGAAATCAATATTTTCCTTCACTTCTTTCCAGTCACTAGTGTTTTGTAGCATTTCTCCTGTCCATTCACACCTTCATTTTTTGAATATTTTTTCTTAGACTAAAAGCATTTATTAAGAAACAATTATGTACTAGGCACTTTGCTGATTACTGGGAGTGAGGAGCCAAAAATAGTTCCTTTTCTCCAAAAAGATGGAGTCAATTTGGAAATTTTGTACCAACAAGTTATGTGTAGCACAACTTAGTGGAGGAAATTGTCAGTCTTGTACTGCCCCAAGCACTTTCAATGTGCATGAACCTTTGCAGGCTATCACCATTAGCTTCACAGTCTCCCGGGGGCAGGGGGGAATTTCAAAGCCAGAAAATCAGACCACATTCATCACCCTTATGTCTTCCGCTCAATCTTAAATCTCTCTTAAAAATTCTTTTTTTTTATTTACTATAGCAGATCCAAAGTACTTGACTAACATTAACAATTTAATTTTACTTCTTTGAAAGGCATATTGATGCTTCCTGAATGATGATCACTGCCACAAATGGGCTCTCTAACCATTGCCGATGTGGTGTATTTCCTTTGTAGACAACACCAGAAGTTACAAACCATTCATAGCAGGAGCCTTCCCTGATGTCAGAACCACCAAAATCATCTTGTTGTTGGTGAGCACTTTGGTTTGCTTCTAGTCACATATCTTTGGGATTTTTATTATTTATTTTTATCAACAATGTTTCTGGCTCTTGTCCACATCTATCACTCTATGTTTCTGAATATTTGGTTTATTTCTTTTGACTTCTTTGTAAGCCGGGTCTGCCCTTATTTCAGGGTTGAGGAACACCCTTCCTATTCATTTTTAATCTAGCTGCCACATCCTGCCAAAATGTTTTTACTAATAATAGATCTGACCACGTCACATCTCTCCTCAATATACTTCACTCACTGCTCACGGCTACTATTAGAATAAAAAATTAAAATTGTCAATTTGACTTGTTTTTAATGACAAAGAAGTCACTCACATTTCCAGTTATATTGCATTTTCCATCCTTTCCATTATTAACCCAATTGATTTTTCTTTCTTTCAAACTTCAGTTCTTTAAATGCAATCAATACAAATACATACGAGGCTGCTATGTAGACAGAGAGCCAGGTCTAGACACAGGAAGATTCATCTTCCTTAGATCAAATCTGACCTCAGACATTTTTGAGTTGTGTGACTCAGGTCAAGACATTAACACTGTTTGCCTCAGTTTCCTCATTTTTGCCATCCTTGCCATATGAGATCTTAAAGAGTCCTACAGAACTGAACAACAGTAGCAAAAAAAAACCCTACCCTTTTGTCTTTGAATTCCCAGAATGTTTGGAAGAGTTGGTGCTTTAAAATTCTTTGTTGAATTTATTTAATGGAATGTTGAATGAATTCTTTAAAATTGGAACAGATTAAATTAAAATGAATTACTTAGTCCCATATTCAAGAAGATTTCTTGTGACTCCTTCAAATGAAGGAAAACAATGTTGGTTTCAGAAAACTCCAAGGTCACCTTCATGGAGCTACTTTTGCAATCCTCCTTGCTTTTTGTATATTTCCTGGATGAATCAGCATGGAGATATGATGCTGAAAATCATCACCCTAGCTTCAGAAATTTCTTTGCATTTCAGAAATCAGCCTAAGAACAATGGCTGACATTTGTAAGAGGGTTTAGACAAATTTTTTCTTGGTTCCACAGCAGAAAACAAGGTGGAAGGTGTGGAAGGTGTTAGTGTAACAACAGAATAAAAAAAAATCCATCTAAGACTTGTCTCTGTTGTTTTTTTAGGATTTTGTAAGGCAAATGTGGTTATATGGCCTGTCCAAGGCCACACAGCTAGGTAATTATTAAGTGTCTGAGGCTGGATTGGAACTCAGGTACTCTGGACTCCAGTGCCAGTGCTCTATCCACTGCGCCATCTAGTTGCCCCATCTAAGTCTTTTCTTAAAGATTGTAAAAGCAAGAAAATGTCCTGAAATTCTCTTTTAAAATTCTGCTTCTGGAAGTCTATGACATTAAAAGGAAATAATGGAGAAAAAAAGAATTACTGTAATTATTACAGCTTAGACTTAAACACTATATTTACAAAAAAGACTTCTCAGAACTCTGGAAGGTAGCATCTACAAACTCTATTTTAAAAACTGAAACAGAAGCTGAATAACTTTTCCAAAGTCACACTGAAAGTAAGCTGGGCATTCCTGTCTTCAAATCTAGCTTCTATCTATCTCCTGCTCCATTTGACTGCCTTAATGATAATATATGCTTTAGCCTCTGAGTATAGGAGTCATAGTTTCTTCCCAGTATCCCCTTCGATCTCTCCTGACAGACTTCTGGAACATCCAGTCCCCAGTCACATGCCTTTTGTTATATGTCCTTGGTTGAAAAAAATCAATACCATTTAAATACATAAATCAATCAACTGATAAATTTTTATTAGGTAACTATTATGTTTGAGCCACTATGGTGAAAACAATACCTTCAAGTATGCATTTCTGTAGTGGCTTTTCATATTTTCACACCTGCTCCCCCAGGATGATCCTTGTACTAGTCCCTGAGCTCTAAGGAACTGAATAGAAAAGACTTATTAATGTGACACTGTGAGTCTTTATGTAGAACTCTGACAAGGTAGATTTCTCTCTAATTTTACCCTTTGACCACACTCATTATAAGCCATCAGTATCTAAGCAGACAGTTTTGCATATCCCTAAATGTGCTAATTACTCAGATTCTTCTAATTTTTTTTTTAAAAAAAAGGTGATTCCCCATTCTCCACAAATTCCAGATCCCATGCCTAGGAGCTGATTCCTATTGAAACTATCTTTTAGTCTTCATAGATCAAGTCTTGGTTTTCTAAACTAGAAAATGAGGTGATTAGATTATCATTTGAAAAGAACTTTACATTCTGATAATCCATGTTCTGAAATTCAAACTTCTTTTCTCTTTAAGATCCTAAATTCTAGATTCAGAGGTCTCTTCCAGCACTGTTAAGTATATACATTTATACATGCATTTGTATGTATATAATGAACATTTATACATATTTATGTATCTCTTTCTCATTACATATAGATACATATATGTGAGTATTTTTCTAGTAACCCTCTGGAGGAGACACTATATGTTCTCTTTTTGAAAGTCACTTCTGACTCCAATAGATGAATTCTAAATTCTAAAGCTTTTTCACCTTTGCCATTCAATTAGGTTGTTACACTTCCTAAAATATAATTATAAAACATATAAGAATAATAAGACATAGGAGAAATTTTTTTAAGAATCAGCTAAACTTAATAGATTACTATCTCTCAATGGAAAGTTATAGTGATGGTTGTTTTTTCTTTTCTTTTTTTTGTATATGCTGAAGTTTTGGAAACTTTCCCTATGGACAATTTAAATTCTGCTCTAGTTGTAGTCTGTCTTGGTCAGGTTTATTTAAATGCATTTAACCTCTGCTTAAAGCAGATAGAGAGCAAGGTATAATATCCATGCCCAGTCTCCAATTGACCCTTACTTCTATGTTACCTCTGTATTGTATCTAAAACTAATGAACTACACAGCATCTATCTTTGGAAGGCTCAGCTGACTGGGGCCTATTTCCTATATTAATAATCCAGTTTTTTGCATACCATATACATGTTGATACATATGTCTGGAAAAAGAGAGTTCCCTCATGTAACTCTTTTTTCTTGGACAGACAGTATGATCCTGGTGACTAGTTTAATTAAAAATGGCTGAGCCTCTTAGATCAGGATCAAAGAGATCATCTAGGCAATTTGACTTATAGCATAATAGCTAAAGAAATTATAATACAATGGTGGAAAATAAATGTGAGATAGGATGTATAATGCTAACAGTAGGTGGGCTTCGTAACATCCATTACAGGAATCTTCTCTTACTCTAGAATAGAAATTAACAGCTTCTGTGACTGCTATCAGGTTAGTCACTGGGTCTCACCCCACCACGCCATGATGGCTCTCTTCTCTTTGCACCCCAGCTCACCCACGTGTCTCTGAGACAGATCATATTGGTAGATGTGCTCCTAGGTTCTTTTTCTGGGTTTCATGGATTCAAATTCTGTAAAGGGGCTTGATTCGTGTTAGTTCTGAAGGAAAATCAAGAAGAACTTGGGACAGTGCCTGGGCTCTCTCCACCACCTTGGCCAGAAGTTCTAATTTTCATTTCTTGAGTCATTCTTAAGTTGGCTTCTTTTTTAATATTTTTAATTTTTTTCTTTCTTTATTCTTATTTTGTACAAATAATGTTTTTATACATTACTAAAATATTCTTCTTTAAGAGTAAACATAATACCCCCTCCCCCAAAAACATACAGACTAACATGAGTGATAAAGTAAAGGGGAGAAAAAATTTAATAATAATAATAATAATAATAATAATAATAATAATAATAATATGAGGTATGGCCAGGTGGCAATGTGGACAGAGCACCAACCCTGGAGCCAGGAGCACCCAACCCCAGATCTGGGCCCGGACAAGCCACAATCACACAGTTGTGTGACCCCATGCAAGCCACCCCAACCCCAATGTCTCACAAAAATACAAAAAAAGACCCAAAATAAAATAAAATAGTAATAATAATAATAGTAGATGGCTGACAGAGCACTGGCCCTTGAGGCACTGGGGTCCAAATCCAGCCTCAGATACCCAGCTGTGAGGCCCCAGGCAGGACAACCAACCCCATTTGCTCTGCACCCCCCAAAATAATAATAATAATAATAATAATAATAATAATAATAAATGGGCCTCAGTCTGTGTTCCAACACCACTACCTCTATCACGGGTGGATCACATTCTTTATGATAAGTACATCACAAAAGTGATTTCCATATTTTTCCACTGTTGCCATTGCTGATCACAACTCTCTCCATACTTCTCCTCTAACATGTACTATATTTTCTCTCTCTCCTTTCACTCTGTCTCTGCTGTAGGGTAGCTGAGTGGCACAGCAGACAGATCCCCAGCCTGGTGGAAACTGAATTTTTATGTATGTAGATGTGATCATAAACTACATAAAAAAGAATGAAAAAATTTGAAATAATTTGAGCCATAATCAAATAATAAAAAAATCATCAGCTTATTTGTACATATGATCAACAAAACCTTGAAAAAACAGATGAAAGATTAATTTCATTCTAATTTATTATAGAATATACAAAAATTTTGGAATAGACTTTGATCTATTCTTTGTTTTATGACTGAAAGCGTTTAGAGATATGGTATTTCCTCTGGCTTTTTTTTATGTTGTCTCATTGTTTCCATTACCTTTAATGAAGTGACCTCTTATTTCTGTAAATTATTCTTTAACGCATTTATTCTTTAGGATGAAATTTTTAGTCTTTAATTTGGATAATTTACCCATTCCAATTGTATTGCATTTTGATCTGAAAATATGCTAAATATCCCCTCCCCCTTTTTTTGTTCTTTTTGTTGTCTATGAGTACATAGGAAATTTTTCTTTTTCTTTTTTTTTCAGGGGGGGGTTGCAAGTCAGTGGGGTTAAGTGGCTCGCCCAAGGCCACACAGCTAGGTTATTATTAAGTGTCAGAGGCTAGATTTGAACTCAAGTACTCCTGACTCCAGGGCCAGTACTCTCTTGACTGTCACCTAACGAACCCTTATGCCAAGTTTTTCTAAAACGCCATGCACAGTTGAAGATGGGAAATGACAAGATCATCTAAACCCTCTCAACATCTATATCTAACTAGTCTGGTAACTTTGGCTCCCATAACAATTTTCCATCATTCTTTCCCTTCTCTCCTTTTACAAAGTTGTCCCAATCAAAATGTATGCCCTCATCACCTCTTCTTTGGACTATGACTTTTTTATTGGTTTCCCTCTATTTATAATTTGAATTTGCTATCATCTATTATAATACTTTGATAGTGATATAATTAATTTGGCTATTTATTTTAATAATCCAATTTACAAAATTGTCATGTCCTTATATTCTGCAACTACTGCCCATGTCTACCCATAAATCCATTGCTCATGTTTCAACCAACATGTAGGAAGTTAGTTATTGACAGATTAATAAAATTCTTTGGAGTAGATCACTCTTGTTCTTCCCAGCTCAAAAAGTTTCAGTGGCTTTATATTGTCTTAATGATAAAACATAAAATGGAAATTGAAAATACTTGTCATAGACTTGCTTCAAGCTAATTATCTAAAAGGGGACAAGACGCTATTAGTGTCCCCAAGCAGGCCCCAAAGAGGGGAGTAGTTAGGAAGACAAGAGTTCTGATGTCTAGAGTCATGGGAAGAGGTGCAGCTGAATCCCTCTCCGACTCCTCCACACTTAACTGCCCAGGGACTTAAAAGTTTTTCTAAACCAACTGTTTATGAAATCCTCATTAAATAGCAATAATTACTTAATAATTGCTGAGGGTAATTATCAGGCAAGTCAAAAATTTGCACTATTTCCTTGTGGAATGTCACTTTTGAATATGACGTTTTAATCATCACTCCCAGAGGTAATGAGTTCAGGAAATTCTGACACTATAATTATGGCTGGTTTCTTCCTTCGGTTCATCCTTCTGCACACATGTTCACAATACTGCAGCCCACCCCATCTCTGCTCAAGCATCAGACATACAATTCTTTTTCCTAATTTGATGGAGACAACCAACCTCGCAACTTCTTGCTAAGAGTTTTCTTCATTTTTCTGAGGATTAATAAGTTCAGAAAGTTCCTTGGTTCATTTTATCCCTTTATGAAGCTTCAAAATATCCTACCAGGAACGATCCAAGGGGACCTGGTTAAAGGTATTTTTATTATTTTCTACTTTCTTTAAGAAGGGACTTATATTCTAAGTTCTAAATTTCATTTTTGATCACAGTATTCTCTATGTAATAGTGTATATCTTTTCCTCTCATTTAATATAACTGAATTCACCTCACTTCTCTGTGTGTATCTTTGGTCCCAGATTAGTGTTGTAATAGAAGTTACTAAAAGCAAGATGTTAATGCAGCATTATTATGTGATTGAAGATCTTCATATTTTTATGTGAGCTTAAATTGCACTGATGGATTGAATATGTTCTGGAATTTTGTATGCTGAAATTTTATATGCTACTGTTTCAGAGAAAGACTTTTGAAAAAGTCAGTATTGGGTATACACTGCAACTTCAGGAACAAGGCCAGAAACAAAGAATATCCCCTTAGAGAGATATGAAAGGTAAAATTAGACCAAGGGTTAGCCTATTACAATGAAAGAAATGAGTAGTACCTTTATAAAATGGTTTATTTTATAAACAGAAATGAATGAAAGATGTAGTATTTCTCCTGTACTTGTCCCATGTTAAATGAATGTTTAAGGCCATGGTTTTGCAAGACCAATGAAACTTGGAGCTGGTCCACAGGCAAAGGAACAAGAAAGTGAGCTTGACTGGGAAGACCTCATGCATTTTATGTTTAGTCAAATGAGAAATTTTAGGGATAAGGGAGAGGAAGTCAAAAATATCTGAGTATTTGAATAGTGTTAGCGAACCTCATCACATTAAGAATTATTTAGTTTTACAGATTTTCCAAGAGTCTTTTGACTCTTGATTCAACTTGGAATCTTTTACCCATGTCAAGAATTTTTCTTGCTTTACCCTACTCAACAAATTCCTCAGGAGACCCTTAGAAAGTTCTGGAAGCTTCTGGTTGTTGTTCTTATCCTTAGTTCTCAAAGTAGATTGTGACATCAGGGATGTAATGCCCTGACATGGAAGTGAAGTAGATTAAAGTGAGGGAAGTGTGTGCAAAGTTACCAGACTTACTTTTCCCTCCAAAAACAAATGAGGCCAATGACCAGATATGGATCAAGATGACTAGAGATAACTGTGGATGCTGTGGGAGACCTGGACCTTTTTGAACTAAGTGAGGCAATATCTATTCAATGATTTGGAGCTTCTGGTAGGGAAAAGATAAATGTAAGAATAAATTGAGTTTCTTAGCTCTTATTACAATGGTAAGAAAGCTTTTAGCAACAATTTGTGGGCTTGCCTATCTGCAGAGAAGTTTATCATAAGAACCATATATAGAAAAGCTGAAAAATTAAAGCATAACATTTTCTATTTGAGGATAAACCATAGCAGAAGCACAAAAGAGACACTACATGAGAAAAGACCACAATAATAAAATTTTTCTCCTCAGAACAAAGATGGCAAAAGAAGAGAAAAACCAGCTTTTGCCCAATGTATTTTTAGACTGCAAAATACATACCTAATATTAGCTACTCTACATTTTCCCATTTAGTAATTATTGTTGTGTTTTGTCTCTTTAAGTATGTCTACTCCTGTTGCATTACTTTCTCTACAAAAACACATTAGATTCTATCACAAAGAAAGTTATGGAACACTAAGCAATCTTTTTTTTTTAAGAGGTATGAAACTTTGTGGTTTTGTAGCAAATGAGAGGCAGGAATATTAATGGACCTACTAGACATGATTCTGCCAAGATTTGATCTGGCTATCAAACTATGGCTTAGTTTAAAATTTATGGTTTTAATTTCTTTTAGAATTTCTTGACTTCTGGTGAAAGGAAACTTTCCTCAATGTGATTTCACTTAATTTCCCTGTCTTTTTATTATGTCCATGTTCCTTCATTCAATAACAAAAATTATTAATAAATATTTTATAAAAATATTTCTGAGAAAATTTCTGTTATTTGATTTAGAAGACTCTCTATCAGTTGACTGACAAAGTGATATCAGCAGCCAATAGAGATATGAGTAAAAGCTTGTTAGAATCTTAAATGAGCATGTCCAGTATTGATTTTATTCTCCTTATCCTTCTTCCATAATTCCCTAAATATTTTTGAGGTTTTTATTTATTTATTTATGTATTTATTTGTTTGTTCATTTTTTAGGTTTTTGCAAGGCAAATGGGATTAAGTGGCGTCGCCAAGGCCACACAGCTGGGTAATTATTAAGTGTCTAAGACCAGATTTGAACCCAGACACTCCTGAATCCAAAGCAGGTGCTTTATCCACTATACCACCTAGCTGCCCCTATTTATTTTTTAATTATTTGTTTCATTTTTATCCCAGTTACATATAAAATCAAGTTTTAACAATGATTTTAAAAATTTTGAGTTCCAGGGCAGCTAGGTGGCACAGTGGATAGAGCACTGGCCCTGGAGGCAGGAGTGCCTGAGTTCAAATCCTGCCTCAGACACTTAATAATTGCCCAGCTGTGTGGCCTTGGGCAAGCCACTTAACCCCATTTGCCTTGCAAAAAACAATGTAAAATAAATTTTGAGTTCCTTTTTCCCACCTATTCCCCCTTATTGAGGAAACAGGTTACTTAATTTAGGTTAAACATGCTTTAGTTTTGCAAAACAATAGCATTACATTCATGTTATGAAAATAAACATAGCCCCCATCTACCCAAAAAAAGAGAAACTTTAAGAAAAATAAAGTTTAAAAAGTCATGCTTCAAGCTGTATTCAACAGCTTTGTCTTTGGGGATGAATAGCATTCCTTATAATGTCCTTCAAGAGTTATCTTGAGTCACAACATTCCTGAGAAAAAATGAGTCATTCACAGCCGATCATCCTACCATATTGCTGTTACTTTTTATATGATATATGTACCATTGTATCTGCTCATGACAGTCTTTTCACATTTTTCTGATAGCATCCTGTTCATCATTTCTTATGGCAGAAGAGGTATTCCAGCATATCCTCATATTACAATGAGTTCAGCCATTGCTGGGTATCCCTTCAGTTTCCAGTTCCTTACTACAAGAAAAGAGCTATTATAATCATGCTTATACAAATGGGTCCTTTTTCTTCTTGTTTGTCAACTCTTCTGAAATATAGATCTTGTATAGGCATTGCTAGGTCAAAGGGAAGGTATGGCTTTACAGCCCTTCATACATAGCTTCAAATTGTTCTACAGAATTTTGAATAATTTCACAAATCTTCCAATAATGCATTAATACATCACTTTCCTTACATCCCCTCAAACATTATCATTTTCTTTCTGTCCTAATACTCAATGTAATGGGTATAAGATAGCACCTCAGAATTTTTCTAATTTGCATTTCTCCAACCAATTGTGAGGACTTTTTAGAAAATATGACCATAGATAGCATTGAAAACCTTATCTCAAAACTCTTAATACCTTTTGATCATTTTATCAATTGGAGAATGGATCTTATTTTTTTATAAAATTGACTCAGCACGCCATGTTTGAGAAATGAGGCCTTTATCAGGGAAACTTGTTGCAATATATTTTTTCCCATGGTTATTATTGCTAAAAATATTTCCCTCCATCCTATCCCCCCACTGCCATTCATTATTTTTTTCATATTCTCTCTCTCTTATGCTGTCACTCTTCACAAGTAGAAGAGCAGATGTTTTGCATCTGACTACCCCCTCCCACAATCTTGCCTCCTTTTTATCACCTCACCCCATTTTCTCTCACTCCCTATCCCTCCTACTTTCCTCTCAGGTAAGATAGATTTCTATATCCAATTGAGTGTGTATGCTATTTCTTCTCTGGGCCAATTTTAATGAAATTTTCACTCTATCTCCTCAACTCTTCCTTCTTTCTCTTCAGCATCCACTCCTCCTCCCCCCACTTTCCTCTAAGGTAAGATAAATCCTTATTCTTAATTTAGTGTGTATGTTATTCCTTCTCTGAGTCAATTTTGATAAAAGTAAGGCATACTCACCTTCCCTCAACTTCCCCCTTCCCCACTCCACTGCAAAAACTTTTTCTTACCTCTTTTATGTGAAATAACTTACCTCATTCTACTTCCCCCTTTTTTCTTTCCTCCTCCCTTAACTCCCTTCATATTTGATTCCCACCTGTACCTTGTCTTCATATGCTCCTTCTAGCTACCCTAATAAATGAGAAAGTTCATATGAGTCATCAGTATCATCTTCCCATACAGGAATATAAGCAGTGTAGCATCATTAAATCCCCTATGATTTCACTTTCTTGTTTACTTTTTAAGATACTACTGTCTTGAGTATTTTTGGGGTCTCCTTCACCAAGTTGTTGACTCAGATTTTGTAATCCCCCACCCTCCGTGCATCACTCTCATTTCTCTTTCCAATTTTTCATTTACCTCCATTACTTGATTTTAAAATTTCTTTTTTGAGCTCATCCTTGGTCTCAGATGAATTAATATTTTTCTGGGAAAACTCTGACTTTGCATCTTCTTCTGAGTGTTTATTTTGATCTTCCTTATTACCATACTAATTATCTGATTTTTTTTCCCTTCTTTTCTTTGCTCATTTTCTGTGGTGATAGAATTCTTCTCTGGATCCATCAAGATTAGTAGATTTTTCTGTGATAAATATTTAAAGTTAAAATTATTTCCTTATCCGAGACTGGGTTATTTAAAATCCCCTCCTCTGATGGTTTGGGTATTTTATATTTTTGAAATTGTTCCTCTATTTCTTTTGTTCTCTCAGTTTTATTAGCATAAAACTCTGTGTGATGCATTATTTTTTATATTTTTCCTGAATTTTCTGTCATTACACTGCTAATTTGCTATTTTATTGATTTAATTTAATTTTACCTTATCTTCTAGTTAATGGTATATGAATTTTATTAGCCTTTATGAGGAACGAATTTTTATTTTGCTTTATTATTTCATTGTTTTTCATTTCTAAATGATTATTTCTTCTTTATGTTTCATTATTTCTGTATTAAGGATTATTTTAGATCTATTTGTTTTCTAGTATTATTAAAATGCATGTTTACTTTGTTAATACTCTCTTTTTCCACTTTTTAAAATATCTGTTTATGGGGATGTGATTTTTCTCATGAGGATAGATTTAGCTTTATACTTCAAATTTTAGTGTTTTGTTTCAAAATTATCCTATACTTTCATATATTTATTCATTGCTTCTAGGATTTATCAAAAACCTTTTCATTATTTAGGAACTCACTGTTAAGTATCCAATTGTATCTGTTTCCAATTAATCTTTCTGGTGGACTGTTTTAGTTGTCTTTATTGACTAAAAGAATGAGTTCATCTAACTTGATTACTTCACCCCAAAGAAAGAAATTGTACAACTATGTTTCTGTAAAAAAAGTTCATCTGCCAATCTGTCAGTTCTTCAGGTCTGAAAGCAGTCACTCCTGTCCACCTTTAGCTCCCTGCTTTTAACCTCTGCTTGAAGCAGACTTTCAGTAAAGTAGTCAAACATAATAAATACATTAATGCCCATCTCCAGTTCATGCCAGATCTATGCAAAATATGTTCTAGTTACAATCCTACAAGACTTCATATCTCCATAAAATAATCCAGATGATTTTTTTCTATTAGTGTGTATATTAGAGTGTATATAGTGTGCATGTGTGAGTGACAAATGGGGACCATTGTTTCATTTCTCTTATTCTCCACTTTCTTTTTCTCCGTCAGTGGCATAACTTGTTCCTATAACTCCCATGAGCCTTTTGATTTTTTTAATTAGAAAATTCACTGGGTATGTAGGCTCAAAATTAATGCATCAACATGACCACAAGATCGAAATGTAGTAGAACGTTAAATATCACAATGGAAACTATTCGTGAGCTGAGACTGGGGTGTCTAAGAGCAAGGGGAGTCCACCATCACTTCCCTAAGAAGAAAAAAGGAACATGAGGAAATCTAAGAATTTAGGTTGAAGCAGGTTCCAATCCTTATTATGTTCCTTTAGACAATAATTTCATATTAAATTATGTTCTTTCTCCTGAGAACCAGATTAGGAATTAACTCTAATATGTGTGTCTCTTAGTGGTTTAATATCGGGATATTATATTTTACCTCAGGAAATATAAGAAAGTGGATTCAAATGTCTAACTACAGAGTGAAAATTTTAGACAGATGAAATTGAATTTTTTAAGAAAATATTCTTCTTCTATATGTTTGTGTAAATAAACATTCCATCGAATTCCATGACTGCTTTATTCCTCATTTCTTTTTTTTTTTAGTTTTTTGCAAGGCATTGGTTTGAAGTGACTTGCCCAAGGCCACACAGCTAGGTAATTATTAAGTGTCTGAGGCCAGATTTGAACTCAGGTACTCCTGACTCCAGGGCCAGAGCTCTATCCACTGCACCACCTAGCTGCCCCGATATTCCTTATGTCCCCAATACAACAGATCTACTTTATAGTTCTCCTGATCCTCCTCACTTCACTTGCGTTTGTACCTCAATTTGTATTACATAGTCATTGTGTCCATGCTAATGAAGCTTTCAGAAGAAGGTTTTATTCCTTGGCAATAAGATTTTTATAACTCAATGACAGTGACTATATAAATTAGGAAAGAAATTCTATTTTTTACTTTCTTGGGATCAATGATCTGGAGTAAAAATAATGTAGCCACGCATCAAGAAGGATCATTATTTTTCTCAGTCTTGCTCCCTACTACCTATACGAGATTAAAATTCTTGTTCCCCTTACCACAAAATGGGTTGTTTCAGGTGTTGATGAATGATAATTTGTCTAAAGAATATGTTTTATAATTCATTATAGTATAAAGCCAAATAAGAATGAGATTGAGATTGGAGAAATGGTTCTTACAGTGGTTATACTTCCATTGTCTGACCACCATTTGGATTTTCTATTTCTTTCTAGGACAACGTGACTCGAGAATAATCTTCAAGATTAAGAGACCATGCTTCCTAGTAACATATGCTATGGAGTTATCCTCCTCTTTGGGACTGGAATTGGAGTCTTAGCAAACTTGTTCCTCCTCTCTATTTATTTTTTGAGTTTCCTCACTAGTCACATTGTGAAGCCTGTAAACCTGATTATCACTCATCTGACCTTGGCCAACCTTGCAGCAATTCTTAGCAAAGGAGGACCAGAGGCAGTCATAGCTCTGAGTGGGGAGAATTTCCTGGATGATGTTGGGTGTAAACTTGTCTTTTTTATTCACAAACTAGCCCAGGCACTTTCAATCTGCTTCACTTGCTATCTGTGTAACTTCCAAGCCATCATCATCAGTCCTCCTAGCTCTAGATGGGCAAAATACAAAGCCAAAGCCCCTGAGTATACCAACCCTTTCTGTATCTTCTGCTGTATTTTCAATGTGTTGATAGAAGTGCCTGTAATACTTGGTTTATCAGGTCCAAAGAGCTCAAGCAATAACACAGATGAGTTTAATTTTATGCATTGCTCTGTTTTAAGGTATATAGATGCTTATTTGATGTTGATCAGTGTCAGAAATGCCCTCTGTGTTGCACTCATCCTCTGGGCTGGAGGTAGCATGGTGCTTCTGCTACATAGACATCACCAACAAGTGCAGACCATTCATAGTACAAGACTTTCAACCAGAGTCTCCCCTGAGATCAAAGCAACCCAGACGATCTTACAGTTGCTGTGTACTTTTGTCTTCTTTTATTTTCTTGCTTCTCTTTTTGTGATTTGTGTCTCTCATTTTTATCAATACCGGTTCTGGTTGTTACGCATAAATGGTTTTCTCGGCCTCTGCTTCCCAACTGTCAGCCCCTTTGTATTGCTACCCCCAGGAGCAAGGATATGCCCTATTTCTTTCTGCAAGGAAAAACATTCATCCTCTTTGCAAACCATCTTCACAGAGCTCTCAAAATGATTTTCCTAAAGAATAAATGTGGAACAGCTAGAACCTGGAGTCAGGAGGACCTGAGCTCAAATCCAGCCTCAGATACATAATTACCTAGCTGAGTGACTTTGGGCAAGTCACTTAACCACATTGCCTTAAAAAAATTTCTTTTAAAAAAGAGCCAATGTGACTATGCCAATTCTCTAATCAATATACTTAATGACTATTACATCTAGCATCAAATTTACAAATCTTTGCTTAACAATCTTAGAGCTGTACTACTGCATGCAAGACAAAATTTGAAGACCAAACAACCACGCAATGTACTGAGATTTTCCCCAGTATTTTTTTGTTTATTTGAAGTTTTGAGTTCCAAATTCTATCCCTCCTTCCCTCTCTCTTTACCCTTCTCACACCCTGAGATGGTAAGTAATCATATACAGATTTTACATGCTCAATCATGAAAACAATTCTTTACTAGTCTTCTTTGTACTGGGATTGTTTTGTTTTCAAAAAGTTTCTGAATCTGTCTTGGCAAACAGACTCCCAGGAACGTTATATTTTCTGAGGTTGTTTTGAATGGGATTTCTCTTTCTAGCTCTTCCTGCTGTATCTTGCTAGACATAGAGAGAAAAGTTGAAGATTTATGAGGGTTTGGTTTATAACCTGCAACTTTTCTAAAATTGCTAATTGTTTCCAGTAGGTTTTTGGATGATTTCTTGAGGTTCTCTAGGTAGACCATCATGTCATCTGCAAAGAGTGAGAGTTTTGTCTCTTCCTTCCCAATTCTCATTCCTTCAATTTCTTTTTCTTCTCTAATTTCTGAAGCTAACATTTCTAATACAATATTGAATAGTAGTGGTGATAATGGGCACCGTTGTTTCACCCCGATCTTATTGGGAATGCCTCTAGCCTCTCCCCATTGAATACAATGCTTGTTGATGGTTTCAGATAGATACTGCTAATTATTCTAAGGAACAGTCCATTTATTCCTAAACTCTCTAGTGTTTTTAGTAGGAATGGATGCTGTATGTACTGGGATTATTTCCCCACATTAGAAAGCACCCTGTCTCCACTCATCTTGACTGGTTAGCCTCATGGATATATGGAATTACCACAAATGCAACATTTGTGAAGCTTCAAAGTTTAAGGTCAATCAAGTCATTTTGTTATGATCAATTAGGATGTACTTAGTTCCTCTCAGCAATTCATTGATGAAGGACAAATATAAAAAGGTTGTGATGGAAAGTGCCATCCATACCCAGAGGAAAAAAAAAAACTGTAGCCTGAATAAGGACTTTTTTCACTTTTTAAAACTGATTTTATGCTTTTTTTTCTTTCTCATGGTTTTTTCCCCTTTTGTTTTGATTCTTCTTTCACAAAATGAAAATACAGAAATATGTTAGACATGATTGTACATGATAACCTACATCAGATTACCACTCACTGTTTTGGGGATGTGGAAGGGAAGGGAAGAAGTTAAAAAAATGTGAAACATTAGATCTTTCAAAAAGATGAATGCTCAAAACTGTTTTTGCATGTAAATAGAAAACAAAATAAAATAGCTTTTAAAAAATAAAGTGGGGTTATTTAAGTAGTCTATTTCATCTTCCTTAATCTGGGCCACTTATATTTTTTTCTAAATATTCATTCATGTCACTTAGATAAATATTCCAATATTTATTGGAATAAAATTGGGCAAAATACCACCTATTTGTTGCCTAAATTTCCTCTTCATTAGCATTGAATTCACTCTTTTCTTTTTTTAAAATAATATTATATTTTATTTTTCCACTAATATATTTCCACAATAGTGATATTGCCAATCAATTCTTTTCATTTTTGATACTGAAATTCTCCCTTTTCATTCTTTATACTGGAAATTTGGTTTTCTTTATTTTATTAAATCAAATTAATCAATGGTTGTTTTAATTTTTTCATAATAAAAGCCCCTCTTAATTTTATTTGCCAGTCCAATGGCTTTCACACTTTGAATTTTATTAATCTCAGTTTTAGTTTCAGAATTTCTAATTTGGTGCTCATTTATGGATTTTAATTTGCTCGTTCTCTAGTTTTTTAAGTTGCTTGCCTAATTCATCATAATTCATAATAGCCTAACCCTATTTCTCTCTGGGTTTTGCTGGTGAAAGGATTTAGAGATCTAAAATTTTCCTTAAGTACTGATTTGGCAGCTCCAATAAATTTTAGGTTATTTTATCTCATCGTTGTCATTCTTTTTGATGGAAATATTTATTGTTCCTTTGATTTGTTCTTTGACCCACTCATTCTTTATGATTAGATTCTTTGGTTGTCAATTGAATTTTAATTTATATTTTTGTGGTTCTTTATGAAATATAATCTTTAATGGTTTGATGTAATTTTTTTTTTTACAAATCAATCGTGTTAAGTGTCTTGCCCAAGGTCACACAGGTAGGTAATTATTAAGTGTCTTAGGGGGAATTTGAACTCAGGTCCTCCTAACTCCAGGGTTGATGCTCTATCCACTGTGACACCTAGCTGCCCCAGTTTGATATAGTTTACCTTTAAATGCATCTGGTTTTGGTACTTTTCTTTCAGGATGCTCATTTCTGGCCTGCTCCATTTCTTTTTTCTAAAATATGTCTATTTATAGATTCTGCTTCCTCTTCTTCTATTCTAGTCAATCTATATTTTTTGTAAATATTCTTCCATTTCACTTGAATTGTTAAACATTTTGTCATATAATTGTGCAAAATAATTTTTTCTAATTTCTTTAATTTCATTTTTGTTGGTGATATATATACCTTTTTCATTTTTAATGCTATTGATTTGGTTTTCTTTTTTTTAATCAAACTGAACATTCACCTATATTTTGGGGGTGGTTTTTATTTTTTTTAAATCAACTGCTCGCTTCATTTTTTAATTCAATGACTTTTTATTCTCAATTTTATTAATCTCAGCTTTAATTTTTAGGATTTCTAATGTAGTGTTTAATTGGTGATTTTTAATTTGTTACTTTTTTCTATTTTTAATTGCATACTCAATTAGTCTGCTCTTTCTCTATTTTATTGATATAAATCTTCAGATATACATTTTTCTCTATTCTTTGTTTTCACTCTATCCCATGTCTCAATATTGTCATTCTCTTTGATGAAGAGATTATTTTTCTTATAATTTATTCTTTAACCTGCTCTTTCTTTAAATTTAGTGAAATTAATGAATATTGAAAGAGAAAGGGAGGATTAAAGAAGTAAACTTCAAGACTTAAAATTGTATTATAAAGTAATAGTGATCAAAATCATTTGGTACTAGTTAAATAAAGATATGTAGATTAATAGGACAGACCAGACAAGGAGAATTGGAAAGAATGGAATTCAATAAATCTAAGTAAAATAGGAAACATAAATTACTTAGAAAAAACTTCCTATTTGAAACACTTGCTGGGAAAATTACAACAATTTATGGGAAAAATTAGTTTTAGATCAACATTTTATACCATATTACAAAATAAATTTTAAACTGCTACATGACATTATTATTCAATATCATACTGCTAAAAATGAGAATCATATCAGTTATGTTTTACAGTTGTGGTTTGAGTTTTTATATATTTATTGAGTTTTCAATGATTATTTTCATTATCAATGTTTATCCAAGTATCCATTTCCTTCCATTAAAACCAATAAAAGTAAAAACAGTATTTCAAAAGACAAAAAGGGAGTTAAAAAAGAGAGAGAAAATAAAAAGATAGATAGAAAGATAGAATGAAGGAATGAAAGAAAAAATGAGGAAGGAAAAGGAAAGGAAGGAAAGAAGGAAGGAGAGGAAAAAAGAATATCAACATCAATACACTGAAAAGTCTTAAAACAAGTGCAAGTATGCAAACATTTGTGAAACTTTACATTATTGTGGTGATTATGTATGCTATTTCTTTAGCTCTACTTACTTCATATTGAATCTGTTCAGAGAGATCTTACATTACAATATAGTAGTATTCTGTTATGTTTATCTGTCCTAATTTTTTAATCCATTACCTCATCAATAGTTATATGCTAGGTTTCTTATTCATTTTTATCAGAACACAGGCTGCAATAAATATTTTGGTATCTATGAATATGCCCTTTTTATAAGTAGGTTCTTTGGGATATAAGTACAGCAATGGAATCTTGACACTTTATTTATATAATTGTAAATTATGGTGGTATTAATTCACCACATGGTGGTATTAATTCACAAGTCCACAAAAAATGCACGCATTTCAAACTTTCCTACGACTCCAATAATGAACATTAGCATTTTTGTTACCCAAGTCAATGTGTAGCTTATAAGGTAAAACCTCACGGCGGATTAGCATTCCTATTATTCTTAGTGATTTGGAGCATTCCTTTATTTTCGTTAATTCATTTTTATATTTTTGTTAATATTTTATGATTCATTTTTGGAATATTATTTCTTCATATTGTTTGACAAATTATCTCCTCAGGAATGAATTTCTTATAGAATAAACACACTAATATATGATATATACAAATTCTTAAATGCATATAAACACAATATATGTATACATAGATGTGTTTATATACATGTATGCATATAAGTATACACACATAAAAATTACCATAATTATACAACTTATTTATATATCTTAAATACAAAAGTCTTTTCGGAGAAATCACATGCAAAGTTTTTTTTCCCATTTGACCTTCCCTTTTAGCCAAGGCTAAATAATTTTTTCGGCATAGAATATATTCAGTGTCATATAACGAAAGATTTATATTTTACCATTTCTTATTGCCTTTATCCCTTGCTTGGTTAGGAAGGCATCTCCTATCCATATCTATTGTATATCTATATATATATAGATAGACAGATATAGATATAGATATATATAATATGATTTGCTTCTAATTTTTTTCATATAGTCTTTAACATTAAGGTAATATTTACATCAAAAAAACACTGTCTAATTTGGTTTAATATTTTAATCTAAGCCTAATTCCTCAAGATTGCTTTCTAGGCTTCCCAGAAATAATTTAACTGGTATGGAATTATTACCCAAGTAAACTATATTGTCCACTTTGTAGAATACAAGCTTATTGAGTTCTACAGTTTATGATCCTCACTTGTCTAGCCTGTTTCTGAACTATGTCTGTTTCTTTAAACTAATACTGTGTGGCTTACTGACAACTTTTATAATATACTTTGAGTGTGGAAGTGCTATTATCTCTTTGTCTTTCTAATTCTTATTTTCATTTCCTTGGTTTAGATTTTTGTTTTGTTATTATATCAAGTACCATAAAGTATTACTTGGCTAATACCATTAAAATGATAGATTAAGTTTGGTAGAAATGTTTTTAAATTCTATAGGTATGGCCCTGCCATAAAGCCTTTATATTCATTGAGATATCTAAGCTATTATTTATTTTTTCAGAAATACTTTCTTACTGAATCTCTATAAGTATATTTTTTGAATTTTGGTAAAATCATTCCTAGATACTTTGTTGGGATTCTTCTTTCCAATATTAAGAGCCCTGTAAAGGGACAAGAAATTCATATCATTCCCTTGATAAGCCTCTGAAGAAGGGTGGAATTTATGTAAATGTTAAAGGGCATATTTTTTTGCAAGTGGAATTTGGAGAAACTTCATATCAACCTACACTTCTGAATGGTTACATACAAGCTTATGAGCTCTTTTCACTTTACTACAAATGTTATGATGCATTCTTTAAAAATGATTTGCCAGGTGTCACTAGGTGGCAGAATAGATAAAGCAACTGTCCCTGGAGTCAGGAGTACCTGGGTTCAAATCCAGTCTCAGAAATTTAATAATTACCTAGCTGTGTGGCCTTGGGCAAGCCATTTAACCCCATTTGCCTTGCAAAAACCTAAAAAAAATTGGTCAGAAGTGTTATCGCTTTTGTTGTGGCTTTTTACATCCCAACTTTGCTTGTTTGGGTATGTTTACTACTCTCATAAGTTCATGTCCAGACCCACAACAGAGCTAATGCTACCTTCAATTTGTTGAAGTTGTCTCAATTGCCATCTTTGTTGTTTTCCTGAAGAAATTATTGTATCAGCAGCAAGTTAAAATAGTCTTATCTTCACTTTGATAACTGTACATCTGTAATTCCTCTTTCCTCATAATCATTTGTAAAATTATATTTTTACAAGAGCAATATCTTTTTTCTATTTTGAAAATCCATTCTTTAGTCTTGATAGTGATTTCTTTTGGGTTTTTGCAAGGCCCATGGGTTTAAGTGGCTTACCCAAGGCCTCACACCTAGGTAATTAATTATTAAATGTCTGAGGCCAGATTTGAACTCAGATACTCCTGACTCCAGGGCCGGTTCTCTATCCACTAAACCACCTAGGTGCCCCTAGAGATTTTTTTCTGCAATTGTTTTTTCGACGTGGTACTTTGGAAAAGTCTTCCTCTGCATCTCTTAACTTAGTGATGGTTTTGGTTGATTTTGTTTATGTTATCAATATATGTATTGTTTTCCTAATGTTGAACCATCCTTGCATCATCCCTAATTCAGATATCACTTATTCATAATGGATGATTTGTAGGATAAATTGCTGTAGTCTTTTTGATAGAGTCATCATTTATTTTTAAAATTTTGTTTTCAATGGTATTGGCTTATTGTGGTAATTATTTGTTATAGTTTGCCAATTTATTGGAAACCACTTTGTCTCATAAAAGGCATCCAGTAAAATGTCTGATTTTCTCATTTTTGAAAATGAGTGTTGGGGCTGTTAGGTGGTGCAGTGGATAGAGTACCGGCCCTGGAGTCAGGAGTACCTGATTTCAAATCCGGCCTCAGACACTTAATAATTACCTAGCTGGGTGACCTTGGGCAAGACACTTAACACCATTGCCTTGAAAAAAAAAAACCTAAAAAGAAAAAGAAAAAGAAAAAGAAATAAATAAATTATTACTATACAATTTTCTTTAAATTTTAATAAAGTAATGTTTTACTCTATCTGGATCAGAAATCATTGTTGTTACTTTTGCTATTGTTATGTCATTTCCCCATTTCACTTAATTTTTTCCATTTGTTTCAAATGAGTTTAGTTTGGATAATTTATTTTGAAAACTATTCTGTCTAGCACTTTTATTTTTTGAATTATCTTTGTTTTGTTTTATTTTGTCAATATTTTTAACCTCAAGCCTCTCCATCACCTATTGAGAAGCCCTGCGCCCCTTAGGCCCAGAATCCACCTGGCCCTATGGTCCTGGGGAGGCCTTCCAATCCCAGCCCCTTGCAAGAAGTAAAAAACAAAATGTGCTATATCTGACCACTCTCCCCCCCATGGTCCATCCTCTCCTCCTTTATTCACATCCCCAAACCTTCCCCCTGTTCCCCCCTCCTTCTTACTCCAGATGTCTATACCCCATTAAGTATATATGCTGCTTCCTCTCCTAGCCACTTCTGATGAGAGCAAAGGTTCCCTCATTCCCTCTTGCCTCCCTCATTCCATATCATTGCAACAGCTCATTGCAATAAAATATGCCATTCAGCTAGCCTACAGCAGAGTCAGAGTGAAAGGAGAGAGAAAATATAGGACATGGTAGTGGAGAAATAAGAAAGGGGGGAATTGCGATCAGCAATGTCAATGTTGGAAAAATATGGAAGCAACTTTTACAGTGGACTTATCATAAAGAATGTGATCCACCTGTGACAGAGTTGTTGGTGTTGGAACAACAACTGAAGCACATTTTTTGTTATTATTATTTGGGGGAGGGTGCAGGGCAAATGGGACTGGGTGGCCAGCCTGGGGCCCCATAGCAGGGTGTCTGAGGTTGGATTTGGACCCGGGTGCTCCTGGCTCAAGGGCCAATGCTCTGTCTGCCACCCAGCCATCCCTACTATTAATACTATTTTATTTTATTTTGGGTCTTTTTTTTCTTCTTTTTGGTTTTTGCAGGGCAGTGGGGATTGAATGGCTTGCATGTGACAGGGCTGAGTGATTATTGGGTTTACGAGGTTGTATGTGGGCTCTGGTGCTCGTGGCTCCAGGGCTGGGGCTTCGTCCATTGTGCCACCTGGCCATACCTACAAATATTACTATTATTTTTTTATTTTAATTTTTTTCTCTCCCCTTTACTTTTTTCGCCCAAGCAAGTCTATATTCATGGGGGGAGGAGTATTTTGTTTACTCATAAACAAGAATATTTATTAACGTAAAAAAAATTTGTACAAAATGAGAATAAAAAATTTTTTTAAATTAAAAAAATAATTCCATATTAACCATGGTGCAAAAAAGGAGAAAGCCAAAAATATATTTCAACTTGCACTCAAATATCATCAGTTATCTCCTTGACAGTGAATATCATTTTTCAACTTGAGTCCTTTGAAATTTCTTGGATCATTGTCTTGCTTAGTACTAGCTAAGTCTTTCACAGTTGCTCATCATTAAATTGTTGCTAATATGGTGTTCAGTGATCCACTGATTCTTCTCACTTCACTATACATCATTTCATATAGGCTTTCAAACTGTTTTTGAAACCATCCTACTCATCATTTCTTGTACACAATAGTATTCTATCACAATTGTTCAACCATTGCCAAATTGATAGGAATCCCTTAGTTTCCAATATTTCATCAACACAAAAAGAGGTGCTATAATTTTTGTTTGTATGTATAGGTTCTTTTTATCTTTTCATTGTTATCTTTTCAACAAAGACGTGGTGATGTTAGGTCATACAACTTTGTAGTTCTTTTGGCATAGTTCTAAATTGTTCACTAGAATGACTGGTCAAGTTCACAACTCCATCAACAATGCATTGGTATACATGAAGACCCTGTTGCACTAAGTCATTCACTTGCCTTAAAGCAAATAAAAAACCTCCCCCTCAATAATCTTAAACATAACTGGGTGGCTAAGCCTACAGAGCTGTTTGAAAATGTTCTATAGTTGCCAAAGTCATTAAAGAGCCATAGTACCAATTAGTTTCTAACCATGGCCCATGATACTTCCTCTGCTTTAAACACATTAAATCCAACTCAGGAAAGGGAAGTAAAATTGGAGGTAATGTTGGAGAGGAGGACAGTCATGGGAACCTCATACCTGCTTCTTGGGCTCAAGGACATCTTCCTACATGAGTATCTGATCGGTATCCTGCTTGGAGAGAGGGTTAGTGGATGGGAAGTCAACTTCCTCCTCCTCCTCCTCCTCCTCCTCCTCCTCCTCCTCCTCCTCCTCCTCATCCATATTGCCCAGATTCATACCAAGGAGCACATCCACTGCGGTCATAAGAAGGCATTCCTACAACTTTCTTAAATTTAGACAAGAGAGTTGTTAAAGTTTTAAAGGGGAGTGGTAGATAATAAAATATGTAATTTAAGTTAGTGTAGATTCTAAAGGCCTCAAAGTGTTAAAGCGATAAATGTATATTTGATCCTAGAGGGAACACAGAACATCTAGAATAAATGGATTAGAGGATTCATATTTTCAAATCTATGCTTTTTCGGGGTGGCCAATAGTTTTCCTTGTATAAAACGGGACAGATCTTAGGTTCTGGAGTCACAATACAAAGGGACTGAGAAAAGGAAAACATAGTTTAAGCAGGGTATCAAAGGGCAACCAGAAATAGTATTGTTAAAAATATGTGATACAAATGACAAAGATAGAATTGAATGAGAAAAAGGAAAGGTATTCACCGGTATCAAGATGTCCTGTGTGACTCTGATTTCAGGGGAGGTTTTGCCTAAGAGGCTTCTATTACTTATATTCTGCACTTCTTGGTAATGTTAGTATATCAGAAAGTTGTTATAATCTCCAAACCAGACCATGAGAATTAATGTTTCAGTGTGTCTCCTCGCACAAGCAGAAAAAACAGTATTGTATTAAACTCTTTTGGGCAGAGATTAAAAATAAATAGCATTGTCTTTATATCTGGGACAGTTCCTCATGGAAGAAAAACCATCAGCCTAGAAACACACTTCCACTACCCTCCCCTCCTTTCCCCTCCCATCCCCTCCTCTCCTCTCCTCTCCTCTCCCCTCCCCTCCCCTCCCCTCCCTTCACCTCCTCTCCTCTCCTTTCTCTCCTCTCTTTCATATTGTTAGGAGAATTAAATTACCTTTCTAAAAGACAAAACCTTTAGGTATTTTTGGAGAGATTTTCTGACAAAGGTTTAGAATTATCCTGCATATGAAGAGTCAGCATTTTCTGGGAAAATATGCAGTAGATTTGGAGAAATCCACTCTGTAAGAATTCACCATATACACATTGCTTATACATTGTCACTCACACTGTGGCAATACCCTCAGATGCTCCTGACTCTCTTACTGGTGAACTGGGGAACCAAATAATTTTTCCTATGGCTTCCTTTCATAGGTAGCTCAAAATACCAGCCATCACTTCATTTGAGCCTCTCTAGAGCTGTCATTCAAAAGGCATACATTGTTGAAGGATGCTGATAGTATGCATATCAAATATTTGCCAGAAAAATTAGACTGATTCAAATCTCCACATACAGTGCATAGCTGTTCCTGTGTTTTTGCCTATACAACAAAGACTTATTTCCTGAGTTGGTGACCACAATCACAATGCTACATTTATCATTCTATGTCATTAATAAAAGGAAATCAATATTTTTCCTTTAACTTCTTTCCAATTGCTAGTGCTTTGTAGCATTTCTCCTGTCTACTGATGCTTTGAATTTTTTTGAATATTTTTTTTTCTTATTCTAAAAGCATTTATTAAGAGACAATTATGTACTAGGTACTGTGCTGATTAATGGGAGTGAGAGACCAAAAATAGTTCCTTTTTTCCAAAAAGATGGAGTTAACTTGGAAATTTTGTACAACCAAGTTATTTGTAGTTCAACTTGGTGAGGGAAATTGTCAATCTTGTACTGGCCCAAGCACTTTCAATGTGCATAAACCTTTGCAGGCTATCACCATTAGCTTCAAAGTCTCCAGGGGGTGCAAAATTCAAAGCCAGA
This sequence comes from Macrotis lagotis, assembly GCF_037893015.1. Taxonomy (NCBI): domain Eukaryota; kingdom Metazoa; phylum Chordata; class Mammalia; order Peramelemorphia; family Peramelidae; genus Macrotis; species Macrotis lagotis. The sequence continues at coordinate 635,095,041 of NC_133666.1, read as the reverse complement.
ATCTCAGACCACATTCATCACCCTTATGTCTTCCGCTCTTTCTTAAGTCTCCCTTAAAAATTCATTTTTCATTTACTATAGCAGATCCAAAGTACTTGAGGAACATTAACAATTTAATTTTGCTTCTTTGAAAGGCATATTGATGCTTCCTGAATGATGATCATTGCCACAAATGGCCTCTCTGCCCATTGCCTATATGGTGTATTTCCTTTGTAGACAACACCAGAAGTTACAAACCATTCATTGCATGAGCCTTCCCTGATGTCAGAACCACCGAAATCATCTTGTTGTTGGTGACCACTTTCATTCCCTTTTAGTCACATATCTTTGGGATTTTTATTATGTATTTTTATCAACAATGATTCTGGCTCTTGTCTACATCTATCACTCTATGTTTCTCAATATTTGGTTTATTTCTTTTGACTTCTCTGTGAGCTGGCTCTGCCCTTATGTCAGGATTGAGGAAAACTCTTCCTCTTCATTTTTAATCCATCTGCCACATCCTGCCAAAATGATTTTCCTCATAATAGATCTCACCACATCACATCTCTCCTCAATATACTTCACTCACTGCTCACTGCTACTATTAGAATAAAAAATTAAAATTGTCAATTTGACTTGTTTTTAATGACAAAGAAATCACTCACATTTCCAGTTATATTGCATTTTCCATCCTTTTAATTATTAACCCAATTGATTTTTCTTTCTTTCAAACTTCAGTTCTTTACATGCACTCAATACAAATACACACGAGGGTGCTAGGTGGACAGAGAGCCAGGTCTGGACACAGTAAGATTCATTTTCCGTAGATCAAATCTGACCTCAGACAGATTTGAGTTGTGTGACTCAGGTCATGACATTGACACTGTTTGCCTCAGTTTCCTCATCTTTGCCATCCTTGCCAAATGAGATCTTAAAGAGTCCTACAGAACTGCACAACACTAGCAAAAACCCTGCCCTTTTGTCTTTGAATTCCCAGAATGTTTGGAAGAGTTAGTGCTTTAAAATTCTTTGTTGAATTTATTTAATGGAATGTTGAAAGAATTCTTTAAAATTGGAACAGATTAAATTAAAATGAATTAGTTCCATATTCAACAAGATTTCTTTTCACTCCTTCAAAAGAGGGAAAATAATATTGGTTTCAGAAAACTCCAAGGTCACCTTCATGGAGCTACTTTTGCAATCCTCTTTGCTCTTTCTATATTTCCTGGATGAATCAGCATGGAGATGTGATGCTTAAAATCATCAGCCTACCTTCAGAAATTTCTTTGCATTTCACAAATCAGCCTAGGAACAATGACTGACTTTTGTAAGAGGGTGTAGACAAGTTTTTTCTTGGTTCCACAGAAGAGAACAAGATGGAAGGTGTGGAAGATGTTAGCATAATGATAGAATAAAAAACAATCCATCTAAGTCTTTTCTTTTCTTTTTTAGGATTTTGCAAGGCAAATGTGGTTAAGTGGATTGCCCAAGGCCACACAGATCAGTGATTATTAACTGTTTGAGGCTGGATTTGAACTCAGGTACTCTGGACTCTATCACTGCACCATCTAGCTGCCCCATCTAAGTCTTTTCTTAAAGATTGTCAAAGCAAGAAAATGTCCTGAAATTCTCTTTTAAAATTCTGCTTCTGGGACTCTATGACATTAACAGGAAATGTAGGGTAAAAATTAAAAAGAATTACTGTAATTATTACAGCTTAGACTTAAGCACCATATTTATGAAAAAGACTTCTCAGAACTCTGGGAGGTAGCAGCTACAAACCCTATTTTAAAAACTGAAACAGAGTCTGAATAACTTGTCCAAAGTCACACTGAAAGTCTATGTCTAGATTGGAACTTGGGCATTCCTGTCTTCAAATCTAGCTTTTATCTATCTCCTGCTCCATTTGACTGCCTTAATGATAATATATGCTTTAGCCTCTGAGTAAAGGAGTCATAGTTTCTTCCCAGTATCCCCTTGGATCTCCCTTGACAGACTTCTGGAACATCCAGTCCCCAGTCACATGCTTTTTGTTATATGTCCTTGGTTGAGAAAAATCAAAACCATTAAAGTATATAAATCAATCAACTGATAAATATTTATTAGGTAACTATTATGTTTGAGGCACTACGCTGAAAACAGAAGGTTGAAGTATGCATTTCTGTAGTGGTTTTTCATATTTTCACGCCTGCTCCCCCAGGATGATCCTTGTACTAGTCCCTGAGCTCTAAGGAACTGAATAGAAAAGACTTATTAATGTGACACTGTGAGTCTTTATGTAGAACTCTGACAAGGTAGATTTCTCTCTCATTTTACCCTTTGACCACAATCATTATAAGCCTTCAGTATCTAAGCAGACAGTTTTACATATCCCTAAATCTGCTAATTATTCTGATTCTTCTATTTTTTTTAAAAAAAGGAGATTCCCCATTCTCCACAAATTCCAGATCCCACGCCTAGGAGCTGATTCTTATTGAAACTATCTTGTAGTCTTCATAGATCAATTCTTGGTTTTCTAAACTGGAAAATGAGGTGATTAGATTATCTTCTGAAAAGAACTTTACAGTCTGATAATCCATGTTCTGAAATTCAAACTTCTTTTCTCTTTAATATCCTAAATTCTAGATTCAGAGGTCTCTTCTAGCTCTGTTAAGTATATACATTTATATATGCATTTGTATGTATATAACGAACATTTATACATATTTATGTATCTCTTTCTCATTACATACAGGCACATAAATACATATATGTGTGTATTTTTTTCTAGTAACCCTCTGGACGAGACACTATATGTTCTCTTTTTGAAAGTCACTTCTGGCTCCAATAGATGAATTCTAAATTCTAAAGCTTTTTCACCTTTGCCATTTGATTAGGTTGTTAAACTACCTAAAATACAATTATAAAACATATAAAAAGACTTAGCAAAAAAAATTTTTAAGAATCGACTACACTTAATAGATTGCTTTCTCTCCATAGAAAGTTACAGGGATGTTTCTTTTTTCTTTTTTTTTCCTATGTGCTGAAGTTTTGGAAAATTTCCCTGTTGAAAAATTTTAATTCTTCTCCAGTTGTAGTCTGTTTTGTGAGGTTTATTTAAATGCATTTAACCTCTGCTAAAAGCAGATAGAGAGCAAGGTATAAGATCCATGCCCAGTTTCCAATTGACCCTTACTTCTATGCTACCTCTGCATTGTATCTAAAACTAATGAACTACACAGCATCTATCTTTTTTTCCCTTTGTAATCCTATGTATTTTATTTTTTTATTCAATTAAAAACATCATTCTGAGAAGGGATCCCTCAGCTTCAGCAAGCTGCCAAGGGTGTCCATCACACACAAGAAAGTTAAGATGCCCCAATTCTAGTCCAACTCCCTCTTTACGAGGAGGAATCTAAGGACCTTTTATTCAAGGGTGTGCAGTTAGGAAACAGGGCCGGAATTCCAAACCAGTGTTCCTGAGCCCAACGCCAGTGCTTTTTTCACCATGCTCCATGACCTTGCTTGTTGGTGCCCTTTCACATGAAAGGGGGCAGGGCACGGAGACAGGCCAGGTACAGGGCAGGCTAGGGACGGCAGACTCCTTCTGTTCCCCTGCAGGTCACTGAGGCAGAGTTTCTCGATTATTACAGTGGAGTGAGTGCTTCTCCAGCAGATGCAGCAGGAGCCAGAACATCATCATCACCGTCTTCCTCATTAGATTGTGTCACTTCAGGTTCTGGAGCTGTGATCTTGGTCTCCTGTTCTTGCTCTATCCTGCTACGCAATGCCAGGACCCGATGGTGCAGTGCTGCATACAGCTGCCCTGTATCTTTGGAGCTGGCTGAGATTAGGAACACTTTGATTCCTTGATCCTCTCTATCCATGGCTGTGATTCGGATGCTCTTCTCACTCGCTTTGTCGATCTGCATCTGTGCCCACAGTTTGGTGTTGAGGATGAGCCACAGGCTTCCCTGGGTCCGCATGACTGGTCAGGACTGTAACGTCCCATCATCTGTTGATGCCATGTCATTGAGTCTGAGTAGTCCTCTGCCTCTTTCCACCCAAGACTGTGATGTTTTCTCAAACACAAACAACTTGCACTGGATCTGTAACACATTGCTCTCTGCCTCTTTCTCCGGTGATCACCTCCACCTTTTCTAGTAAAAACTTCCTGGCTGTGGCCTTGGTGTAGGCGGCTGCTGACTGTGCCAGTGATTCTGAAACATTATTACCTTTCTCAGGGGTAGCTTCTAGAGAAGAGGATTCTGAGCCAGACTCAGCAGCCGTGTTGTCCTTGCTGGCATCTATACTTAATAGATTGCTTTCTCTCCATAGAAAGTTATAGTGATGGGTTTTTTCTTTTTTTTTTCTATGTGCTGAAGTTTTGGAAAATTTCCCTGTTGAAAAAGTTAAATTCTTCTCCAGTTGTAGTCGGTTTTGTCAGGTTTATTTAAATGCATTTAACCTCTGCTTTAAGCAGATAGAGAGCAAGGTATAAGATCCATGCCCAATCTCCAATTGACCCTTGCTTCTATGCTACCTCTGCCTTGTATCTAAAATTAATGAACTACACAGCATCTATCTTTAGAAGGCTCAGGTAACTGGGGCCTATTGCCAATATTAATAATACAATTTTTACATAACATTTACATGCTGATACATATGTCTGGAAAAAGAGAGTTCAATTTTTTTCCCTCATGTATCTCTTTTTCTTGGACAGACACTATGATCCTGGTGACTAGTTTAATTAAAAATGGCTGCGCCTCTCAGATCAGGATCATAGAGAACATCTAGGCAATTTGAATTATAGGATAATTGCTAAAAAAATTTCAATACAATGGTGGAAAATAAATGTGAGATAGGATTATAATTCTAACAGTAGGTGGACTTCATAACATCTGTTATAGGAATCTTCTCTTACTCTAGAATAGAAATTAACAGCTTCTGTGACTGCTATCAGATTAGTCCCTGGATCTCACCCCACCACCCCATGATTGCTCTCTTCTCTTTGCACCCCAGCTCGCCCACGTGTCTCTGAGACAGATCATATTAGTAGATGTCCTCCTAAGTTCTTTTTTCTGGGTTTTGTGGATCCAAATTCTGCAAAGGTTCTGGATTCGTGTTAGTTCTGAGGAAAGTCAAGGAGCCTTAGGATAGTGCCTGGCCTCTCTCCACCATCTTGGCTAGAAGTCCTAATTTTCATTTCTTGAGTCATTCTTAAGTTTGCTTCTTTTTTAATTTTTTTCATTCCTTCTTTATTCTTATTCTGTACAAATAATGTTTTTATACATTACTAAAATATTCTTGTTTAAGAGTAAACATAATAACTCCTCACCCCTAAAAAATTTAGACTCACATGAGCAATAAAGGGGAGAAAAATTAAATAATCATAATAATCATAATAATAGAAGTAGTAGTAGTAGTACTAGGTATGGCCAGGTGGCACAGTGGATGGAGCACCAACCGTGGAGCCAGGAGCACCCAAGCCCACATCTGGCCCCAGAAACTCAACAATCACCCATTGTGTGACCCCATGCAAGCCACCCCAACCCCATTGTCCCACAAAAACAAAAAAAACCCAAAATAAAATAAAATAATAATAATAGTAGTAGGTGGCAGACAGAGCACTGGTACTTGAGCCAGGAGCACCCAGGTCCAAATCTAGCCTCAGATACTCAACAATAACCCAGCTGTGAGTCCCCAGGCAGGCCAACCAGCCCCATTTACCCTGCACCCACCCCAAAAAAAATAATAATAATAAATGTGCTTCAGTCTGTGTTCCAACAAAACCAGCACTATCACGGGTGGATCACATTCTTTATGATAAGTCCATCACAAAAGTTATTTCCATATTTTTCCACTGTTGCCATTGCTGATCATAACTCCCTCCATTCGTACTTCTCCACTAACATGTACTATATTTTCTCTCTCTCCTTTCACACTGTCTCTGCTGTAGGGTAGCTGAGTGGCACAGCAGATAGATCCCCGGCCCGATGGAAACTAAATTTTTATGTATGTAGATGTGATCAAAAACTACATAAAAAAGAATGAAAAATTTGAAATAATTTGTGCCTTAATCAATTAATAAAAAATCATCAGCTTATTTGTACATATGAGCAACAAAACATTGCAAAGACAGTTAAAAGATTAATTTCATTCTAATTTATTGTAGAATATACACAAATTTTGGAATAGACCTTTATTCTTTCTTTTGTGACTGAAAGTGTTTAGACATATGGTATTTCCTCTGGGTTTTTTTATGTTGTCTCATTGTTTGCATTAACTTTAATGAAGTGCCCTCTCATTTCTATAAATTATTCTTTAACAAATTAATTCTTTAGGATGAAATTTTTAGTCTTTAATTTGGATAATTTACCCATGCTAATTGTATTGCATTTTGATCTGAACATATGCTTAATATTCCCTCCTTTTTTTGTTCTTTTTGTTGTGCATTGAATGGCAAGTTTTTCTTTTTCTTTTTCTTTTTTCCTTAGGTTTATGAAAGTCAGTGGGGTTAAGTGGTTTGCCCAAGGCCACACAGCTAGGTAATTTTTAAGTGTCTGAGACTAGATTTGAACTCAGGTACTCCTGACTCCAGGGCCAGTACTCTGTTCACGGTGTCACCAAGCTACCCCTTATGGCAAGTTTTTCTAAAACACCATGCAAAGGTGAAGATGGGAACGGACAGGATCATAAAAATCCTCTCAACATCTATATCTAACTAGTCTGGTAACTTTGGCTCCCATAATAATTTTCCATCATTCTTTCCCTTCTCTCCTTTTACAAAGTTGTCCCAATCAAATTTAATGCCCTAATCACCTCTTCTTTGGACTATGACTTTTTTATTGGTTTCCCTCTGTTTATGATGTGAACTTACTATCATCTATGATAATACTTTGATATCATCAATCTATGATAATGCTTTGATATCATTAATTTGGCTATTTATTTTAATAATCCAATTTACAGAATTGTCATGTCCTTATATTCTGCAACTACTGCCCATGTCCTCCCATAAATCCATTGCTTATGTTTCAACCAACATGTAGGAAGTCAGTTATTGAGAGAGAGAATAATAAAATTCTTTGGAGTAGATCACTCTGATTCTTCCCGGCTCAAAAAGTTTCAATGGCTTTATATTGTCTTAACGGAAATTGAAAATATTTGTCATAGACTTGCTTCAAGCAAATTATCTAAAAGGGGACAAGAGGCTATTAGTTTCCCCAAGCAGGCACCAAAGAGGGGAGTACTTAGGAAGACTAGAGTTCTGATATCTAGAGTCATGGGAAGAGGTGCAGCTGAATCCCTCTCCATCTCCTCCACACTTAACTGCCCAGGGACTTAAAAGTTTTTCTAAACCAACTGTTTATGAAATCCTCATTAAATAGCAATAATTACTTAATAATTACTGAGGGTAATTATCAACCAAGTAAAAAATTTACAGTTCCTTAAACATACTTATTATTTCGTGGTGGAATGTCACTTTTCCTGAATATGACATTTTAATCATCACTCCCAGAGGTAATGAGTTCAGGAAATTCTGACACTATAATTATGCCTGGCTTCTTCCTTCCTTTCTTTCTTCTGCACACATGTTCACAATGCTGCAGCCCACCCCATCTCTGCTCAAGCATCAGACAAACAATTCTTTTTCCTAATTTGATGGAGACAACCAACCTCACAACTTCTTGTTAAGAGTTTTCTTCATTTTTCTGAGCATTAATAAGTTCAGAAAGTACCGTGGTTCATTTTATCCCTCTATGAAGCTTCAAAAAATCCTAACAGAAACGATCCAAGGGGACCTGATTAAAGGTATTTTTATTATTTTCTACTTTTTTAAGAAGTGACATTTATTCTAAGTTCTAAATTTCATTTTTGATCACATTATTTTCTATGTATTCATGTGTATCTTTTCTTCTCATTTAATATAACTGAATTCACCTCACTTCTCTGTGTGTATCTTCTGTCCCAGATCACTTCTGTAATAGACATTACTAAAAGCAAGATGTTAAGGCAGCATTATTATGTGATTGAAGATCTTCATATTTTCATGTGAGCTTAAATTGCACTGATGGATTGAATATGTTCTGGAATTTTGTATGCTGAAATTTTATATGCTACTGTTTCAGAGAAAGACTTATGAAAAAGTCAGTATTGGGTATACAATGCAACTTCAGAAACAAGGACAGGAACAAAGAATGTCCCCTTAGAGAGATATGAAAAGTAAAATCAGACCAAGGGTTAGCCTAGTACATTGAAAGAAATGAGTAGTACCTTTATAAAACGGTTTATTTTTATAAAAAGAAATGAATGAAAGATGTAATATTTTTCCTGTATTTGTCCCATGTTAAATGAATGTTTAAGACCATGGTTTTACAAGACCAATGAAACTTGGAGCTTGTCCAGAGGCAAAGGAACAAGAAAGTGAGCTTGACCGGGAAGACCTCATGCATTTTATGTTTAGTCAAATGAGAAATTTTAGGGGTAAGGGAGAGGAATTCAAAAACATCTGAGTATTTGAATAGTGTTAGTGAACCTCATCACGTTAAGAATTATTTAGTTTACACATTTTCCAAGAGTCTCTTGACTCCTGATTAGACTCGGAATCTTTTAACCATGTCAAGAATTTTTCTTGGTTTAGCCTATTCAACAAATTCCTCAGGAGTCACTTAGAAAGTTCTGGAAGCTTCTGGTTGTTGTTGGTTATCCTCAGTTCTGAAAAAAGATTGTGACATCAGGGATGTGATGCCCTGACATGAAAGTAAAGTAGATTTAAGTGGGGGAAGTCTGTGCAAAGTTACAAGACTTGCTTTTTCCTCCAAAATCAACTGAGGCCAATGACTAGATATGGATCAAGATGACTAGAGATGACTGTGGATGCTGTGGGAGACTTGCACCTTTTTGAACTAAGTGAGGCAATATCCATTCAATCATTTGGAGCTTCTGGTAGAGAAAAGATAAATGTAGGCATAAATTGAGTTTCTTACCTCTTTATAATGGTAAGAAAGCTTTTAGCAACAATTTGTGGGCTTGACTCTCTGCAGAGAAGTTTATCATAAGAACCAGATACAGAAAAGCTGAAAAATTAAAGCATAACATTTTCCATTTGAAGATAAGCCACAGCAGAAGCACAAAAGAGTAACTACATGAGAAAAGATCACAATAATAATTTTTTTCTTCTCAGAACAAAGGTGGCAAAAGAGGAGAAAAACTAGCTTTTGCCCAATCTATTTTTTCTAACTGAAAAACACCTACCTAATTTTGCTAGTCTAAGATTTCCCATTTAGTAATTGATTTTTATGGATTGTCTGTTTCACTATGTCTACTCCTGCTACATTACTTCTCTGCACAATGTATTAGATTTTTGCACAAAGAAAGTTATGGAACACTAAGCAATCTTTTTTTTTCAAAGGTATGAAACTTTGTGGTTTTATAGCAAATGAGAGACAGGAAGATTAATGGACATACTGGAGATGATTCTGAAAAGATTTGATCTGGCTATCAAACTATGGCTTAGTTTAAATTTTATGGTTCTAATTTCTTTTATAATTTCTTGACTTCTGGTGAAAGGAAACTTTCCTCAATGTCATTTCACTTAATTTCCCTGTCTTTTTATTATGTCCATTTTCTTTCATTCAATAATAAACTTATTAATAACAATTTTATAAAAATATTTCTTAGAAAATTTCTGTTATTTAATTTGGAAGACATTCATTCAATTGACTCACAAATGGATATCAGCAACCAATAGAGATATCAGCAAATGCTTGTTAGAATCTTAAATGAGCATGTCCAGTATTGACCTTATTCTGCTTATCCTTCTTCCACAATTCCCTAATTTTTTTGAGGTTTTTATTTATTTATTTGTTTGTTTGTTTATTTATTTATTTATTATTTAGGCTTTTTTCAAGGAAAATGGGTTTAGGTGGCTTGCCTAAGGCCACACAGCTAGGTAATTATTAACTGTCTGAGACTGCATTTGAACCCGGGTACTCCTGACTCCAAGGCCGGTGCTTAATCCACTGTGCCACCTAGCTGCCCCTATTTATTTTTTAATTATTGGTTTTATTTTATCCCAGTTATATATAAAATCAAGTTTTACCAATGATTTTAAAAATTTTGAGTCCCGGGGCAGCTAGGTGGCACAATGGATAGAGGACTGGCCCTGGAGTCAGGAGTACCCGAGTTCAAATCCTGCCTCAGACACTTAATAATTGCCTAGCTGTGTGGCCTTGGGCAAGCCACTTAACCCCATTTGCCTTGCAAAAAAAAAGCCCTTTGAGTTCCTTCTTCCCGCCTATTCCTTCTCATTGGGGAATCAGGTTATTTCATTTAGGTTAAATATGCTTTAGTTTTGCAGAACATTAGCATGACAATCGTGTTATGAAAATAAAAATGGCCCCCATCTCCTCAAAAAAGAGAAACATTAAGAAAAATAAAGTTAAAAAAGTCATGCTTCAAGCTGTATTCGACAGCTTTGTCTTTGAGGATGAAGAGCATTCTTTATAAAGTCCTTCAAGAGTTATCTTGAGTCACAAGATTCCTGGGAAAAGATAAGTCATTCACAGCTGATCATCCTATCATATTGCTGTTACTTTTTATATGATATATGTCCCATTGCATCTACTCATGACAGTTTTTTCACATTTTTCTTATAGCATCCTCTTCATCATTTATTATGGCAAAAGAGGTATTCCATCATAACCTCATATTACAATTTGTTCAGCCATTTCTTGGTATCCCTTCAATTTCCAGTTCCTTACTACAAGAAAAGAGCTATTATAATCATCCTTACACAAATGGGTCATTTTTCTTCTTCTTTTTCACCTCTTCTAGAATATAGATCTTGTATAGGCATTACTAGGTCAAAGGGAAGGTATGGCTTTACAGCCCTTCAAACATAGCTTCAAATTGTTCCACAGAATTTTCAATCATTTCACAACTCTTCCAATAATGCATTAATGCCTCACTTTCCTTACATCCCCTCAAACATTATCATTTTCTTTCTGTCCTAATAATCAATGTAATAGGTATAAGATAGTACCTCAGAATATTTCTAATTTACATTACTCCAACCAATAGTGAGGACTTTTTAGAAAATATGACCATTGATAGCATTGAAAACCTTATCTCAAAACTGTTAATACATTTTGATCATTTATCAGTTGGAGAATTGATCTTATTTTTTATAAAGTTGACTCAGTTCTCCATGTTTGAGAAATGAGGTCTTTATCAGGGAAACTTGTTGCCATATTTTTCACATGATTATTATTGCTAACAATATTTCCCTCCATCTTATCCTCCCCACTGCCATTTATTATTTTTTTGTATTCTCTCTCTCTTCTTTTATCCTGTCACTCTTCACAAGTAGAACAGAGGGATGTTGTGCATCTGACTATGCCCTCCCACAATCTTGCCACCCTTTTATCACGTCACCCCAATTTATCCCACTCCCTTTCCCTCCTACTTTCCTCTCGGGTAAGATAGATTTCTATATCCAATTGAGTTTGTAAGCTATTTCTTCTCTGGGCCAATCTTAATGAAAGTTTCACTCTACCTCCTCAACTCCTCCTTTCTCTTCAGTATCCCCCTCCCCCTCCACCCACTTTCCTCTAGGGTAAGATAAATTTCTATTCTCAATTCAGTGTGTATGTTATTTCTTCTCTGAGTCAATTGTGATAAAAAAAAATAAGGCATATTCACCTCCCCTCAACTTCCCCCTTCCCCACTCCACTGCAAAAACTTTTTCTTACCTCTTTTATGTGAAATAACTTACCTCATTCTATTTCCCCCAATTCCTTTCTTCCTCCCTTAACTCCCTTCATATTTGATTCCCACCTGTACCTTGTTTTCCCATGCTTGTTCTAGCTACCCTAATAAATAAGAAAGTTCATATGAGTCATCAGTATCATCTTCCCTTGCAGAAATATAAGCAGTGTACCATCATTAAATCCGCTATGATTTCACTTTCTTGTTTACTACTATAAGCTTCCTGGGTCTAATACTGGAAGATTGAATTTTCTCTTCAGCTGCGGTCTTTATACCAAAGTTGGAAAGTCCTCTATTTCATTGAATGTCCATTTTTCAGCTTAAAGAGCATGTTGAATTTTACTGAGTAGTTGATTCTTGGTTGCTATCCAAGGTCTTTTGTTTTCTGGAACATGATATTCAGGGCCTGAAGAAGTCCTTAATGTAGAAGCTGCTAAGTCTTGAATTATCCTGACTGTGGCTCCACAATAATGGAATTGTTTCTTCTGTCTGCTTGCAATATTTTCTTCTTGACCTGGGAACTCTGACATTTGACTATAATATTCCTGGCAGTTTTCATTCTGAGATCACTTTCAGGAGGTGATTGGTTAATTCTTCCAGTTTCTATTTTACCCCCTACTTCTAGAATATCAGGATAAATTTCCTTGAAAGTTTCCTGAAAAAGACATCTAAGCCTTTTGTTAAATCAGAAATTTCAGGTAGTTTGATAATTTTTAAATTATTGCTTTTGGATCTATTTTCTAGGTCAGTTGTTGTTCCAATGAGATATTTCACATTTTCTATTAGTTTTTCATTATATCGCTTTTTAAAAACTGTATCTTGATTGCTCATGAAGCCATCAGCTTCTCTTTACTCAATTCTGTATTTTCAGGAATTATTTTCTTCAGTGAACTTTTGTATCTCCTTTTCCCTTTGGTCAATTGTGCCTTTGAAGGTATTCTTTTTTTTTTTAGGTTTTTGCAAGGCAAATGGGGTTAAATAGATTGGCCAAGGCCACAAAACTAGGTAATTATTAAGTGTCTAAGGCAGTAGTCTTCTTCTTAATGGCTTTTAGGACCTCTATCTGCATTTGATCCAGCCTGATTTTTAAGATATTGTAGTCTTCGGTATTTTTTGGATCTCCTTCACCAAGTTGCTGACTGGGATTTTGTAACAACTCCCCCCCTGCTGCCCCACATCACTCTCATTTCTCTATCCAGTTTTTCATTTACCTCCATTACTTGATTTTAAAAATTCTTTTTTTGAGCTCATCCTTGGTCTGAGATGAATTCAGGTTTTTCTTGGAAAACTCTGACTTTGCATCTTCTTCTGAGTGTTTATTTTGACCTGCCTTTTTACTATAGTAACTATCTGATATTTTTTCCCCTCTTTTGTTTACTCATATTCTCTGGTGACAGGATTCTTCTCTGGATCGATCAAGATTAGTCGATTTTTCTGTGATAAATATTTAAAAGTAAAATGATTTCCTTTTCTGAGACTGGGTTATTTAAAATCCCTCCTCTGATGGCTTGGGTATTTTATATTTTTTGTAATTATTCCTCTATTTCATTTGTCATCTCAGTTTTATTAGCATAAAACTCTATGTCATACATTATTTTTTAATTTTTCCTGAATTTTCTGTGATTACCCTACCAATTTGCCATTTTATTGATTTAATATAATTTTACCTTATCTTTTCATTAATGGTATATGAAATTTATTAGACTTTATGAGGAAACAATTTTTATTTTGCTTTATTATTTCCTTGTTTTCCATTTCTAATTGATTATTTCTTCTTTATTTTCATTATTTCTGTTTTGTGGATTATTTTAGATCTATTCATTTGTTTTGTTCTATTATTAAAATGCACATTTACTTTGTTAATACTCTCTTTTTCCACTTTTTTAAATGTCTGTTTAATGGGGATATGATTTTTCTCCTGAGGATAGATTTAGATTTATACTTCAAATTTTAGCGTTTTGTTTCAGAATTATCCTTTACTTTCATATATTTATTTATTGCTTCTAGGATTTATTAAAAAGCTTTTCATTATTTAGGAATTAACTGTTAAGTCTCCAATTGTATCTGTTTCCAATTAATCTTTCTGGTGGACTGTTTTAGTTGTGTTTATAGACAAAAAGAATACGTTCATCTAACTTGATTACTTCACCCCAATGGAAAGAAATTGTACAACTATATTTCTGTAAAAAAAAGTTCATCTGCCAATCTGTCAGTTCTTCAGGTCTGAAAGCAGTCACTCCTGTCTACCTTTAGCTCCCTGCTTTTAGCCTCTGTTTGAAGGAGACTTTCAGTGAAGTAGGCAAACATACTGAATGCATTAATGTCCATCTCCAGTTTATGCCAGATTTATGCAAAATCTGTTCTAGTTACAATCCTATAACACTTCATTTATCTGTAAAATAATCTAGATGATTTCTTTTCTATTAGTGTGTATAGTAGAGTATATATAGTGTGCATATGTGAGTGACAAATAAGCGTCATTGTTTCATTTCTCTTATTCTCCACTTTTTTATTTTGCTCAGTCAATGGCATAAGTTGTTCCTATAACTCCTATGATCCTTTTGGTTTTTTTTAATTAGAAAATTCACTGAGCATATAGGCTCAAAATTAAGAGTAACAACATGACCACAAGATCTAAATGTAGTAGAACCATTAAATCGCACAATGGAAACGATGTGTGAGCTGAGACTGGGGTGTCCAAGAGCAAGGGGAGTCCATCATCACTTCCCTCAGAATAAAAAAATCAACATGAGAAAATCTAAGAATTTAGGTTGAAGCAGGTTCCACTCCTTATTATGTTCATTTAGACAAAAAAAATGATATTAAATTATGTTCTTTCTCCTGAGAACCAGATTAGGAATTAATTCTGATATGTGTATCAGTTCGTGGTTTAATATGGGGATATTACACTCCACATCAGGATATATAAGATAGTTGAGTCAGGTGTCTAACCGCAGGGTGAAAATAATAGACAGACAAAATTCATTTTATTTTTTTTAAGATTTTTATAACGCAAATAGGTTTAAGTGGCTTGGCCAAGGCCACACAGCTATGAAATTGATTGTTTAAAAAGATTTTCTTCTACATTATGTTTGTGTAAATAAACATTCCGAAGAGTTCCATGACAGCAATATTCCTTATTTCTTTTTTTTTAATTTTTTCAAGACAATGGGGTTAAGTAGCTTGCCAAAGGCCACACACCTAGGTAATTATTAAGTGTCTGAGGCGAGATTTGAACTCAGGTACTCCGGACTCCAGGGCCAGTGCTCTATCCACTGTGCCACTTAGCTGCCCCTATATTCCTTATTTCTCCAATACAACAGATCTATTTTATAGTTCCCCTGATCCTCCTAACTTCACTTGCCTTTGTCCCTAAATTTGTATTACATAGTCATTGTGCCCATGTTAATGAAGCTTTTGGAAGAAGTTGCTTTTATTCCTTGGCAATAAGATTTCTATAACTCAATGAGAGTGACTATAGAAATTAGGAAAGAAATCCTATTTTTTTACTTTCTTGGGATCAACGATCTTGAGTAAAACTAATGTAGCCAGGGGTGGCTAGGTGGCGCACTGAATAGAGCACTGGCCTTGGAGTCAGGTGTACCTGGGTTCAAATCCAACCTCAGACACTTAATAATTACCTAGTTATGTGACCTTGGGAAAACCACTTAACCCTATTGCATTGTGAAAAAAATCTAAAAAAAAAAATTATGCAGCCACAGGTCCAAAGGGATCATTATTTTTCTTAGCCTTACTCCCTACTACAAATATATGATTAAAATTCATATTCCTCTTACCTCAAAATGGGTTGTTTCAGGTGTTGATGAATGATAATTTGTCTAAAGAATAAGTTTTACAATTCCCTATGGTATAAAGCCAAATAAGCATGAGATTGAGATGGGAGAAATGGTTCTTAAAGTGGTTATATTTCCATTATCTGACCATCAACTGGATTTTCTATTTCTTTCTAGGACAACGTGACTCAAGAATTATCTTCAAGATAAAGAGACCATGCTTCCTAGTAACATATGCTATGGTGTTATCCTCCTCTTTGGGACTGGAATTGGAGTCTTAGCAAAATTGTTCCTCCTGTCTATTTATTTTTTTCAGTTTCCTCATTAGTCACATTGTGAAGCATGTTAACCTGATTATCACTCATCTGACCTTGGCCAACCTCACTGCAATTCTTAGCAAAGGAGGACCAGAGGCATTTAAAGCTTTGAGTGGGGAGAATTTCCTGGATGATGTTGGGTGTAAACTTGTCTTTTTTATTCACAATCTAGCCCAGGCACTTTCCATCTGCTTTGCTTGCTATCTGTGTAACTTCCAAGCCATCATCATCAGTCCCCCTAGCTCCAGATGGGCAAAATACAAAGCCAAAGCCCCTGAGTATACTAACCCCTTCTGTATCTTCTGCTGTATTTTCAATGTCTTGATAGAAGTACCTGTAATACTTGGTTTATCAGGTCCAAGGAGCTCAAGCAATAGCACAGGTGAATTGGATTTTTTGCATTGCTCTGTTTTAAGGTATATAAATGCTTATATGATGTTGATCAGTATCAGAAATGCTCTCTGTGTTGCACTCATACTCTGGGCTGGAGGTAGCATGGTGCTAAACATCACCAACAAGTGCAGGCCATTCATAGCACAAGACTTTCAACCAGAGTCTCCCCTGAGATCAAAGCCACCCAGACGATCTTACAGTTGCTGTGTACTTTTGTCTTCTTTTATTTCCTTGCTTCTCTCTTTGTGATTTTTGTCTCTTATTTTTATAAACACCAGTCCTGGTTGTTGTGCATTGATGGTTTTATCAGCCTCTGCTTCCCAACGGTCAGCCCATTTCTATTACTACCCCCAGGAGGAAGGATATACCCTATTTCATTGTTCACGGAAAAACATTCATCCTCTTTGCAAGGGATCTTCACAGATCTATGAAAATTATTTTCCTAAAGTATAAATGTGCCAAGATCAAAAGAAATGTAGTAAATTTGGAAACAATCTTAACATATAATGATTCTGAAAAAGGATTCTTTTCTATAATATATAGAGAACCGAGTCATATTTTTAAAAACAAAAACCCATTCCCCAATGGACAAATGGTCAACGGATATTCAAAGGCAATTTACAAATGAGCAGATCAAAGCAATACATAGCCATATTAAAAAAATGCTCTAAATCCTTAATTATTAGAGAAATGCAAATTAAAGCATCTCTGAGGTACCACCTCACACCTCTCAGATTGGCCAATATGACCAGAAAGGATGATGATCATTATTGGAAGGGTTGTGGGAAATCTGGGACACTATTACACTGTTGGTGGAGCTGTGAACCCATCCAACCCTTCTGGAGAGCTATTTGGAACTATGCCCAAAGGGCAACAAAAATGTGCATACCCTTTGACCCAGCAATACCACTACTGGGTCTATACCCTGAAGAGATGAAGAAAATGGGCAAAAGCATTACTTTTACAAAAATATTTATAGCAGCCCTGTTTGTAGTGGCAAAGTATAGGAAATCCAGTAAATATCCTTCAATTGGGGAATGGCTTAGCAAACTGTGGTATATGTATGTCATGGAAAACTATTTTTCTATTAGAAACCAGGAGGGAAGGGATTTCAGGGAAGCCTTGAGGGATTTGCATGAAATGATGCTGAGTGAGATGAACAGAACCAGAAAAACACTATATACCCTAACAGCAACATGGGAGTGATGATCAACCTTGAAGGACTCACTCATTCCATCAGTGTAACAATCAGGAACAATTTTGGGCTCTCTGGAAAAGAGAGTGCCATCTGTATCTAGATATGTTGCTGTGGAGTTTGAACAAAGTTCGAGGACTATTCCCTTTAATTTAGAAAAAACAGATATTTTATTGTCTGATCTTGTTACCACTTAGACTTCTCATCTCTTCTTTAAAGATAAGATTTCTCTCTCATCACATCCAATTTGAATCAAGGTACAACATCGAAACAAAGAAAAGACTGACAGATTGTTTTCAATGTGGGGGAGGGAATTAAGATTGGAGGCAAAATTGTAAAACTCAAATGATAACTTTAAAAAAATTAAAAAAACAAATTAGATCTCTTTGGAAAACAAAGAAAAATTACAAAAGAAAAAGAAGAAATGTGGAACACCTAGACCCTAGAGTCAGGAAGACCTGAGTTCAAATCCAGACTCAAATACATAATGTGAATGTGTGACTTTGGGCAAGTCACTTAACCCCAGTGCCTTAAAAAAAATTCCTTTTAAAAAGAGCCAATGTGACTATGCCAATTCTCTAATCAATATACTTAATGACTATACATCTAGGTTCAAATTTACAAACGTTTGTTTAACAATCTTAGAGCTGTACTACTGCATGCAAGACGAAATTTGAAGTCCAGACAACCAAGCAATGTACAGAGATTTTCCCCAGTATATTTTAAACATTTTTATTTGAAGTTTTAAGTTCCAAATTCTATCCTTCCTTCCCTCTCTCTTTACCCTTCTCATGCCCTGAGATGGTAAGTAATTATATACAGATTTTACATGCTCAATCATGAAAACCAATTCCTTATTAGTCATCTTTGTACTGGGATTATTTTGTTTTCAACATATTTCTGAATCTCTCTTGGCAAACAGACTCCCAGGAATTTTATATTTACTGAGGTTACTTTGAATGGGATTTCTCTTTCTAGCTCTTCCTGCTTTATCCTGCTAGACATATATAGAAAAGTTGAAGATTTATGATGGTTTATTTTATAACCTGAAACTTTGGTAAAATTGCTAATTGTTTCCAGTAGTTTCTTGCATGATTTCATGAGGTTCTCTATGTAGACCATCATGTCATCTGCAAAGAGTGAGAGTTTTGTCTCTTCCTTCCCAATTCTAATTCCTTCAATTTCTTTTTCTTCTCTAATTGCTGCTGCTAACATTTCTAATACAATATGGAATAGTAGTGGTGATAATGGGCACCCTTGTTTCACCCCTGATCTTATTGAGGACCCCTCTAGACTCTCCCCATTGATTATAATGGTTCTTGATGGTTTCAGATAGATACTGCTAATCATTCAAAGGAACAGTCCATTTATTCCTAAACTCTCTAGTGTAGGAATGGATGCTGTATGTACTGGGATTATTTCCCCACATTAGAAAGCACCCTGTCTCCACTCATCTTGACTGGTTATCCTCATGGATATATAGAATTACCACAAATGCAACATTTGTGAAGCTTCAAAGTTTAAGGTCAATCAAGTCAGAGACAATTCATACAATCCTGGGTAATGCAGATTCATTTTGTGATGATCAACTAGGATGTACTTAGTTCCTCTCAGCAATTCAGTGATGAAGGACAAATATAAAAAGGTTGTGATGGAAAGTGCCATCCATACCCAGAGGGAAAAACTGTAGACTGAATAAGGACTTTGTTCACTTTTTAAAACTGATTTTGTGCTTCTATTTCTTTCTCATGGTTTTGCTCCCTTTTGTTCTGATTCTTCTTTCACAAAATGAAAATACAGAAATATGTTAAACATGATTGTACATGATAACCTACATCAAATTACCACTCACTGTTTTGGGGGATGTGGAAGGGAAGGGAAGAATGTAAAAAAATGTGAAACTCTAAATCTTTCAAAAATATGAATGATCAAAACTGTTTTTGCATCTAAATAGAAAACAAATTAAAATAGCATTTTAAAAAATAAAGTGGGGTTATTTAAGTAGTCTGTTTCATCTTCCTTAATCTAGGCCACTTATATATGGGAGGATTTATATCCACAAGATCAAGATCCATAGCACCTAGGCTATCAACAATTCTGTTTTCTATTAAATCTATTATAACAATTAAAGAAAAGAGCAGTTTAATGGCTGCCTTTGCACAACATCCCCCCCACTATAATCAATATAATGCTCATGTCATACCATTACTCATTTGATGTCATGATGTGTTTCAGTTTTGAAGGAAACAATCACATTTTCTATTTATTTATTTATATGTGTTTTTTCCCGCAAAGGCAAATATCTTATGAAGAAGGTTTGTTACTGGAGAATCTTATATTCTTTCCCTGTTAGATGCAATGTATGGAGGTAGGTGGTTAGTAAGGGGAAGTTGAATTATTCTTGGCTTATGGCACAATAAGTCCTCTTCTAATTCCTAGGACTTACCATTAGGCTATCTCTTGCAAAATTTGGACAAATTTAGCCTCCAAGACCTTAAAAAGAAGATCTTTTACTTCAACAAGTACACATATGGAAATACTAAAATTAAGGGATATGATTTTTGCTGTAGTTGCCTTTTTTTCCTGACTATATTTTCCTCAAGGGTACTTATAGTTCAGTAGTCCTGAAATTTGCAGGTTTTACTGACATTCACAAGAAGCATTGTTAAATCATTAGGCAACAGCATCCTTGTAATTGTGCTATATTGTCTCTCTGTGTCTTACTAATTAATTTATTTGTATCTTAAGAAATGTCCTGCACTCCTGATGAAAAATATCACCTGCAATCTGAGAAAGAGCTATTGTGTTTAAATGTACACCAGGACAAACTATTTTCACTTTGTAAAATTTATTTCATGTTTTGTTACTTCCCATAATGTTTCTCTCTTTTACCAGGATTCTTCTTTCACAACATGACTAATATGGAAATATGCTTTACATAGTTTATACATGTATAACCTCCATTTGATTATTCACTACAGAGGGGGAGGCAGAAAAATGCCGAACTCAAAGGTTTATAAAATATGAATGTTAAAAACTATCTTTACATGTAATTGGAAAAAATAAAAAAAATTTAAAAAAGAAATATCTTGCATTTTCCCATACAAGTTGAGCTTATTTAAGAAGTGTTGGAATAGGGAACTTCCAGGGTGGATCAAATATGGTGGTGCAAAGCTAGCCTGCTCCTGGAGGCCTTCTCTACCAAAAATAAATGAAGCTTCTACTCTGACATTCACACTACAGATCCCACGAAGAAAAAGAGAAGATTCAGAGGAGTTTTCAACTATAGACATCATGGAGGATCTTCAGCAAAGGAGCAGAACTAGGGTTCACTATAGAAAACTACTTCACAGATAAAGATGACAGCAATGCCCTGTCTGAAGAAGAAAATAGCAATAATTAACTAACAGGATAATTATCAAAACTGTCTATAAATTGGACTCAAATACAAAATACAAAGAGCTTAAAATGAATTTAAAAATCAAAGAAGAGAGAAAGAAGAAAAAAAGGAAAAAAGTAATGAAAGTCACGCACGAAAACTGTGACAAGTTGACTAAAGAATTCAAATCCATTAAAAGTAAAAATAGCAAACTGAAAGGAAAATAAAACCCAGGGGTGGAGCCAAGATGTCGACAGGAGAAGAGCCTCTCCTAGGTGTTCTCTCCATAATATTTCAAAAATCTTAAAATTATGACTCTAACAAAATTTTCAAGAGGCCAATATCACAGAAAGATCCAGTGAGGCAATTTTCCAAAACAGGTAACCTGGAAAATAGTGGAAAGGCTCCACTTCAGAGGGTTAGAGTGGCAGCCCACCAGAGTGAAGAAACTTCAGCCTCCCAGAGGCTCCCAGAAGCGGAAGCAGTTTCCTGACCTGCACCCCAGGAGCACCAGGCACAACTTGGAGGATCAGCGGGGACCTCTTCCGGAGCATGCTTGAAGCCCAGACCCTCAGGGCATTTGCTACAGTCAGTGTGGTCAGAATAGCAGTAGCAGCCATGGCAGCCCAGATCCAGGAAACAGAAACAGGCTTGGAGCCAGGAAGCAGGAGCCTCCAGGCAACTGAGTCCTGAATATTCTGCCCACAAAAGGTAGGGGAAACTTCCAAGATTTGTCCTCTGTACCTGAACAGGACTCTGGGGATCTGATCACATTCAGATCCAGATGGCAGTCTAGGTCCCCGATAGAATAGGGACCCCAACGCCACCTCAGCCCTGTGGCAGAGGAGTGTGCTTGTGATCATTCACAGATGAAGAGGACAGTCAGAGATTCACACACTGAGATCCTTATTGGGTGGGGGGGGGTGTCCCAATAATAATGAAAAGTTCAGGAAGGGGGCGGCTAGGTGGCCCAGTGGACAAAGCACCGGCCCTGGAGTCAGGAATACCTGGGTTCTAATCCAGTCTCAGACATTTAATAATTACCTAGGTGTGTAGCCTTGGGCAAGACACTTAACCCCATGTGCCTTGCAAAAAAAATAAAACCTAAAAAAAGTTCAGTAAGCACCCCAAAACTAGGCACATACCGGAGAAAGGAGTAAACAGAAAAAAGAGGAACACCATTGAGAAATACTTTGTCTATGATCCCAAAAAGGATCAAAATATTCAATCTGAAGATAAGGAAGTACAAGCTCCTGCATCTAAAGTCTACAAGAAAACCAGAAGTTGGACTCAGACCATGACAGAGCTCAAAAAACATTTTGAAAAATTAAATAAGGGAGATAGAGGAAAAATTGGGAAAATTAATGAGAAAGATGAAAGAAAAAAATGAAAAAGAAATCAGCAACTTAGTCAAGGAAATCCAGAAAATGCTGAAGAAAATGAAATATTAAAAACCAGCCTAGGTCATATGGATAAAAACAGTTCACAAAGTTATTGAAGAGAAGAATGCTTTAAAAAGCAGAATAGAATAGGAGATCAGAAAGCTCTCTGAGGAAAACAAATCCCTCAGATGTAGAATGGAGCTAAAGGAAGCTGATGACTTTACAAGAAGTCAAGACAGAATACTTCAAAACCAAAAGAAAGAAAAATTAGAAGAAAATGTGAAACACCTTATTGAAAATAGAACCAATCTGGAAAACAGATTCAAGAAAGATATTTTGAAAGTTATTGGGATACCTAAATTCATGATCAGGGAAAGAGCCTTGACCTCATTTTTAAAGAATTCCTACATGAAAATTGCTCTGATATCTTAGAAGCAGAGGGTAAAATAGAAATTGAGATAATCTACCAATCTCCCCCAGAAAGAGATCCAAAAATACCAACCCCCAGGAACATTGTACCCAAGTTCCAGAAATCCCAAGTCAAAGAGAAAATATTACAAGAAACCAGAAGGACACAATTCAAATATCATGGAGCTGCAGTCAGGATCTCAAAGGACTTAGCAGCAGCTACCTCAAAGCCTCATTAGGCTTGGAATATAGTATTCTGGAAGGTAAAGGAGCTTAGTCAACCGAGAATCAACTACCCAACAAAACTGAATGTCCTCTTCCAAGGAAAAAGATGGAATCTCAATGAGCCAGGGGAATTTCAAATGTTCCTTTTCAAATCACCAGAACTGAACAGAAAGTTTGACTTTCAAATACAGGACTCAGATGAAGGATGGAAAGCAGAGGATAAAAGGTAAATTATGAAGAACATAATGATGATGAACCGCATGTATTCCTGCATAGAAAATCATACTGATAATACTCATATGAACCTTCTCATTTAATAGAGCAGGTAGAAGGAGCTTATATAGATGAATCACAGGAGAGAGCTGAATTTGAAAATATAATATGTTGTAAAAATGGAGTCAATGGCTAAAAGGGAAATGTACTGGGAGTAAGAGAAAGGAGAGGTGGAATAGGTTAAGATATTTCACACAAAAATTATGTATTTTATTGCAATGAGCTATTGCAATGATATGGAAGAGGAAGGCAAGGGGGGATGAGGGAACCTTCACTCTCATCAGAAATGGCTCAAAGAGTAAGCAGCACACACACTTAATAGGCTATAGACATCTAGAGGAAAAAAGAAGGAAGGGGAAAGGGGAAGGGGGGATGTGGGTGATGAAGAAAAGGGTGGATAGTGGGACATAGTGGTCAGATATAACATGTTTTCTTTTATACTTCTTGCAAGGGGCTGGGTGGTTGCTGGGTCTCAGGGGTGGTATATGAGTCCGGAACCTCTTGGCCAAAGTGCTGGTGATCAGTCTGCTGCACCACTCAGCTACCCTATAGCACATTTTAGAAGAGGGAAACAGTGAAAGGAGAGAGAGAATATAATATATGGTAGTGTGGGTGTATGGATGGTGAGAGTTGCGATCAGAAACAGCAATGGTGGAAAAATATAGAAGTAGCTTTTGTGATGGACTTATTATAAAGAATGTGATCCACCTGAGACAGGGCTGATGGTGTCAGAAAACAGAATGAAGCACAGTATTTTCTCTTTCTTTTACTTTATTTCTCATTAGGTCTATATTTTTTTGTGGGGAGGGGGTATTATGTTTACTCTTAAACAAGAATATTTTAGTAATATATAAAAAAGCCCTTTTACAAAAATAAAAAATCAAAAAAGAAGAAAAAAAAGAAAAAAAAGAAAATCCTAAAATTATAATTGAACAGTTATAAACTAATGAATCTACAAAACTACAAGATTCTATCAAAGAAAATAAAAATTGCTGAAATAATTGAAGAAAATGTAAAGTAACTACGAGGGAAAACGAATGACTTGGAACACAGATCCAGGAGAGACGATCTATGAATCACTGGAGTACTAGAAAGCCTGGATCAACAAAAGAACCTGGAAAACATCATGTCGGAAATTATAAGGGAAAACTGCCCTAATCTACTAGAACAAGATAACAATATAATAATTGAAAAACTCCACAGAATCCCTCCAGAAAGAGACCCCAGAATAAAAACTACAAGAGCTGTAAGAGCCAAATTCCAGATCCCTCAATTAAAAGAGAGAATACTATAAGCAGCAAAAAAGAAAACAATTCAAAGACAAAGGGCACATAATCAGACTACTACAGGACCTATAAGCCTCAAAACTGAGCAATTGGAAAAACTGGAATAACATTTTTGAGAGAGCTAAACACCTGGGATTACAACCCAGAATGACCAGCCTGCAAAATTCAGCATATACTGTCGGGGGAAAGATGGATATTCAATGAAATACAGGACTTCCAGAATTTCTTGACACAAAGACCAGAACTGAGCAGAGAATTCTTGCCAAATACATGACTGAAGAGTTACATAAAAAAAGGTAAATGAAAAAGGGAACTAAAAAAACAAAATTGTTTTAAATAAATGTTGGTACCTAAAAGGGAAAATATACCAATTCTAATTCTTTAGAACTTTACTTCTCTAAGGAAAATTAGAGGGTAAAATATAATTAAAGAGAATGAGCCTAAAGGATATGGATATAATTGGGTCTTGTCTCTCAGTTGAAGATGTCCAAGATCACATTACTATATTTGAGACAAAAAATCCTGATAAAAAGCAGGGGGTGTTACTGTCTCATCATACTTTGACTCACTTTAATCACAAGATGCTAAGCACCTTGTCTAATGAGGACATCATAAACTGCGAGGACCTGAGACAGTGTCTCTGTTACTTACAATCATTTCTAAAGTTCTCAGTGAGACTCCCAGAGACTCCCAGGATTTAGAGAAGTTTGAGATTCTTACAGTTATTTGGATCAATGTCCAGTGCTTCACTTTACAAGGCATTAAGTGCCCTGGGGAGGGGGGAAGTGTGAAAGAAAATATGCCTGGGGAGAGGGGAAGAAATAGTTCTAGAAATGATATGACTTTGGATGATACTTTGGCTTGTGAGGAGGTTTGTGTCTACTTGAAAGATACTTGAAAAAGGGGTAAGGTAAAAAATGATTATAATTATAATTTGACGAAATGTGAGTCAATGCTGCTTATCAAGCAATCAAGTAAACAATCTGTGATGATATATTGATAACAATAGGAGCTTATCAAGCAATCAAATGATTGAACTGTGATTAATGATACCTGATTAATACTATTAGAGCACAAAGGGAAGAGGCACAAAGATTTATAATTTTAGAGGGAAAGAAAGGAGAATGTGAATGCTGAGTAAATTTTATTCAATAGAGTTAGCCCAGTGAGGGAATAAGATATATTCCCACTTGGGCTTATAAATCTAACTTAATATGCTTTGGAAGGGGTGGGACAGGGAACAGGAATAATAAGGGAAGAAGGGATTGATAAAAGGGAAGGGAAGGTATAAGTGAAAATGAACTGAAAGTTTACTTTCTAAAAGATAAGTCCATAGAGGAAAGGTAGTAAAATTTTGGTGAGGAGGAATAAGAGAAAAGGAAACAGATAAATATAAATGGAGAAAGAGAGCATGGAGGGAAAGACAGAATTAGTATTCTTAACTGTAAATGTGAATGGGATGGACTGTCCCATAAAAGGAAGCAGATAGAAGAATGGATTAAAAAACAGAATCCTATATTATTGTGTTTGAAGTAGAGAAATACACACAGACTGAAGGTTGGATTAAAATATATTATGCCTCAGCAGAAGGGAAAAAATCTGTGATAGCGATCCTAATCTCAGACAAAGTAAAAGCAATCCCATTAAAAGGGATAAGGAAGGAAACTACATCTTCATAAAAGGCACCATTGGTAATGAAGCTATATCATTACTAAATATGTATGTACCTAGTAGTATAGCATCCAGATTCCTAGAGGGAAAGCAGAGTGAATTACAAGGAGAAATAGAGAGCAAAACTTTAATAATGGTAGACGTCAATGTCCCTCTCTCAGAACTAGATAAATCTAACAACAAAATAACCAAGAAGGAAGTTAAGAAGGTGAATGGCATCTTAGAAAACTTAGATATGGTCGACCTCCAGAGAAAACTTAATGGTGATAGAAAAGAATATACCTGTTTCTCAGAGGTACATGGAACCTTCACCAAAATTAACCATGTACCCAGGCACAAAAACCTTAAAATCAAAAGCAGAAGGTCAGAAGCAAGAAATATTTCTCAGACCATGATGAAATAAAAATTACAAGTAATAAAGGGTCATGGAAATATAAACCAAAACTAATTGGAAATTAAAGAACTTTATCTTAAATGATGGGGGAATCAAATGGAAAATAATAGCAACAATCAATAATTATATCCAAGAAAATGATAATGAGATCATGCCAAAATTTATAGGATGCAGCAAATGTAGTTTTGAGGGGAATGACTATATGAATATATGAATAAAATGGAGAATGAGGAGAACAATGAATTGGGCATGCAACTGAAAAAGTTAGAAAAAGAACAAATAAAACAACCCTAATTAAGTACCAAATTAGAAATTCTGAAAATCAAGGGAGCGATTAATAAAGTAAGAAGCAAGAAAACCATAAATAAAACTCATAAATAAAACTCATAAATAAATAAATAAAACTGAGTTGGTTTTATGAAAAATCCACTAAAAAAAGACAAACCTCTGGTAATCTGATTTTAAAAAAAGAAACAAGATAACAAAATTATCAAAAAGTATCATAAATGAAAATGGTGAACTAATCACCAATGAGGAGGAAATTAAAGAGATAATTCGGAGCTACTTTGCTGAAGTATATGCCAATAAATTGGAAAACTTCAGTGAAATGCATGAATATTTACAAAAATACAAACTGTCTAGATTAACAGAAGAGAAAATAAATTACTTAAATTACCCCATTTTAGAAAAAAGAAATTAGAGGACACCATCAGTAAACTCCCTAAGAAAAAGTCTCCAGGTCCAGATGGATTTAGAAGTGAATTCTACCAAACATTTAAGGAACAATTAATTCCTATTCCAAATAAACTATTTTAAAAAATAGCAGAGGAAGGAGTTCGACCAAACTCCTTTTAATGACACCAACATGGTGCTGATACCTAAACCAGGAAGAACTAAACCAAAGAAAATTATAGACCACTCTCCATAATGATTATTGATGCAAAAATCTTAAAATTTAGCAGTGAGCCTACAGCAAGTTGTTATTAGCAGGGTAACACACAATGATCAGGTTGGAGCCGCTCGCCGCCCGGGGGGGACCCGGAGAGCCGGCCAGCCCCACAGCGCAGCCCCGCCACCCCCGGCCCAGCCTCCCCCCGCCTCTGGCCCGAGCCCGCAGGGACCCCCGCGCACAGGGAGGGCGGCGGCCTCAGCCCGGAGACCCTCAGCAGCCCTGCGGCGCCTCCATCGCCCTCGCGCCATGGCAGGAGCTGGAGGAGGAAATGATATTCAGTGGTGTTTTTCTCAGGTGAAAGGGGCAGTCGATGATGATGTAGCAGAAGCAGATATAATTTCTACAGTAGAATTTAACCATTCTGGAGAATTGCTAGCAACAGGAGATAAAGGAGGTAGAGTTGTCATCTTCCAACAGGAGCAGGAGAACAAAACCCAAACGCATAGCAGAGGAGAATACAATGTTTACAGCACCTTCCAGAGCCATGAACCTGAGTTTGACTACTTGAAAAGTTTAGAAATTGAAGAAAAGATCAACAAGATTAGGTGGTTGCCTCAGAAAAATGCTGCTCAGTTTTTATTAACTACCAATGATAAACAATAAAATTATGGAAAATATCTGAAAGGGACAAAAGACCAGAGGGATATAACTTAAAGGAAGAAGGTATAGGGATCAGTATTGGGATTCTACAACCGTTACTACACTACGGGTGCCAGTATTTCGGCCCATGGATCTGATGGTTGAAGCGTGTCCAAGGAGAATATTTGCCAATGCTCATACATATCACATCAATTCTATCTCTATCAATAGTGATTATGAAACATATTTATCTGCAGATGATTTGTGGATTAATCTTTGGCAACTTGAAATTACGGACAGAAGTTTTAATATTGTAGATATCAAGCCAGCCAACATGGAAGAGCTAACTGAGGTGATCACGGCGGCAGAGTTCCATCCCAACAGCTGTAACACATTTATGTACAGCAGCAGTAAAGGGACGATTCCACTGTGGGATATGAGAGCCTCTGCACTCTTTGACCGGCATTCGAAATTGTTTGAGGAACCCGAAGATCCCAGTAACAGGTCCTTTTTATCTGAAATCATTTCCTCCATTTCTGATGTAAAATTCAACCATAGTGGTCGATATATGATGACTAGAGATTACCTGTCAGTAAAAATCTGGGATTTAAACATGGAAAACAGACCTGTGGAAACCTACCAGGTACATGAATACCTCAGAAGTAAACTTTGCTCGCTGTATGAGAATGACTGCATTTTTGACAAATTTGAGTGGTTGGAATGGATCAGACAGTGTTGTCATAATGGGATCTTACAATAATTTCTTCAGAATGTTTGATAGAAATACAAAGCGAGATATCACCCTAGAAGTATCCCGGGAAAACAATAAGCCACACACTGTTTTGAAGGCACGCAAAGTCTATGCAAGTGGCAAACGAAAGAAAGATGAAATAAGTGTTGACAGCCTAGACTTCAACAAGAAAATCCTTCACACAGCTTGGCACCCCAAGGAAAATATCATTGCTGTAGCTACTACAAACAACCTGTATATATTTCAAGACAAAGTGAATTAGGATTGGCATTCCTAGCAGGAGTCCACTTCTTGCATAGTTGATATAGTTGAATCTAGCATTTGTACCTGTAAAAGAGAGAGAATGAGAGGTCCATTGTGGCACCCCTTTCCAGTGTTTAAAAATGTGCCATGTGACAACACATTTTTATAGCTACATGGAGAAAGCTCTGTTGATGATTCACTGTGGTGTTCTCCATGTCTGCTAGCCATTTAGGTAAGGGTAGGGCACTTTTAATTTAAATGACTACTTGCACCATCTTGCCTAATGGACTAGATTGGACTGTATCAACATTGCTTTACTCCACTTTTTATGCCTTCCATTGTGATGACATCAAAACACAGTGAAAGCCTTCAGTCATGCTATGGGATTTAATTGTGTAACCTCATTACTGTATCATTTGTGGCCCTTTTTTATTAAATACAGCTCATTCTTACTGTGGCTTGTAGCATTCCTCCTCCTCTGGCCTCCTGGACTCCTCCCCATCAACTCACTTACCCACTTCCCCTCCTGGTGGTGGTGTATTCAAAATGAAAGAAAAAAAAATAAAGCACATGAAGTGGGTCAGTTTAGGGTCAATGGTAAAGGGGGGTTATTTTGCAAACAAATGTTTTAATGACAGTTGGACTGTAATCACTCCTTGCCGTGTCTGGCACCAAAAACAAATAAGAGAGAGAGAGAAAAAAAACTACTGAATAAAAGTGACAAAGAATGGGAAAAAAAAGAAAAAAAAATAGCAGAGGAAGGAATTCCACCAAATTCCTTTTAATGACACCAACATGGTGCTCATACCTAAAGCAGGAAGAACTAAAACAGACAAAGAAAATTATAGACCAATCTCCATAATGACTATTAATGCAAAAATCTTAAATAAAAATTTAGCAGTGAGACTACAGCAAGTTATTAGCAGGGTAATACACAATGATCAGGTTGGGTTTATACTAGGCAGGCAGAGATGTTTCGACATTAAGAAAACACACTACATAATATAACATATCAATAGCAAAATAAATAGAAATCATATGATTATCTTAACAGATGCTGAAAAAGCCTTTGATAAAATACAACATTCATTCCTATTAAAAACCCCTAGAAATTTAGGAATAAATGAAGTTTTCCTTAAAATAATAAATAGTATCTATCTAAAACCAACAACAAATATTGTATTTAATGGAAATAAACTCCGATTTTTCCAATAAATTCAGGGGTGAAACGAAGATGCCTATTATCACCATTACTATTAAATATAGTATTGAAAATGCTAGCAGTAGAAATAAGTGAAGGAAATTAATTTGAAGGAATCAGAACTGGCAATGAGGAAACAAAACTTTCACTCTATGCAGATGATATGATCCTATACTTAGAGAATCCAAGAAAATCATGTAAAAACTCCTTGAAACAATTAACAAATTCAGCAAAGTAGAGAATACAAAATACACCCACACAAATCATCAGCATTCCTATATATATATATGAATAACAAAACTCAAGAACAAGAGATATAAAGACAAATTCCATTTAAAATAAATGTAGACAATATTAAATACTTGGGAATCTATCTCCCAAGACAACCCCAGAAAACATATGAACACAATTATAAAGCTCTCTTCATTCAAATAAAGTCAGATCTAAATAATTCGAAAAATGTCAAATGATTAGGCTGAGCTAAATTACTAAGCAAAGAATTCTCTATTTGATAAACTTACTGGGAAGACTTCAGCATTTTCCGATAGAAATTAATTTCAGACCAACATCTTATATTATTTAGCAAAATAAATTTTAAACAGATGTAAGAAATCAATATTTAATATCAAACCACTGAAAATATGAGGTCTATTA
Source organism: Macrotis lagotis (assembly GCF_037893015.1). NCBI lineage: Eukaryota > Metazoa > Chordata > Mammalia > Peramelemorphia > Peramelidae > Macrotis > Macrotis lagotis. Next base: position 635,064,211 of record NC_133666.1, on the reverse strand, counting down.
GATAACTTCTATAGCTGCTGTTTGAGAATGAAAATTTTAATTGTTTTTAGTGATTAATTTGAATACTCAAAGTTTATCCAAGTCTTCATTTCCCCCTCAGAAAATCAATCCATATAAAATTATTATTTTAAATATAAAAAGAGGACTGAAAGAAAAAGAAAATAGAAAGAAAGAAAGCAGAAAAAAAGAAATGAATGTTAGAAAGAGAAGGAAGAAATGATGAAAGAAAGAAAGAATGAAAGAGAGAGAAAGGAAAGAAGGAAGGAAGGAAGGAAGGAAGGAAGGAAGGAAGGAAGGAAGGAAGGAAGGAAGGAAGGAAGGAAGGGAGGGAGGGAGGGAGGGAGGGAGGAAGGAAGGGAGGGAGGGAGGGAGGGAGGGAGGGAGGGAGGGAGGAAGGAGGAAGGAGGAAGGCAGGAAAGGGTATCAGTACATCCAATCTATACACTGAAAAGTTTTAAAACAAGTAAAGTAGGCAACACTTGTGGTACTTACATTATAGTAGTGATTGTGTATACTGTTTTGTTGACTCTGTTTACTTCTTACTGAATCAGTTCACATAGATGTTATAATATAGTATAATAATATTTTATTGCATTTGTGGGCCCTAATTTGTTCATCTATTCCCTCATCAATGGCCATTTTCTGGTTTCTAATTCTGTGCTAACAGAAAATAGGCTACGTTAAATGTTTTGATCTCTATGGACGTGACTTTTTAATTAATAACTTCTTTGGGATAAAAGTCCAGTAATGGAATCTGTATGTCAAAGGTATTGATATTTTAGTCACTTTTATTAATATAATCGTAAATTACTTTCCAAAATGGTTATTTTAATGCATAACTTTATCAGTTTCGTACTTTCCCACAATTCCACCAGCATTGAATATTGTCATTTTTTTGTTAAATTTGTCAATATATAGGATATAAGGCAAAACCTCAAGGTTGATTTACATTTCTCTTATTATTTGTGATTTACATTGTTCTTTCAAGTGATTCTCAATACTTTGCAATGCTTCTTTTGCAAATTGTTTATATTTTTACAAATTATCTCTTGAGGAATAGTTATTTGTTACAGAATACACAAATATATTATACACACATTCTTATATACATATATAAATGGACATTACATATACGTGTATATTCATGAATGCTTCTGTAAGTACAGATAAATATGTTCTTGTAAATATGTGTATGAACATGTATGTATGTATATACATATATAAATTCCCAAATACACACATCTTATTTATATAACTTGGGTAGCAAAGTCTTAGAGAAATTAAATACAAATTTGTTTTTCCATTTACTAAATCCCTTGTTATCCAAGGTGAACTATTTTTTTCCTTTTGTAAAATGTATTCTGTGTCATGTAATGAAAGTTATATATTTCACCTTTTGCAAACTGCTTTTATTGTTTGTTTAGTTAAGAAGACATCTTCTACCTATATCTGTGGGATATGTATGCTATACTTTTATTCTAGTTTTTTGTGACATCTTAACATTAAGGTCATGAATGAGGTCAAAATAAATTATAGAAGGGGTGGCTAGGTGGTGCAGTGAATACAGCTAATGCCCTAGAGCCAGTAGTACCTGATTTCAAATCGGACATCAGACACTTAATAATGACCTAGCTGTGTGGCCTTGAGGCAAGCCATTGCCTCATGCAAAAAAAAAAAAAAACTAAAAAACTAAAAACTAAAAAAAAGACCCCAAAATACATTATAGAATCTGGTATAAGGTTTTGATCTAAGTCTAATTTCTTCAGATTACTTTCTAGTTTTTCCAAGCAGATTTATCGACTAGGAAATTCTGTCTTTAGCACATATTTTTCACTTCTGTTGTTTGTGATTCCTTCTTGTCTAGACTGTTTCATTGATCTATGTCTATTTTTTAAACTAATACCATATAGTCTTAATGACTACTTTTTATGATATAGTTTGAGGGTAGACATTCTATTATCCCTTTGTATCTATTTATCTTTGTCATTTTCCTTCATCTAGATTTTTATTTTGTTATTTTGTCAAGTTCCATAAAGTATTACGTGGCAATTTGGTATAACATTAAAAGTGTGACCCACCATAAAAACTGAATGTTCATTCATTTGCCTAAATTATATTTTACTTCTTTCAGTAACACTCTGTTACTTAATTCCTATAAGAATATTATTTGCTTTGATTGATTGATCCCCAGATACTTTATGGATAATTGAAGTTTTGGTTTGGGGGTTCTCCTTTCCATCATTTACCTTAGGAACTATTCTATTACATAGAAATGTATAACCCTAGATAGTAATCCAATAGACAATATTTGACATGACTTCCTGTCAGCTAAATGGAAATCTTAGCAGTTTCAGAATAAATGGGTCTGTGGCTGAGTCCATGATCTATTCTAGGGGTGCTACTATTCTATTACTGTTTAAGTCCCAGGACTAAAGCCAATAATCAGTCTATAAATAAATGACATTGCTGACTAGGATTTATCTCTTTTTACCCCCGTTCCCTTTTGGATTTTTTGCAAGGCAATGGGGTTAAGTGGCTTGCCCAAGGCCACACAGCTAGGGTACTAAGTGTCTGAAGCCTGATTTGAACTCAGGTACTCCTGACCCCAGGGCTGGTGCTCTATCCATTGTGCAACCTAGCTGCACACCCTTCTCTTTTTAAAATTTACTTTATTTCTATTTTTCCCAGCTACATGCTAAAGCAATTTTCAACATTTACTTCCAAATCCTTAAATTACAACTTCTCTCCCCTTCACACACCCCACTTCCCCTCATTGAGAGAGCAAGTTGTTAGAATGGATAACACTCTTTATCATAAATCCATCAGAGATATCACTTCAATATTTTTCCCACTGATGCAATTACTAGCTGTATTTCCTTCCTATCCCTCCACTCACATTTATTCTATTCTCTCTCTCATTTCGCCCTGTCCCTCCTATGAGTGTGCTATATCTGACTCCCTCTCCCACCATCTTCTCTCTATTCTATCACCAAAAGCCCCCCCCTCCCCCATCCCCTTTCTCCCATCCTTCTCTCTCCTCCTTTCCTCTAGGATAAAATAACTTTCTACACCCTATTGAGTAAGTATATTATTCCTTCTTGCTACAGCTTCATGTTGGGCCCTAGGTTGAGACCAAAATCTGGCCTATTTAGGATTCTGGGGAAGAAAAGGGGAAAGAATAAGTTTTTCTAAGCATCTGTTATGCACAATGTCAGTCATTCTGTGAGACACTTTGCATATATTACCTCATTTGATCTTGGTATCAATTCATTGAGACTTATACTGTTACTAAGAAATTAAGTATTCAGAGAAGGGAAAGTATTAAATTTATTAATGAATTAAATTTATGTTGGGAAAAACCTGCCCTAGATGGATGAGAGACTTCTGTAAGTATGAAATTCTGAGAAATGAAAGGAAACCAATATTTGCAAAAATAAAAAGTCTGACTTTGGTTTCCAAGGGAAATTATTAAATGGATGATTACAGAAATCATTGGTATGAATAATTATAAATAGAATCGTTAATTATTTGAAAATAGAACTGCCAGTAGCTATTGGTATTTCGATTTTCAGTTTAATTTCCAGAGCAGATGTGATAATTCACAGTTCCAGTAACAGTGTTTTGTTGTACTCTTTTCCCACAACACTTAGTGTTCTGTCATTTAAAAGAAAATTTCAATTTTGCTAATCTGCTGCTTATGAGGAAGAACCTCAGCATTTCTATATTTCTTAAGTTAGATTTCTGATGCCAAGATAATGTTGTGAGGAAGGAAGTCCATGTCTTCCAAATTCCCCAATAAATAACTTGAAAACCATCTCAGTACTGATTTGGGTGGAAGCTGTAGTTTACCAGCACAACAGAAAACACCTGTCTCACTGGGATGGGAGGTGAAGGTGGTTGAAGAAAGAGCAGCTGCAGTTAGCCTCACAGCAGGTACCATCGAGCAAGGCTCAAAATCTGGTACTATCCCCCAAGGAGGTAGAAACCCTACAAACCAGCAGTCCCTAGGCAAGTCAGTAGCCTGTGCATCAAAGCATGGACGCCATACAAATTACCCCACCTCAGAATAGGCCACCAGTGAGATTTTGGCCTCATGAGGATGAGTACTGAAGCCTTGTCCAGTTCTTCCAGATTCTTGGTTGCAATCCCAACCCCATTGCCTCCTGGACTACCATATTTGAAGACCTCAAATTCTTTTCTCTGGAAGTTGCCAAATCTTGTGTAATTCTAATTGTATCTTCATAATATTTTTTCCTTTTAGATTGTTGAGAACTTGGAGGTTCTGGAATTTGAAAATGATGCTCCTGAGATTTTTCATTTTGGAATGTCTCTCAGGTGGTGAATGAATGAATTCCTTCAATTTCTAATTTTTCCTCTTATTCTAGGATATCAGGGCATTTTTTTCTTCAGATGGTATCGGGGCATTGGAATGATACTACATGTAGAAAATTCTAAAGAACTGACCAAAAAACACCTGTTGAAATAATGAAAAACTTTAGCAAAGTTGAAGAATACAAAATGAACCCACATAAATCATCAGCACCTTTACAAATATTACCAACAAAGCTCAATAGCAAGAGATAGATAAATTCCAATTAAGATATTTATAATCAAAATGAAATACTTGAGAGTCTACTTAACCGGATAAACTGAGTAAGTATATGAATACAAATTATAAAATACTTTCACACAAATAGACTCAGATCTAAACAATTGAAAAAATATTAATTGCTGATGAGTAGTCCAGGACAGTATAATTAAAATGACAATTCTACCTAAATTAATCTATTTATTCAGTGCCAGACCAAGCAGACTATGGGGGCTTCTAAACAAAGATATTCCTGGGGTATAAGTTACCTATTAGAATTACTCAGGCAAGGATATGTACATTTTAGTCATTATATTTGCATAATTCTAAGTTACATTCCAAAATTGTTGTAGAGATTCACAGATCAAGCAAAGATGCACCCAAGTGTCTATCTTCCTCAACATTTCTGATATTGATTTCACCATCTCTTGTCATATTTTCCAATTTTCAGGGTGTGAAGTGTAATCTCAGAGTTTTTTCCCTTTACTTATCTCTAATTATCAATGATATATCACTCTTTCCTATTATGGTTAATAATTTGCAAACTGACCTGTGAGATTGAGACGTGGTCCCAGTACTAGAAAGATACAAATGTGACTGTGTCTGCAAACTGAGCCTCTTCTAATTCTTGTTTCCTTGTTATGATCCTTAATTTTATAGTCATGTAGTCAATTAGAACTGATTTTATAATAAGTTAGGAAAATACCAACCTAAGCCTAATATCCTCTAGATACATTTCTAATTTTCTCAGGGTTTTTTTTTTAAATCAAATCTGGAATGGATTCTTAAATAATGTGTTTTCAGTTTTATCAAACCTTGCATAAATAAGTTTTCCTACTTCATATTCTCCTTTGTTTAGCCTGTTCCAGTGATAGATTTCAATTTTTAAGAATGGATAACATTATTATTATTATTATTATTGCTTTGTATTGCACTTTTGGTACTAGACATTTTGTTGCCCTTCACAACAATTTTTGTTCATTTTTCCCTTGTAATTTGAGATATTCATCTTTCGCCAAGTGAATTTTTAAAATTAACATATCAAATTCTAAAAATATCCTTTTGATAATTTTTATATTATTAAAGCTGTAAATTAATTTGATAATACTGTCATTTCTAAAATTATGTTTGTATAATCTAGACATTAACACCGAATTTTGCAATAGCTCTGAGAGTTTTACTTCATTTGTTTAAAAAGTTCTTTGCGATTGAATCTCTATATTTTTGGAATTCTTTGGTAGATTAGCAAATATTTAATAAATTATCTTACTAGATGGTATTTCCATTTCTACCCCTGAAAACATATGAACACAATTATAAAGCTCTCTTCATTCAAATAAAGTCAGGTCTAAATAATTGGAAAAATGTCAAAAGATTAGGTTGAGCTAAATTACTTAGCAAAGAACTCTCTATTTGGTAAAATTACTAGGAAGACTTCAGCGTTTTCTGGTAGAAATTAATTTCAGACCAACATCTTATACTATTTAGCAAAATAAATTTTAAACAGATGCAAGAAATCAATATTTAATATCAAACCACTGAAAATATGAGGTCTGTTAGATAACTTCTATAGCTGCGGTTTGAGAATAAACATTTTAATTGTTTTTAGTGACTCGTTGCATTATCAAAGTTTATCCAAGTATTCATTTACCCCTCAGAAAATCAACCCATATAAAAATAGTATTTTAAAAGACAAAAAGAGGACTGAAAGAAAAAGAAAATTGAAAGAAAGAAAGCAGAAAAAAAGAAATGAATGGTAGAAGGAAAAAATGAAGAAAGAAAGAAAAAGAAAGAAAGAAAGAAAGAAAGAAAGAAAGAAAGAAAGAAAGAAAGAAAGAAAGAAAGAAAGAAAGAAAGAAAGAAAGAAGGAAGGAAGGAAGGAAGGAAGGAAGGAAGGAAGGAAGGAAGGAAGGAAGGAAGGAAGGAAGGAAGGAAGGAAGGAAGGAAAGGGCACCAGTACATTCACTCTATACACTGAAAAGTTTTAAAACAAGTAAAGTAGGCAACACTTGTGGTACTTACATTATAGTAGTAATTGTGTATACTGTTTTGTTGACTCTGTTTACTTCTTACTGAATCAGTTCACATAGATGTTATAATACAGTACAATAATATTCTATTACATTTGCATGCCCTAATTTGTTCATCTATTCCCTCATCAATGGCTTTGTGCTGGTTTCTAATTCTTTGTTATCAGAAAACAGGCTACATTAAATGTTTTGATCTCTATAGACATGACTTTAATTAATAACTTCTTTGGGATAAAAGTCCAGTAATGGAATCTGTATGTCAAAGGTATTGATATTTTAGTCACTTTTATTTATATAATTGTAAATTGCTTTCCAAAATGGCTATTTTAATTCATAACTGTATCAGTTTCTTACTTTCCCTCAATTCCACCAGCATTGAATATTGTCATTTTTTGTTAAATTTGTCAATATGTAGGATATAAGGCAAAATCTCAAGGTTGATTTTCATTTCTCTTATTATTTGTGATTTACGTTGTTCTTTCACGTGATTCTCAATACTTTGCAATGCTTCTTTTGCGAATTGTTTATTTTTTTCACAAATTATCTCTTAAGGAATAGTTATTTGTTACAGAATACACAAACATATTATACACACATTCTTATATACATATATAAATGCACATTACATATACATGTATATTCATGAATGCTTCTATAAAGTACAGATAAAAATGTTCTTGTAAATATGTGTATAAACATGTTATATATGTATATATATATATATATATATATATAAAAAATTCCCAAATATACACATCTTATTTATATAACTTGGTACCAAAGTCTTAGAGAAATTAAATACAAAGTTGTTTTTCCATTTACTAAATCCCTTGTTATCCAAAGTGAACTAGTTTTTTTTCTTATGTAAAATGTATTCTGTGTCGTGTAATTAATGTTATATATTTCACCTTTTGTAAATTGCTTTTATTGTTTGTTTAGTTACCTATATCTGTGGGATATGTATGCTATACTTCCCTTCTAGTTTTTTGTGAGATCTTAACATTAAGTTCACGTATGAGTTCAAAAATATATTCTAGAAGGGGTGGCTAGGTGGTGCAGTGGATACAGCGCCTGCCCTGGAGCCAGGAGTACCTAAATTCAAATCCGACCTCAGACACTTAATAATGGCCTAGCTGTGTGGCCTTGAGGCAAGTCATTGCCTCATGCTAAAAAAAAAAAAAAAGTTAAAAACTAAAAAAAAAAAAAACCCAAAATACATTATAGAATCTGGCATAAGGTTTTGATCTAAGTCTAACTTCTTCAGATTACTTTCTAGTTTTTCCAAGCATATTTATCGACTAGGAAATTCTGTCCTTAGCACATGATATTTTTCACTTCTGTTCTTTGTGATTCCTTCTTGCCTAGACTGTTTCATTGATCTATGTCTACTTTTTTTAAACTAATACCATATAGTCTTAATGACTACTTTTTATGATATAGTTTGAGTGTAGACGTTCTATTATCCCTTTGTATCTATTTATCTTTTTCATTTTCCTTCATCTAGATTTTTGTTTTGTTATTTTGTCAAGTTCCATAAAGTATTACGTGGCAATTTGGTATAACATTAAAAGTGTGACCCACCATAAACACTGAATGTTCATTCATTTACCTAAATTATACTTTGTTTCTTTCAGAAACACTCTGTTACTTAATTCCTATAAGAATATTATTTGCTTTGATTGATTGATCCCCAGATACTTTATGGACAATGGAAGTTTTGGTATGGGGGTTCTCCTTTCCATCATTTACCTTAGGAACTATTCTATTATATAGAAATGTATGACCGTAGATAGTAATCCAATAGACAGTATTTGACATGAGTCCTTGTGTTTTGTGATTTTAATGAGGTTCAGATTCGTTCCTGCAAATGACTCTCTCACTCAGTTAAAAATGAAAGTATTTTAATTATACAATACAAGGAATAGATTGCTTACAGTAGCATCCAATACAGCAGATAATACATAAAAGACAAAGGATTATTAATACTATAATCAAAATAGAAGAGAAAGATAAAGAAAACATCACCAATTCGGGAAGCACCAACTCTCGAGATGTCAGGTTGGGGAATCCCAGTTTTCATCGACCCTCGAGGTCCGAATTAGGAGACCACATTCATACCCCAGGCAGGACGTCTCCTCCATGGGTGAGATTCCAATGAGGAGAAGGGGCTTACAACTTTTATACCTTTGAGGACAAAGAAGGCTCAGAGCCATCTAAGTTGAATGGGATCCAATTCCCTTTTGGCTTCAGGTATAGATTGAATCAATATGTTATTTTTAAAGGAAATGCCATTATGGGGCTGTAAGGTTTATTTTTATTAAATATCAGTATCGGGAGAATAGCCAGTTCCTCCCAATCCTGTTTTGTCTTTCCCAGGGATGGCTAGTTCCTGGGATGTCAGAAATACAGCCAGATCACATGAGGCATACTCCAAATGGTGAATTCATATACCGATCATTGCCTTAATTATGGCCTTCATACATATTGAAGAGGCCTTACACTAATAATTTGGTAATTATTAATTAGGAATTAGTAATTATCAATTCTCTTGGCCTTAAGGCCTCGAGAGATGTATGAAGACAGGACTACAGGAGTAAATTGATTATAAATTTGTTTCATTCTGGTATACATATAACAATTACAAATGCATAATAAGAAGAAGAAAAACAATAATAGTAATATAGGAATAGCTAAGCTGTTAAAATATTTGGTAGCATTTGGCAATTTAAACAAGAAATCATACCAATGATGATTAGTATCAGAAGTTACTAAATGAGAGGCCTCGATTACACGTCCTGCAACTATATGAGTCTGTATTCGATATTCATTCAAAGCGCACTGGTTGGACTCTAATAGTTTTTTCAAGACATGTGATTGATCAAGAATAGCAATTAAGGGTTGTAAAGATAAAGAAGTATAAGGAAGACGTAACAATTTGGGTTCCCAAGTCAAACTCTTAACCACATCTGTATCAGGGGAAAAGTAAAAATCATCACCCTGCCAATGTAAGAAAGAAACAGTAAGACATCCAGAAAAGGGCGGTTTCTGTGAGAGAGGCTAAATCAGTAGTATTATTAGAGGTTAAACAAATGTATTGGGAAGATACTTCATATAACATTGAAAAGTTAGAAAGAGGATATACAGTTGAGTCACATATGTTAGAGGAGTGTGAGAGAAGGCAGGGCTCCATCTGCCAGGTCATCATCCCACACACAATACCTTGGTTAGTAAAAGTACAGTCCTGTAAAGTATGAGTTACATTGTCTTGATGCTATATACATGTGGCAAAAAATGATCATGTAGCACAAAAGGAATCACATGGAATTGACACATAATTTTCCATGTATGAACTTGATAATATACTACAGTCCCACTACACCAAAAGGGAGTACATCTAGCTTGTTCAGGTTTGTTTTGTTTCCAATATTTAACCATTCTAGGGAGTACACTGTCCCAAATATGGGTATCTCCTTCTTGTAACAACCTCTGAGCATTCTCTTTTTGTATTAAAGTGTACATGTTTTGCAAAGAACATTTTGTCCAGTTAAACAATCCAGTGACATTATCATCAAACTTAAAATTGGCTAACACACTGTCATTAAACACTTGCAAAACTTGGCCTTGATATCTTAATGTATTTTGGTGCAGCAGGATCGTCGTGGGCAACCAATTAGCTTTAACTGTTAGAGCTTGAGATACATCCTGCCCAGCACTGCGCAGTCTGCTGGCCAAGGTCTCAAGATCTATAGAATTTACTATACCCAAACCTGTTCCAGCTCCACCAAGTAGAGTTATCTATATCCCACTGTGTACAATTCTTAATTAGTTCTTGTTCCATTGCTGATGGACAACTTTCAATTAATCTGTTACACAGTGAGGCCAGGGATGCAAAGGGAAGAGGAGTAATACAACATGAAATGTCAACTAACAGATAGTAAAACTTGGGTTCACAGAAGAAGGCCCTTTCAGCATATAGGACAAAGGAGTCTGATAAAATGTAGTGTTAGTGATAGTCCAATTAGCAATGTTACAAAAGTTGAGTGCAGGGCAGGTGTAATTTCCCTGTTGCGAAGAAACAATAGAGGACCACCACTTCAATGGGATCTTGTTCCTGGGGAATCTCAACCGGGCTCCTGGAGTCCAAGTCTGTACTGCAGCATAAAACCAGAAGCCTATAAAACATTTAATTCCAAATGAACATTTGGGTTAGTGGAACATGATGCCAAGTGTCATCTCCTGAATAACAAATAATAGCTGTATTATTATTCCCTTGGTCTATTAATTCAGCTGGCCTAGGAGCATCTGTAGGGTGTCCTTTTTATCCATACTTTGGCTCCTGGGATTATCTTCTCAGGTACCCATTGCATTTCATCCAAGCTTCCAAATCCTTGATCCCCTCTAGGATCAGGGATTGGGTTTTTTCTGTCCATTGTCCAATAAAATGTGGTAATATAACCATTTGACATATCCTCTCCCCAGTTTTACAGGAGTAGGTTTCAGACACATGGGAATTATGTAGACAAACTTTAATTTCTCCTCTATAATCATTATCTATTACTCCTCCCAGTACATGTACCTGTGCCTTATTGGCCAAGCTGGATCTAGAGAACAGCTGACCATAATATCCAGTAGGTAATTTAACTCCAATACCAGTATTACATAACAATTGGCCTTGAGGTTTTATTTCCACATCATGTATTACATATAGATCATAGCCTGCTGACCCAAGTGAGGCTCTCTAAGGTTCCCTGGCATTATCACGAAATCTCCACCATTGTATGGTGGGAATATTTGACAGTCTCTTTATTTGCAAATTAGGTGTCATCATTTGGGATAAAGGAGTACCCTCTCCATCAGCCAGTGGTCTATTATTGAATTGTCTGAGGGCTTCAAAAAGATTTTCCTTCCATTTACTCAAGCTATTATTATCACTTAGTTTTCTTAATTTTTCCTTAAGTAAACCATTCATTCTTTCAGTCCAGCTGCTTGTGGGTAATATGGAATATGATAGATCCATTCAATATTATTATAATTACAATAGGTTTCAATTTCTTTTCCTTTAAAGTGGGTCCCATTATCACTCTGAATTTGCATAGGGGTACTACAATATAATGAAATAATATCCAAAGTTTTACATGTATTCTTTTGAGTAGCTCTTTTGTATGGACATGCAATTAATATTCCAGAATAGGTATCAACACAAGTACAGGCATATTGGCACCCTTGGCTCACAGGTAATGGGCCTATGTAGTCAATTTGCCAAATTTGATCAGGCAAATTTCTTCGAGCTAGTTCTCCAGTCACCTTCCTCGGAAGAGGGCGCTGACTGAAGAGTTGACATTGAGAACATTCTTGGGTAATTTGTTTAAAAATGTCAAGAGGTAAATTAATTCCTCTATCCAATGCCCACCTGTAAGAGGCAAGTGCACCAAGGTGTCCTGCAGTAGTGTGAATCCATTTCCCAGTACTAAGTCATCTTCCTGTGTAGATTTTACTTGTAGTGCCTTCCCTTCTATCTTAGCCAGTTCATCTGCTTGAGCATTAAACTCACGCTCCACAGAATCCATTTTCACATGCGCATCTAAATGAAACACAGATCCGTTAGTTTTCTGGCACCAGTCCCAAATTTGTTGCCATAGCTTCTTACCCCAAACTTCTTTGTCCCTTATTTTCCAATTATGTTCTTTCCACATAGGCATCCATACCACCAAACCATTAGCCACTGCCCATGAATTGGTGAACAGATGACATTGGCCCCCTTCCTCATGTTGCAGGGCTTGATATGCCTCCATAAGTTCAGCCCATTGGCTACTTTGACCCTCTCCCTTAGTTTCCAGTATAATATTTCCCTTTCGATTATAAGCTACTGCTTTCCAGTATCTCTTAGAACCAATATATTTGGCAGAACCATCAGTAAACCAAGTATGATTCTTTTGTTCCTCAGTTAAAGTATCATACCCCTGATTCCAAGAAACAGGAGACTGTACATATATTTTGGGTTTTTCCATATTTTCTTGTTGAGCAGGTAACTCTGATACCTTTTCATCCAAAGCCAACACTCCCTGCCTCCCAATCTTTACTCTGTTTTGTAAGTACCATTTCCATTTAATAATAGAAGACTCCTGGACATGTCCAATTTTATGGGAGGCAGAGGTCCCTAGAATCCATCCCATGATTGGTATTGCAGGTGTTAAGATAACATCATGATTTAATGTTAAATGTTCTGTTTCCACTAAAGTACAATATGCAGCTAATAACCATTGTTCAAAAAGTGTATAATTTTGACCTGCAGGTGGTAATTTTCTAGACCAAAATCCTAAAGGGACATTTCTTTGCTGGTGCTTCTGCCATAAACTCCAATTAGCATGTCCATTTAAAACAGATACCTGTAATTCCACTGCTCCCTCTTTCACAGGCCACAAATCCAAAGCAGTTTGAATCGCTGCCTTAGCTTCTTCAAAAGCCTTGGTTTCTTTTTCTCCCTATTCAAATTCATACTTTTTCCTAGTTATTTTATAAAGGGGTTGTAAAATTTGGCCTAAATGAGGAATATGGTTCCTCCAAAACCCAAACAATCTTAAAAATTTTTTTTGCCTCTTATCTCAAGGAAGGGGAAAGTCTAATATTTTCTGTTGGGCCTTGGGCAGTATTTCTCTATGACCTTTATTCCAGATTATTCCTAAAAATTTTACACTTTGAGCAGGCCCTTGTATTTTATCAGGATTGATCTCCCAACCTTTCTTTTTCATATGTTCTATAAGCTGAGTTAATCTCTGTTCAACACTTTGCATTGTACTAGCTTGTATCATAATATCAGCAATGTAGTGAGTTATCTTTACATCAGACCATTTAAGTTCATCTAAATGTTCAGCCACGATATGATGACAAATAGTGGGACTATGTAAGTAACCTTGGGGGAATCTGGTAAAAGTATATTGTCTGCCTTGCCAAGTAAAAGCAAACTGGTCCCATTGTTCAGGGTTAATGGGAATGGTAAAAAAGGCATTTGCTAAATCTATTACAGCATACCATGAACCAGGATGTGTTTGTACAGTTTCTATCAAAGTAATGGTATTAGGTCCAGCTGCATATAAAGGTGGGGTAACTTTATTTAGCTGTCTATAATCCACTGTCATCCTCCATGACCCATCTGACTTCTTTACTGGCCAGACAGGATTGTTCCAAGCCATAGTAGTTGGAACCAATACCCCAGCCTGTACATATTCTTTAATTGTTTGAGTAATTTCTTCAGTTCCCCCTGGTATTCTATATTATTTCTGACTGACTAGGGAAGTAGGAGAGGGAACAGATACCGGAGTCATCAACAGTTTTCCAACTATCACTGCAATCTTGAATGATCTCATGGCAAATTGATACTGACCATCAGGTAAATGTAGGGTCATTCCTTTTAGAATATCAATTCCAATTATATATTCTAGAATAGGCACTATTACTAACTTATATTCCTTTCTAGGGAAGGTCCCTATTTGCATAGAAAGTGACACTTGTTTGGCTTTAAACTCATGTCCACCTAAACCTGAAATAGTGATGGGAATTCCATTCCTGAATTTAGTAGGATTTCCATAAATTAGGGTGGCCTCCACCCCCGTGTCCACCAAAGCTTGGGTTTTGGTAACAGAACCATTCTTCCAAAATATTTTTAAAGGGACATGAGGTCGGTAATCCATCTGCAGCGTGTGGACATGCAAGGCTTGGCCATAATCCTATTGCCCTTTTAAATGATCTAATGAAGGATACAAAGGAGCAGGTAGGGCTGAAGGAACAACATTTAGAGCAGATACTTTATTTCCCACTTTTCTTTTATATAATTGTAACATGTCTGAAGTGGTGATCCCATCAATCTCTTCTTTCTTAACTCCTGCCTTTAAAAGTGCAGTAAACATTTCCTTCCTAGACATTCTATTATTGGACCCTGTTCCAGGTTTTGCCTACTCTTTGGGTGTATGATCTCCTATATCTCTAAATTCCCCCAGGTCTCCTAATTGGGACAGTTTATCAATTACTTGTCCAAGGGACTCCCCAGTTGAGGTTATCAACAGGGTTAAAATAAGATGTTTATAAACAGGAGAAGCAGTTTTCACTATGGGAGCACTGTGTATGGCAATAACAGGGGTGTCTGTATACTGATCTGCTTCTCCTACTAAAACAGCCATTTTCATAACTTCCTCTTTTAATCTTTGTATCCCGTCCTTTAATGTGTACCAAGGACGGGATGGATTTGGCCACATAGAAGTATCAGGATGTTGAGTACTTAGTCCAGAGGCCACTAATGCCAGCATATTAGTGCCAGCTCCCTGCTGTCCTACAGTAGTCTGGCTATGATCTCTTATTGCCTGCTGAACAAAAGGATTAGAAGTCAAACTTAAAAACTTAAGGCAATCTTTGGAATCCAACCAAGCTCCTCCTGCCCCTCCATCACTCAGTCTCACAAGCCAAGAGATAGCAGATTCGCCTGGACTCTGTGAAAACCTACTTAACAAATCTGTTATTTCTCATTGTGAATAATCTTCAGTGATCTCAGTAAATTTGGGGGGGGGGGGTTGTTTCCCTCTTTCTTATTTCTTCTCCTAACAATGGGTCTTACTTCTTCTCCTACATCAGGTATATCTCCTTCAATTATTTCCTCCCATTTTTCATCATCTTCATCCCAAATATCACCATCCCAGTTATCAGGATCCCAATCCGTATTAGCAGAAGCAATTACAGCATGAACCTTCTTTTTATTAACCTTTCCTCTCCTATTCCTATATTTAGATTGTGCCACTCGCACCGCTGCTTTTTCTGCAAAATTCTGATAATTCCTGGCCTGATCTCCCAGAATAACGTTCTGACACTGTAACATAGATATTCGCCCTTGCAGTTCAGCTACTTCTTTCTCCAGCTGTACTTTTTCTTCTTCCTTTCTATCTAACTCTTGGCATACTTTATGATATGCCATTAATAAAGCCCAGCCTCTCCTATATATACATGTCATCTCTTTCCCTTTTTCCACAGGAATTTTTGACAACCATTCTGTTAACTGGGGTGGCTGGCCATTTCTTACTCAGCTACCCCAATCCTCACAAGATCCCATATTTTGTGCCCAAACTTTTGCTAAAGAAGAGAATGGAGCATGCTCCCACCCCGGAACTTCAACAGGGACAGGGGTTTCTGTACTTTTCTTAAAGAGAGGCATTTGCACAACAAATCCTGTTCCTGACACCAATTTATGTTTTGTGATTTTAATGAGGTTCAGATTCATTCCTGCAAATGACTCTGTCACTCAGTTAAAAATGAAGTATTTTAATTATACAAGGAATAGACTGCTTACAGTAGCATCCAATACAGCAGATAATACATAAAAGACAAAGGATTATTAATACTATAATCAAAATAGAAGAGAAAGATAAAGAAAACATCACCAATTCGGGAAGCACCAACTCTCGAGATGTCAGGTTGGGGAATCCCAGTTTTCATCAACCCTCGAGGTCCAAATTAGGAGACCACATTCATACCCCAGGCAGGACGTCTCCTCCATGGCTGAGATTCCAATGAGGAGAAGGGGCTGACAACTTTTATACCTTTGAGGACAAAGAAGGCTCAGTGCCATCTAAGTTGAGTGGGATCCAATTCCCTTTTGGCTTCAGGTATAGATTGAATCAATATGTTATTTTTTAAGGAAATGCCATTATGGGGCTGTAAGGTTTATTTTTATTAAATATCAGTATCAGGAGAATAGCCAGTTCCTCCCAATCCTGTTTTGTCTTTCCCAGGGATGACTAGTTCCTGGGATGTCAGAAATACAGCCCATAAGTCATACTCCAAATGGTGAGTTCATATACCAGTCATTGCCTCAATTACGGCCTTCATACATATTGAAGAGGCCTTACACTAATAATTTGGTAATTATTAATTAGGAATTAGGAATTATCAAGTCACCTTGTCAGCTAAATGGAAATCTTAGCAGTTTCAGAATAAATGGGTCTGTGCCTGAGTCTCTGATCTGTTCTAAGCGTGCTACTATTCCATTACTGTTTAAGTCCCAGGACTAAATCCAATAATCAGTCTATAAATAAATGACAATGCTGAATAGGATTTATCTCTTTTATCCCCCTTCTCTTTTAGGTTTTTTGCAAGGCAATGGGGTTGAGTGGCTTGCCAAAGGCCACACAGCTAGGGTAATTAAGTGTCTGAAGCCTGATTTGAACTCAGGTACTCCTGAAAAACAGGGCTGGTTCTCTATCCACTGTGCAACCTAGCTGCCACCCCTTCTCTTTTTAAATTTTATTTTATTTTTATTTTTTACAGCTATATAATAAAGCAATTTTCAACATTTACTTCCAAATCCTTAAATTACAACTTCTCTCCCCTTCACACACCCCACTTCCCCTCATTGAGAAAGCAAGTACCAATTAGTTTCTAACCATGGCCAAGGATACTTCCTCTACTTTAAACACATTAAATCCAATTCAGGAAAGTGAAGTTAATTTGCAGGTAAAGTTGGAGAGGAGGACAGTCATGGGAACTTCAAACCTGCTTCTTGGGCTCAAGGACATCTTCCTACATGAGTATATTATTGGTCTCCTTCTTGGAGACAGAGTTTGTGAATGGGAAGTCAACTCCTCCTCCTCCTCCTCCTCCTCCTCCTCCTCCTCCTCCTCCTCCTCCTCCTCCTCCTCCTCCTCCTCCTCCTCCTCCTCCTCCTCCTCCTCCTCCTCCTCCTCCTCCTCCTCCTCCTCCTCCTCCTCCTCCTCCTCCTCCTCCTCCTCCTCCTCCTCCTCCTCCTCCTCCTCCTCCTCCTCCTCCTCCTCCTCCTCCTCCTCCTCCTCCTCCTCCTCCTCCTCCTCCTCCTCCTCCTCCTCCTCCTCCAAGATTCATACCAAGGAGCACACGCATTGTGGTCATAAGGAGGCATTCCTACAACTTTCTTGAATTTAGACAAGAGAGTTGTTAAAGTTTTAAAGGGGAGAGGCAGATAATAAAATATGTAATTTAAGTTAGTGTAGATTCTAAAGGCCTCAAAGTGTTAAAGAGATATATGTATTTTTCATCCTAGAGGTAACAGAGAACATCTAGAATATATGGATTAGAGGATTCATATTTTCAAAACTATGCTTTTGGGGGGTGGCCAATAGTTTTCCTTGTGCAAAACAGGACAGATCTTAGGTTCTGGAGTCAAAATACAAAGGGACTGAGAAAAGGAAAACATAGTTTCAGCAGGGTATCAAAGGGCAAACAGAAATAGTATTATTAAAATATGTGATACAAATTACAAAGATAGAATTGAGTGAGAAAAAGAAAAGGTATTCACCGGGTTCAAGATGTCCTCTGTGACTTTGATTTCAGGGGAGGTTTTGACTGAGAGGCTTCTATTATTAATATTCTGCACTTGGTGATGTTAGTATAGCAGAAAGTTGATATAATCACCAAACCAGATCATGAGAATTAATATTTTAGTGTGTCTCCTTGCACAAGCAGAAAAAACAATATTGTATTAAACTCTTTTGGGGAGAGATTAATAATAAAGAGCATTGTCTTTATGTCTGGGACAGTTCCTCATGGAAGAAAAACCATCAGCCTAGAAATACACCTCCCCTCCCCTCCCCTCTCCTCTCCTTTCTCTCATATTGTTGGGAGAATTACATTACCTTTCTAAAGGACAAAACCCTTACGTATTTTTGGAGAGATTTTCTGACAGAGGTTTAGAATTATCCTGCATATGAAGAGTCAGCATAATCTGGGAAAATATGCAGTAGATTTGGAGAAATTCACTCTGTAAGAATTCACCATCATAGATATTGCTTATACATTGTCACTCACACTTTGGCAATACCCTCAGGTGTTCCTGACACTCTTACTGGTGAACTGGGGAACCAAAAAATTTTTCCTATGGCTTCATTTCATAGGTAGCTCAAAATACCAGCCATCACTTCATTTGAGCCTCTCTAGAGCTGTCATTCAAAAGGCATACATTGTTGAGGGACACTGATAGTATGCATATGAAATATTTGCCAGAAAGGTTAGACTAATTCAAATCACCACCTACAGTGCATAGGTGTTCCTGTGTTTTTGCCTATATAAAAAACACTTATTTCATGAGTTGGTGACCATAATCACAATGCTACATTTATCATTCTATGTCATAAATAAAAGGAAAGCAATATTTTCCTTAACTTCTTTATACTTACTAGTGTTTTGTAGCATTTCTCCTGTCTATTGATGCCTTGAATTTTTTTGAATATTTTTTCTTAGTCTAAAAGCATTTATTAAGAGACAATTATGTACTAGGCACTTTGCTGATTACTGGGAGAGAGGAGCCAAAAATAGTTCCTTTTCTCCAAAAAAGATGGAGTCAACTTGGAAATTTTGTACAAACAAGTTATTTGTACCTCAACTTGGTAGAGGAAATTGTCAGTCTTGTACTGGCCCAAGAACTTTCAACGTGCATGAACCTTTGCAGGCTATCACCATTAGCTTCAAAGTCTCCAGGAAGGGCAAAATTCAGAGCCACAATCTCAGAACACATTCATCACCCTTACGTCTTCTGCTCTATCTTAAGTCTCTCTTAAAAATTCATTTTTTATTTACTATAGCAGATCCAAAGTACTTGACCAACATTAATGAACAATTTAATTTTGCTTCTTTGACAGGCACATTGATGCTTCCTGAATGATGATCACTACCACAAAAAGGACTCTCTGCCCATTGCCTATGTGGTGTATTTACTTTGCAGACAACACCAAAAGTTACAAACCATTCATTGCATGAGCCTTCCCTGATGTCAGAACCACTGAAATCATCTTGTTGTTGGTGAGCACTTTGGTTTGCTTTTAGTCACATATCTTTGGGGGTTTTTATTATTTATTTTTATCAACAATGATTCTGGCTCTTGTCCACATCTATCACTCTATGTTTCTCAATATTTGGTTTATTTCTTTTGACTTCTCTGTAAGCCAGATCTGCTCTTATTTCAGGGTTGAGGAAAACCCTTCCTGTTCATTTTTAATCCATGTGCCACATCCTGCCAAAATGTTTTTATTAATAATAGATCTGACCACGTCGTATCTCTCCTCAACATACGTCACTCACTGCTCACTGCTATTAGAATAAAAAATTAAAATTGTCAATTTGACTTCTTTTAATGACAAAGAAATCACTCACAATTCCAGTTATGTTGCGTTTTCCATCCTTTTCATTATTATCCCAATTGATTTTTCTTTCTTTCAAACTTCAGTTCTTTAAATGCACTCAATACAAATACATATGAGGCTGCTAGGTAGACAGAGAGCCAGGTCTGGACACAGGAAGATTCATTTTCCTTAGATCAAATCTGACCTCAGACATTTTTGAGTTGTGTGACTCAGGTCAAGACATTAACACTGTTTGCCTCAGTTTCCTCATCTTTGCCATCCTTGCCAAATGAGATCTTAAAGAGTCCTACAGAACTGAAAAACAATAGCAAAAAACCCTGCCCTTTTGTCTTTGAATTCCCAGAATGTTTGGAAGAGTTGGTGCTTTAAAATTCTTTGTTGAATTTATTTAATTTAATGTAGAAAGAATTCTTTAAAATTGGAACAGATTAAATTAAAATGAATTAGTTCCATATTCAGCAAGATTTCTTTTCACTCCTTCAAAAGAAGGAAAATAATGTTGCTTTCAGAAAACTCCAAGGTCACCTTCATGGAGCTACTTTTGCAATCCTCTTTGCTCTTTATATATTTCCTGGATGAATCAGCATGGAGATGTGATGCTGAAACCCATGACCCTAGCTTCAGAAATTTCTTTGCATTTCAGAAAGCAGCCTAGGAACAATGGCTGACATTTGTAAGAGGGTGTAGACATGTTTTTTCTTGGTTCCACAGCAGAGAACAAGATGGAAGGTGTGGAAGGTGTTAGCATAACGATGGAATAAAAAAAAATCCATCTAAGGCTTTTCTTTTTTTTTAGGATTTTGGAAGGCAAATGTGGTTAACTGTCTTGCCCAAGGCCACACAGCTAGGTGATTAACTGTCTGATGCTGGATTTAAACTCAGGTACTCTGGACTCCAGGGCTAGTGCTCATCACTGCACCATCTAGCTGCCCAATCTAAGTCTTTTCTTAAAGATTGTAAAAGCAAGAAAATGTCCTGAAATTCTCCTTTAAAATTCTGCTTCTGGAACTCTATGACATTAAAAGGAAATGTACGATAAAAAATAAAAAAGAATTTCTGTAATTATTACAGCTTACACTTAAACACCATATTTAAAAAAAAGACTTCTCAGAACTCTGGGAGGTAGCAGCTACAAACCCTGTTTTAAAAACTGAAATAGAGGCTGAATAACTTGTCCAAAGTCACACTGAAAGTCTATGTCTAGATTTGAAATTGGGCATTTCTGTCTTCAAATCTAGCTTCTATATCTCCTGCTCCATTGGACCGCCTTGATGATAATATATGCTTTAGCCTCTGAGTAAAGGAGTCCTAGTTTCTTCCCAGTATCCCCTTGCATCTCTCTTGACAAACTTCTGGAACATCCAGTCCCCAGTCACATGCCTTTTGTTATATGTCCTTGGTTGAGAAAAATCAAAACCATTTAAGTATATAAATTAATCAACTGATAAATATTTATTAGGTAACTATTATGTTTGAGCCACTATGCTGAAAACGGAAGGTTGAAGTATGCATTTCTATAGTGGTTTTTCAAATTTTCACACCTGCTCCCCCAGGATGATACTTGCACTAGTCCCTGAGCTCTAAGAAACTGAACAGAAAAGACTTATTAATGTGACACTGTGAGTCTTTATGTAGAATCTGACAAGGTAGATTTCTCTCTCGTTTTACCCTTTGACCACAATCATAACCCTTCAGTATGGAAGCAGATAGTTTTACGTATCCCTAAATCTGCTAATTACTCTGATTCTTCT
The DNA here is from genome assembly GCF_037893015.1 of Macrotis lagotis. Classification (NCBI taxonomy): domain Eukaryota; kingdom Metazoa; phylum Chordata; class Mammalia; order Peramelemorphia; family Peramelidae; genus Macrotis; species Macrotis lagotis. The sequence goes on along the minus strand of NC_133666.1, from coordinate 635,042,691 downwards.
ATTTTTTTTTTAAAAAAGGAGATTGCTCATTCTACACAAATTCCAGATCCCATGCCTAGGAGCTGATTCTTATTGAAACTATCTTGTAGTCTTCATAGAGCAATTCTTGGTTTTCTAAACTGGAAGATGAGGTGATTAGATTATCTTCTGAAAAGAACTTTACAGTCTGATAATCCATGTTCTGAAATTCAAGCTTCTTTTCTCTATAAGATTCTAGATTCAGAGGTCTCTTCTAGTTCTGTTAAGTATATACATTTATACATGCATTTGTATGTATATAATGAACATTTATACATATTTATGTATCTCTTTCTCATTCCATATATACACATAAATAAATATATGTGTGTATTTTTTTTCTAGTAACCCTCTGGACAAGACATTATATGTTCTCTTTTTGAAAGTCACTTCTGGCTCCAATACATGAATTCTAAATTCTATAGCTTTTTCACCTTTGCCATTTGATTAGGTTGTTAAACTACCTAAAATACAATTATAAAACATAAAAAGACTTAGCAAAATAATTTTTTAAGACTCAACCAAACTTAATAGATTGCTTTCTCTCCATAGAAAGTTATAGTGATGTTTTTTTTTCTATATGATGAAGTTTTGTAAAATTTCCCTGTCGCAAACTTTAAATTCTTCTCCAATTGTAGTCTGTTTTCTCAGGTTTATTTAAATGCATTTAACCTCTGCTTAGAGAGAGCAAGGTATAAGATCCATGCCCAGTCTCCAATTGACCCTTACTTCTATGCTACCTCTACATTGTATCTAAAACTAATGAACTACACAGCATCGATCTGTGGAAGGCTCAGCTGACTGGGGCCTATTGCCAATATTAATAATACAATTCTTTGTATAACATTTACATGTTGATACATATGTCTGGAAAAAGAGAGTTCAATTTTTTTCCCTCATGTATCTCTTTTTCTTGGACAGACAGTATGATCCTGGTGAATACTTTAATTAAAAATGCCTGAGCCTCTTAGATCAGGATCATAGAGAACATCTAGGCAATTTGAATTACAGGATAATAGCTAAAGAAATTGAAAACAATGGTGGAAAATAAATGTGAGCTAGGATGGATAATACTAACAATAGGTGGACTTCATAACATCTATTACAGGAATCTTCTTTTACTCTAGTACAGAAATTAACAGCTTCTGTGACTGCTATCAGGTTAGTCCCTAGGTCTCACCCCACTGTCCCATGATGGCTCTCTTCTCTTTGCACCCCAGCTCGAGCATGTGCCTCTGAGACAGAGCATACTGGGAGAAGTCCTCCTAGGTTCTTTTTCTGGGTTTTGTGGATCCAAATTCTGTAAAGGGGCATGATTCATGTTAGTTCTCAGGAAAGTCAAGGAGACTTTAGGACAGTGCCTGGCCTCTCTCCACCATCTTGGATAGAAATCCTAATTTTCATTTCTTGAGTCATTCTTAAATTTGCTTCTTTTTAAATTTTTTTTCTTTCTTTCTCTATTCTTATTTTGTACAGATGATTCTTTATACATTACTAAAATAATCTTGTTTAAGAGTAAACATAATGCCCCCTCACCCCTAAAAAATTTAGACTCACATGAGCAATAAAGTAAAGGGGAGAAAAATTAAATAATAAGAAGAAGAAGAGTAGTAGTAGTAGTAGTAGTAGTAGTAGTAGTAGTAGTAGGTAATGGCCAGGTTGCACAGTGGATGGAGCACCGACCCTGGAGCCAGGAGCACCCAAGCCCACATCTGGCCCCAGAAACCCAACAATCACCTAGCTGTGTGACCCCATGCAAGCCACCCCAACCCCATTGTCCCACAAAAAACAAAAAAAGACCCAAAATAAAATAAAATAGTAATAATAATAATAATAATAGTAGTAGTAGTAGTAGTAGTAGTAGTAGTAGTAGTAGTAGTAGTAGTAGGTGGCTGACAGAGCACTGGCCCTTGAGCCAGGAGCACCCAGGTCCAAATCCAGCCTCAGACACTCAACAATCACCTACCTGTGAGTCCCCAGGCAGGCCAACCAGCCCCATTTACCCTGCACCCACCCCAAAAAAAATAATAATAATAAATGTGCTTCAGTCTGTGTTCAAACAAAACCAGCTCTATCACGGGTGGATCACATTCTTTATGGTAACTCCATCACAAAAGTTATTTCCATATTTTTCCACTGTTGCCATTGCTGATCAAAACTCCCTCCATTCTTAATTCTCCACAAACATGTATTATATTTTTTCTCCATTTCACTCTGTCTCTGCTGTAGGGTAGCTGAGTGGCACAGCAGATAGATCCCCCGCTCGATGGAAACTAAATTGTTAAGTATGTAGATGTGATCATAAACTAGAAAAAAAGAATGAAAAAATTTGAAATAATTTGTGCCTTAATCAAATAATAAAAAATCATCAGCTTATTTGTACATATGAGCAACAAAACATTGCAAAGACAGATAAAAAAATAATTCCATTCTAATTTATTGTAGAATATATGCAAATTTTGGAATAGACCTTGATCTATTCTTTGTTTTGTGACTGGAAAGTATTTACAGATATGGTATTTCCTCTGCGTTTTTTTTGTTGTCTCATTGTTTGCATTAACTTTAATGAAGTGCCCTCTCATTTCTGTAAATTATTCTTCAACGCATTTCTTCTTTAGGATGAAATTTTTACTCTTTAATTTAGATAATTTACCCATTCTAATTGTATTGCATTTTGATCTGAAAATATGCTTAATATTCCCTCCTTTTTTTGTTCTTTTTGTTGTGTATTAGTACATGGCAAGTTTTTCTTTTTCTTTTTTTCTTAGGTTTTTGCAAGTCAATGGGGTTAAGTGGCTTGCCCAAGGCCACACAGCTAGGTAATTATTAAGTGTCTGGGGATAGATTTGAACTCAGGTACTCCTGACTCCAGAACCAGTACTCTGTTCACGGTGTCACCTAGTTACCCCTTATGGCAAGTTTTTGTAAAACACCATGCAAAGGTGAAGATGGGAAATGACAGGATCATCTAAATCCTCTCAACATCTATATCTAACTAGTCTGCTAACTTTGGCTCCTATAGCAATTTTCCATCATTCTTTCCCTTCTCTCCTTTTACAAAGTTGTCCCAATCAAAACATATGCCCTCATCACCTCTTCTTTGGACTATGACTTTTTTATTGGTGTCCCTCTGTTTATGATATCAACTTGCTATCATCTTCGATAACACTTTGAAAGTGATATCATTAATTTGGCTATTTATTTTAATAATCCAATTGACAAAATTGTCATGTCCTTATATTCTGCAACTACTGCCCATGTACTCCCATAAATCCATTACTTATGTTTCAACCAACATGTAGGAAGTCAGTCATTGACAGAATAATAAAATTCGTTGGAGTAGATCAATCTGGTTCTTCCCGGCTCAAAAAATTTCAGTGGCTTTATATTGTCCTAATGGAAATTGAAAATATTTGTCATAGACTTGCTTCAAGCAAATTACATAAAAGGGGACAAGATGCTATTAGTGTCCCCAAGCAGGCCCCAAAGAGGGGAGTCCTTAGGAAGACTAGAATTCTGATGTCTAGAGTCATGGGAAGAGGTGCAGCTGAATCCCTCTCCATCTCCTCTACACTTAACTGCCCAGGGACTTAAAAGGGTTTCTAAACCAACTGTTTATGAAACCCTCATTAAATAGCAATAATTACTTAATAATTGCTGAGTGTAATTATCAGGCAAGTCAAAAATTGGGAGTTCCTTAGACACACTGATTATTTCCTTGTGGAATGTCACTTCTCCTGAATATGACATTTTAATCATCACTCCCAGAGGTAATGAGTTCAGGAAATTCTGACACTATAATTATGCCTGGCTTCTTCCTTCCTTTCATCCTTCTGCACACATGTTCACAATGCTGCAGCCCACCCCATCTCTGCTCAAGCATCAGACATACAATTCTTTTTCCTAATTTGATGGAGACAACCAACCTCACAACTTCTTGCTAAGAGTTTTCTTCATTTTTATGAGGATTAATAAGTTCAGAAACTACCATGGTTCATTTTATCCCTCTATGAAGCTTCAAAAATTGCTAACAGAAACGATCCAAGGGGACCTGGTTAAAGGTATTTTTATTATTTTCTACTTTCTTAAAGAAGGGACTTTTACTCTAAGTTCTAAATTTCATTTTTGATGACAATACTCTCCGTGTATTCATGTATATCTTTTCCTCTCATTTAATATAACTGAATTCACCTCACTTCTCAGTGTGTATCTTCTGTACCAGATCAGTGTTGTCATAGAAGTTACTAAAAGCAAGATGTTAATGCAGCATTATTATGTGATTGAAGATCTTCATATTTGTATGTGAGCTTAAATTGCACTGATGCATTGAATATGTTCTGGAATTTTGTATGCTGAAATTTTATATCCTACTGTTTCAGAGAAAGACTTATGAAAAAGTCGGTATTGGGTATACACTGCAACTTCAGGAACAAGGTCAGGAACAAAGAATGTCCCCTTAGACAGATATGAAAAGTAAAATCAGACCAAGGATTAGCCTATTACATTGAAAGAAATGAGTAGTACCTTTATAAAATGGTTTATTTTTACAAAAAGAAATGAATGAAAGATGTAATATTTCTCCTGTACTTCTCCCATGTTAAATTAATGTTTAAGACCATGGTTTTACAAGACCAATGAAACTTGGAGCTTGTCCAGAGGCAAAGGAACAAGAAAGTGAGCTTGACTGGGAAGACCTCATGCATTTCATGTTTAGTCAAATGAGAAATTTTAGGGGTAAGGGAGAGGAAGTCAAAAATATCTGAGTATTTGAATAGTATTAGTGAACCTCATCACGTTAAGAATTATTTAGTTTACAGATTTTCCAAGAGTCTTTTGACTCTTGATTCAACTTGGAATCTTTTAACCATGTCAAGAATTGTTCTTGGTTTACCCTACTCAACAAATTCCTCAGAAGACCCTTAGAATGTTCTGGAAGCTTCTGGTTGTTGTTCTTATCCTTAGTTCTAAAAGAAAATTGTGACATCAGGGATGTGATGCCCTGACATGGAAATGAAGTAGATTTAAGTGAGGGAAGTCTGTGCAAAGTTACCAGGCTTACTTTTTCCCCAAAAATCAACTGATGGATCAAAATGACTAGAAATGACTGTGGATGCTGTGGGAGACCTGGTCCTTTTTGAACTAAGTGAGGCAATATCCATTCAATCATTTGGAGCTTCTGGTAGGGAAAAGAAAAATGGAGGCATAAATTGAGTTACTTAGCTCTTTATAATGGTAAAAAAGCTTTTAGCAACAATTCGTGGGCTTGACTATCTGCAGAGAAGTTTACCATAAGAACCAGATACAGAAAAGCTGAAAAATTAAAGAATAACATTTTCTATTTGAAGATAAGCCATAGCAGAAGCACTAAAGAGAAACTACAAGAGAAGAGACCACAATAATAAAATTTTTCTTCTCAGAACAAAGGTGGCAAAAGAGGAGAAAAACTAGCTTTTGCCCAATGTATTTTCAAACTGAAAAACACATACCTAATTTTGCTACTCTACATTTTCCCATTTAGTAATTGATTTTTGTGGTTTGTCTCTTTCAGTATGTCTACTCCTGTTGCATTACTTCTCTACACAACATATTAGATTTTAGCACGAAGAAAGTTATGTAACACTAAGCAATCTTTTTTTTCAAAGGTATAAAACTTTGTGGTTTTGTAGCAAATGAGAGAGGAATATTAATGGACCTACTCTAAATGATTCTGTCAAGATTTGATCTGGCTATCAAACTATGGCTTAGTTTAAATTTCATGGTTCAAATTTCTTTTATACTTTCTTGCCACTTTACTTAATTTCCCTGTCTTTTCATTATGTCCACTTTCTTTACTTCAATAATAAAATTATTAATAACAATTTTATAAAAATATTTCTGAGAAAATTTCTGATATTTCATTTGGAAGACTCTTATTCAGTTGACTCACAAACTGATATCAGCAACCAATAGAGACATCAGAAAATGCTTGTTAGAATCGTAAATGAGCATGTCCAGTTTTGACCTTATTCTCCTTATCCTTCTTCCAAAATTTCCTAAATTTTTTTGAGGTATTTAGTTAATTAGTTAGTTAGTAGGTTTTTGGAAAACAAATGGGGTTGTGTGGCTTGCCCAAGGCCACACAGCTAGGTAATTATTAAGTGTCTAAGACTGGATTTGAACCCAGATACTCCTGAATCCAAGGCAGGTGCTTTATCCACTACACCACATAGCTGCCCCTATTTATTTTTTAATTATTTTTTTATTTTATCCCAGTTACATATAAAATCAAGTTTTAACAATGATTTTAAAAATTTTGAGTTCCAGGGCAGCTAGGTGTCATAGTGGATAGAGCACTGGCCCTGGAGTCAGGAGTACCTGAGTTCAAATCCTGCCTCAGACACTTAATAATTACCTAGCTGTGTGGCCTTGGGAAATCTACTTAACCCCATTTGCCTTGCAAAAAAAACATAAAAATAATTTTGAGTTCCTTCTTCCCACCTATTCCCCCTTATTGAGGAAACGGGTTATTTAATTTAGGTAAAATATGCCTTAGTTTTGCAAAACATTAGCATGATAGTCATGTTATGAAAATAAACATAGCCCCCATCTCCCCAAAAAAGAGAAACTTTAAGAAAAATAAAATTTAAAAAGTCATGCTTAAAATAGTATTCAACAGCTTTGTCTTTGGGGATGAATAGCATTCTTTATAATGTTCTTCAAGAGTTATCTAGAGTCACAATATTCCTGAGAAAAAATAAGTCATTCACAGCTGATCATCCTACCATATTGCTGTTACTTTTTACATGATATATGTCCCATGGCATCTGCTCATGACAGTCTTTTCACATTTTTCTGTAGCATCCTGTTCATCATTTCTTATGACAGAAGAGGTATTCCAACATAACCTCATATTACAATGTGTTCAGCCATTGCTGGGTATCCCTTCAATTTCAAGTTCCTTACTACAAGAAAAGAGCTATTATAATCATCCTTATGCAAATGCATCCTTTTTCTTCTTGTTTTTCACCTCTTCTGCAGCATAGATCTTGTATAGGCATTACTAGGTCAAAGGGAAGGTATGGCTTTACAGCCCTTCATACATAGCTTCAAATTGTTCTACAGAATTTTCAATCATTTCACAACTCTTCCAATAAAGCATTAATGCCTCACTTTCCTTACATCCCCTCAAACATTATCATTTTCTTTCTGTCCTAATAATCAATGTAATGTGTATAAGATAGTACCTCAGAATTTTTCTAATTTGCATTTCTCCAACCAACAGTGAGGACTTTTTAGAAAATATGACCATAGATAGCATTGAAAACCTTATCTCAAAACTGTTAATACCATTTGATCATTTATCAAGTGTAGAATGGGTTTTATTTTTTTATAAAGTTGACTCAGCACTACATGTTTAAAAATTAGGTCTTTATCAGGGAAAGTCCTCTATTTCACTGAATGTCCATCTTTTCAGCTTAAAGAGCATGTTCATTTTGCTGAGTAGTTGATTCTTGGTTGTTATCCAAGTTCTTTTGCCTTCTGGAGTATTATATTCCCAGCCCTAATGAATCATTAATGTAGAAGCTGCTAAACCTTGAGATATCCTGACTGTGGCTCCACAATAATGGAATTGTTTCTTTCTGCCTGCTTGCAATATTTTCTTCTTGACCTGGGAACTCTGACATTTGACTATAATGTTCCTGGCAGTATTCATTTTGAGATCACTTTCAGGAGGTGACTGGTTAACTCTTCCTGTTTCTCTTTTACCCTCTACTTCTAGAATGTCAGGATAATTTTCCTTGAAAATTTCCTGAAAAAGATGGCTAAGCTCTTTTTTTTTCAATCAGAGATTTCAGGTAGTTTGATAATTTTTAAATTATTGCTTCTGGATCTATTGTCCAGGTCAGTTGTTGTTCCAATGACATATTTCACATTTTCTGTTAGTTTTTCATTATTTTGGCTTTTTAAACATTGTATCTTGATTTCTCATAAACCCATCAGCTTCTCTTTGCTCAATTCTATATTTTAAGGAATTATTTTCTTCAATGAACTTTTGTATCTCCTTTTCCCTTTGGTCAATTCTGCATTTTAAGGTATTCTTTTTTTCGGTTTTTCAAATGCAAATGGAATTAAGTGACATGCCCAAGGCCATAGAACTAGGTAATTATTAAGTGTCTTAGGCGGTATTGTTCTTAATAGCTTTCAGGACTTCTATCTCCATTCGATCTAGCCTGATTTTTAAGATATTATTGTCTTCAGTATTTTTTGGATCTCCTTTACCAAATTGCTGGCTTGGATTTTGTAATCCCCCCGCCCCTGCCCCCCGCATCACTCTCATTTCTCTTTCCAATTTTTCATTTACCTCCATTACTCGATTTTAAAATTTCTTTTCCGAGCTCATCCTTGGTCTGAGATGGATTCATATTTTTCTTCGAAAACACTGACTTTGCATATTCTTCTCAGTGTTTATTTTGATCTTCCTTATTACCGTAGTAACTATCTGATTTTTCCCCTTCTTTTGTTTGCTCATTTTCTGTGGTGATAGAATTCTTCTCTGGATCTATCAAGATTAGTATATTTTTCTGTAATAAATACTTAAAGTTAAAATTATTTCCTTTTCTGACACTGAGTTATTTAAAATCCATCATCTGATGGTTTCGGTATTTTATATTGAAATTGTTGCTCTATTTCTTTTGTTCTCTCAGTTTTATTAACATAAAACTCTATGTGATGCATTATATTTTTTATTTTTCCTGAATTTTCTGTGATTAACCTACTGATTTGCTATTTTTTATTTAATTTAATTTACCTTATCTTCTAGTTAATGGTATATGAAGTTTATTAGTCTTTATGAGGAACCAATTTTTATTCTGCTTTATTATTTCATTGTTTTTCATTTCTAAATGATTATTTCTTCTTTATGTTTCATTATTTCTGGTTTGAGGATTATTTTAGATCTATTTGTTTTCTAGTATTATTAAAATGCATGTTTAGTTTGTTAATACTCTCTTTTTTCACTTTTTAAAATGTCTGCTTATGGGGATGTGATTTTTCTCCTGAGGATAAATTTAGCTTTATACTTCAAATTTTAGTGTTTTGTTTCAAAATTATCTTTTACTTTCATATATTTATTCATTGCTACTAGGATTTATTAAAAACCTTTTCATTATTTAGGAATTAACTGTTAAGTCTCCAATTGTATCTGTTTCCAATTAATCTTTTTGGTGGACTATTTTAGTTGTGTTTATAGACTAAAAGAATGAGTTCATCTAAATTGATTACTTCACCCCAAAGAAATTATACAACTATATTTCCTGTAAAAAAAAACGTCCACCTACCAATCTGTCAGTTCTTCAGGTCTGAAAGCAGTCACTTCCCTCCACCTTTTGCCCCCTGCTTTTAGCCTCTGCTTGAAACAGACTTTCAGTAGTCAAACATAATAAATACATTAATACCCATCTCCAGTTTATGCCAGATCTGTGCAAATTCTGTTCCAGTTACAATCCTACAACACTTCATTTCTCCATAAAATAATCCAGATGATTTCTTTTCTATTGGTGTATACATTAGAGTGTATATACTGTGCATATGTGAGTGAAAAATGAGGGGCATTGTTTCATTTCTCTTAATCTCCACTTTTTTTTTCTCAGTCAGTGGCATAACTTGTTCCTATAACTCCCATGACCCTTTTGATTTTTTTTAATTAGAAAATTCACTGGGCATATAGGCTCAAAATTTGTGCATCAGCATGACCTCAAGATCCAAATGTAGTAGAAACATTAAATAGCACCATGGAAACTATTCGTGAGCTGAGACTGGAGTGTTCAAGATCAAGGGGAGTCCACCATCACTTCCCTAAGAACAAAAAAAGCAACATGAGGAAATCTAAGAATTTAGATTGAAGCAGGTTCCAATCCTTATCAAGTTCGTTTAGACAATAATTCTATATTAAATTATGTTCTTTCTCCTGAGAACCAGATTAGGAATTAATTCTGATATGTGTGTCAGTGGTTTAATCTCCGTATATTATACTTCACATCAGGAAATATAAGTAAGTGGATTCAGGTGTCTAACAACAGGGTGAAAATTCTAGACAGATGAAACTGAACTTTAAAGAAAATTTTCTTCTTCAATATGTTTGTGTAAATAAACATTCCATAGAATTCCATAAATGCTATATTCCTTATTTCTTTTTTTTTTTCATTTTTGCAAGGCAGTGGAGTTAAGTGGCTTGCCCAAGGCCACACAGCTAGGTAATTATTAAGTGTCTGAGGCCAGATTTGAACTCAGGTATTCCTGACTCCAGGGCCAGTGGTCTATCCACTGCACCACCTAGCTGCCCCTATATTCCTCATTTCTCCAATACAACAGATCTACTTTAGAGTTCTCCTGATCCTCCTCACTTCACTTGCCTTTCTCCCTCATTTTGTATTACATAGTAATTGTGTCCATGCTAATGAAGCTTTCAGAAGAAGGTTTTATTCCTTGGCAATAAGATATTTATGACTCAATGACAGTGACTATAAAAATTAGGAAAGAAATTCTATTTTTTACTTTCTTGGGATCAATGATCTTGAGTAAAAATAATGTAGCCACTCATCCAAAAGTATCATTATTTTTCTCAGTCTTTCTCCCTACTACCTATACAAGATTAAAATTCTTGTTCTCCTTACCTCAAAATGGGTTGTTTCAGGTGTTGATGAATGATAACTTGTCTAAAGAATATGTTTTATAATTCCTTATGGTATAAAGGCAAATAAGCATGAGATTGAGATGGGAGAAATGGTTCTTCCAGTGGCTTTATTTCCATTGCCTAACCGTCAAATGGATTTTCTATTTCTTTCTAGGACAACGTGACTCAAGAATTATCTTCAAGATAAAGACACCATGGTTCCTAGTAATATATGCTATGGAGTTATCCTCCTCTTCGGGACTGGAATTGGAGCCTTAGCAAACTTGTTCCTCCTCTCTATTTATTTTTTCAGTTTCCTCACTAGTCACATTGTGAAGCCTGTAAACCTGATTATCACTCATCTGACCTTGGCCAACCTCGCTGCAATTCTTAGCAAAGGAGGACCAGAGGCAGTCATAGCTTTGAGTGGGGAGAATTTCCTGGATGATGTTGGGTGTAAACTTGTCTTTTTTATTCACAAACTAGCCCAGGCACTTTCAATCTGCTTCACTTGCTATCTGTGTAACTTCCAAGCCATCATCATCAGTCCCCCTAGCTCCAGGTGGGCAAAATACAAAGCCAAAGCCCCAGAGTATATCAACCCCTTCTGTATCTTCTGCTGTATTTTCAATATATTGGTAGAATTACCTGTAATACTTGGTTTATCAGGTCCAAGGAGCTCAAGAAATAACACAGATGAGTTTAATTTTTTGCATTGCTCTATTTCTCAGTATATAGAAGCTTATTTGATGTTGATCAGTGTCAGAAATGCTCTCTGTGTTGCACTCATCCTCTGGGCTGGAGGTAGCATGGTGCTTCTGCTACATAGACATCACCAACAAGTGCAGACCATTCATAACACAAGACTTTCAACCAGAGTCTCCCCTGAGATCAAAGCCACCCAGACGATCTTACAGTTGCTTTGTACTTTTGTCTTCTTTTATTTTCTTGCTTCTCTTTTTGTGATTTGTGTCTCTCATTTTTATCAACACCGGTTCTGGTTGTTGCGCATTGATGGTTTTCTCGGCCTCTGCTTCCCAACTGTCAGCCCCTTTGTATTGCTACCCCCAGGAGCAAGGATAAGCCCTATTTCTTTCTGCAAAGATAAACATTCATCCTCTTTACAAACCATCTTCACAGAGCTGTCAAAATGATTTTCCTAAAGAATAAATGTGGAACAGCTAGACCCTGGAGTAAGGAGGACCTGAGTTCAAATCCAGCCTCAGATACAAAATTGCCTAGCTGTGCATCTTTGGGCAAGTCACTTAACTCTTTAAAACTCTTTAAAAAAGAGCCAATGTGACTATGCCAATTCTCTAATCATTATACTTAATGACTATTACATCTAGGATCAAATTTCCTTAACAATCTTAGAGCTTTACTACTGCACCCAAGACAAAATTTGAAGTCCAAACAAGCAATGTACTGAGATTTTCCCCAGTATTTTTTAACATTTTTGTTTGAAGTTTAGAGTTCCAAATTCTATCCCTCCTTCCCTCTCTCTTTACCCTTCTCACTCCCTGAGATAGTAAGTAATCATATATAGATTTTACATGCTCAGTAAGGAAAAACAATTCTTTATTAGTCATCTTTGTACTGGGATTATTCGGTTTTCAATAAGTTTCTGAATCTGTCTTGGCAAACAGACTCCCAGGAATTTTACATTCTCTGAGGTGACTTTGAATTGGATTTCTCTTTCTAGCTCTTCCTGCTGTATCTTGCTAGACGTATATAGAAAAGTTGAAGATTTATGAGGGTTTATTTTATAACCTGCAACTTTGCTAAAATTGCTAATTGTTTCCAGTAGTTTTTTGGATTTCTTGAGGTTCTCTAGGTAGACCATCATGTCATCTGCAAAGAGTGAGAGTTTTGTCTCTTCCTTCCCAATTCTCATTCCTTCAATTTCTTTTTCTTCTCTAATTGCTGAAGCTAATATTTCTAATACAATATGGAATAGTAGTGGTGATAATGGGCACCCTTGTTTCACCCCTGATCTTATTGGGAATGCCTCTAGCCTCTCCCCACTGAATACAATGCTTGTTGATGGTTACTGATAGATACTGTTAATTATTCTAAGGAACAGTCCATTTATTCCTAAACTCTCTAGTGTAGGAATGAATGCTGAATGTACTGGGATTATTTCCCCACATTAGAAAGCATCCTGTCTCTACTCATCTTGACTGGTTAGCCTCATGGATATATGGAATTACCACAAATGCAACATTTGTGAAGCTTCAAAGTTTAAGGTCAATCAAGTCAGAGACCATTCATACAATCCTGGCTAATGCAGATTCACTTTGTGATGATCAACTAGGATGTACTTAGTTCCTCTCAGCAATTCAGTGATGAAGGACAAATATAAAACAGTGGTGATGGAAAGTGCCATCCATACCCAGAGGGAAAAACTGTAGTCTGAATAAGGACTTTGTTCACTTTTTAAAACTGATTTTATGCTTTTTTTTCTTTCTCATGGTTTTTTCCCCCTTTTGTTCTGATTCTTTTTTCACAAAATGAAAATACAGAAATATGTTAGACATGATTGTACATGATAACCTACGTCAGATTACCACTCACTGTTTTGGGGATGTGGAAGGGAACAGAATAAGGTAAAAAAATGTGAAACTTTAGATCTTTCAAAAAGATAAATGCTCAAAACTGTTTTTGCATGTAAATAGAAAACAAAATAAAATAGCTTTCAAAAAATAAAGTGGGGTTATTTAAGTAGTCTATTTCATCTTCCTTAATCTGGGCCACTTATATTTTTTGTAAATATTCATTCATTTCACTTAGATAAATAATTCAATATTTAATGGAATAAAATTGGGCAAAATACCAACTAACTGTTTGTTGCCTAAATTTCCTCTTCATTAGCAGTGAATTCACTCTTTTATTTTTAAAATAATATTATATTTTATTTTTCAACTAATATATTTCCACATTAGCCATATTGCCAATGAATTCTTTTCATTTTTGATACTGAAATTCTCCCTTTTCATTCTTTATACTGGAAATTTGGTTTTCTTTACTTTATTAAATCAAATTAATCAATGGTTGTTTTAATTTTTGATAATAAAAGCCCCTCTTAATTTTATTTGTGAGTCCAATGGCTTTCATACTTTTGATTTGATTAATCTCAGTTTTAGTTTCAGGATTTCCAATTTGGTGCTCATTTAGGGATTTTAATTTGCTCTTTTTCTAGTTTTTTAAGTTGCTTGCCTAATTCATCGTAATTCATAATATCCTAATGCTATTTCTCTCTGGGGTTTTTTGGTGAAAGGATTTAAAGATCTAAAATTTTCCTTAAGTACTGATTTGGCTGCTCCCAAAAAATTTTAGGTTTTTTTTTTATCTCATTGATGTCATTCTTTTTGACGGAAATATTTATTGTTCCTTTGATTTGTTCTTTGATCCACTCATTCTTTATGATTAGATTCTTTGGTTTTCAATTAAATTTTAATTTATATGTTTGTGGTTCTTTATGAAATATAATCTTTAATGGTTTGATGTAATTTTTTTTTACAAAGCAATGGGGTTAAGTGTCTTGCACTGTCACACACGTAGGCAATTATTAAGTGTCTTAGGGGGAATTTGAACTCAGGTCCTTTTGACTTCAGGGTTGGTGCTCTATCCACTGTGCAACCTAGCTGCCCCAGTTTGATATAGTTTACCTGTAAATCCATCTGGTTTTGGTACTTTTCTTTCAGGATGCTCATTTCTGGACTGCTCAATTTCTTTTTTCTAAAATAAGTCTATTTATAGATTCTACTTCCTCTTATGCTATTCTAGTCAATTTATATTTTTGTAAATATTCTTCCATTTCACTTGAATTGTTAAACATTTTGTCATATAATTGAGCAAAATAATTCTTTCTAATTCCTTTAATTTTATTTTTGTTGGGGATATATCTACCTTTTTCATTTTTAATGCTATTGATTTGGTTTTCTTTTTTCTTTTTTTAATGAAACTGAACATTCATCCATTTTTTGGTGGTGTTTTTTTTAAATCAACTGCTCATTTCATTTTTTAATTCAATGATTTTTTTATTCTCAATTTTATTAATCTCAACTTTAATTTTTAGGATTTCTAATTTAGTGTTAAATTGGTGAATTTTAATTTGTTATTTTTTTTCTGTTTTTAATTGCATACCCAATTAGTCTGCTCTTTCTCTATTTTATTGATATAAATCTTCAGAGATATACATTTTTCTCTATTGTTTTCACTCTATACGATGTCTCAATATTGTCATTCTCTTTAATGAAGAGATTATTTTTTTCTTATAATTTATTCTTTAACCTGCTCATTCTTTAAATGTAGTGAAATTAATGAATATTGAAAGAAAAAGGTAGGATTAAAGAAGTAAACTTCAAGACTTAAAATTGTATTATAAAGTAACAGTGATCAAAATCATTTGGTACTGGGGTGGAGCCAAGATGGCCACAAGAAGGGATCGAGTCTTAGGAGCTCTCTGATAAAATTCATCAGCTAAGGACTCTAACTAAACTTTCGAGAGACAGAACCTACAAAGGGACCCAGTGAGGCAGTTCTCCTACTTAAAGTAATCTGGAAAAGAGCAGAAAGGCTCTGTTCCCCCCCGGGATCGGAGAGGCGGCCTGCCAGAGCCAAAGAACCTCAGCCTCCCGGAGGCAGCCCTAGGGCACTGGGGGTCTCAGCTCACAGCAGCGGGGGAGTCTCCAGAGCTGCACCCCGAGGAGCACCGGCACAAAGTGGGGGAACAGTGGGAGACCTCTGCCAGAGCAAGCACATGGAGCCCAGCCCTCAGGGCACACAGCAAGCAGCATCTTCTTTCCCCAGCCCTGATCCAGGAAACAGAAGCAGGTGGAGCCGTGAAGCAGGAGCCCCCAGGGCATGAGCCCATTGAGCTGAGGGAGGGGAGTGAAGAGAGACTGCCTAGCTCTGTCCTCTGCCCCTGAAACAGGACTCTGAGGCTCTGACCACAGTCTAGGCCCCCCCCATAGAACAGCAACCCCCCACATCAGCCCCTTGGCAGAGGGTGACGCTTATGGTCATTCACAGACCAGGAGGGAGGACAGAGCCTCACACACTGAGACCCTTGTGGGAGTGTCCCAAAAGTTCAAGAAACACCCCAAACCAGGCCCAGGCCGGGAAAATGAGTAAGCAGAGAAACAAAATGAAGACAATTGAGAAATATTTTGCAAATGAGCCCAAGAAGGACCAAAATACTCAGTCTGAAGATGAGGAAGCACAAGCTCCTGCATCTAAAGACTCCAAGAAAAACAAAAATTGGGCTCAGGCTATGACAGAGCTCAAAAAAGACTTTGAAAATCAAATGAGAGAGTTGGAAGACAAACTGGGAAAAGAAAGGAGAGAGATGCAGGAAAAACATGAAAATGAAGTCAGAAACTTAGTCAAGGAAATCCAAAAAAATGCTGAAGAAAATAGCATGCTAAAAACCAGCTTAGGTCAAATGGATAGAACAGTTCAAAAAGTTATTGAGGAGAAGAATGCTTTAAAAAGAAAAATTGGCCAGATGGAAAAAGAGATAAGAAAACTCTCTGAGGAGAACAAATCCTTCAGACAAAGAATAGAATTCAGGGAGATTGATGAATTTAACAGAAATCAGGAATCAATAGTTCAAAACCAAAAAATAAAAAATTAGAAGAAAATGTGAAATATCTCATTGAAAAAACAAGTGATATGGAAAACAGACTTAGGAAAGATAATTTAAAAATTATTGGAATACCTGAAAGTCATGATCAGGAAAAGAGCCTTGACATCATTTTCAAAGAATTACTACAGGAAAATTGCCCTGATATTCTAGAAGCAGAAGGCAAAATAGAAATGGAGAGAATCCACCGATCCCCCAGAGAAAGAGATCCCAAAAAACCAACCCCTAGGAATATTATAGCCAAGTTCCAGAACTCCCAAGTCAAAGAGAAAATATTACAAGCAGCCAGGACACAGTTCAAATATCGTGGAGCTCCAGTCAGGATCACACAGGACTTAGCAGCAGCTACATTGGAAGCTCGTAGGGCTTGGAATCCAATATACCGGAAGGCAAGAGAGCTTAGAATGCAGCCAAGAATGAACTACCCAGCAAGGCTGAATGTCCTCTTCCAGGGAAAAAGATGGACTTTCAATGAACCAGGGGAATTTCAAAGGTTCCTTTTGGAATGGCCAGAGCTGAACAGAAGGTTTGATCTTCAGATACAGGACTCAGGTGAAGCATGGAGATTGGAGGAGAGGGGGGAAATATGAGGGACTTAATGAGGATGAACTGCATGTTATTCCTGCATAGAAAAATGACACTGATGATACTCATATGAACCTTCTCAGTTAATAGAGCAGGTAGAGAGAGCTTTTATACTTGAAGCACAAGAGAAAGCTAAATTCGAAGATAAAATATGGTGTAAAAATGGAGTCAATAGAAAAAAAGGGAAATGGAATGGAAGAAAGAAAAAGGAGAGGGGGAATAGTCCAAGATATTTCACATAAGATTTTTTTTTATTACAATGAGCTATTGCAATGATATGGAAGGGGGAGGCAAGGGGAAATGAGGGAAACTTTGCTCTCATCAGAGATGACTAGGAGAGGAAACAGCAAATATACTCAATGGGGTATAGACATCTGGAGTAAGAAGGAGGGGGGAGCAGGGGGAAGGGGTGGGGATGTGAATAGGGGAGGAGAGGATGGACCATGGGCAGAGAGTGGCCAGATATAAGACATTTTCTTTCTTACTTCTTGCAAGGGGCTGGGAATGGAAGGCCTGCCCAAGACCACAGGGCCAGGTGGATTCTAGGCCTAAGGGGTGGTATGGGGGCTCAGGGCTTCTTGGCCCCAGGATCAGGGATCTGTCTGCTGTGCCACTCAGCGACCCTACAGCAGAGTCATAGTGAAAGGAGAGAGAAAATAGAGTACATGGTAGTGGAGAAATAAGAAAGGAGGGAGTTGCGATCAGCAATGGCAATGGTGGGAAAATATGGAAATAACTTGTGATGGACTTACCATAAAGAATGAGATCCACCCATGACAGAGTTGTTGGTGTTGGAACAAAGACTCAAGCACATTTTTTATGATTATTTGGGGGAGGGTGCAGGGCAAGTAGGGCTGGATGGCCTGCCTGGGGCCACATAGCAGGGTGATCTTTGGGTGTCTGGGGCCGGATTTGGACCGAGGTGCTCCTGGCTCAAGGGCCAATGCTCTGTCTGCCACCCAGCCACCCCTACTATTATTACTACTTTATTTTATTTTATTTTGGGTCTTTTTTCTTTATTTTTTTTTTTTTTTTTTGGTTTCTGCAGAGCAGTGGGGATCGGGTGGCTTGCATGTCACATGGCTGGGTGATTGCTGGGTTTACGAGGCTGGATGTGGACTCGGGTGCTCGTGGCTCCAGGGCTGTTGCTTCGTCCATTGCACCAACTGGCCATACCCACAATTATTACTATTATTATTTTTTATTTTAATTTTTTTTCTCTCCCCTTTACTTTTTTCGCCCAAACAAGTCTATCTATATTCATGGGAGAGGAGGGGTATTTTGTTTACTTGTAAACAAGAATATTTTATTAATGTAAAAAAACATTTGTACAAAATGAGAATAAAAAAATAAATTAAAAAAAGATAAAAAAACATTCCTACAAAAAAAAATCATTTGGTACTAGTTAAATATGGAGATGTAGATTAATAGGACAGACCAGACAAGGAGAATTGGAAAGAATGGAATTCAATAAATCTAAGTAAAATAGGAAACATAAATCACTTAGGAAAAACTTCCTATTTGAAACACTTGCTGGGAAAACTACAACAATTTATGGGAAAAATTAGTTTTAGATCAACATTTTACACCATATTACAAAATAAATTTTAAACTGCTACATGACATTATTATTAAATATCATACTGTTAAAAATGAGAATCATATCAGATAAGTTTTATAGTTGTGGTTTGAGTATTTATATATTTATTGAGTTTTCAATGATTATTTTCATTATCAATGTTTATCCAAGTATCTATTTCCTTCCATGAAAACCAATAAAAGTAAAAATAGTATTTCAAAAGACAAAAAGAGAGAATTAAAAAAGAAAGAGAGAGAAAATAAAAAGATACATAGAAAGATAGAATGAAGGAATGAAAGAAAAAATGAGGAAGGAAAAGGAAAGGAAGGAAAGAAGGAAGGAGGGGGAAAAAGAATATCAACACAATCAATACACTAAAAAGTCTTAAAACAAGTGCAAGTATGCAAACACTTGTGAAACTTTACATTATTGTGGTGATTATGTATACTGTTTCTTTAGCTCTACTTACTTCATATTGAATCAGTTCAGAGAGATATTACATTACAATAGAGTAATATTCTATTATGTTTATTTATTCTAATTTTTTAATCCATTACCTCATCAATAGTTATATGCTAGGTTTCTTATTCATTTTTATCAGAACACAGGCTACAATAAATAATTTGGTATCTATGAATATGCCTTTTTATTAATAGGTTCTTTGGGATATAAGTACAGCAATGGAATCTTGACATTTTATTTTATTTACACAATTGTAAATTATGGTGGTATTAATTCACAACATGATGGTATTAATTCACAAGTCCACAAAAAATGCACCCATTTCAAACTTTCCTACAACTCCAACAATGAACATTAGCATTTTTGTTACCCAAGTCAATGTGTAGCTTATAAGGTAAAAAAGCTCACGGTGGATTAGCATTCCTATTATTCTTAGTGATTTGGAACATTCCTTTATTTTCGTGAATTTATTTTTATATTTTTGTTAATATTTTATGATTCATTTTTGGAATATTATTTCTTCATATTATTTGACAAATTATCTCCTGAGGAATGAATTTCTTATAGAATAAACACACAAATATATGATATATACAAATTCTTAAATGCATATAAACACAGTACATATATGTATACATAGCTGTGTTTATATACATGTATGCATAGAAGCATACACACATGAAAATTACCATAATTATACAACTTATTTATATAGCTTAAATACAAAAGTTTTTTCAGAGAAATGAAATACAAAGTTTTTTCCCCATATAGTCTTTAACATTAAGGTAATATTTACATTAAAAAACTGTCTAATTTGGTTTAATATTTTAATCTAAGCCTAATTTCCCAAGATTGCTTTCTAGGCTTCCCAGAAATAATTTATCCAGTATGGAATTATTTCCCAAGTAAACTATATTGTCCACTTTGTAGAATACAAGCTTATTGAGTTCTACAGTTTATGATCCTCACTTATCTAGCATGTTTCTGAACTATGTCTGTTTCTTTAAACTAATACTGTGTGGCTTACTGACAATTTTTATAATGTAGTTTGAGTGTGGAAGTGCTATTATCTCTTTGTCTTTCTAATTCTCTTTTTCATTTCCTTGGTTTAGATTTTTGTTTTGTTATTATATCAAGTATCATAAAGTATTACTTGGCTAATACCATTAAAAGGATAGATTAAGTTTGGTAGAAATGTTTTTAAATTCTATAGGTATGGCCCTGCCATAAAGCCTTTATATTCATTCAGATATCTAAGCTATTCTTTATTTTTTTTCAGAAATACTTTCTTACTGAGTCTCTATAAGTATTTTTTTTTTGTATTTTGGTAGAATCATTCCTAGATACTTGGTTGGGATTTCTTCTTTCCATTATTAATCCTAGGAACTGTTTTTTTCTAATTATTTATTTGTTTTTGAATTTTACAACTCTTCCACCAATCTCGATTCCCTCCCCACATCCCCCACAGATGGAAGTCTGTTAGTCTTTACATTGTAGGAACTGTTTTATTATATAGAAATGTGTGACCTTTGATAGTAATCCAGTAGATAATATTTGGCTTGACTCCTTGATGGCAAATGGAAGTCTCAGCAATTTCAGAGCAAATATATTATTGACCTAGTCATGTTCAGGGATGTGGCAGAATCCCTGGTGTGCTGTGGTGGTACTACTCTTCTATTACTGTTTTAGACCCAAAATTAAATCCAATAATCAGTCTACAAATAAATGACAATGCAGTTTTTGAAGCTGATATGCAACGATGTATGGATCAATTCTCTATTACTTGTACTAATGTTGACCTAAAAATCAACACCAAGAGGGGGTGGCTAGGTGGCACAGTGGATAGAACACCAGCCCTGGAGTCAGGAGTAACTGAATTCAAATCTGGCCTCAGACAATAATCATCCAGCTGTGTGGCCTTGGACAAGCCATTGAACCCCATTTGCCTTGCAAAAAAAAAAAAACCTTAAAAAAAATTAACACCAAGAAAACATACCTGCCAGCACTATACCAATGGAGAAGTTGTGAATATTGTTCACTTACCTTGGCAGCATATTTTCAAGGGATGCACATGAAGATAATGAAGTTGACTCACACATTTCCAGAACTAACTTTTTGGCTTTGGAGGCCCTCAAGGAAAAGTGTGGGAGACTGTTTACCAAACTGAAGTTCTACAGAACCATAGTACTTATTTCCTTGCTGTATGTCTTTGAAACCTGTACAATATGCCATTGCCATGCCAGGAAATTGAATTGCTTCCATTTTAATTGTCTTAGGAAGATTCTGGAGGTCACCTAAAGATAAGTATTGAGCCCTAAGGTCCTTTCTGGAGCTAAACTCTGCTACCAAGAGTGTAACTCCAATGGGCTAACTGCATTATTATACATATGAGAAAACTGAGGGAAACGGTCACACAGCTAGTAAATCTCTGAGTTCCAATTTGAACTCAGGTCTTCCTGACTCAAACCCAGCATGCTATTCACTGTACCACAAACCTGCCCTAAACTTCTTATACTTTAAAGAAAAAGCTCAATTCCTTCCAAATTTCCCCTTGATCATTCAGTAACATCCACTGAAAGATCTTTAGAAGGCAAGGCGTGGTATTATCAGAAGATGCCTTGTCTTTTTTTTTTTTTTGCAAGGCATTGGGTCTAAGTGACTTTCCCAAGGTCACACAGCTATGTATTAAGTGTTTGAGACTGGATTTGAACTCAGATCCTCCTAACTCCAGGAGTTGGTGCTCTATCCACTATGCCATCTAGCTGTCCCAATGTCTTACCTTCTAATAGTACCATTAAAGTATTTTTATATAAATTTGGTGAATGTGTATTTTCCTAGGAGAAAAGGGTGACTTGTTGGTAATTATTAGTCCTTCGATGTGGACAATAATGAATCCTTATTTAGCTCCAATTGAAATAAGTCATTTCCTTCAAAGAGTCCTGTAAAGGGGCAACAAATTCATATCATTCCCTTGATAAGCCTCTGAAGAAGGGTGGAATTTATGTAAATGTTAAAGGGCATATTTTTTTGCAAGTGGAATTCAGAGCAACTTGATATCAACCTACACTTCTGAATGGGTACATACAAGCTTATGAGCTTTTTTGACTTTACTGCAAATGTTATGAAGCATTCTTTAAAAATGATTGGCCAGGGGTGGCCAGGTGGTCCAGTGGATAAAGCACCGGCCCAGGAGTCAGGAGTACCTGGGTTCAAATCCAGTCCCAGGCACTTAATAATTACCTAGCTGTGTGGCCTAGGGCAAGCCACTTAACTCCGTTTGCCTTGCAAAGACCTAAAAAAAAAGATTGGTCAGAAGTGTTATCATCTTTGTTGGGGCTTGATGAGCCTGATGACACTCTAGCTCAACTATTTTGTCACTATCTTGCATTAGGAGATCCTCTGTGAACTGCAAACATATGGCATTACCCACCACATGGACCAGTTCCCTGAGATATGATAGCAGTTCCCCCAGATATCCCT
The DNA here is from genome assembly GCF_037893015.1 of Macrotis lagotis. Classification (NCBI taxonomy): domain Eukaryota; kingdom Metazoa; phylum Chordata; class Mammalia; order Peramelemorphia; family Peramelidae; genus Macrotis; species Macrotis lagotis. The sequence goes on along the minus strand of NC_133666.1, from coordinate 635,020,269 downwards.
GAGATAAAAAATGATATGCAACTTTTAGATGCAGGAACTAAAAATGAGCTCTTTGATGCTCCACATTCTAATTTTAATTTTTTTCTTTACAGTGATTCTGGGGAATGGGAAGACCCTCTTATTTTTGTTTTTTTCTTTTGCCTTAATATTGCCAGTATCATGAAAGCACCCTAGACAGTCCTCTCTTCATTACTTTCCTGGAAGAGATGGTAAGAAGTCCCATGGAAGTTCCTTAGGGCTCTGCTACTATCAGAATAATACTTGATAGGTTCAATAGCTAACAGTATTCTTTCCCATAACTTCTAAAGGAATTAATTACCTATTAAAGGCAATAAAGTTGCACTTCAAACCAGATTGCATAATACTTTCCTTGAAATAGTTTCCTGTTCATCTAAAGGTATAAAATCCATCATACAAAAGAATCAAAGAGCCTCTGATCTGATAGAAACCTGAAATAATCCAATATTTCCCTGCTGAGAAGACACATGTCATTGCAGAGTCAAAGGGAATGTGTCTATGGAAACCAAATACCACTATATCTGAGTTATATATCTTTACTGTGTGAGAGCTAAGTAAATCTTGTTTTATTGACTTGCAGTGACTTATGAGTGTTTCATTTTGTCCTATCATCCATGCTCACCAAAAGGAATCCTACTGCTATGCTTGTACTTACAAATATCCCTACAAATTAGGCAGGATAATTGCACAGCTCCATGCACTACAGGTATGATCTGGATAGAAGTATTACTGAGCTTAGTTAGACAGTACTTTTGAAATGAAATTGAGTTTTTCAGAATTTTTTTCTCTCATTGGCTGTTTCCTCTCCGAGTCTTTATTGTAAGGAATTTAGCCAGGTCAATATTATCTTCATTACTCTTCTAGTTCTACTCCCAACTCCCTGGATTTTCTCTCCTTTGTCACAGAACTTCCTCATCTAGAAATGCAGAAACCCTCCGTTATACTTTTCACATTGGAAATAAGTTATGCCTCAGCAGCCTCTTGTTCTGGTTTGTAGATTTCTCTCCAATCCTCCACTTCAAGGAAATTACTCAGATCACCGAAATCTTAGTTCCTGTCCATTAACTACTAAAAAATCTGATGTCATTCTCTAATATCTTATTAATCTTCATTTTCTCCTTATTTACTGCCTGCTTCCTTACTGCCTAGAGCAAACTCATCTCTCCTCAATCTCAAAAAAAATCTCACTTGATCCATTCATCCTAGCTGTCTCCCCATATGCCCTTTTTGTGTATAAAGTCATAGAAAATTATTTCCTATTTATTTGTTTACATTTTATAAAGGTGTCGGTTGATGACTTAAACCATAAAAATCAAAATACTCAGGATCAAACCATCAAGAGATATGTTTGGATATTATATATTACTGCAATTCAGCACCAGAAAATCATATATTAGCACTTTACCTGGAGTTGCTTGAGTACCATGGTGCCTTGCTGATATGGGAGGATTTATATTCACAAGACAAAGATCCATAGCACCTAGGCTATCACTAATTCAATTTTCTATTAAATCTATTATAACAATTTCAGGGGGGAAAAGCAGTTTAATGGCTGCCTTTGCACAACATCCCCCTTACTATAATCAATATAATGTGCATGTCATACCATTACTCATTTGATGTCATGATCTGTTTCACTTGTGACGGAAACAATCACATTTTCTATGTATTTATTTATATGTGTTGTTTCCCCCAAAGACAAATTTCTTATAAAGAAGGTTTGTTACTGCAGAATCTTATATTCTTTCCCTGTTAGATGCAATGTATGGAGGTAGGTGGTTAGTAAGGGGAAGATGAATTATTCTGGGCTTATGGCACAATAAGTCCCCTTCTAATCCCTAGGATTTACCATTAGGCTATCTCTTGCAAAATTTGGACAAATTAACCTCAAAGACCTTAAAAAGAAGATCCTTTACTTCAACAATTAGACATATGGAAATACTAAAATTAAGGGATATGATTTTTACTGTGGTTGCCTTTTCTTCCTGTCTATATGTTCCTCAAGGGTACTTATAGTTCAGTAGCCATGAAATCTGCAGGTTTTACTGTGATTGACAAGAAGTATTGTTAAATCATTGGCCAACAGTATCCTTGTAATTGTGCTATTTTGTCTCTCTGTGTCTTACTAATTAATTTATTTGTATCTTAAGAAATGTTCTGCACTTGTGATGGAAAATATCACCTACAATCCAAGAAAAAGGTATTGTGTTTAAACATAGACCAGGGCATACTATTTTAACTTTGAAAATTTTATTTTATATTTTTTTTACTTCTCATAATGTTTCTCTCTTTTGCCATAATTCTTCTATCACAACAAGACTAATATGGAAATATGCTTTACATAGTTTATACGTGTATAACCTCCATCTGATTATTCACTATAGAGGGGGAGGCAGAAAAATATGGAACTCAAAGGTTTATAAAATATGAATGTTAAAAACTCTTTTTACATGTAATTGGAAAAAATAAAAAATTTAAAAAAGAAATTTCTTGCATTTTCCCATACAAGTTGAGCTTATTTAAGAAATGTTGGAATGGGGAACTTCAGGGGTGGAGCGAAGATGGTGGTGTGAGTCAAACCTCCTCCTGGAGCCTTTCTCTACCAAAGATAAATGAAGCTTCTCCTCTGAAATTCACATTACAAATCCCACCAAGAAAAAGAAAAGATTCAAAGAAGTTTTCAACTTTAGACATCATGGAGGATCTTCAGCAAAGGAGCAGAACTAGCGTTCACTATAGAAAACTACTTCACAGATAAAGATGACAGTAATGCCATGTAAGAAGAAGAAAGTAGCAAAAAATCACTAACAGGAGAATTATCAAAACAGTCTATAAATTGGACTCAAATACAAAAGCTTAGCAAAGAGCTTAAAAAAAGAATTTAAAATCAAAGAAGAGAGAAAGAAGAAAAAAAGGAAAAAAGTAATGAAAGTCATGCAGGAAAATTGTGACAAGTTGACTAAAGAAATCAAATCCATTAAAAGTAAAAAATAATAAACTGAAAGGAAAAATACAAGATAACTGAACAAATAAAACCCTAGGGTGGAGCTAAAATAGCGAGAAGAGCCTCTCCTAGGTGTTCTCTCCATAATATTTCAAAAATCTTAAAATCATGACTCTAAATTTTTGAGAGACAAAAATCACAGAAAGATACAGTGAGGCAATTTTTCAGAAAAAGGTAACCTGGAAAATAACGGAAAGGCTCCACTTCACAGGGTTAGAGTGGCAGCCCACCAGAGTGAAGAAACTTCAGCCTCCCAGAGGCTCCCAGCAGCAGAAGCAGTTTCCTGACCTGCACCACAGGAGCACCAGGCACAACTTGGAGGATCAGCAGGGGGACCTCTTCCAGAGCATGCTTGAAGCCCAATCCCTCAGGGCATTTGCTGCAGGCAGTGCAGTCAGCATAGCAGTACCAGCCATGGCAGCCCAGATCCAGGAAACAGAAGCAGGCTTGCAGCCAGCAAGCAGGAGCCTCCAGGCAACTGAGTCCTGAATGTTCAGCCCACAAAAGGCAGGGGAGACTTACGAGATTTGTCCTCTGTACCTGGAACAGGACTCTGGGGATCTGATCACATTCAGATCCAGATGGCAGTCTAGGCCCCTGATAGAACAGGGACCCCAACCCCACCTCAGCCCTGTGGCAGAGGAGTGTGCTTGTGATCATTCTCAGACCAAGAGGACAGTCAGAGGTTCACACACTGAGATCCTTATGGGGGGGGGAGTGGTCCCAATGATACTCAAAAGTTCAGGAAGGGGGCGGCTAGGTGGCCCAGTGTATAAAGCACCTGCCCTGGAGTTAGGAGGACCTGGGTTCAAATCCGGTCTGAGACATTTAATAATTCCCTAGCTGTGTGGCCTTGAGCAAGCCACTTAACCCCATCTGCCTGGCAAAACAAAACCTAAAAAAAAAGTTCAGTAAGTACCCCAAAACCTGGCACAGACTAGAGAAATGAGTAAACAGGAAAAAGAGGAATACAATTGAGAAATACTTCACCTATGATCCCAAGAAGGATCAAAATACTCAATCTGAAGATGAGGAAGTACAAGCTCCTGTATCTAAAGACTATAAGAAAAATGGAAGTTGGACTCAGGCCATGATGGAGCTCAAAAAATATTTTGAAAATCAAATAAGGGAGACAGAGGAAAAAATTGGAAAAAGAAATGAGAAAGAAGCAAGAAAAAAATGAAAAAGAAATCAACACCTTAGTCAAGGAGATTCAAAAAGTGCTGAAGAAAATGACATGTTAAAAACCAGCATAGATCATATGGATAAAACAGTTCAAAAAGTTATTGAAGAGAAGAATGCTTTAAAAAGCAGAACTGGCCAGATGGAAAAGGAGATCAGCAAGCTCTCTGAGGAAAACAAATCCCTCAGATGTAGAATGGAGCTAAAGGAAGCTGATGACATTACAAGAAGTCAAGACATAATACTTCAAATCCCAAAGAATGGAAAATTAGAAGAAAATGTGAAACACCTTATTGAAAAAACAACCTATCTGGAAAACAGATTCAAGAAAGATATTTTAAAAGTTACTGGGATACAAGAAAGTCATGATCAGGAAAAGAGCCTTCACCTCATTTTTAAAGAATTCCTACATGAAAATTGCCCTGATATCCTAGAAGCAGAGAGTAAAATAGAAATTGAGAGACTCTACCAATCTCCCCCAGAAAGAGATCCAAAAATACCAACCCCCAGGAATATTATAGCCAAGTTCCAGAACTCCCAAGTCAAAGAGAAAATATTACAAGAGGCCAGAAGGACAAGAAGACAGAAGGACACAATTCAAATATCATGGAGCTGTAGTCAGGATCACACAGGATGTAGCAGCAACAACATTAAAGGCACATTGGATTTGGAATATGGTATTCCAGAAGGTAAAGGAGCTCAGAGTGCAACCGAGAATCAACTACCCAGCAAAACTGAATGTCCTCTTCCAGGGAAAAAGATGGACTCTCAATGAACCAGCAGAATTTCAAATGTTCCTTTTGAAATGACCAGAACAGACCAGAAAGTTTGACTTTCAAATACAGGACTCAGATGAAGGACAGAGAGCAGAGGAGAAAAGGTAAATTATGAAGGACTTAATGATGATGAACTGCATGTATTCCTGCATAGAAAATGATACTAATAATACTCATATGAACCTTCTCATTTAATAGAGCAAGTAGAAGGAGCTTATATAGATGAAGCACAGGAGAGAGCTGAATTTGAAGATATAATACATTGTAAAAATGGAGTCAATGGCTAAAAGGGAAATGTACTGGGAGTAAGAGAAAGGAGAGGTGGAATAGGTTAAAATATTTCACATAAAAGTTATATATTTTATTGCAATGAGCTACTGCAATGACATGGAAGGGGGAAGGCAAGGAGACATGAGGGAACCTTCACTCATCAGAAATGGCTCACAGAGGAAGCAGCATACAAACTTAATAAGGTATAGACATCTAGAGGAAAAAGAAAGAAGGGAAAAGGAGAAGGGGGGGATGTGGGTGATGGAGAAGAGGGTAGATTGTGGGGTATAGTGGTCAGATATAACACATTTTCTTTTATACTTCTTGCAAGGGCCTGGGATTGGGTGACCTGTCCAAGACCACTGGGCTGGGTGGTTGCTGGGTCTCAGGGGTGGTATATGGGTTTGGCACCTCTTGGGCCAAGGGCTGGTGATCAGTCTGCTGCACCACTCAGCTACCCTACAGCACATTTTAGAAGAGAGACACAGTGAAAGGAGAGAGAGAATATAATATATGGTAGTGGGGGGGGTGTATGGACAGTGAGAGTTGTGATCAGAAACAGCAATGGTGCAAAAATGTGGAAGTAGCTTTTGTGATGGACTTATTATAAAGAATGTGATCCACCTGAGACAGGTCAGGTGGTGTCAGAAAACAGACTGAAGCACAGTATTGTCCTTCTTTTACTTTATTTCTAATGAGGTCTACATTTTTTGTGGGGAGGGGGTATTATGTTTACTCTTAAACAAGAATATTTTAGTAATGTATAAAAATCACTTGTACAAAAATAAAAAACCAAAAAGAAGAAAAGAAAAAATAAAATCCTAAAAATTATAACTGAACAGTTATAAACTAATAAATCTACAAAACTACAAGATTCCTCAAAGAAAATAAAAAGGCTGAGATAAGTGAAGAAAAGGTAAAGTACCTACTAGGGAAAACAAATGACTTGGAACACAGAACCAGGGGAGACAATCTATGAATCATTGGACTACTAGAAAGCCTGGATCAACAAAAGAACCTGGAAAACATCATGTAGAAAATTTTAAGGGAAAATTGCCCTAATCTACTAGAACAAGATAACAATATAATAATTGAAAAATTCCACAGAACCACTCCAGAAAGAGACCCCAGGATAAAAAATCTACAAGAGCTGTAAGAGCCAAATTCCAGAACCCTCAAATAAAAGAGAGAATAATATAAGCAGCAAAAAACAAAACAATTCAAATGCAAAGGGCACACAATCAGACTACCACAGGACCTATAAGCCTCAAAACGGAAGGATCGGAAGAACTGGAATAACATTTTTGAGAGAGCTAAGGACCTGGGATTACAACCCAGAATGACTACCCTGCAAAATTCAGCATATACTGTCAGGGAAAAAGATGGATATTCAATGAAATACAGGACTTCCAGTATTTCCTGACACAAAGACCAGAACTGAACAGAGAATTCTTGCCAAATACATGACTGAAGAGTTACATAAAAAAAAAGGTAAATGAAAAAGGGAACTAAAAAAACAAAATTGTTTTAAACAAATGTTGGTCCCTAAAATGTAAAATATACCAATTCTAATTCTTTAGAACTTTAGTTCTCTACGAAAATTAGAGGGTAGAATATAATTGAACAGAATGAGGCTAAAGGAAATGGATATAATTAGGTCTTGTCTCTCAGTTGAAGAGGTCCAAGATCACATCACTATATTTGAGACAAAAAGTCCTGATAAAAAGCAGGGGGTGTTACTGTCTCATGATACTTTGACTCACTTTAATCTCAAGATGCTAAGCACCTTGTCTAATGAGGGCATCATAAACTGCGAGGACCTGAGACAGTGTCTCTGTTACTTACAATCATTTCTAAAATTCTCAGTGAGACCCCCAGAGACTCCCAGGACTTAGAGAACTTTGAGACACAGTTAATTGGATCAATGTCCAGTGCTTCACTTTACAAGGCATTAAGTACCCTGGGTGGGGGTGGGAGGAGGGGAAGTGTGAAAGAAAATAGGCCTGGGGAGAGGGGAAGTAATAGTTCCAGAAATCATATGACTCTGGATGATACTTTGGCTTGTGAGGAGGTTTGTGTGTACTTGAAAGATACTTGAAAAGGGGGTAAGGTAAAAAATGATTATAATTATAATTTGATGCAATGTGAGTCAATGCTGCTTATCAAGCAATCAAGTAAACAATCTGTGATGATATATTGATAGCTATAGGAGCTTATCAAGCAATCAAATAATTGAACTGCGATTAATAATATTAGAGCACCAAGGGAAGAGGCACAAAGATTTATAATTTTAGAGGAAAAGAAAGGAGAATGTGAATGCTGAGTAACTTCTATTCAATAGATTTAGCCCAGTGAGGGAATAAGATATATTCCCACTTGCGTTTAAAAATCTAACTTAATCTACTGGGGAAGGGGGGGGGGGACAGGGAACAGGAATAATAAGGGAAGAAGGGAATGATAAAAGGGAAGGGAAGGTATAAGTGAAAATGAACTGAATGTTTAATTTCTAAAAGAAAAGTCCATAGGGGAGAGGTAGTAAAATTTTGGTGAGGTGGAATAAGAGAAAAGGAAACAGATAAATATAAATGGAGAAAGAGAGCATGGAGGGAAAGACAGAATTAGTATTCTTAACTGTAAATGTGAATGGGATGAACTGTCCCATAAAAGAAAGCAGATAGCAGAATGGATTAAAAACCAGAATCCTACGTTATTGTGTTTATAAGAAACACATTTGAAGCAGAGAGATACACACAGGGTAAAGGTTGGAGCAAAATATATTATGCCTCAACATAAGGGAAAAAATCTGGGATAGCGATACTAATCTCAGACAAAGTAAAAGCAAAAATCAATCCCATTAAAAGGGATAAGGAAGGAAACTACATCTTCTTAAAAGGCAACATTAGTAATGAAGCTATTTCATTACTAAATATGTATGTACCTAGTGGTATAGCATCCAGATTCCTAGAGGAAAAGCTGAGTGAATTACAAGGAGAAATAAAGAGCAAAACTTAATGGTAGACCTCAATGTACCTCTCTCAAAACTAGATAAATCTAACAACAAAATAACCAAGAAGGAAGTTAAGAAGGTGAATGAAATCTTAGAAAACTTAGATATGATGGACCTCCAGAGAAAACTTAATGGTGATAGAAAAGAACATACCTGTTTGTCAGCGGTACATGGCACCTTCACCAAAATTAACCATGTACCTGGGCACAAAAACCTTAAAATCAAATGCAGAAAGTCAGAAATAATAAATATTTCTCAGACCATGATGAAATAAAAATTACAAGTAATAAAGGGTCAGGGAAAGATAAACCGAGAACTAATTGGAAATTAAAGAACTTTATCTTAAATGATGGGTGGATCAAATGGAAAATAATAGAAATAATCAATAATTATATCCGAGAAAATGATAATAATGAGACCATGCCAAAATTTATAGGATGCAGCAAAGGCAGTTTTGAGGGGAATGACTAAATCCCTATATGAATAAAATGGAGAAAGAGGAGAACAATGAATTGGACATGCAACTAAAAAAAGTTAGAAAAAGAACAAATAACAACCCTAATTAAATACCAAATTAGAAATTCTGAAAATCAAGGAAGCAATTAATAAAGTGGGAAGAAGAAAACCATAAATAAAACTCATAAATAAAACTCACAAATAAATAAATAAATAAAACTGAGTTGGTTTTATGAAAAATCCAATAAAAAAAGACAAACCTCTGGTAATCTGATTTATAATACCTTTTTTTTAGGTTTTTGCAAGGCAAATGGGGTTAAGTGGCTTGCCCAAGGCCACACAGCTACATAATTATTAAGTGTCTGAGGCCAGATTTGAACCCAGGTACTCCTGACTCCAGGGCTGGTGCTTTATCCACTATGCCACCTAGCCACGTAATCTAATTTAAAAAAAGAAAGAAGATAATCAAATTATCAAAAAAGTATCAAAACTAAAAAGGGTGAACTAATCACCAATGAGGAGGAAATTAAAGAGATAACTCGGAGCTACTTTGCTGAACTATATGCCAATAAATTGGACAACTTGAGTGAAATGGATGAATATTTACAAAAATACAAACTGCCTAGAGTAACTGAAGAGAAAATAAGTTACTTAAATTACCCCATTTTAGAAAAAGAAATTAGAGAAACTATCAATAAACTCCGTAAGAAAAAGTCTCCACGTCCAGATGGATTTAGAATTGAATTCTACCAAACATTTAAGGAACAATTAATTCCTATTCTACATAAACTATTTTAAAAAATAGCAGAGGAAGGAGTTTGACCAAACTCCTTTTAATGACACCAACATGGTGCTGATACCTAAACCAGTAAGAACTAAAATAGACAAAGAAAATTATAAACCAATCTCCATAATGACTATTGATGCAAAAATCTTAAATAAAATTTTAGGAATGAGACTACAGAAAGTTATTAGCAGGGTAATAAACCATGATCAGGTTGGATTTATACTAAGCATGCAGAAATGTTTCGACATTAGGAAAACACACTACATAATATAACATATCAATAGCAAAACAAGTAGAAATCATATGGTTATCTTAATAGATGCTGAAAAAGCCTTTGATAAAATACAACATTCATTCCTATTAATAACACTAGAAAGTTTAGGAATAAATGAAGTTTTCCTTATAATAATAAATAGTATCCATCTAAAACCAGCAACAAATATTATATTTAATGGGAATAAACTCCGATTATTTCCAATAAATTCAGGGGTGAAACAAGGATGCCCATTATCACCATTACTATTCCATATAATACTGAAAATGCTAGCAGTAGAAATAAGAGAAGAAAATGAATTTGAAGGAATCAGAACTGGCAATGAGGAAACAAAACTTTCACTCTTTGCAGATGATATGATGCTATACCTAGAGAATCCAAGAAAATCATCTAAAAACTCCTTGAAACAATTAAAAAATTCAGCAAAGTAGAGAATACAAAATAAACCTACACAAATCATCAGCATTCCTATATATGTGAATAACAAAACTCAAGAACAAGAGATATAAAGAGAAATTCCATTTAAAATAAATGTAGACAATCTTAAATACTTGGGAATCTATCTACCAAGATAACCCCAGAAAACATATGAACACAATTATAAAGCTCTCTTCATTCAAATAAAGTCAGATCTAAATAATTGGGAAAATGTCAAATGATTAGGTCGAGCTAATATAATAAAATGACAATTCTACCCACATTAAATTCAGTGTCACACCAATCAAACCGAGCTAGAAAAAAAATAGTAACTAAATTCATCTGGAGCAACAAAGGGGCAAGAATAGAAAGGGAACTGATTAAAAAAAATGTAAAGGAAGCTGGCCTAGCTCTACCAGACCTAAAACTATACTATAAACCAGTAATCATGGCCTGGTACTGGTTAATGGATCAATGGATTAGGATAGATTCAAAAGAAACTGCTGTAAATGACTACAGCAATCTACTATTTGACAAACCCAAAGACATCAGCCTCTAGGATTAGAACTCACTATTTGTCAAAAATTGTTGGGAAAACTAGAAAATAATATAGCAAAACTAGGCATAGATCCACATCTCACACCCTATAAAGAGTGATACCATGTATAAATTAATAGACCAAAAAATATTCTATCTGATCTATAGTAAAAAGGATAGATTTGTGACCAAATAAGATTTAGAGCACATTATAAATTGCAAAATGAATGATTTTGACTATATTAAATTAAAAGGTTTTTGCACTAATAAAACCAATGCTGCCAAAATTAGAAGAAAAACAGCTGGGAAACAACCTTCACAACAAAGAATTCTGATAAAAGTCTCATTTCTAAAATATAAAGAGAATTGCATCAAATTTAAAAGGTTACAACTCATTCCATTTATAAGGTCACAGTGGCAGTTAATAAATGGACAGAGGATATGAACAGACAGTTTCAAATGAAGAAATTAAAGCTATATATATAATCATATGAAAAAATGATCCAAATCACTATTGATTAGAGAAATGCAAATTAAAACAATGAGGTATCATCTCACACTTATTAGATTAGTCCAGATGAGAAAAGGGGAAGACCATCAATTTTGGAGCGGGTGTAGGAGGATTGGGAGATTGATGCACTGCTGTTGGAATTGTGAACAGATCCAACCTTTCTGGAGAACAATTTGGACCTATGCCCAAAGAGCAATAAAATTGTTCATACTCTTTGACCCAGAAATTCCAATACTAGGGCTATATCCAGAAAAAAAAATTGTAAAAAAAATGGGAAAAGTCCTACATGTTCCAAAATACTCACAAGCAGCTCTTTTTGTAATGGCAAAGAATTGGAAATTGAGGGGATGCCCATCAGTTGGGGAACAGCTAAACAAGTTATTGTACATGAATACTATGGAATATTATTGTCCTATAAGAAACCATAAATGGGGAGGGCGGCTAGGTGGCACAGTGGATAGAGCACCAGCCTTGGAGTCAGGAGTATCTGAGTTCAAATCCAGCCTCAGACACTTAATAATTACCTAGCTGTGTGGTCTTGAGCAAGCTACTTAATCCCATTGCCTTGTAAAAAAAACTAAAAGGAAAAGGAAACCATAAATAGGTGGACTCTGAAGAAACATGGAATGACTTATGGGATCTGATGCTGAGTGAAGGGATAGAACCAAGAGAACAATGTACACATCAACAACATTATGGGATGAAAAATCTTGATGGAAGCAACTCCTCTTGGCAGTCCAGAGAGCTAAAATAACTGCATTAGACTAGTAATGATCTATATTATTCCCCAACCAGATGAAGAAAAACAAAACAAAACACACAGGAAAAAAAATCCGCCTACTGAATCTGATGAAAACTTTATAAAAATTATCTCTTATGTGTCTCTTTCCCTTAATCCTAATTCCTCATGTCCAAAATTACTAATTTATAAATGTGTTTAATAAATATGTATGTAAAGTACTAACCTGACTGTTCCCTACTGAGGGGGAGTGGTATGGAAAAGAAATATGAAGAGAAATTTATGTATATACAAATAGGTGAAAAGAAAAAAAAAGAATAAAAACAGAAATGTTGGAATTGAAACTTGAAAATGTTTGAATTCTATGTAATCCCATTTAGAAAAACAGATCTATGTATAATTAAATTTATTCTAGTCTCATTTTAAGTGAAAGATTATTATTATTATTATTATTATTATTATTCCAAGATACCAAAGGACAATGTCTAATATAAATTTGATAATTTATATTATTAAAAGATTGTTAGGAATGTAAATTCTTTTATTCTTTTGGGCTTTGGATTTAATTGTAAAATATCAGCATAAAAATAATAAATGGTAGCAAATTAGCATCTGAGTTAGGGTCATTATTTTTAAGATTTCATTCTAGAATGGTTAAAAGTGCAGCAATCTGACTTTAGTTAAAAGCCAGACATTCCAAGGGAAAATCAGACTGTAATCAGAATTTTTTGTGTAAAGTAATCTGGAAGTGGATTTAACTAAATTAAGGTCACCTGATTTGGTCATTAATGAGTTTTATTTCAAGATTTTAAATATATATATAATGTTGTTTATTGTATTGTTATACTTCTAAACTTGGAAAAATTATATCAAATATGATTATTAATAAGTGTTAGGGACTGTTGTGTGTGGGAGCACTGTAGACTATCTTCACCTGGTGTCCATGAACTCCAAAGTCTTGTTTTACTAAGTGCCACAGGAGTGGGAATGGATTAGGTACTGGGAAGGATATTTAAGCACTTAAGCACTTGTATTCTGATGAATAAACGGAGCACATGGCGTGCTTGTCTCCCTTGTCATCCTTGTCTCCCAACCCTCCAACACTCACCTGGGGAAGATTGAGGGAGTCCAGAAGGGGCTTCAACATAAGAATCCAGGAAAGGGACTCAACAAATAAGGACATTTTTTTCTTATACTCTAGGTTTTGTGAGATTAAAATTTACTGTTAAAAACAAAAGAAAGGGGGCAGCTAGGGTGGCACAGTAGATAGAGCACCAGCCCTAGAGTCAGGAGTACCTGAGTTCAAATCCGGCCTCAGACACTTAATAATTACCTAGCTGTGTGGTCTTGGGCAAGCCACTTAACCCCATTTGCCTTGAAAAAACCTAAAACAAAAAAAAAACTTAAAAAAATGAATGGGTAAGAAGCTGTTACCTAGGTCATTCTTGCTGAACATGCACTATAATCTAAAATATTATAACTTAAGAAATTACAAGATTCCAAGCTTCCCTGTACTGAAAGGAAATTCATGTTTTTTCACTATAGTGAAAATTATGAGAATGGTAGTTGAATAAATTTCAAAATCTGGTAAATTTTGTTATTGTGATAAGGCTAATTTAATTAGTTATTTTCTCTATGACTTAGAAAAACTGATACTCCTTTTTATAAATAAATAAATACCTTTGGGCTAAAGGACGATGGTATTTAGAAACTTTTGGAATTCATTTATCATATTTAAAATAAGTCAAGGCATTCAATGTCTCAGATCTAAAACCAGTGATTTTGCTGTTTTGATTGAAGTTTTGCTGTCATTCCAGGACCTAAGATATGATTCCATTCCTGAAGAATCTCTTAATAAAGTTAAAGTTAAAAATTTCTCTTATTATTCTGTTTTATTTCCCCTAAGAAACAAGGTTTCAGTATAGAAATGTTAGTGAAGATTAAGAATTCATAAGTTATCTTGTATCACCCCAATTTGGAATTCTAACCTTTGGATTTATAATCTGGGTGTACAATTCATTCTTCTATCCTAGAACCAAAAACAGGGACACCACTCTTCTTCAAAGGCCCACAGTCAACACAGTTCCTGCCCCTCTGCTGCAGCTCTCACTGAGCATATAGGCTACACCCTTGGGCAGTATCTGGTTAGCACAGCTGGAACTGGTCTCTGGAGATAGTAGAGGGTCCCTCCATCTTTTACTCAGGTGTCTGACCTTCACATTCTCCATAAGGTCAAATTTTCTTTTGCTGAATAGGGCTTGTTGTTGGTACTTCACTCAGACCAGGCCTGTTTTTTCCAAGGAGCTCTCAAATTGTCTTAGAAGGAAAACTGCTTTACTCTGACTTTGTTTTATTTATGTCATTCTATTTTCACTTTGAAAATATGTTATTATTTGGAGAAATATGGAGAATCTGGCATTTTTTGACCTATGCTGCCATCTTCACAGAACCCTTCTCTTTCAAGTCCCTAATTATGAGAACTTGATTCGGAATTCCCCAAGAGTGTAAATCAATTATTAAAGTCATGAGGAAGGAAGAAAAATCATATGGAAATTAATTAATAATGGGAACCTGGATCCACATTTAGAGATGAATTTGGATAAAGGAAAACTCAATAGAGAAAAGATTGCTAAGCAAAGGTGGAAGAAGGAGAATCTGAAAGTGACAGCAAGAAAAAAGACAGGGTAAAATGAAAGTGAAATTACTATTAGAAAAAGTAGTCAAGAATGCAATATCTTCAGGAAAGAAAAGGTCTCAGAAAGTTCCAGAAGATGGAATGAGTGATGAAGTTAAAAAAAATTTTCCTAGTTGATTTCATTTTTAAAAAAATTTATTTTGAATTTTTTCCAATTTTTCCCCTAATCTTGCTTTCCTTCCCCCACACCCCACAGAAGGCAGTCCACTAGTCTCCACATTGTTTCCATGGTATATATTGATCCAAGTTGAATGTGATGAGAGAGAAATCATGTCCATAAGGAAGAAAAATAAAGTATTGTACCTGATTGTTGCACTAATGGAATGAGCAAATCCATCAAGGTTGATCATCACCCCCATGTTGCTGCTAGGGTGCACAGTGTTCCTCTGATTCTGCTCATCTCACTCAGCATCAGTCCATGTAAATCTCTCTGGGCTTCCCTGAACTCCCATCCATCCTGGCCTCCAATAGAACAACAGGGTTCCATCACTATATATACCACATTTCATTGAGCCATTCCCCAATTGAAGGATATCTACTTAACTTCCAATTCTTTGCCACCATGAACAGAGCTGCTATAAATATTTTTGTACAAGTGATGATTTTTTTTATACATTACTAGAACATTCTTGTTTAAGAGTAAACATAATACCCCCCTCCCCAAAAAAAATATAGAACCTAATGAGAAATACAGTAAAAGAAAGAGAAAAAAAATGTGTTTCATTCTGTGTTCTGATACCATCAGCTCTGTCTCAGGTGGATCACATTCTTTATCATAAGTCTGCCACAGAAGTTACTTCCAACTATTGCTGTTGCTGATTGTAATTCCCTCCATCCATTCCTCCCCACTACCATATATTATATTTTCTTTCTACTTTCACTCTGTCCCTCTTCTAAAATGTGCTATAGGGTAGCTGAGGTGCACAGATCACTGGCCCTGGGTCCAAGAGGCCCTGAGTCCACATACCACCTCTAAGACCCTGTGACCACCAGGCCCTGTGGTCCCGGATAGGCCACCCAATCCCAACCCCTTGCAAGAAGTATAAAAGAGGTGATAAAACTTGAAACTAAGGACTCTAACTAAACTTTCAAGAGACAGAACCCACAAAGGGACCCAGTGAGGCAGTTCTCCTACTCAAGGTAACCTGGAAAAGAGCAGAAAGGCTCTGCTTCCCGGGTCGGAAGGGCAGCCCGCCGGAGGGGTGGCCCACCAGAGTGAAAGAACTTCAGCCTCCCAGAGGCAGCCCCAGGGCACTGGGAGCCGTGGCTCACAGCAGCGGGGGAGTCTCCTGAGCTGCACCCCAGGGAGCACCAGCACAAAGTGGGGAAACAGCGGGGGACCTCTGCCAGAGCAAGCACGTGGAGCACAGCCCTGAGGGCACACAGCAAGCAGCTTGGTCTTTCCACAGCCCAGATACAGAAACAGAAGCAGGCGGTGCCAGTAAGCAGGAGCCCCAAGGGAATGAGCCCATTGAGCTGAGGGAGGGGAGTGAAGAAAGATTGCAGAGCTCTGTCCTCTGCCTCTGGAACAGGACTCTGGGGCTCTGACCACATTCAGATCCTGATCGAAGTCTAGGCCCCCCCCCATAGAACAGCAGGGCCCCCCACCATCTCAGCACCATGGCAGAGGGGGGCACTTATGGTCATTCACAGACCAGGAGGGAGGACAGAGCCTCACACACTGAGACCCTTGTAGGAGTGTCCCAAAAGCTCAGGAAGCACCCCAAAACCAGGCCCAGGCTGGGAAAATGAGCAAGCAGAAAAACAAAAGGAAGACTATTGAGAAATATTTTGCAAATGAGCCCAAGAAGGATCAAAATACTCAGTCTGAAGATGAGGAAGCACAAGCTCCTGCATCTAAAGACTCCAAGAAAAACAGAAATTGGGCTCAGGCTATGACAGAGCTCAAAAAAGACTTTGAAAATCAAATGAGGGAGTTGGAAGAAAAACTGGGAAAAGAAAGGAGAGAGATGCAGGAAAAACACGAAAATGAAGTCAGCAGCTTAGTCAAGGAAATCCAAAAAAATGCTAAAGAAAATAGCATGTTAAAAACCAGCTTAGGTCAAATGGAAGAAGTATAAAAGAAAATGTGTTATATTTGATTATTCTCTCCTATTATCTACCCTCTCCTCTACTGTCCACATTCCCCCTTTTTCCCTTCTTTCCTTTTTACTCTAGAAGTCTATACCCCATTGAGTGTATATACTGCTTCCTCTCTGAGCCATTTCTGATGAGAGTGAAGGTTCACTCCTTCCCCCTTGCCTTCGCACTGTCCATATCATTGCAAATACATATACATAAATATATATATGTATGACTTTTATGTGAAATATCTTAGCCTATTCCTTCTCTCCTTTCTCTTACTCCCAGTACATTTCCCTTTTAGCCATTGACTCCATTTTTACAACATATTATATCTTCAAATTCAGCTCTCTCCTGTGCTTCATCTATATAAGCTCCTTCTACCTGCTCTATTAAATGAGAAGGTTCATATGAGTATTATCAGTATCATTTTCTATGTAGGAATACATGCAGTTCATCATCATTAAGTCCCTCATAATTTACCTTTTCTTCTCTTGCTCTCTATGCTTCATCTGAGTCCTGTATTTGAAAGTCAAACTTTCTGTTCAGCTCTGGTCATTTCAAAAGGAACATTTGAAATTCCCCTGGTTCATTGAGAGTCCATCCTTTTCCCTGGAAGAGGACATTCAGTTTTGCTGGGTAGTTGATTCTCGGTTGCACTCTGAGCTCCTTTACCTTCCAGAATACTATATCCCAAGCCCTGTGAGCCTTTAATGTAGTTGCTGCTAAGTCCTGTGTGATCCTGACTGCAGCTCCATGATATTTGAATTGTGTCCTACTGGCTTCTTGTAATATTTTCTCTTTGACTTGGGAGTTCTGGAACTTGGCTATAATATTCCTGGGGGTTGGTATTTTTGGATCTCTTTCTGGGGGGAGATTGGTAGATTCTCTCAATTTCTATTTTACCCTCTGCTTCTAGGATACCAGGGCAATTTTCATGTAGGAATTCTTTAAAAATGAGGTGAAGGCTCTTTTCCTGTTCATGACTTTCAGGTATCCCAATAATTTTTAAATTATCTTTTCTGAATCTGTTTTCCAGATAGGTTGTTTTTTCAATAAGGTGTTTCACATTTTCTTCTAATTTTTCATTCTTTTGGTTTTGAAGTATTGTGTTTTGACTTCTCATAAAGTCATCAGCTTCCTTTAGATCCATTCTACATCTGAGGGATTTCTTTTCCTCAGAGAGCTTTCTGATCTCCTTTTCCATCTGGCCAATTCTGCTTTTTAACTGTTTTATCCATGTGACCTATGCTGGTTTTTAACATTTCATTTTCTTCAGCATTTTTTGGATCTCCTAGACTAAGCTGCTGACTTCTTTTTCATGTTTTTCTTGCCTCTTTCTCATTTCTTTTCCCAATTTTTCTTCTATGTCCCTTACTTGATTTTCAAAATCTTTTTTGAGCTCTATCATAGCCTGAGCCCAACTTCCATTTTCTTGGAGTCTTTAGATGAAGGAGCTTGTGCTTCCTCATCTTCAGATTGAGTATTTTGATCCTTTTTGGGATCTTAGACAAAGTATTTCTCAATGGTGTTCCTCTTTTTTCTGTTTACTCATTTCTCCAGTCTGTGCCTGGTTTTGGGATGCTTCCTGAGCTTTTGAGTATTATTGGGACATGCCTCCCCACAAGGATCTCAGTGTGTGTGAAGCTCTGACTGCCCTCCTGGTCTGTGAATGATCACAAGCACACCCCTCTGCCACAGGGCTGAGGTAGCGGGGGGCCTAGACTGCAATCTGGATCTGAATGTGATCAGATCCCCAGAGTCCTGGTTCCATGTACAGAGGACAGACCTCAGAAGTCTCTCTCCACTCCCCTGCCTTTGGTAGGTTGAGCACTCAGGGCTCAGTTGCCTAGAGGCTCCTGCTTTCTGGCTGCATGCTTGTTCCCATTTCCTGGATCCGGGCTGCTGCAGCCTCTGGGCCTCCGACCAGCCTAAGGACCTGGGCTTTGTGCTCACTCTGGAGGAGGTCTCCCGCTGATCATCCAAGTTGTGCCTGGTGTTCCCTGGGTGCAGTTCAGGAAACTGCTTCTGCTGCTGGGAGCTGCAGCTCCCAGGCACCCTGGGGCTATTTCCAGGAGACTGAAGTTTCTTCACTCTGGCAGGCCGCCACTCTAACCCTTAGAGTGGAGTTTTTCCACTATTTTCCAGGTTACTTTGGACTGGAGAATTGTCTCACTGGATCTTTCTGTGGGTTCTGTCTCTCCAAAATTTAGTCAGCATCATAATTTTAAGATTTTTGAAATATTTTGGAGAGAACAACTAAGAGAGGTTCTTCTCCTGTCACTATCTTGGCTCCACCTGATGAAGTAAAAAATTTAACAGAAAGGAAGTTTTTTAATTATGGAGTAGGCATTCCAGGGAGCACAGTTGACATAGGTAGATAAGAAATGGGGATCAACAGCCCCTTCCTATCTCTTCTGTTGGATCCTCAATCTGTCGATAGAAATTCCTGTACCAGTTAGTACAAGAGATCGAAGAAGCAGCAGGAACATTACAAATGCATTTAATTATGTGCATTGTACTTCAGAACACATTGTAGTTGTTAATTTAATAACTAACTACTTTCAGAAATGTGTTCTGTTTGGGCTTCATGGTCTTGACCAATAGTTACATGTGCTTCTCCTATACAAGCATCGCAAGCATGTTCAACATCTTCACAGCACAAATCTCTTATTCAGAAGACACCCTGATATCAAAGTCATCCAAATCATCATTTTACTTATGAGCACATTTGTCAGTTTTTATTCACTCACCTCTATTATTAAAGTTTTTCTCAGATTTTTAATGTCAAAATTCTCCCTAGATGCTTGATGTGTGTGTATGTGTGTGTATGTGTGTGTGTATGTGTGTGTATCTTCCTGTCACCATATTACCTAACCATCAGTCCCTTTGTATCAGTCCCCAGAGAACTCAGGACTCTCTAAATTGTCTGGGCAAAGAAAAATATCCATTTTCACACCAACCTCAGTTGTAATCTCAGAGGTATCACTAGAACATATTCACTCCTATCATTCCACCCTGAATGTTCTAAGACTATGAAGAAAACCCCAAGAATTTTCTAATTCAGAAAGGTAAAATGATATCAGAATCTCAAGATGACAATATAAGAGTCACACCAGAACTTAGACCTCGAAGATCCTATAGTAAATCCCATGTACAAGAAAGGATGCGACTGGAGCAAAAGCAGAATAGGTTTAATTTTTATTCCACATGATATCCCTTCAAATATTTTAATATGGCTACCATGTTCCCCTTAAATCTTCTGTCTTCCAAGCTTAATACCTCCATTCCCTTCAATGGAATCTAATATGAACAGAAGGATACTTACTATTCTGGTTACCTTCTTTCTAATGTTTTCCAGTCTTTCAAGAAGCTAAAATTCTACTTTATATGTGATTTGACCAGTACAGAAAATAATAGACTTATCACACCTACTTAATCCTTGGCACTATGCTTCACTTATTGCAGTCTCTGAATGAATTATCTTTTGGGGCTACCTATATCATTCAAGTGACTGATTTTGAGATTTTAAGTAATAAAAATCCCCAGCTTTTATCACATGAGCTACTATCTAGCTATGCTAATTTCATCTCATTCTGAGGATGGTTTCTGAATCAATGTGAAAAAAAATACTTGTGTTCCTATTACATTTCATCTTATTTTGTAATACTGGGATGATTCCCAACACATGGGCTAAGAGTAAACTTCTCCAAGTTCAACTTACTATATGAATAAGTACTCCATGAAATTTTCAGTGTATGAACACTAAAAAAAATGTTAACCAACTAGAAGAATGTTGATAGATAGAAAAAACACTATATCCACCTGAATGGCATTGATTAAGAAGTATATCATAAAGTGAAAAGAAATTATCTCCCACCAGTTCCCACCAAGCACAAATATGATAATTTAACAAAGGTTTAGATGCCTTTTTTAGGAAAGGTAGACATGAAGGAAACATATAACATACATAGAGTATGAAATTAGTATTAGAAGTATGGGTTCATACATGTGGAAAGGGATATACATAAGGTATTATCTGTGTGTTATTCCATGACCTCTGCTCCTCAATATCATATCTGTGCTATCCAATAGACATAAATTCACCTCTTATGGTCATAATATTTCATTTGTGTGCTTCTTTTTAATAGTTCAAAATATCTCTGTCATTCAATTGCTTCCTACTTCTTCATGCAGGGCTTTCTGCTATATTACTGAGGTGCATTTTATAGAAAGTCTCTCCCTGACAGGAACAAGTTGACTCTCTTAATGAATACTACATGCCATACTACAAGTCACCTCACCTATACTGATAGGTGGTTACAAAAGGTCAAAAAATATTGGCTATGATCATCTATTATTTTGCCTATCCATGCCTGATATGATTTGTGATTATCATGAACTAGGTCCAACTCAAGCTCTTCAAGTGTTTCAGGTTTAATTTATAATGAGATATTTAAAGACAATATACTTAGCAGGTATAAGGAAAGGATACGAGAAACTAGGTGGTGTTGTGGACCAGCCCTAAGTTAAAATCTGGTCTCAAACATTTGACCCTAGTTGTATAATCCTGGGCAAGTCATTTAACCCTCATATCCAGGGTCATCCCAAATTGTCATGATTTATATCTGACAATTGGACTGAGATGGTTCTGAAAGAGAAAGTGAAACTGGTGATTTAGCATAGCACTCCCTCACCCAAATCTCATTCAATTATTTAACATGGCATCCGCTCCCTGATGTTGTCTTCTTTGTGAACAAAGGACAATGACATCAGCATCAACCTCCTCATTTAGCAAGGATACAATAAATCAACAGGCATTTATTAAGTGCTTACTATGAATTAGATTCTGTGCTAAGTTCTTAGAATGCAAAGAAAAAAACAGACTTTGTTCTCAGAGAATTTGCACTAATTCAATTAGATATCTCTTCCTTGCCTTTTTCTTGGACATGTTGGTCTGCTGATTAGAAGTGTGAAGGAAGAATTAGGTCATTCAGCATAAATCTTTGTTCTAAGACAACTTTCTGGTGTAAGACTAGAAATGTCCTTCTAATTTCCATTAAATTGTGAGTTATCAGTCTGGATCCCCCAAATCCTTATTCATATTTTCCCTATATAAAAAGATTGATAGGAACTATATGGAGACAAACCAAGGGCATTGAATCCCTTTCAGAACTTTATATGTTTGACATATACACAAAACTAAATTTAAAAAAAGTCAAGTCAGTAATCTGTGAAATGGAGTGAAGCATTACCACAGCGCCCCCACCCACCCACCCCGGTGTATGACTTCATCCCCATTACTTATCAATAATGAAATCCCACCAACAGTGCTGGCCAACAGTGAGAACTTATCCCTAACACTCTATAGGAAAGAAGTCCTGTTTCCATAGCAAACTAATAGCAAGTCAAATCAAAAATAAAATCCATCTCCCTGGTTCACCAAGCAAGAAGCCTTTATTTTTATAGTAACCCAGCAATAAGATCCCACTTCTGGATCAGACCAGCAGAGAAATCCCACACCCAGGGCAGGCCAGCAAGGAGGCTCCACTTCCCAGTGCAAGAGAGAAAGGAACCATTTTCTCTAGTACAAGCAAATAGCTAGGTCCAGAAGTCTAATGAAGGCCAGCAGCAAGACCCTGAGCCCCAACACAAAAAGTTTGGGACAATGCAAGACCAAAGTCCAAACCTCATATTAAAAACACCAAGTCACAAAATAGGCAGGAAAAAATTGAGCAAAAAAGCACACCAAAAATAAAGAATTTGGTTATAAAAAATTATTATGGACAAAAGGGGGATCACAGCACAAACTTAGAAGAAACAACAGTATCAAAATGGCAACATGTGAAGACTCAAAGAAAAGATGTAATTTGGTCTCAGGTCCAAAAAGAACTCATGGAAGAGCTCAAAGAGAAATTTAAAAACTAAATTAGACAAGTATAAAAAATTGGGAAAAGAAATAAGAACAATGCATGAAAAGTATGGGAATAAAGAGTCAACATCATGGAAAAAGACATACAAAAATTCACTGAAGAAAATAACTCCCTAAAAAATAAATTGGCTAAATGGAGAGGTACAAAAGTTCACTGAAGAAAATTATTCCTTATAAAATAGAATTGAACAAGCAGACACTAATGTATGCATAAAACATCAAGATGCAATAAAACGCAATCAAAAAAGTTTAAAAATAAAAAAGAAGAAAAGTGAAATTTCTCATTGGAAAAACAACTGAGTTAGAAAATAGAACCAGGTGAGATTGTATTGGACTACCTGGGCATCTTTCTAGAACTGATCAAGGAAAATTTCCCTACTATACTAGAATCAATCACAAAATTGAAATTAAAAGAACTCAGTGATAATTAACTGAAAGAGATTTCAAAATGAAAAATCCCAGGAACATCATAGCCAAATTCCAGAGATCACTTGTCAAGGAGAAAGTATTGTAATATTATGGAACTGCAGTCAGTATTACACAGGATTTGGCACCTTCCATATTAAGAATTGGAGAAAAAAAAAGAATTGGAGAACTTGGAATATGATATTGAAGATAAAGGAGTTAGGATTACAATAAAAAAATCATTCATCCAACAAAAATGAATATAATATTTTCAGGGGAAGGTAGAATGAACATTTAACAAAATAGGGAACTCTTAACCATATTGAGTTAAAAGATAAGAGCTGAATAAAAAAAATCTGATCTCTAAATACTAGACTTGAGGGAAACATAAAAGTTAAAAGAAAAGAAAAGGAAACAAACAAAAAACATAAGAGACTCAATAAAGTTAAGCTGATTATATAAAAGAAAGGACAGATAAAAAGAAAGCAGATTGAAGGAAGCAGTGGTCAGAGGACTTGTGAGGAAGGACAGGTTGGGGATAAGGGGGAGGATAAACAAGGGAATAATAGCAAAGAAAGAAATACAGAGTGAGTCAATATAACTATAAATATAATGGGATGAAGTCATACATAAAATAGCATAATTGACTTTAAAATGGACCAAAAGGGCTTTTTAAAATCCTTTAATACATTGCTTAAAAGAAACACATTTGAAGCAGAGAAATATACATACAGTGTAAGCGTATTTCTGTTCTAGAACAGAATTTATTATGCTTTAGCTGAAGCAAAGAAAGCTGAGGTAGCAATCATGATCTCAGACAAAACAAAATCAAAAATGTAATTAAAAGAGATAAGGAAGGAAACTTAATCTTGCAAAAAGGTACCATAGATTATGAAATGATATCACTATTAAAGATATATGCACCAAATGGTTTAGCATCTAATTTTTTTTGCAAGGCAAAGGGGTTAAGTGACTTATCCAAGGTCACAGGTAATTAATTATTAAGGGACTGATGCTGGATTTGAACCCAGGTCCTCCCAACTCCAGGGATGGTGCTCTATCCACTACACCACCTGATTGCCCCAGAATCTAAATTTTTAAAGAGGAAATTGAATAAGTTATAGGAGAAAATTGATAATAAGGTTATACTAGTTGGATACTTCAAATTTCCATTCTCAGAACTCAATAAATCTAATTTAAAAAAAAAGAAAGAAGTTAAAGAGGTGAAAAAAATTCTGGAAAAGTTAGATATGATAGATTTTTAGAGAAAATCGAATGGTAACAGGAAAGAATATACTGCTGAAACAGCCTATGACACCTACACAAAAACTGAAGCTCTGTTAGGACATAAAAATCTTACCATTATGTGTAGAAAAGCAGAAATTTTGTATCATACTTTTGGATCACAATATAGTAAAAATTATATTGAATAATGAGCAATAGAAAGATAGATTAAAATTAATTGGAAATTAAATGATCTAAATTTTAAAAATAAGTGAATCAAAGAATAAATCATAGGAACAACTGATAATTTCAAGGAAAGTGACAACAAAGAAAACATAAAAATTTATGAGATGCAAAGTGTTACTTAGAGGTAAATTTATATTTCAGTGCTTACATAAATAAAATAAAGAGCAGATTGATGAATTGGGTTGCAATTTAAAAACTAAAAAAATAACTAGCTAAAAATCCACAACTAACCATTAAACTGAAAAGCTAAAAACTTTAAATTGAGAGTAAAAAAATTAAATTGAGAGTAAAAAATAGTAAAGTTAATACATAAAACTAGAAGAAGTTAGTTGTGAGAAAAACAAAATGATAAATAATTGGTTAGACTAATGGATAGATGAACCATTTAGGAAAAAACAGGAGAAAATCAAAATTAAATTTGAAAAATAATTTTGATTACATTAAATTAAAAAGGGGTTGTACAAATAAAAACAGCCAAGATTAGAAGGAAAGTAGAATGTTGGGAGGGGGCATTTTATAGATGATTTATTAGATAAAGGTCTAAAAGATAGAATGAATTTTATTCAATTTGTAAGAATATGATTAATTTCTCAATAATAAATGGTCAAAGTACATAAATATGAAGTGTTCCCATGAAAAATCAAAATAATTTATAATTATATAATAATGTTCTAAATCATTATGGATTGCAGAAATATAGTTTAAAACAATCTTGGAATATCACTTTATACTTACCAGATTGGTTGAAATTACAGAAGGGGAATGTGACAAATGTAGGAGAGAATATGAAAAAATTGGGACATTAATTTATTGTTGTGAGAATTGTGAGAACAATTTTGGAGAACATTTTGGAAAACAATCTGGAATTATACTCAAAGAGTTATGACATTACCTATGCTCTTTGACCAGAAAAACCACTATTTGTTCTACTTCTGAAGATAATTAGGGGAAAAAAATCTATATGTTCTGAAATGTTTCTAGCAGCTCTCTTTGTGGTAGCAAATACCTGGCAATTGCAGGGATGCCCATCAATTGGGGAATGGTTGAACAAGTTCTGATAGGAGATTGTGAAGAAATACTACTATTCTATAAGAAATAACAAGTTCATTGACTTTAGAAAAACACAGAAAGACCTGCAGGGAATAATAATGAATGAAATCATCAGAAACAAGAAAATATTATATATAAATAACAGTATTGCCTTAAGAATGACTGAGTAAATAAAATTTTTGTTTATTATATATAACAAATTATCTATAAAAGGAATTTGAAGAAAGGTGCTATGAACATCCAGAAAATGAACTGATAGAAAGGAATATATATATAGAGAGAATAATTTTACTTACATATATATGTATACATATATGCATAAGTTTATACCACATGAATTATAAAGGAAAGCTAATTAAGTGAGGGAAAATGAAAAGTTTGTATCATATATATATATATATATATATATATATATATATATATATATAAATGCTTTTCTATCCAAAGATTTGAACTTATAAGACCAAAGGCTATTGCCCTTTTTTTAAAAAAATAAAAGAATAAGAAAAAGAATAAGCTATAAATAACCATATATTCCACACTACTGGTAATAGGAAAAATACAAATGAAACAAAGGAAGTTCCACTTCAGATCCAAACATTTGAGAGAAAGATGACAAAAGACAAGCATTATTAATATAGAAGAATTTGTGAAAAATAAGCAAACTAATTCATTATTGGTAGAGAAGTGAATTGCTACAACTATTCTAGAAAACAATTTGGAATTATGTAAATAAAGTGGCTAAAATATTCGGACTCTTTTGACCAAGAGATTCCAATAATAGGCATATAAACCATAAACATCAATGACAAAAAGAAAGCTATGGTACCCACATATATATTTATATATGTGTGTGTATATGCATACATATAGATAGATAGATAAAACTCTATATTTGTTAGTAATATATTGGAAAAAAGTCTAGAGAGCAATCACAAATTAATTAAAACAATATTTGGAAATTATAAGATATAAACTTGTCCCAAAAGAATAGGAATGAGAAGAAATTTTCCTTGCTTCTTTGTAAAGGTTAGAGTTCATTGATGGAGAACAATGTATAAAATGTAAGTTTTATCCATTTGCTTTTCAGTTTCCTGATTATTTTTATCTTCTTTCTCCTCAGAGATTCTATCATTTTGGAAAAGAGGTTAGTAATCCACCATACCAGGTTGCAAACTTCCCTGTGAATGACATTATCAAATTCTCCCAGGGACAAGAGAGAAGTTTTCCTTCAATCTGCTCCCACTTCAGTCTACTTACTTTGCAGGGAGGGAGATGCTTGAGAGATTTGAGAGAATTGTCAAAATTGTCATTAATCAACATTAATTGTGGATAATTATTAGCACCTGGAACAAAAATTTCTTCTTCCTCAGAGACATCAGTAACTCCCAATATGGACTATGTCACTTCTCTTCAATTTGACCTTATAATCATAACTCTGGGGAGGGATGAACTCAGGTTATCCCTTAGCTATAACTATGATAAGACTACTCTCAGGCCAAACAGTAGCCCCTTCCCTCATCTAACAAGGAAGCAGAGTCCAAAATAGGTAAGTGGTTCTTTGGTTTCTCTTAGGGAAGAACAGGTTCACAGGAGAAAATATACAATAATGGGAATTATGGTCTCTCTGTACTCTGCTCTGGTCAAGCCATATTGGGAGAATATCTTTAATTCAGGACCACTTTAGGAAGGACACTGAATCTTAGAGCAAATTCAGAGACAGGTGACCACAATGGTGAAGAAATTGAGATAGAATGATGGCTGTGTCGAAGAGTATGATTTAAAGTAATGGAATGAGTAGCCTAGAGAAGAGGAGGTTGAGTAGGAAATGAGAGAGGATAAGAATCAAAAATTGTCTTTATTGTATTTTTAAGTAGCACTGTTTCATGGCCTTGTTTTCCTCACCCACATTCTAAGAGTCTCATTAAATTGGAATTATTTCATTTTAACAGTAGTCAATTTATCATATAATCACCTGAGAAATATGAGATGGAGAGAGGAGTAGAAAGAACTTTGAGTGAATATTCTCATTTTTAAATATGAGTTGAGGTCTTTTCAGCTGAGAGGATCGAGGTAAACATTGCTGTGAGAGGCTTAAAGATGGGCAAAAAAGTACATACTTTTTTATTTGAGGAGCAGAATAGCAAATGTATTAGAGTATGGTGGGAAAGAAGGAAAGAAGAGAATGATGAAGGAATTCTAGAGCATAGAACAAAAAAAGTTAAGGCTCATAAGACATAAAGATGATATGAAAATAGATTATGGTCAGATAAAAGTAACTTTGATATTTATAAATGATAGAATCATAAAAAGGGTACCTATTTCTGTGTATATTTAATATAGAGAAGTTAGATTTGGGAACTGAGTAAACTGAGTAAACAAGAAACTAGGATATTTCAATATGTATGTTTAAGTTCATTATTATGAGAGCAACATTTGTAATGGAGCAAAAGGGTATGGGTCAATTATTAAAGTTACTGAGGAAGAAAGAAAACTCTCCTGAGAGCTCAATCAGTAATGGTTATTTGAATAAAGCGAATCTTGACAGAGTAGAGATAGGCAGCAAGAAGTATTTGAACTCCAGTGAGTTTCAAGGCCTAAATGAAAGCACAATGAGTTTTTTTAAGTAGTCAGGAATGCAAGGTCTTCAGAAGAGAATTGGTCTCAATGAGTATGAAAGATGGAATGAAAAATAAAATAAAAATGTTAAGATGAAAGGAATTTTGTTAATTAGGAGCTAGGACTCCATTGAGTACAGTTGGAAGGAGGTAGATACAAAGTGGAATATTGCTGGGAAGAGGAAGGGATAAAAAGAGTATGATGTTGGGGTGAGAAAAGACTAGACAATTACCGACAGGGAGATACTTCTGTACATCAGTAACTAGGTATTCAGAATCATGGGCATTTGGAGAGTTATATGCTAACTATAAAGGAAGGAATACAGAATATCAGTAGAGAGACTGTTGAAGGTCAGTACAAAGGTCATTAGATTCTTAAGTTCCAAACCAATAGCAGGTGTTGAAGTGAATGAGAATATTCACTCAAAGTTCTTTCTACTCCTCTCTCCATCTCATATTTCTCAGGTGATTATATGTTAATTATATATATATATATACATATATATATATATATATTTTCAAATGAAATTATTCCAGTTTAATGAGACTCTTAGAATGTGGGTGAGGAAAACATGCCCATGAGACAGTACTACTTAAAAAGACAATTTTTGATTCTTATCCTTCTCTCTCTTTTCATACTCAAGCTTTCAAATCATGCTCTTCTGACACAGCCATTATTCCATCTCAATTTCTTCACCATTGTGATCACCTGTCTCTGAATTTGCTCTAAGTTTCAAAGACCTTCCTAAAGTGGTCCTGAATTGAAGAAAGGGTCTAATTGATCTTTAAACAAGAGCAGACAAATAATCTATAGTCTTTGGGAGCCATGGTAGGAAGTGGATTGGGTAGCAGGGTGGACAAACACAGAGGTCAGAGGTGGATGACAAATAACTGTGATTCAATTAGACCTCCGTAAAAAGTCCCTGAAGCAGAGGAATCAGATACCAGAGACAGAATACAGATGAAGGCAGATAGTCCACATTAGGACTGATGCAGAGAACCATTAGAGCAGGTATTAATGGGCCAGGCATTTTGCTGTGTATTTAAATATAATCTCATTTGATCCTCACAACAAACCTGTGCCATAGTTTCTGGGCTTAAGTGACTGGAGAAGAAAATTGAATGAGAGACCAAGACTAAGAGAGGTGACTGTGGAATTCATCCCAGAAGAAGGCGAAACCCTGTGAAAAAGAATAAAAGAAGCAGATAGAGTGCTGAGTTCATGGAAGAGTAAGTTGACCGGTTTGGCTGAAAAACAGAATGTATGAGGTAAAGTACGAAGCCTGTAAAAGTAAACTGAAGCCATATGGTTAGGTACTTTCAATTTAAAATAAAAAATGTGTATTTGTGGGGTTCCTAGTGGTGAAAGCCAAAATAATGTGAACACCTTAAACAGTGAAAATCAACATGTGAGTTTCTTAGCAAAAATCTCTAGCAGTAAAGGTCATGAATAATGTGAGTCTCCTAGAAAAGTGTCTGTCAATGAAAGTCATCATCATATGGAGTCCCTTCTATGAAAGCTATGAAAAATATAAACCAGGATGAATGCAAGCCAAAAGAAAACACACTGACTGGGATATGCTAGCACGTACTGTAAGACTGTACAAGGTCTTACAAGTCCAGGACTCTAGTCAAAATAGCCCTGATGTGGCACCCAGGTTTCTGGGACTTGAGTCCAATAACAAACAGAGTGAACTCAAAAATATAAATCAATCCACACCAACATATTCCATAACTCCTCCTTTCTTTGGGAATTTTGGAGGGACTTTTGAGAATTTCAATACATTGTCTAGCCTCTGCCCTACACTATCCCATCCAAGTATCCCACTTAGATTATTAAATTACTTACATAATCAGTCTGGAATTCTTCATCCTCTTTCTTCAGAATCCCTTGATTGGGGGAGTCTTAAATATCACACCAAAGGAGGACTTTCAGGAACAAGACAACCAATTCTAGAGAAATGCCAAGGGGAGATGGGGCAAGAGAGGAAGAAATCCCAGGATTGCCTAGAACCCCCATTTGGGGGCCATCACATGAATAAGGGAACCCCCCTAAAACACAGAAATTTCCTCCATTAGATTGGGTAGGGAGGGAAAGCAAGTGGTAGCAGATGTCAGAGGTGACTGCCCTCCCCAAGGAGTTTAAGAAAACTACCACAAAAGTGAAGGTTACAGCTGAAACAGGGGGAAGCATGGAAAAACAGTGACTTCCCAGCTGAACGAAGTTAAGCATAAATTGAAAAGAAAATAAGATACACAGGCATATATGGATAATTGGAATTAAAAATTTATGGTTATTCTTGTATCTGTGCTTATATGTCTGTTTCTTGTTAGCCAATTTACATTCTTAGAAAGATTTTATTCTTTGTCTTTGCATTTCTGAGCTATGGTTCTTTCCATTATTCCCTCCATTCCCGGAATGACTGATTTGTAGTTTTATAGTTAGAAAAGGTCATTTCTCCAATTATAGAAAGACAGGTTTGGAGACAAGTGAAAAGTTTTAAGGCTTCAAAATTAACATAAATTAACATAAACAAAATTAGCATAACCCTTTCCTGGCTTGTAAAAAGGCGGGGAAGGTTATTTTTGTTTTACTTTTGTGCATAAGAACACAATCTAAAGGAAACTGAATTTGACTGGAATATCTACTTTGATATTTAAGGATGATACAAGTTAAAATTAAGCAATGATCAATGTAAATGTAACTTTTGGAATTGGGATGTTTAGCATAAAATTGGGAAACATTATAAATTTTATGAGACTCCTATTCATTTTATTAAAGATACCTGTATTTGAATCTTAAGAAATGTCTTGCTATTTACTAAACAAAATTTATTTAAGAAAGTAAACTGAAAAATGTTTTATTGCTACTTTTGGATATAATATAATATACAAGAATTTGAGCTGTTAAAAACTTTTGTAAGAGCTAAAAGCATCTTTAAAGGATTTTTAGTGCCTCTGTCTTTTTAAGGAATACCTGAATTGTGGCAAATCATGAGAGAAAGAATCATAATATGATAGGTAAATTAGAAAAAAAAAGGTCACGAGTTCAAATTAACTATACAACTGGGAAAATAAGGTTTTAATAAGTCATTGGGTTAAAGAATAATATGTGCTAAAATTCTTAAAGGAAATATTCAACAGAATAAATGCAATATGCAATATGGTTGAATAAAGTAAATTATATAGTCTGAGTAACTGATTTGGAAGACTTGGAAAGAGAAATAATAAAGATTTGCAAGAAAAATATGAAAGATAAAAGGTTTGAGTTTTTGAACTATAAGAGAGGTATATAAAAATTAAAGGTGGTTTAAGCATGTTGAGAGGGATGAAAAAATTGATTTTCTGTAAGTAGAAAGTTTGGATATGAAAAATTTGTTACTTAATTTGAAAGTCAATATATTAAAAAAAAAATAGAGCCATGAGCCAATCGCTGAGTTAAGGGTTTCTTCTGAGATTGTGGGACTCAGATTTCAATTAAAATGTGAGAATTGCATAAATTAAATTTTAACATCAGAGTGCTGCTTTTAAAATCTCTAACAGTGGATTGAATGAAAACAGTAGACCCTTTAATGTGGAAATTTTATAATAAATAATATTTGTGTAAAATATATTACAGAATTAAAATCATAAATTGATATTTTGCATAATACAATTTAGAACACAGATCCAAAAGTAATTTATTTTGATCACCTTTTAAGTAAAATACAACTCTTCTAAATCTGATATTTAAGATGTCAGAATTTATTATACTATTAGGCACTAAGATGAATTGGGAAAATGTATGGATCTGAAATTTGTTAATTGGGTGACATAAAGCAAATTACTTTATTCATCTTAGTTTGCTTTACATGATTGTTAATTGCCTAACACACTTCTTGGAATAGGGCAAAGATAAATGTTAACTTTCCTCAATTAGGTGTACTTACTTCATACTTGATAAGTTTATATAGAATTTTAAATGTGAATAGTATTACATTGCCAATGGTGATGAGAAATCTGATTTTCTGTGTAAGAAAATCTGGAAATACATTTAACTGGATTAGAGTCACCTTATCAGTAATGGGTTTGTTTTAAATTTCAAATACTTATTTTTTTTAAGATTGTGCAAATTGATAAACCTTTTTTATCAGTTATACTGAACAACTTTTGATAACAAGACAAATTTAAACTTGAGAAGAAGAAAATGAAAACAAATGAAGACTATTAAATGAAATTTCTTATATGTGTTTAGGTACTGGTAAACTTTTACTGTTCATTGTAACTCCATGAGAAGAAAAATAACTGTGTCTAGCCCTAAGTTTAATTGATGAAACTTGTCATTTGAGGTAAAAGTTCTTGGTGTAAAGTAATGCAAAACAAATTCCTGCATTTTTCCATATGCAAAAACAAAAAAGAAAGGGAGTAAAGAATGGGGGAAGGATGGAAGGAATAAATGAAATAAAGAAGAAAGGAAGAGGAGGTGGGAGAGGAAAAATAAGTATGCTTTCATTTGACTCTTGAGCCCTTTTGCTTGATATCTGCAGATTGATGACATGTTCCCTCTGGAATTAGATTTGGTTTTCCTGTTGATCAGGATTACGAAGTCATTCAAGATTCATAAGTTGATTATTTTTATAATATTGCTGTTATTGCACTAATTCTTCTCTTAGTATTGTTCCTTTCACTTTGCATCCATTTATACGTCTTCCCAATTTTTCATTAAAACATTCCTTTCTTTATTTCTTAGAGCATAATAGTATACTATCCCCTTTGTTATTCAGTTTTTCAGCCTTTACCCAGTTGATAACCAGTGCTTTAGTTTTAATTCTTGCCACCACAAAAAAGCTGCTATATTTTGGTATATGTAAGTCCTTTATCTCCTTTGTTGCTAGCTAGTAGTAGTCTTGCTGGATCAAACATGAGACACAGTTAAATTCCTTTGTGAATGGTTTCAAACTGCTTTCCAGAATGACTGAACTAGTTTGTACCTCTTGATCCACAAGCCTGCAATTATTTGTCATGTTTCTTTTCTGTGATCTCAGTCAATCTGATAGTTTGAAATAATGATCCTTGAGCTGTTTCTCTGTATATTAGTCATTTTGAAAATTTTTCACATGTGTATAAATTGAATTTCTTCCTCTAAAATGTATCTATTCATATCCTTTAACAATTTATCAATTGAAGTATGGTTCTTTTTTCTTTTAAAATTGACTCTGTTTTCTATATGAGACTTTTATCATAGGAAATCACAGCAGCGATTTTTGCCCATGTCTAACTTTCCTCCTAATTTAAATGTATTGGCTTATTTGTCCAAATTTTATGTAATGGAAATAATACATTTTTAGCTTTTTCTAGTTTATAGTTTTTTCATTATTAAATGGATTAGTTTGCTTGGTCAAAATACTTTAAGGGAAAGCCATATAGTGAGCTATATTGACTTCATTAGTCACGGAACTATTTCTCTAGTAATAGCACCTTAGTACATTTTTGTAGAATTATGAAGTTAAAGTTACTCTACATGTTATTATTAAAATAAATAGTTCATTTTGGTTATATGTATTAAAAATTCCTATATAATCTTAACATAAAAATGGGAGACTCTCCTCAACAAAAATTGTTGGGAAAATTGGATAGTATGGCAGAAACTTGGATTAGACCAGCACCTCACACCCTATACCAAGGTAAGATCAAAATGGATACAGGATTTAGACATAAAAAACAATATCTTATAAGTAAACTAGGAGATCAAGGAATAGTTTACCTGTCAGATCTATGGAAAGGGAAGCAGTTTATGACCAAGGAAGAGATGGAGAACATCATTAAAAACAAACTAGATAATTTTGATTGTATTAAATTAAAAAGTTTTTGCACAGACAAAACCACTGAAATCAAAAGAAATGTAGTAAATTGGGAAACCATTTTTATATGTAGTATTTCTGACAAAGGACTCATTTCTAAAATATATGAAAAACTGAGTCAAATTTTTTTGAGTCAATTTTTTTTAAAAAACAAGCTATTTCCCAATTAACAAATGGTCAAAGTATATGCAAAGTCAATTTACAGATGAGATCAAAGCCATCCATAATCATATGAAAAATTGCTCTAAATCACTACTTATTAGAGAAATGCAAATTAAAGCATGTCTGAGGTACCACCTCACACCTCTCAGACTGGCCAGTATGACCAGAAAGGACAATGATGGGTATTGGAAGGGATATGGGAAATCTGAGACATTAATACATTGTTGGTGGAGCTGTGAACTCATCCAACCTTTCTGAAGAGCAATTTGAAATTATGCCCAAAGCACAACAAAAATGTGCATACCCTTTGATCCAGCAATACCACTACTGGGTACATACCCTGAAAAGATTATGAAAAAAGGGTAAAAACATCACTAGTACAAAAATATTCATAGCAGCCCTATTTATGGTGGCAAAGAATTGGAAATTGAATGAATGTCCATCAATTGGGGAATGACTTAATAAACTGTAGTATATGTATGTGATGGAACACTATTGTTCTATTAGAAACCAGGAGGGATGGGAATTCAGGGAAGCCTGGAAGGATTTGCATGAACTGATGTTGAGCTAGATGAGCAGAACCAGAAGAATATTGCACACCCGCAACATGGGAGGTGATGATCAACCTTAATGGACTTGCTCATTCCATCAATGCAACAATCAGGGACAATTTTGAGATATCTGAGAATGGAGAATACCATCTGTATCCAGAGAAAGAATTGCGGAGTTTGGACAAAGACCAAAGACCTTTAATTTTAAAAAATTATCTTATTATGTAATTTTGCTATCTCATACTTTATTTTTCTTCCTAAAGGATATGATTTCTCTGTCATCAAATTCAACTGAGATCAGTGTATACCATGGAGACAATATAAAGACTAACAGACTGCCTTCTGTGAGGGGAGGGAAACGAGATTGGGAAAAAATTGTAAAATTCAAAATAAATAAAATCTTTCTTTTATTAAAAAATAGGAGGTACTTTTGTAAAGTCTTTAAGAAAAATTTTAAATTTTAATAAGTAAATAAATGTGAATGTATAAAAGTGCTATGTATAAACAGAGAAATATATATGTATATTTATATACATATGTATATACATACACATATTATGGTGATGGAGAAGCAAAAAAAAATTTTAATACAGTACTTCTAGTCCTGAAAACAAAAAAAAAGAACACATGGTAATGTGATAATCTGTGTATCCCTTATTAGGAGATTGACTCATAGCTCTTTTCCCTTTTCTTCTTATTCCCCTCAGACAACAGGACTACACAAAGATTGTTTGGTATATGTTTTGAACTGATTTGGTCCTTCACCAGCAAGATCTTCAGAACTCAATGAAGAAGACTCTATGGTACAAATTGCAGGATGTCAATTTTTACCTTAAATAGAGACAGCTCCCTTGTGTAGTTGTAAATAGAAAAATTTCAAATCTATAAAAATTCTCATCTTCATAATTGAATTCAGTTCTACCACCTGCTCACCACATTGGTCAGCATTAGAGGAAGTAATGGATGAGGTTTTGAGCTAGAAAAAGGTTGCATAACTTTTCTAAAATATTAATATCCATCAACATATGTATAGGAATGTGACAGAAATATTATTTGAACCTCTTCTGAGGACTGAATCCCAAGGTATAATAGTTAAACAATTTTTCTATGTTGTCTCTGATTTTTCTACCTAAAGTTTTCCTTTTCTGATGAAGAGAATGCTTCTAAATATCATCTGTCTTGGGGTTGCGTTTTTCACTGTGACCACAGTAGGATCTATAGCAAACATCTTCCTCTTTACCTTTTATATGTCAAATGCCTTTGCTGAGCACAAGATAAGTTTTTTAACCCTTATTTTCATCCAGCTAACCTTGGTGAATTCCACTGTGCTTATTAGCAAGGGAGTCCCACAAACATTGTATGGTTTGGGATGGAACAATTTTCTGGATGCTGTTGGATGTAAAGTTGTATTTTACATTCGAAGAGTTAGTATGGGTCTTTCGATTTCCTTGACTTGCCTTTTGAGTACCATCCAGGCCATCACCATAAGCCCCGATAATTCCAGATGGACAAAACTCAAAATCAGAGCCAGGCAACATACCACAGCCTCCTGTCTTTTTTGCTGGATCTTCAATCTATTGATAGAAATTCCTATACCAGTAAATTCAAGAGGCCCCAAAAGAAGCAGCAACTTTACAAATGCATTTGATAATATCTTTTGTACTTCAGAACACATTATGGCTTTTTATTTGATAATGACCACATTCAGAAATGTGCTTTGTTTGGGGCTCATGGTCTTGACCAGTGGTTACATGGTGCTTCTCCTATACAAACATCACCAGCATGTCCAGTATATTTGGAGTAACAAACTCTCACCAAAAAAGAACCCTGAGATTAAAGTTACGCAAACTATCCTTTTACTCATGAGCACATTTGTCAGCTTTTATTTACTTGATTTGATTTTAACTCTTTTTCTCAGTTATTTTGACCAAAAATCTGCCTGGATGTTGTCTTCTGCTATCTTCCTGTCACTATGTTTCCCAACCATAAGTCCCTTTTTGTTGATGCCCAGACTCCGCAGGTCTAGCTCTAAGTTCTGGGTCATGTAAATCCCCAATTTTGCATTGGCCTCAACTGTGACCATGGAGTCTCCTATCATTCCTTTACCTGCTTCCTAAATGTTCCTGAAAGAAGACAAAGTCTTTGAATCTGGAAAATATTAAATAAGAGCAGAAATTTATGACATCAGAATTCTTGCACAACAGGCTTAAACAGACCTTATAGAGTGTACACCACTACTGGGTCTATGCCCTGAAGAGATTATGAAAAAAAGGTAAAATCATCACTTATATAAAAATATTCATAGCAGCCCTGTTTGTGGTAGCAAAGAATTGGAAATCGAGTAAATGTCCATCAATTAAGGAATGGCTGAACAAATTATAGTATAAGTTTGTGATGGAACACTATTGTTCTATTAGAAACCAAGAGGGATGGGAATTCAGAGAAGCTTGGAAAGACTTGCATGAACTGATGCTAAGCAAGATGAGCAGAACCAGGATAACTTATATGCTAAGAGCAACAGGGGGGTGATGATCAACCTTAATGGACTTGCTCATTCCATCAATGCAATAATCAGGGACAATTTTAGAGCACCTGTGATAGAGAATACCATCTGTATCCAGAGAAAGAACTGCGGAGTTTAAACAAAGACCAAAGTCCATTACCTTCAATTTTTAAAAAAAAAAAAAAAGTATCTTATGTACTACATAATTTTTCTATCTCTTATATTTTATTTTCTCCTCAAGAATATGATTTCTCTCTTAACACATTCAATTTCGATCAATGTATAGTAGGGAAACAATGAAAAATTAACAGACTGCCTTATGTGGGGGAATGGGGAGAGGGAAGGGAGGATGGAGGAAAAACTGTAAAATTTGAAACCTTACAGAAAATGATAGGTAGAAACCACTATTGTATATAATTAGAAAACAAAATATTAAAAAAGATCTATAAATTTTTGACCATCTTTGCATTTTTATATAAGAAAAGTTCTGACTCTAACACATCAGAGATATCCCTTCATTTCTGGGGGCTTCAGGATGTAAGTGTTATCTGCTACCTCTGTCTTCCGATCTGCATTTAGAAATTTTTCACATAGTAATTAATTGAGGGAGATTATGAGATTAGAAATTTTTTTGACTGACTAAAGGTGAGATAACAGGGTATTTTTGAAAGTATTCTCTGCGTTGTCAGGTACTATGAGACTCTCAAAAAGATGGATAATTTATTTAAGGGTTTATTATTGGGGAATGAAAGTGATACCTCAGGTCATTTTTTTTTTAGGTTTTTGCAAGGCAAATGGGGTTAAGTGGCTTGCCCCAGGCCACACAGCTTGGTAATTATTAAGTGTCTGAGACCAGATTTGAACCCAGGTACTCCTCACTCCAAGGCCGGTGCTTTATCCACTATGCCACCTAGCCACCCCTATCTCAGGTAATTTTTAAGGGTAAAAAGTAAAAATCATCTTCATACTTATAGGATATGTGCTAATTCACCAGCAAGTACCAGGAGATTGGACTAGTATTGTTTTCTCAAGTAAAAAATATCAAAGATGTAAAGAAGTGATTAAGTTTTTTCTCTTTTTGGCCCACATGTGTTTCCACATATGAAAT
The DNA here is from genome assembly GCF_037893015.1 of Macrotis lagotis. Lineage (NCBI taxonomy): Eukaryota > Metazoa > Chordata > Mammalia > Peramelemorphia > Peramelidae > Macrotis > Macrotis lagotis. The sequence goes on along the minus strand of NC_133666.1, from coordinate 634,981,875 downwards.
TTTAATTTATATTCCACTGGGGAAGGGGAATAAATTTCCAAAAATTAACCATCCTTATAAAACTTTACATATTGGAGGAAGTAGGGCCAAGATCAAGCAGGGACTTGCCTGAACTTTCCTTCAAACCCGTTCCTAATATCTTTAAATAGTGATTCTAAACAAATTCTAAAGTGACAGAACCCACAAAAAACATAGAATTAGACACAATAAGTCCACAATAATTTAGAAGGTTGGAAGAAAAGGTCTGTTGCACCAGGGTAAGAGAGGAGTGCCATCCAACAGAGGTCACACAAGCCTTCCTGGTCCCAACAAACCCCAGAGCTGGCCTTTGGGAACCAGTGAATCAGCAGTGGCAGCAGCTACTTCCAGAGTTCTCTACCAATACATGGTGAGGGGATTGAACAACTGATCAGAAGGAGATTTCAAGGGACTTTTTTTAAACTTTATTTTATTTGTCCCTGGTTACATGGAAAGACAAATTTCAACATTCACTTTTTAAAACCTTGATTTTTTAATTCCCTCCCTTCCTCCAACCCCACTCCTTCTCATTGAGAAAGTAAGTTATTTGATATAGGTTGTTATAAATAACTCCTCCCCCAAAAGAAGAAACCTCATGAAAAATAAAGTTAAAAAATAAAGTTAAAAAATATTTCGATCTGTATTCAGACACCATCTCCATCTTTGGGTTGGATTGTATTTTATCATAAGTTCTTCAGAGTTCTCTTGGGTCTCTTTGCTGAGAAAAGGTAAGTCATTCACAGCTTATCATCCTACAACATTGCTGTTTCTTTCTATATAGTACATTTCCAAGAGGCTCTTAATTAGCACTGAGACAGGACTGTTGCTTTGCCCTTATTCAGCTCCTGGTTGCAGTTTTGGTTGGCAGTCTCATGAAGGGAAGAAACACTAGCACACCAGAGTTTGCTGCCACAGTGGAGCAGGGACACCCCCACAGTTCCAGGACAGAAAAGAGTGCTTGTGGTCACTCAGACCAGAGCATATGCCCAGAGAGTACTAAACCACTCTCCTTAGATCATATAACCTTGAAAGACCTGAAAATTTACAAGTCCCAGAAGTAAGTATCTCTTAAAACAGTCATATAAAGTTTGGGACAGTATTTCCTCCACCCTGGAAGTAGTACCCAATCTTTTTTTTTTTTTTTTTTTTTGGTCTTTGTAAGGCAAATGGGGTTAAGTGGCTTGCCCAAGGCCACACAGCTAGGTAATTTGAACTCAGGTACTCCTGACTCCAGGGCCAGTGCTCTATCCACTGTGTCACCTAGCCACCTCAGTAGTACCCAACTTGAACAAAAAGTTAAAATCAAATAGACTGGGGAAATGAGCAAACAAAAGAAAAAAATTATGATCATAGAAAGTTACTATGGTGACAAGGAAGATCAAAACACAGTGAGAATAAGAAAAACAAAGTCAAAGTTTGGTAAAGGAGGCACAAAAAAACACTGAAGAAAATAACACCTTTAAAAAACAGAATAAGGGGGCGGAGCCAAGATGGCGACAAGAAGGGATCGAGTCTTAGGAGCTCCCTGATAAAATTCATCAGCTAAGGACTCTAACTAAACTTTCGAGAGACAGAACCCACAAAGGGACCCAGTGAGGCAGTTCTCCTACTCAAGGTAATCTGGAAAAGAGCAGAAAGGCTCTGCTCCCCAGGGTCAGAGGGGTGGCCCGCCAGAGCCAAAGAACCTCAGCCTCCCGGAGGCAGCCCCAGGGCGCTGGGAGTCTCAGCTCACAGCAGCGCGGGAGTCTCCTGTGCTGCACCCCGAGGAGCACCGGCACAAAGTGGGGGAACAGCAGGGGACCTCTGCCAGAACAAGCACGTGGAGCACAGCACTCAGGGCACACAGAGAGCAGCATGGTCTTTCCCCAGCCTTGATCCAGGAAACAGAAGCAGGCTGAGCCGGTAAGCAGGAGCCCCCAGGGCATGAGCCCATTGAGTTAAGAGAGGGGAGTGAAGAGAAACTGCAGAGCTCTGTCCTCTGCCTCTGGAACAGAGCTCTGGGGCTCTGACCACACTCAGATCCTGATAGCAGTCTAGGCCCCCCACAGAACAGCAGGGCCCCCTCCACCTCAGCCCCATGGCAGAGGGAGGTGCTTATGGTCATTCACAGACCAGGAAGGAGGACAGAGCCTCACAACACTGAGACCCTTGTGGGAGTGTCCCAAAAGTTCAAGAAACACCCCAAACCAGGCCCAGGCTGGGAAAATGAGCAAGCAGAGAAACAAAAAGAAGACTATTGAGAAATATTCTGCAAATGAGCCCAAGAAGGACCAAAATACTCAGTCTGAAGATGAGGAAGCACAAGCTCCTGCATCTAAAGACTCCAAGAAAAACAGAAATTGGGCTCAGGCTATGACAGAGCTCAAAAAAGACTTTGAAAATCAAATGAGGGAGTTGGAAGAAAAACTGGGAAAAGAAAGGAGAGAGATGCAGGAAAAACATGAAAATGAAGTCAGCAGCTTAGTCAAGGAAATCCAAAAAAATGCTGAAGAAAATAGCATGCTAAAAACCAGCTTAGGTCAAATGGATAAAACAGTTCAAAAAGTTATTGAGGAGAAGAATGCTTTAAAAAGCAAAATTGGCCAGATGGAAAAAGAGATAAGTAAACCCTCCGAGGAGAACAAATCCTTCAGACAAAGAATAGAATTCAGGGAGACTGATGAATTTAACAGAAATCAGGAATCAATACTTCAAAACCAAAAAATGAAAAATTAGAAGAAAATGTGAAATATCTCATTGAAAAAACAGCTGATATGGAAAACAGACTTAGGAAAGATAATTTAAAAATTATTGGAATACCTGAAAGTCATGATCAGGAAAAGAGCCTTGACATCATTTTCAAAGAATTACTACAGGAAAATTGCCCTGATATTCTAGAAGCAGAGGGCAAAATAGAAATGGAGAGAATCCACCCATCCCCCCCGAGAAAGAGATCCCAAAAAACCAACCCCTAGGAATATTATAGCCAAGTTCCAGAACTCCCAAGTCAAAGAGAAAATATTACAAGCAGCCAGAAGGACACAGTTCAAATATCGTGGAGCTCCAGTCAGGATCACACAGGACTTAGCAGCAGCTACATTGGAAGCTCGTAGGGCTTGGAATCCAATATACCGGAAGGCAAGAGAGCTTAGAATGCAGCCAAGAATGAACTACCCAGCAAGGCTGAATGTCCTCTTCCAGGGAAAAAGATAGACTTTCAATGAACCAGGGGAATTTCAAAGGTTCCTTTTGGAATGGCCAGAGCTGAACAGAAGGTTTGATCTTCAGATACAGGACTCAGGTGAAGCATGGAGATTGGAGGAGAGGGGGGAAATATGAGGGACTTAATGAGGATGAACTGCATGTTATTCCTGCATAGAAAAATGACACTGATGATACTCATATGAACCTTCTCAGTTAATAGAGCAGGTAGAGAGAGCTTTTATAGTTGAAGCACAGGAGAAAGCTGAATTCCAAGATAAAATGTGGTGTAAAAATGGAGTCAATAGAAAAAAAGGGAAATGGAATGGGAGAAAGAAAAAGGAGAAGGGGATAGTCCAAGATATTTCACATAAGATTTTTTTTATTACAATGAGCTATTGCAATGATATGGAAGGGGGGAGGCAAGGGGGAATGAGGGGAAACTTTGCTCTCATCAGAGATGACTAGGAGAGGAAACAGCAAATATACTCAATGGGGTATAGACATCTGGAGTAAGAAGGAGGGGGGAGCAGGGGGAAGGGGTGGGGATGTGAATAAAGGAGGAGAGGATGGACCATGGGGGGACAGTGGCCAGATATAACACATTTTCTTTCTTACTTCTTGCAAGGGGCTGGGAATGGAAGGCCTGCCCAGGACCACAGGGCAAGGTGGATTCTGGGCCTAAGGGGTGGTATGGGGGCTCAGGGCTTCTTGGCCCCAGGACCAGGGATCTGTCTGCTGCCCCACTCAGCGACCCTACAGCAGAGTCATAGTGAAAGGAGAGAGAAAATAGAGTACACAGTAGTGGAGAAATAAGAAAGGAGGGAGTTGCGATCAGCAATGGCAATGGTGGAAAAATATGGAAATAACTTTTGTGATGGACTTATCATAAAGAATGAGATCCACCCATGACAGAGTTGTTGGTGTTGGAACAAAGACCCCTGCACATTTTTTGTTATTATTATTTGGGGGAGGGTGCAGGGCAAGTGGGGCTGGGTGGCCTGCCTGGGGCTGCATAGCAGGGTGTCTGGGGCCGGATTTGGACCCAGGTGCTCCTGGCTCAAGGGCCAATGCTCTGTCTGCCACCCAGCCACCCCTACTATTATTACTATTTTATTTTATTTTGGGTCTTTTTTTTTCTTTCTTTCTTTTTGGTTTTTGCAGAGCAGTGGGGATCGGTTGGCTTGCATGTCACATGGCTGGGTGATTCATGGGGTTATGAGGCTGGATATGGACTCAGGTGCTCGTGGCTCCAGGACTGGTGCTTCGTCCATTGCACCACCTGGCCATACCTACAATTGTTACTATTATTATTTTTTTATTTTAATTTTTTTCTCTCCCTTTTACTTTTTTCGCCCAAACAAGTCTATCTATATTCGTGGGGGAGGAGGGGTATTTTGTTTACTTGTAAACAAGAATATTTTATTAATGTAAAAAAACATTTGTACAAAATGAAAATAAAAAATAAATTTAAAAAAACAGAATAGACTAAATTGTATAAGAAATGCAAAAAGTCAATGAGGAGAAAAATATCTTAAAGTAAAATTGGCCAAAGGAGTTACAAAAGTTCACTGAAAAAAATAATTCCTTAAAAATTAGAATTGAGTAGGCAGTTAGGTGGAGCAGTGGATAGAGTGCTGGCTCTGAAGTCAGGAGTACCTGAGTTCGAATCCAGCCTCAGGCACTTAATAATTACCTAGCTGTGTGGCCTTGGGCAAGCTACTTAACCCCATTGCCTTGTAAAAAACAAAAACAAAAAAAAATTTTTTTTAATTAGAATTGAGCTAACAATTGAACTTTATGAGAAATAAACATCAAAAACAAAATCAAAAGAATGAAAAAAAAAAATAGAAGACACTGTGAAATATCTCTTTGGAAAAAAAACAGACCTGGAAAATTGATCCTGGAGAGGTAAGTTAAAACATATTGGACTAGCTGAAAGCTATGATAAAAAAAAAAAAAGCCCAGATGTCATCTCCCAAAAAAACCAAGAGAATGGCTCTGACATTCTAAAACCAGAGAAATGGAACGAATTCCCCAATCATCTCCTAAAAGAGAACCAAAAATGAAAACTTCCAGAAATTTTATAGCCAAATTCCAGAGCTCCCAGATCAAAGAGAAAATATTGCAAGTATTCAGAAAGAAATAATTCAATATCATAGAGTCACAGGCAGGATTTAGCAGCTTCTACATTAAAGAATCAGAGAAATTGGTTATGATATTCCAGAAGGCAAAAGAGCTTGTATTAAAACCAAGAATAAACTACCCAGCAAAATTGAGCATACTTTTTTTAGGGGGAATGATGAATATTCAAAAACTACTGGAAACAATTAGCAATTTTAGCAAAGTCACAGGATATAAAATAAACCCAAATAAATCCTCAGAATTTCTATATATTACTAACAAGAGACAGAAGGAGAAATCCAATTAAAAAATAACTCCAGCGGGATGGCTAGGTGGCGTAGTGGATAAAGCACTGGCCTTGGAGTCAGGAGTACCTGGGTTCAAATCCAGTCTCAGGCACTTAATAATTACCTAGCTGTGTGGCCCTGGGCAAGCCACTTAACCCCATTTGCCTTGCAAAAATCTAAAAAAAAAAAAAAAACCTCCAGATAACATAAAATGACAACTTCCTTAAACAGATCATGAAAAGGGGTAAAAAATACTTGGAAAAATATTTATAAATAAATAAAGTAATAAAGGAAAAGGGTAAAAATCCCACATGTACAAAAATATTCAGAGCAGTTCTTTTTGCAATGACAAAGAATAGGAAATTGAGGTGATACCCATCAATTGGGGAATGGCTGAACAAATTGTGATATACATATGAGATGGAACACTATTGTTCTATAAAAATCATGAGGGATGGGATTTGAGAAAAGCCTAGAAAGACTTGTATGAATTGATACTGAATGAAAGGAGCAGAACCAGAAGAACATTATACACAATAACAGCAACTTGGGGTGATGATCAACCATGATGGACTTGTTCATTTCAGCAATACAACAAAGACAATTTTAAAAGACTTATGATGGAAAATACCATACATATATAGAGAATCAGTCAGTAATGGTCACCAGCTAGGGGCAGCTAGGTGATGCTGTGGATAGAGCACTGGCCCCGGAGTCAGGAGGACCTTAGTTCAAAAATCCGCCCTCTGACACTCTTAATAATTACCTAGCTGTGTCAACCCCATTGCCTTGTAACACCCCCCCCCAAAAAAAATGGTCATCAGCATCTACATTTAGAGATATATTTGATTAAAATGAACCATAACTAATGAGAGATTGCTGAGCAACACTGGTAGAAGAGGAATCTGAAAGAGATAACAGGCAGCAAGAAGTATGTAGACTCCTCTGAGTATATAAATAAAAATGGATTCAGTTTTAGAAAAAGGAACAGGAATGCATTGTCATAGGAAGGGACCAGGTCTTAGTAAGTGCCAGAAGATGGTATGAAGAATGAAGTAAAAAGTTTAAAATGTAAAGAAGTTGGCTAATTATGGAGTAGGCATTCAAATGAACATAGTAGAAGCAAGTAGATATACAGTGGAATATTTCTGGGAAAGGGGGAAGGATAAAGATAGACTGGTTTTGGAATGAGTGGGGAGTGAACAATTTCATATGGGAAACTGACTTTGTACTTTAGCAGTTTAGCATTTAAAAGCACAGGTACTGGAAAAGTAACCATAGAGGAGTGAGTCTAGAATTTTAATATAGATCAATTAAGGTCAAATTAGACTCTTCCTTTAACGACAATGTTATGAAAAATGGCGAAGTTGTGCATTGAAGTTTCATAGGGACAAGAGTAAGCAAATCTATAGTGTAGAGGAATTCTATTAAGAGGTGGATTTGGTAGGAGGATTGAGAAAGTCAAAGCAGGGGAATGCAGTGTGTGAGAAAGGGCAAGAAGACAGCTTGTTTGTGGACCTTAAAGAAATAGTATAAGAAAACAGTAAAGGTAGGGAAGGGCAAGCTTGTCAAGGTTAAATACCAAAAAGAAAACATTTTATCACAGAAGTAACAGGGAACCACTGGAGGTTTCTCAATAAGAGATTAATATGGTGGGTCCAGTGCTGAGGGAAAAAATCAATTGTATGACTGAATGGAGGATGGATTAGAGTGGGGAGAGATTTGAGGAAGAGAAAGTCATTGCAATTGTCCAAAAGATTGTTTCATTGTTCTAAATATAAAAGGATAATGCACAAGAGATGCTGAAAAAGTAGAAGTGACCTAAATAGGATTAAAGAAAGTCAGACTAGGGAAGAGTTTGAGAGGAAAGATAAAAAGTATTGTTTGAGGTATGATGGGTTAGAGATAACTGTTGGACATCCAATTTCAAGTGTCCAAAACTAATTGATAACAACACTGGAACTAAGGAAAAAGGTTAGATATATCAACTGTCTAGAGATAATAATTATACCCACAGAAGCTGAGGAGGTCACTTGAACAAAATGATATAAGTGAAGAAGAGAAGAAAATTCAGAAAAGAACTTTGAGGGAATTCCCAAATTAGTAGGCATTACCTAGATGAAGGGAGGATACTGAGAAGGAGCACTTAGAAGAACAGAGAGAGACAAAGAGCTATGCTAAGAAACTCTATAGAAGAGAAAACAGAGAAAAAAAGTGATCACTAAAGGACAAAGAAACTCAAGAAGGCTAGAGTTAGAGAGAAGAGATCTGGCAATTAACAGATCACTGGTGACTTTGGAGAGATCACTTTAATTCAGATGATTTAAACCACTCCACTTACTACGTCTCTCATATATTCAAATTATATCAAATGTCCCCATATTGTCTAAGGATGCATTGCTCACATACTATACTTGACAATGTCTCTTACCATATCTGGCATTCTGGAAATCTGTCTGGTCCTGCCCTAGTCATTTAACTTCAGTGACCCAAACTACTCTGAAATACTGATAAAGAAGAAAAGGAAGTTGGCACCATAGATTAAGACTACTCAGGAGAATTTTCTCCTATCAAAGAAATTTTGCACTGTACCCAAATATGCACATAATTATACACACAAATATATATGCATACATATAATATATATGTACATGTATGGAGAGAGGAAAAAATAAGGATGAGAGAGAGACATTAAAAGAAGCTCTAGGGGGCTGCTAGGTGGCATAGTGGATAAAGCACCAGCCTTGGAGTCAGGAGTACCTGGGTTCAAATCTGGTCTCAGACACTTAATAAATTACCTAGCTGTGTGGCCTTGGGCAAGCCACTTAACCCCATTTGCCTTGCAAAAAAAAAAAAGAAGCTCTAATAACTATAAAAAGTTTTATATCTGTTATAAATGGCTTGAGAATACTTAGTCCAGAGTGATTAAAATGGTTTTTATTAAGATGGTGGGACAGAGGGGCAGGAAAATCCCAACATATAAGCTCTTTAATGCACTTTGAAAGACTTTGTTCCTGCCCCTTCATGCCAATCAAAGGCTGGGGTCACAAATCTAATTGATACATTGGTTCCTATATATTTCCCCACCCTGCTCATTATACTCATGAGCAAGAACAGATAGATCTCTTTGAGCCTGTGTAAAGGAAAAGGTCAAGACTCTAAATTCCTCTTGACCAGTTAAGGACTAGTTTCTTCTAATCTAGTTTATCATCCTTGGAATGGGATTAGGAGAACTCTCCCAGTTTTGTGACTGGCTGGGGCCATTCCCCCTTTGTAATGGATTTCAAAGGGGTCCCCCTCCATACCCTGTGAAGACCAACAACACCCTTCATTCCACACATATCCCCATCAAGATTACCCTTCTCTGGGCAAACCATTCCTTGGAACAAATCCTGACCACTGCAGGTGATTGTCAACCTATTATCTAAAAATGATTAACCTTTTGGTCTGAAGGGCATAGTTTGCTAACCTCTGGTCTACACTGATGATGTTACATTTCGAACTTAAATATATATACATATATATACATGCAAAAGAGGATGTGTCTATAAATTTATAATATATATAAATAATAAATAAATATTAAATATATGGGAGAGAGTATCTTTTTAAACTCCAAAATGCCTTTCTTAAAATATACCTACAAAATAACTATTATCCCCATTTGCAGATATAAAAAATCAGCCTCAGTCATATTAAGCAAGTTGCTCAAGATTTGAATGTAGATATCAAGACTTCAAGTTTAATAACTTTATATAAAATCATATTGTTCTCTTCAATGTTTATTGCCCAGAGTTACAAAAGAATTTGTGAGACCTCAACTAATGAATTTCCATGTTCTTACCTTCCTTTTGAAAAGAATATTTACTTTATAAAACGTATTACTTTTTAGAGGTTGAGGAGTGAGGAGGTCCCAGGAAAAATCTTGAGAATCTAACATCTGGGCGATCCCAATCTGTATCAACAAGAATTATCAAGTCAATGATGTATGCTGTATTCTAAACTATGTGAGATTATATCAGATTCACAACATAGTTGGAGATTCAGGATACTTACTTAAGTCATTAGCTTTGTATAAACTAGTATCTATATTCCAGGAACTCTTTGTTTAATAATCTCTATATAAAACCAATGTTTCATATGATAACTAAATAAAGAGACCACAGGAATGGGAGTCAGAAAGACCTGAGTTCAAATTTACCTTAAATACATGTGAGCCATGTGTTGACTAGTCACTTAACCTCTCTGCATTTCAGCTTCCTCATCTTTGAAATGGGGATAATAATAGGCCCTTTACTCAGGGTTTTGGTCAGGATCAAATAAGTTAACATATGTGGAAAAACGTTTTTGGGAAAAACCTTAAAGTTCTATAAAAATTGGAAAACTATTATAGTTATTGTTATGTTATTATTATAATAACCATTATTATTTACTCTTCCTTGAACATGTCACTGCAATATGTGAAGTTTCAGAGTCTTCTTATTGCTAAAAGAATACAACACACTCTCATCAATGCTAATCAAAGTACACCTTGATTTTTCATTCGTGTACCTTCTTATCTCTTTGCTTTTTTCTTTATTATTTGTTTTTACTCTTTTTAAAAAAATTTTGAATTCCAAATTTTGTCTTTCCCATAACAAGGTAAGTAAATATATAATTGTATATGTGAAATCATGCAAAACATATTTCTAAAATGACTCTTACAAAAAAGAGAGAGAGAGAAAGGAAGAATGAAAGAGGAAGGGGAAGGAAGGAAGGAAGGAAGGAGGGAAGGAAGGAAGGAAGGAAGGAAGGAAGGAAGGAAGGAAGGAAGGAAGGAAGGAAGGAAGGAAGGAAGGAAGGAAGGGAGGGAGGGAGGGAGGGAGGGAGGGGGGAGGGAAGGAGAGAGGGAAGGAAGAAGAAAAGAAGTGAAATAATTACACTTCAGTTTGTACTCAAAATTCTGCAGTTCTCTCTATAGAGTGGAATAGCTTTTTTCATCCTGAGTCATTTGCAATTATCATGAAATCAATCTTCATCAGAGAAGCTTTCACAGTTACTTATTATTGCAATAATGTTGTTACTGTGTACAGTGACCTCTTGGTTCACTTACTTCACCTTGTACCATCAATTCTTCATATAATATCTCTCACAATCATATATCACAACTTGTTCAGCCTTATCCCAATTGATGGATATCTATTCAATTTCCAATTCTTAATCATCACAAAAGGAGCTTCTATAAATATTTTTGTACATATAAATCTTTTTGCTCTTTTTATTTCTTTGAGATACAGACCAAGTAGCAATAATTTTGGATCAAAGGGCATGCCTAGGGTATGCATACCTCAAAATTGTTCACAACAATATTGTCAAGAATAGTAAAGAGTACCTATTTCCCCACATTCCCCCTTCCAGTGTTTGTCATTTTTGATAAGTATAAGGTAGTACCAAAGAATTATTATAATTTGCTTTTTTCTCATTAGTACCAAGTTAGAGAATTTTTTAATTTGACACATGATAGCTTTGGTTTCTTTTTCATGACACTGCAAGTTCATGGCCTTTGATAATTTATCTATTGGAAAATAATTATTTTTATATTTTTATATTTATATGATTATATTATATTTTCTTATTTTTATAAATTTGATTCAGATCCTTTTATAATTGAGAAACAAGGTTTAAAGAGAAATTGCTGATAAAATTTTTGCTCTTCAATATTGTTACAGTACATTTTAGCAAAACTTAGTTTCTCTGATTATCTTTTTTTTTAGGTTTTTTTGCAAGGCAATGGGGTTAAGTGGCTTGCCCAAGACCACACAGTTAGGTAATTATTAAGTGTCTGAGGTCAGATTTGAACTCAGGTACTCCTGACTCCAGGGCCAGTGCTTTATCCACTGAGCCACCTAGCTTCCCCCCCATTATCTTTTAATTAGATCTATTTTTACTTTTGTTTAATTGTTTCTCTTACCTCTTTCAGTCAATTGAAGTCTATCAACTTCTGCACCGGCTCCTTATTTTAAGCTCTTGAATGTCTTTCTGCTTCAAGTTTGTTTCTTATGAATAATACAGTATTGAATTCTGGTTTCTAATTTATTCTACCATTAACTTCCATTTTATGGGTGAGTTCATCCCATTCACATTCAGATGTATTATGTATTACCTTCACTCTTGTTTTCTTTTCCTTATTCTTCTTACTTTTTACAGTGTTCCTCCTTAAAAGTCTTTTGTTTCTGGCCACTGTCTCCCTTAGTGCACCTTCTCTTCATTTATCTGGGCAAATCTTTTAACCCCAATTGCCTCCCCCTACCATCAAAAAAAAGTTAGACATTTATCAAGGAAAATTGTAGCAGTGAATTACCTCCCATTTTTAGCTTTTATTCTAATTTAAATGTATCGCTTTCTTTGGGCAAAAACTTTTTTTTTAATTTAATGTAATCAACATTATCTATCTCTTCTTTTGTCACAAAATATTCTCTTCCATGGGATTTAGGGGGGTGGGGATCATGAGCAATATTGTTAATAAGCCAAATTCTTCAGTTACCCTTAGGATTTCAAAAGAAGAAACTGGCTAGCAACTTTCTGGGTACCAGAGTAAAAATTTAAGCTGAGAGGGTAATCCAGAGGAGGAGGGGATACACAAGGAACATCCCAATTTAATTGCTAAGTAATGCTATTGAAAAGTATTAAGTGCACAATATGCATTCTAGGGCATGAGGAATATAAAAAAATTAGATATAGACAGAAGTCATGGTTAAGGTAACAGTTAAATTAAAACTAAGTTTAATTAGAATTGGATTAGAAGATCTCAAAGATCCCTTCTTACTTATATTCCATAATTCAGAGACATTCGATAACAAAAGCATCTTCATACTTACTGTGAGGTTGACTCATAATTCTTTTCCCATTTCTTCTTATTCCCCTCACACAACAGGACTACAACAAAGATCCTTGGCCTATGTTGGTCCTTCACTAACAAGATCTGCAGAACTCAATGAAGGAGAATCTGTAGTGCACATTGCAGGATGTCAGTTCTTATCTTTATTAAAAAATACTACCTTGAGCAGTTAAAAATATAAAAATTCTAGTTCTTTAAGAAATTCTCAGTCTCTAACAAATCAGCTCTACATCCTGCTGCTAATATTGACCTGAATTAGAGAAAATGTCAGATAAGAGTTGAATAAGAAAAAGGGCTGTGTAACTTTCCTAAAATAGGAATATCCATCAACATATGTATAGGGATGACGCAGATGTAGTATTTTGAGGCTCTCCTATGGACCAAAGTATGATAGTCATACAATTTTTTGTGTCCCATCTGGAATTTTTCTAATTTTTCTCTTTAAGACATATAAAATGCATTCCAAAAACATCTCTCCTGGGATATTTCTACTAGCAACCATTGGAGGAAGTATAACAAACTCCTTCCTCTTTACCTTGTATGTGTTAAATGTCCTTACTGGTAACAAGATAAATTCTTTAATCCTTATTTTCACCCAGCTGAGCTTGGTGAACATCATTATGCTAGTTAGCAAGGGAATCCCACAAATATTGCTGGGTCTGGGGTGGAACAATTTCCTGGATGCTGTTGAGTGTAAAGTTATATTTTACCTTGGCAAAGAGAGTGAGGGCCTTTCAGTTTCCTTGACTTGCTCCTATATACCTTCCAAGCCATCACCATCAGCCCCAATAATGCCAGGTGGACAAGGATCAAAGCTAGAGCCACCCAACAGACCACCCCCTCCTATTTCCCCACTGAAAGCAGCAAGGAGATTTGGCAACCCCCTGGGTGACTGAGCAGCCCTTTTAAGGATCATACTGCTCACCTCCTGATTTAAGGAAGGGGCTAGAAGAGTTGCCCTAAAAATTGTCTGCTTACCCAACCCTAGTCTGATTACCATAGTAAGTGGGGAATTCCACAGTAGGTCAAGACACAAAAAAAATCTATAAAAACTCCTTCAAAGAAGATTCCATTCACCATCCGTGCATGGAACATGCATACAGTCATAAACAACACAAGATCCAATAAACCTCAAAGACAAACAACTCTTGTTGTGAGAGAACTCAGCAGGTATTGTATCCAAATAGCAGCCCTGAGTGAAACAAGAATAGCAAATGAAGGTCAGTTTATTGAAGTCAGAGCAAGATACATGCTTTTTTTTTAGGTTTTTGCAAGGCAATGAGGTTAAGTGATTTGCCCAAGGTCACACAGCTAGGTAATTGTTAACTGTTTGAGGTAAGATTTGAACTCAGGTCCTCATGACTCCAGGGATGGTGTTCTCTCCACTGCACCACCTAACTGCCCCAGGATACATGTTTTTCTGGAGTGGCCACAGTGAAAGGGAACACTGTGAAGCTGGGATAGGTTTTGCAATCAAAACTAATCTAGTCAATATTCTTAAATGTCTACCAAAAGAAGCAAATGACAGGCTCATGACAATGAGATTGCTGCTTCCAGGAAAACACCATGTCACTGTCTTCAGTGCCTATGCTCCTACCATAACAAACAATGATGAAGTTAAAGAAAAATTTTATGAAGATCTGGAGACCTTTATCATCAATACCAAAAGAGGACAAGCTTATAATTCTGGGTTATTTCAATAGGCTCAGATTATCAGACATGGCAGGGAGTCCTTGGGAGAAATGGAGTGGTAAACAGCAATAGCAATAGTCACCTTCTACTGAAGACTTGTACATCTCATGACTTTCTCATCATAAACACTGTCTTCCATTTGCCTACAAGCAATAAAACTTCTTGGACGCATCCATGTGGCAAACATTAGCATCTATTAGACTATGAGATAGTAAGGAGAAGAGACAGACAGGATGTGAGAGTGACAAAGGCAATGTATAGTGCAGAGTGCTGGACTCCTCTCTAAGCTAAATTCTCACATTTAACTAAAGTGGCAGCCCCAAGGAAAAATGAATACTAGAAGAATTAATATCAAGAGATTAGTGTCTCTGAGCTAGAATAGTTTATTGTTAACTTGGAAGGAAAACTGAGCCAACACAGTTGACAACAGTGGAGCAGAAAAGGAGTGGGCAGCTGTTAGATATCTGGTATACAGCACTGCATTTGCTCATCTGTACAAAAACCAAAATTGGTTTGGTAAAAATGATGAGGAAATACAGAAGTTGGTAAGTGAAAAACAAGAACTCCTCAGGGTTTGCCAGCAGGATAGTTCATCCATTTCTAAGAAGGCAGCATTTAATTTCATCAACAGTAAAGTCCAGGAGAAATTTAGAGAGGTGCAGGACTCTTGGCTTAGTAAGAAGGCAGATGAAATTCAATTTTATGCAGACAGTAACAAACCAAAATGCTTTTATGATGTCCTGAAGGCCATTTATGGGCCAAAGACATATGTTGCAGCTCAACTATTCAGGGCTGATGGATCCACATTGATTAAAGATAGAGACATGATCCTACAGAGATGGGCTGAACACTTCCATAGTGTTCTTTACAGATAATCATCAATCAATACAGAAGCCATTGACCATTTACCTCAAATTGAAATCAATCAGTCCCTAATTGAAGTTTCAGCTGAAGAAGAGGCTTTGAATGCCATTAGGCCCCTTTGAAGTGACAAAGTGCTGATTCTATGCCAGCTAAGACCTACAAGGAAGTCCATTGTTCATCCAAAAACTGATTGAAATTTTCCAGGTTATATGGCATGAAGAGGTTATCCCCCAAGAATTCAAGAATGCTTCCAGTGTCCCTCTCTATAATGGTAAAGGGAATAGATTGTCCTATGACAATCAAACGGATATATTTCTTTTAATCATTGCTGTTAAGATTCTTGGCAGAGTTCTTCTCAATAGGCTGATTTTTCACCTGGAAATTGGTCACCTTCCTGAAAGCCAGTGTAGCTTCAGAAGGGGTAGAGGAACAGTCAATATGGTGTTTGCTGCCTGACAACTCCAGGGAAAATGCCAGGAACAAAACAGAGGTCTGTATACAACATTTATAGTTCTAACCAAAGTCTTTGATATCATCAGTCACAAGGGTTCATGAAAAATTTTGTCAAAACTTGGTAGCCTGGAGAAGTTCATAAATATTATACATCAATTCCAAGATGGCATGCTTACCTGGGTTCTGGATGGTTGGGTGATGTTCTCAAGATTTCTCAGTCACCAATGAAGTAAAACAATGGTGTGTCCTTGCTCCCATACTTTTTAGTATGATGTTTCCAAACACCTTCAATGAGGATGAACATAGTCTCAAGGTCAGATATTGCAATGATGGCAAATTCTTTAACTTGAAAAGGCTACAAGCCAAGACCAAAGTGGAGTGAGTGTTGGTACATCATCTTCTGCTTGCAGATAATTGTGCACCCAATGCAGCCTCTGAAGCTGAGAAGCAACAAAGTATAGATAGATTCTCTGCTGCTTGTGCTAATTTTGGTCTAACAATTAACACCATGAAAACACAGATGCTCCATCAGCCAGCACCATACCATCCACATGTTGAACCATCAATGATAGCAAGTAGAGAAGTTCTGAGCACAGTAGACAAGTTCATTTACCTTGGTAATGCTCTTTCCAAGCAGATAAGCATTGACAATGATGCTGACATTCACATTGCTAGAGTTAGCTCAGTATCTGGAAGGCTCCGAAAGAAAGTATGGGAGAGAAAAGATATTATATTAACTACCAAACTGAAGGTCTACAGGGCCATTGTGCTGACCTCATTGCTTTATGCCTGGGAAACCTGGACAGTCTACCAGTACCATGTCAGGAAACTGAATCACAACATATAATTAGAAAAATAAAATATCAATTGGGAAAAAAAGAATGTAAGTTCATTGAGGGCAAGGATTATCTTTATTTTTGCCTTAGTCCAAAGCTTAGTACAGTGCTAATATATCATAATAAACAGATAATAAAAGCTTGTTGTCTTCCTGAAAGACATTAAAGAAACAATAAATTGTGGCACAACAGAAACTCAATGATATTAAATGTAAAAATAAACTGAGATTAAACATTTTCTGCTTAATAGAATAAAAATTTGCTTTAATATCCTAAAAACTTAATGCAAGCATTTACCAAAGATAATTGCCCCAAATTTTGCAATACATAAAGCTTAACACTAATAGAAAAATCCACTTTCAGGCAAAGAAAAAAAAATCCAAGAACTAAACTCCAATATATAATGATAAAATATAAAAATTCTAATGATAAACAACAAATTCTACAAGTATCCAGATGAAAAACTCTCATAAATAAAGAGAAACACAAAGGACACAGGACTATTCTGTCTGCAAAAGAAACTTCAGAAAGATATTGATATATTTCAAAAAACCAAAGGAATTCAAGAGACACTCAAAAAAAGGACATATACTTCATATGTGAGCCTAGTCATCACTGAAAAACCATGGACATCCAGTTTTGAAAATGAGGGGATGGCGGCTAGGTGGTGCAGTGGATAAAGCACCAGTCCTGGAGTCAGTAGTACCTGGGTTCAAATCCAGTCTCAGACACTTAATAATTACCTAGCTGTGTGGCCTTGGGCAAACCACTTAACACCATTTGCCTTGCAAAAACCTAAAAAAAAAGAAAGAAAAAGAAAATGAGGGGAGCCAGAAGCATATGTAGGCAGATTGTGCTTCTAGCACAGTGCCTAGCAAATAAGTGCTGTGTAAAGTTGTGGTGACTGATGAACTACATTAGAAGTCTAGGAGAAATGATATGAATCCTAAGCTTCACAAGGAACCTAGAAAAGAATTTATATAATGCTTAAAATTTATAGGTGTTCCACTTATAAGATGTGTAGGAATCAATAGCTATGAGTAGCCCATTTACCATATATATATATTCTCTGAGCCTCAGTCCACATTCACTTATTCTCTAAATATACTTGTGGGAAATTTTAACATATTCTTATACAGAGGTTAAGAGATATTTTATATTAAATATTTTCATTGTACCACCTTGGTAAAAACCACTTTCTAAAAATGACTCAGACCTTGTTGTTTAAATTGACTCCTAACTACTTAGCCTTTGGAGAACACATTGGAAAGGTCTTTGTGCTGATTCCCCACAAGTGCTCCTAAATTCAGATAGGACAGAGAAACCTTGCTCTGAGGTCATAATTTATCAGTGTGTCATTTGATATGTGTCCTCAGTGTTTAAAGAGAGTACACATAGAAAATCCTAGGGAATCAACCAAAAAAACTCAGATAATTGCTAGTTTTAGAAAAGTTAGATGACACAATCCCCATACTAAAATGATCAATTTTTCTATTTCATAGGAAAAATTATTCATAAGCTAATTATATAAAAGGAAGCCCCATTCAAAACAGCAAATATTCATATATGTAGATATTGTAGTAATTTATATATATACATAGAAACAAATATATCATATATATATATATATATATATATATATATATACACCTAAATATGCATAGTCTACCATTTCCTTCTCCAGCTCATTCAACAGAACAGATTCTGAATCAAAAAGAGTTAAGTGAGTTGCTAAAATAATCCAGGGATTAAGTGTCTGAGACTAGACTCAAACTCATAAACTCATATTTTCATGAATTCAAACATAACACTGTTCACTATACCACCTAACTACTAAACATTAACATATAAACATATGGAGGTCAATTAATGAAATTATATTGAGGAGGGGCAAAATTCAATAACAAATAAAGACCAACTTGAACAACTAGTGAAATATTCAGTGTCCATGACCTGGCTAATGCAATACAAAAGAGATAACAATATTTGTAAAGTAAATTTAATAAGTTTGTTACTATGTCAATCAAATTATTGAGAGCAGAATTCAGAAAGCAAAATGAAATAAAAAATTTCATTTGAAGGAACAAAATATCTAAAAATATCAAGGTATATCATGAAAAATGTAGGAATCAAAAAGGGTATTTCCAGACTTCAAACTCAGTTAGAAAGCAGCAGTCATCAAAACATAATGTTACTGGTTGATTAAAACATGAAAGTATTCAAATGAAGACCATATAGAGAAGAATAAGAAGCAATTGAATTCGGAGGGCAGCTAGATGGTGCAGTAGATAGAGCATTGGCCCTGGAATCAGGAGAACTTGAGTTCAAATCCAACCTCAGACATTTAACAATTAACTAGCTGTGTGACCCTGGGAAAATCACTTAACCCCATTGCCTTGTTAAAAAAAAAAGAAAGACTTGAATTCAATAAGCATCTTTTGATAAGTCCCAAAACATAAACTATCTGGCATAGAACCCCCAATATTATAACAACTGTTTGCAAAACTATAAAGAAATTTGGAAGAAATTAAGTTTTCAGCAACATTTTATTTATCCTTATCCATAATAAATTCAAAATGGAAATATATATAGATTATTAAAGAGAATATAATTTTAAAAATAGAAAAGGTTATAGAAAATGAATTCCTAACACAAAAGGAAAAGACAGTTACAAGAGTTGAAATACATATTTTAAATTATATGAAATAGAAAAGGTTTTTCACCAATAAAATGAACACATCCAGGATATAAATAACTAGTGACAGATAAGATTCACATATCCCTAATGAAGGATTGCCATCAAAGGGTTTAGACAATTAGAAGAATGGTATAAAACCAAACTTTTTTCCCAACTTTTAAAAGGAGTTAAAGAATAAATAATTAGTTTTAAAATGTATAAACTATTAGTAAATACTTAAATTATTCAAACATATATCAAACCACTAGTAATAAGAGAAATACATACCTTAAACAAAAACTGAAATTCCACCTGACACTCATAAAACTGAGAAATATGACAAAAGACACACAGTCAACATTGAAGGAGTTGTAAAAAGGTAGACAAGCTAACTCATTACGTGTACAGATATGAATTGATATAACCATTCTGAAATGCAATTTGGGAATATGTGAATAAAGAGTCATGATAGGAAAAAGACAAAAAGAAAACCACAATAGACACAAAAATATTTATAAAACTATATTTCATTATAATAAATGAGAAACAAAGTTGTGAGAACAATGAACACAAAACAATTAAAACTGAAAATTAAGAAGCATTATATAAACTTTATTAAAATGTTCTTCACTTATAAAGATTCCTTTTTTTCTCTTCTTAGGGATACTGTCAAATTAGAGAGTGCCTGGGGGCAGCTAGGTGGCATAATAGGGGCCGCTAGGTGGGGTAGTGGATAAAGCACGGGCCTTGGTGTCAGGAGTACCTGGGTTCAAATCCGGTCTCAGACACTTAATAATTACCTAGCTGTGTGGCCTTGGGCAAGACACTTAACCCCGTTTGCCTTGAAAAAAAAATTGGAGAGTGCCTAGAGCAATGTACCAGGGGCATGAAAGTCCTTCAAACAGATTCAATTCCAAATTCAAGAGGTTCAAACAATCCAGCAGAATTATAAGTAGGAACAAGCAAAAGTTGTAAACTGCCAAATTTAGATTACTAGCAAGATAATGTTCTTATCAGTTAAGATTTTCCCAAAGTGAATGGCACTGGGAGTCTTCAAGCAGAGGCTGGAAGATCACTTGCTAAATTTACTAGACCAAGAATTCCTTTACATTTGAAAAAGCAATAAACCAAGAATACCAAAGGAAATAATGAAAAAAAGTGTAAAGTAAGAAGATTGAGCAGTAACAGACCTTAAACAGTAAACAAACCTTAAAGCAGTAATTATTAAATGTATCTGGTACAGGCTAATAAATAGAAAGGAAGATCAATGGAATAATATTTACTTCAACAAATGAAATAAATAACCTTGTATTAGACAAGTATAAATACAAGAATTGGAGGAAAGACTTCATTATTTGATAAAAATTGATGGGAAAATTGAAAAGTAGTACCATAGGGATTAAGCCTGGATAGTATTTACTGAAAGAAGTCAAAGTAGATATGGGACCTAGAAATAAAGTCTTTACAAGTAAATTAGAATAACATGGAACATATTAGTTATCAAGCTTATGGACAAGTGAATAATTTATAAATAAAGAAAAGATAGGGAGCAAAGTTAGGTATAAAATGGATAATATTGATAACATTAAATTTAAAATATTTTGTGCAAATGAAATGAATTTAGCTAAGATTAGAAGGCAAGAATAACATTTGAAGGGGGTAGTTACCCTTAGAAAGTTTATCAAATAAAGGTTTCATATCTAAAATATATAAAGAGTTTGGTCAAATCTATAAAAATGAGTCATTCTCCAAATGATATGAACAGGTAGTTTTCCAATGAAATCAAAATAATTTATGTTCACAATGTTCTAAATCATTATTGATTAGAGAATTGCATATTTAAACCACCTTAAGAAATCATTTGTTTTTAGGTTTTATTTTTTTGCAAGGCAAACGGGGTTAAGTGGCTTGCCCAAGGTCACACAGCTAGGTAATTATTAAGTGTCTGAGACCGGATTTGAACCCAGGCACTCCTGACTCCAGGGCTGGTGCTTTATCCACTACACCACCTAGCTGCCCCAAGAAATCATTTTAAACTTACTATATTGATTAAAATGATAGAAGGGAAAAAAGACAACTGTTGGAGAGGAGCTGGAAAACCTGGGACACTAATATATTATTGATGGAATTGTAAAATGATCCAACTATTTTGGAGAGCAGTTTGTAATTATGCCCAAAGCTTTATTAAACTACCTATACCCTTTGATTCAGCAGTATCACTCCTTGGTCTAGTATCATCCAAAGATGATTAGGAAAAAAGAAAAAGAACCTATATGTTCTAAAATGTTCATAGCAATTTGGAAGACACGGAAATTGCAAGGATGGCCACCAACTTAGGAGTAGATGAACAAGTTGTGATATAATATTGCTGTGCTATAAGAAATGATGATCTCAAAGAATTTGTAAAACAAGAAAAGTTTTGGATGAAAAAACAAAGAGTAAAATGAGCAGATCCAAGACAACATTGTATACAGTAACAGCATTATAATTTTAAAAACAACATGAAATGAATGACTCATTTTGTTTACTATAAATACACAAAGTGGCAGCTAGGTAGTACATCAGATAAAGCACCGGCCCTGGAGTCAGGAGTGCCTGGGTTCAAATCCACCCTCAGACACATAATAATTAACTAGCTGTGTGGCCTTGGGCAAACCACTTAACCCCATTCGCCTTGCAAAAACCTAAAAAACAAAAAACAAAAAAAAATGAATGAATAACTAAATAAATAAATACTCAAAATAACTATAAATGATATGTGGAAGAAGATGCTGTTGACAACCTGATTAAAAACTGATAGAGGTAAGCATAGAATAATTTTACATGTAAATGTTCATATATTTGTGGGTATATAAATACAGATATATACATATATATTTATATACCAATTTGTATTTAATGGTAGTCATTTCTGTAGGTGGGGGAAGAGAAAAGATAAAAAAGAAATTTCCATGATTTTTCTTATTAGATTTTAAAGGAATAGAAAATTGTGCATAGTATATTTGAAGTTTCATGTCCTATCATCATTTTTATTGTACTGTGTTATGGAAAGGCATACTTTATTCCATAAATTTAAAAAAATGTTAGTTTTCATGGCCCCTGAAGTCACCTCAAACTACGAGATTCTGAGATTCTTCCTCAGAGACAGTGATCATCCATAGAGAAGTCTCAAACATCTGTTTTCTCCTCTAAGGATGACCTTGACTGATTCTCCCAGGAACTAGGGAATAGCTTCTCTCCCATCTTCTCTCGTCTGTTTTCAGGGTGAGGAGAGAAAAATTGTCTTTAATCAACATAATGAATGATTATTTGCACCTGAGACAAAAGTCTCCAAATGGTCATCAAAGATACATGAGGAAGACAGTGATTTCTTTTCAACTTGATTATATAATCACAAATCAGGAGGAAGATGAGCTCACAGAATCCCATAGGTATAATATATAATAATTATAATGACTACTCTCCCTCTCTAACTCCATATATAAACCTGAGATCTTGCAGTCCTTCCCTCATCTATCCAGGCAACAGAGAACAATAAGGTAAGTGACTCTTCTTTTCCTAAGCTGTATAGTCAGAGAAGGGAAGGGAGAGTACCTTCCAGAAAAGGGAGGGAGAATCAAAGCACACCATTCATCATATGAGATCTTTTGTCATGTGAAGTCTTTAGCAGTCCTGAGGAGAAATATTTACAAAAGACAAATTGAAATAAAGGGGATGATAGTTTGTTCTCTGCCCTTGCAGGGGGATACTGGGAAGATATTTTCAGGTCAAGGCCACTTATTACAACAATCATTTAGAAGTGGGACAAGTGAAAAGGCAGATGACCCCAATGATGAAAAAATAAAATGACATGATGGCTTGTGATATGGCATGGATTGAAGTACTTGAAAATTGTGATCTGGACAAAAAAGAGAATTTGATTGGGAAAGGGAACAAAGTGAGAATTAATAGCTGTCAGCGAGTATTTGTATTTGTTAAGGATTATTCTTTCTAAGATATATGTTAGTTTCATTCATATTCAAAGAGCCTCACAAAACTGGAGCCTTTCACTTTTGGACAATTGTAACAAAACTGAATTAGATAGATTTGAGGATTCATAGTGAATGACTTTACTTTTTTTAATGAAATATGAATTGGAGTCTTTTCAGCTAAAATAGTAGAGGAAAAGGATATCATGGAAGGTTTCAAAAGGGTCAAAAAGTTGTAGGATAGGTGCTCTGATCACCAGGGTGGCAAATTGATTGAGGAGGTTCCAAAACATCACCTAGGAGCAAGGAAGACCTAGTTGAGATCATGTAATCTAAATCTAAAAGGGATGGACTCACTCAGCATGATTTCATGGTTTTCTCCATTTCCATTCTGCAGCAGATGAATAGGAGCAAAGGCGGTAGATAGGCATTTTACCCAGAGTGAGATGGAGACCGGAATTTGATAAGTTTGGAGATCTTTAATGTTCCTGGGGACTGTCTGAGGATAAAGAATATCCAAATCAGACAGCACCTGAGTGTTCAGGGGGATAGGGTTTTTATAGTGTTGGGGGGGGGGGGGGTACTGAGAGCAAACAGGATACAGAGAAGCTAAGACAGCAGTTAGATATATTATCTTGATATATACATATGTAAACATAGGGTTCCATATAGATAGGGGTGAGAAGGGATCAGGGTCTTTGTGTAATGTTTAAATATATTTTCTGAGATGGAAGGAGTCAGGAATTTACTATCTTATGGTTCCAGCTGCACCTGGGGAAGGGGAAGGCAGTCCTGGAATTTAATAGATACAGCAAGATAATTAGGCTAACAAGGGTGCTTTGTAAATCTTTAGACAATTTTATGGTATATCCATGACCCCTTGGGTCCTATCAGACTATTTTCAGATCCAAAGGCACCTAGCCAAAGTTATATTTCTAAGGAATTTCTCAAGGCCCAGAAGGATGTCAGGGACCCCTTTCTACACAGGAATTTCACAAATATTGATATTGTACTTCATAGGAAAGTAAGTCAAAACTGACTTTTGACAAGATTTGGCAAATAATTGGAAAAGAGAATAAGAGATTCAAGTATTCAGGAGAGTTTAGAGTTGCACTGCTTAGCCAAAGGATTAAGATAATAAAAGGAAGAGAGGAAAATACTTGGAAGAATGCTAACGTACAAAAGAAGTAAGGATTAGAGGAGTTGTGTGTGTGTGTGTGTGTGTGTGTGTGTGTTGGAAAGAACAAGGCTAAGGGTTGTAAAGTGTAAAGAAAACTGGAATAAAAATAGGTTATGAATTCTGGAATCTATGAACATGTAAGGGGAACACCCTCATGATAAGATCAAAGGGGTGACTATCTCTGTGTACAATTAATATAGAGAAGAGAACTAGTATAAGAACACTAAATGGATTGAATAATTAAGAAACTAAGATATCGACAGACATCAAATTATTATGCAAACACATTGTTATATCCTTTAATTTGAGGACAAAACTTGGAATGGAACAAAGTGCATGAGTCAATAACTAAAGTCATTGAGGGAGGAAGAAAAATCTCTGAGGTGGAAGGGAGTGTGTCAGTCAATGATAGTCATATTATAATCAAATGAACCTCAAAGAAGAAATTGGAGAGCCATCAGGATAGAGGGAAAATCTAGAAGAGGCAACTGGCAACAAGAAAAATTTGGATTGCAATGTATTTCAGACTATAAATGTTAAGTGCAATGAGTATTAGAAAAAGTAGCCGGAAATGCAAAGTCTTCAGTAGGAAACAGGTCTCAGAGAGTGTTAGAGGATGGAATGAGTAATGAAATAAAGTTTAAGATCAAAGGAGGTTTCTTAATGGTGAATCAAGCATTCCAGAAAATGGAAGTCAGTTCCAGAAATAGTGGAAGCAGGTGGATATGATATGAAATATTGTTGGGGTAAGAGGGTAGGGACCATAAAAAAATGTAGTGTTGGTGTGGAGTGAACAATTACATGTGGGAATTGGAGTTTGTGCCTCAGCAGTTGTGCACTCAGAAGCACAGAATCTTAGAAGAAAGAGATCAATGAAAGTCATCACAAAGGTAGTTAGATTCATAAAGATACTTCCTTAATTTCCAGCCTAATAGCAGGAGGTAAAGTTGACTACTGGATGCTTCAAATCAGGCAACAGCTTGACAAGATGTAGAATGGGGGAGTCATGTTAGGAAGTAGATATGGTGGGGAGATGGAGAAAGACAGAGAGCACAGAGGGCTGCAAGCTTCTAGGGCTCCCTCATGTCTCAATTAGAAGGCCCTAAATGAGAGAACCCAGAGGTCAGAAATAGAGAACAAAATGAGACAGGTAATATGAATTAGGACTGTCAGGAAACAAGTAAGGAGGAAGGGGAAAGGGAAGAAGAGGTACTGTGCTATGAACTTTACCAATATAATCTCAATTGATACTCAACAAGTCTGGGACAAGGGTGCTGGGCTTAAGTGCTTAGAGATGAATAAAGTCTTGAGGCAAAACAGAGATGATGATGGAATTAATCCTCATGTGCAAAACCACAGAAACCAGAGACAGACTGCTAACTTCATGGAAGGGCAAGGAGACTGGTTTGGGGGAAACATCACAGACTGGAGATGAACTTTAAATTTCAGGATGAGGAATCTACATTTTATGTAAAGGAGTAATGTATACATAACCTTATTCAAATACATTTTCAGAACACTTGGGAAATATTTTGGAGAGATTAGAAGCTTATCCTTCACTTAGAATAAGGGCTTAATAGTCCAGGTTACAGGTGATGAGCACTTGAATAATGCAATAGCTATGTGATTAGAAACAAAAGATTTTATGCACATAAAATCAATTAGCCTTTAAAACTCAATGTGACAGTGATTTTCAGAAGCCTTTCCAACTGGTCTTCCTTCTGCAAAGCACTGAGAATACAAGAATGGGAAAGACATTTTACCTCTATAAATTAGCATTCAGGCTGTTCATTTCACTTAAATATTAGACCAGTTGGTTCTGATGTCCCTTCCAGCTCTCATATTGTGGGATTCTGCTATGTGAAACCTAAGTGACATAAGAAGATGTGCCTGGAAGTAAGAATTGGCTAGTTCCTCTTTCCTTCTCCCTAATCAAACCATAATGGGACATGTGGTATTAAGTTCTTTTTAGTAAAAACATTGAAAACAGCAGCTTATCCAAGAAGGGATAAGCAGAAGCATGAGGGAATGCAACTGGTGAAGTTAGAGACCAAGCCTAGGGGAAAATATCATACAAAATGTGGGATTTAGACCAGGAATAGATGATATGATAAAGATAATAAAACAGGGGCAGCTAGGTGGCATAGTGAATAGAGCACCGGCCTTGGAGTCAGGAGTACCTGGGTTCAAATCCAACCTCAGACACTTAATAATTACCTAGCTGTGTGGCCTTGGGCAAGCCACTTAACCCCATTGACTTAAAAAAAAATCTAAAAAAAATAATAATAAAACAATTAATATTTGTATAAATTCTGGATTTCTAAAGAGATTGACAATTACTCATTTGATCCTCATTACCACCTGGGATGTGAATACTATTTAGCAACTCCATTTGAGAGATGATAAAATTGAGGCATAATAAGTAAAGAGTCTTACCAAGAATCAAACAACTAGTAAGTGACTAAAGGAGGCTTAAATTCAGATCTTCCTTATAGTATTATGCCAATTAACTACTGAATAGGACAATTCATAGCTACTGGATTACTTGAATAATTCTATGTATTAATATCTAAGTAATATGGGGAAAGTATTATACTTTACTAAGGTGAATACATTCAGTGAAACTAGGGGCAATGAGTAGAAGATATAGATGGGCATAGATCCATCTAATATAAAAGAAAAATTCCTAATATGTAATGGGGGGCAGCTAGGTGGCACAGTAGATAGCAGAGGACCTTAGTTCAAATCCAACCTCAGACATTTACAAATTACTTAGCTGTGTGACCATGGGCAAGTCACTTAGCCCCACTGCCTACCAAAAAGAAATGGAATGGGAGGTCAGCACTAGAAATTTTCAAACAAGAGGTAGATGATACTATAGATGGATTTTTGTCCAGAAATGTTGTAGGGCAGCTGGGTCGGGGCTCCCATTCACCTTTGAGCTTTGAGGATTCTGGGTATGTTATGCTCCAAAAGTGAACGTGGAAGACAGTTCAGTGTTATACAAGCTTGGAAAAAGACAGAAGGAAGCCTAAGTGACCCTATTCCCAGGACAGCTGCAGGATATATAATGGCCTCATTTATATGATGGTGAATTCTGGTGAAATCAAAGGAAGACACCAAGCACTTGAATCTCAGAATACCAAAAAGGAGAGTCTCAAACTTTGCTCTTATCCCTGTATAAGTGATTTCCTATGATTAAAATACAAGTTGCTAAAAAAGAAGTATCTGAAGTTCTATCACTCTCACATAGCACAATGCCTAGAACACAGTAAATGAATTTTCATTCATTCATTCCTGACTGCTCTGTGAATTACAGAATCTCAGAATTAGAAGGGACCATCCTTAGCAACCATCCTCAAGAATAACCAACAGCACACCAGACAAATGCACATTTCTTTTGAACTTTTGGTTGGATGACCTCCATTGAGGAAAACTCTCAACTTTAAATAAGAATGCATCTAACTTCAGGCTAATTTTTAGAAAGTGATTTTTCACCTTCTTCAAGACTAAATCAACATCTCTATACCATCCAACTCTCCTTATGCTTACTCCTGGAGCAAAACAGAGGTCTAAAGCTTCTTCCATTTGACAGCCCTTCAAATATTAGAAGATAGAAATCATTCCCTACCCAGCTTCTCCACCTAATACAACTACAATTCTTTCACCATTTATTCCTGTGGCATAACTTAGATTCTGCTTATCATCCTGTATTCACACCTCCTAATCCTCTCTAACATTATCAGAATTATTCTTAAATTGTAAGGATGAAAAGAAGAGGTACACTTGAATAGGGAGAAAATATCTTTGTTCTGAGATGCAGGCAGAGTTAGGTCAGACTTGTGATTTGATTGGTGCAGGGAGCTCTAAAACTCCTAAAGGCCTTCTCTGTACTGAGAATTGAGAATATATGACAAAAAAAAAGAAAGAAAAGGACAATTCCCTTTTTCAACAAATTTGCTTTCTGAGATTTAGATATGTTCCTTTCACAACTAATTTGTGAAAGTAGTAAGCAGAATGTCTTCTAAGCAGAGTCACCTAATAAACATGTTTCTATTATCTATATACAAAGTGTCAGACTAATTGTTGTGTCTGACATTCAGTTGTGTCTGACTCTTTTTCCCCATGGACCAAAGCTCACCTTCCATCCTCCACTATCTCTCCAAGTCTGTTCAAGTTCATTGTTGTAGTTTCCATGTTACTATCTCTCTATCTCATCTTCCATCCCGTTTTCCTTTTGACTTCAAACTTTCTCAACATGAGAATTTATTCCAAAGAATCCCATCATTTTATTACATATCTAAAGGAGGTAAACATCAGCTTCAGGATATGACCGTCCATGAACACTCTGAAATTAATTTCTTTCAAAAGTCTTCTCCAGCAGTACAATTCAAAAGTATTAATTCTGCAATGCTCAACTTTCCTTTCATCTTGCCCAGCAATACTCATTAGACCTGGGAAAAATACCATAGCTTTAACTCTAATACACCTTTGTGAGCGAAGTGATGTCTCTGCTTCTTAGTACTATGTCCAGATTTGCCATATTTTGACTTCCAAGGACCAAGCAACCTTTATTTCATGGATAAAATCATCATTTACAGTGTTCTTTGAGTCTAAGAATATAAAATCTGACACTTCTTCCATTTATTCTTTCTCTGTTTGCCAGTGATGGAACCAGTTGGCAAGATCTTAGTTTTTTTATGTTAAGCTCCAAGCCAGCTTTTGCACTCTTCTCTTTCACCTTCATCAGGTGGCTTCTTAATTACTCATCACCTTTTGCTATCAGAGTGGCATTATCTGTATATCTGAGATCTTTCTCCTGACAACTTTGATTCCAGCTTTTGATTCATCCAGTCTGGCATTTTGCATAATGTACTCTACATATAAGTTCAATAAATAAGGTGACAATATACAGTCCTGTGGTAATCCTTATCAATCTTAAACCAATAAATTTTTCCATGTTCCTTCCAAATAGTTGCTTCTTGACCTACATGCAGGTACCTCGGGGAGAAGTAAGATAATAAGGTATTTCCAATTCTTTGAGGACATACCACATTTTCTTGTGATCCACACAGCATTGGTTTTAGTGTAGTCAATGAAACAGAAGTGGATGATTTCCTGGAACTCTTCTTTCTCCTTAATCCAGCAAATGTTAGCAGAAAAAAAGAAAAGAAAAAAGAGTCTCTACAATCAAGGAATCCTTATTCTTATTCCAATGGATTACACAACCAGCAAACAATTTTATAGAAAAATAATCTCAGAAGGAAGGAATTAAGTAAAGGTGGAGCCAAAAAGTTCTCCCTAACAGAGAGAGGAATTTGAGCTGAATGAAGAGGATTGTAGGTGAAGGAGAATAAGGATAAAATTCCAGGAATGGAGATA
This sequence comes from Macrotis lagotis, assembly GCF_037893015.1. Taxonomy (NCBI): domain Eukaryota; kingdom Metazoa; phylum Chordata; class Mammalia; order Peramelemorphia; family Peramelidae; genus Macrotis; species Macrotis lagotis. The sequence goes on along the minus strand of NC_133666.1, from coordinate 634,952,337 downwards.
GTTAATTAAAAAGCATGGAGAAGGGAGGGGGAATGTGGTGTTTGGAGAAAATCAAGAAAGTAGCTTATTTATAGATGTAAAGAAACAGTAAAGGAAGACTGGAAAGGTAGGAAAGGATGGGCCTGCAAAAGATTTTTTGTCAAAAAAGAACAAAACTGTATACCTGATCATGATAGAAACAGAGAACTTTTGGAGATTATTGAATAGGAAGTGAACATGGGCATCCCAGTGCTTAGGAAAAATCAGTTTTATGGCTGAATGGAGAATGGATTGGAAGGGAGAGAGATTTGAGGAACAATTAAAAGTCTATTGCCATAGTCCAGGTGATGAGAGACTCTTTCAGTGTACCAAATAAAAGAGATAGACAAGAAATGTTAGGAAAGTAGAAATGCTAAGACTTAACAATGCCTGGATTATGTGAAATGAGTTCAAGAGAAATGTCAAAAGTGACACCTAAATTCCAAGACTGGGGGATTGAGAAAAAGGTAGTGCCCTCAATTGTAATAAAGTAGTTGAGGTCAGGGGAGTATTTGAGAGAAAAGATAATGAGTTTAGATATGATGCTTTAGATATGTTTAGATATGATAACTTTAAGATGCCTATGGAACATCCTGTTTCACATGTTCAAAAGTAAATTGATGACATGAGATTGGAACTAAGGGGACAGATTGGGGCTGAATATATTGAAGTGGGAATCATCTACATGGAGAAGGTAATTGTACCCCATAGGAGCTAAGGAGATCACTGAGCAGTCTGATATAGGGAAGGAAGAGAAGAAAGTCAAGAAAAGAACTTTTGGTGGAACCCACAATTAGCAGGCATTATCCAATGAAGAGAGAAAGCTGAGCAGTCATGCAGTTGGTAGAAAGAGGAGAAAGCAGTGTTAAGAAAACTATAGAAGATAAATCAAAAACAAGAAAATAATGATCACTAGGGTCAAAGACTGGTGAGCTCAAGGCTAGTGTTTGAAGGAAGACCATTAGGAAGGCAATTAAGAGATCAGTAGTGACTTTGGAGAGCTCACTTGAATCCAGATGAATCAAACCACTTACTATGCCTCATACATATTGAAATCACATCAAATGTCCCCATATTGTCTATGAGTGCATTGGTCACATACTATACTTAAAAATGTTTCTTACTGTATCTGACATTCTAGAAGTCTGATTCTGGCCTAGTCATTTAACCACAGTGACTCAAACTACTCTGTAATACTATCAAAGAAGAAATGGCAGTCTGCACCAGTAGATAAAGACTTTTCAACAGAATTTTCCTCAATCCAAGAAAATATTGTATTGTATGCAAATATGTACACACAGATACAAATACATACCATTCATATGTTCCTGTATAGAGAGAAGAGGAAAATAAGGGGGAGAGAGAGAGAGAGAGAGAGATGGAGACAGATTAAAAGAAGTTTTAAGAACTATATCATGTTTTAAATCCTCATCAAAATTTCCCTTCAGTAGTCAAACTGATCCATGGAACAAACCCAGGCCACTGCAGATGATTTTACAACCTATTATCTAAGAATAGTTATCCTTTTGATGTTTGGGCTGTAGTTTACTACACCAATGAAACCACATTCAGAGCTAAATCTGAATCATCATACGTACTAAATACATGGAAGAGAGTATTTTATTAACTCAAAAATGCTTTCCTTACTTTATTATAGATATTTTAAAAACCTCAGAAATATTAAACAAGTTTCCCAAGATTGGAATCCAGGTCTCATGATTTCAACTTTTGATAACTTAATATTTGATCATACTGTTCTCTTCAATGGTCATTGGCCCAGAGTTACAAAAGAATTTGTGAGGCCTCCACTAATGAATTTCCGTGTTCTTACCTTCCCTTTGAAGAGGATACATACTTTACTAAGCTTATTACTTTATTAGGGGCTGAGGAGTAAGGAAGTCCCAGGAAAAAATCTTGAGAGTCTAACATCTGGGCGATGTCATTCAACAAATCATCAGTATGAATTACCAGGTGTGTGGGGTGGTTAGTAAGTGTTCTCCCAGACTATGTGAGACGATATAAAGCAAAATCACTTTTCATGGGACTCACAGCATAACTGGAGACTCAAGATACTTAAAATGTATTAAATTAAATTATCTACTTAAATTAATTAAATGAAATTGTTCTTAAATCATGTACTTAAATGAGTAGATAGAGTGGTTATTATATCCAAGTCAATTAGCTGAAGTAGCATATCACGTCTTGTTTTAATAACTTTGTATAAGCTAGAGTCTATATTCCAGGGACTCCTTAGCTACATATATTTTATGCATAAAATATAAATATTATATATATATATATACATTTTGTATATATGACTCTATAGATTCTTATTTACATATACATATATATTTATGTGTACATAAATATATATACACATATATTACATAAAGACACCACAGGAATAGGAGTCAGAAAATTGTAAGTCAAATTCTGCCTTAGACACATATGAGCTGTGTGACACTGACCAAGTCACTTAACCTCCCTGCATTTGTTTCCTCATCTAAAATGTGTATAATAACAGACCCTACTCCCAGAATTTTGGTCAGGATCAAGGAAGTGAACATATGTAGAGCAAAACTTAAAATTCTATAAAAATGTCACATTATTTTCATTGTCATTATGGTTATTATTATAGCCATTATTATTTGCCCTCCCTTGAACATGTCACTGAAAAATGTAAGCTTTTATTGCTAAATGAACATAATTTCTCCTCTTAACAGTACTAATCATGGTACAGTTTAATTTTTCATTCATTTTCTTTATTATTTATTTCTTTTTTAAACTTCTTTTTTTCAAAATCTTGAATTCCAACTTTTGCCTTTTCACCAAAACATGACATGCCAAGTAATATATAGTTATATATGTGAAATCATGCAAGACATATTTCTATAATGCCCATGTTGTAGAAAAACATACAAAAAATAAAGTAAAAGGATTATATTTCAATTTGTGCTAAGAATTCATCAGTTCTCTCTCTGAAGAAGGATAGCATTTTTCAATTTGGGTCCTTTGCAATTGCCCTGAATAATTATCTTCATCAAAGTAGTTAATCTTTCACAATTGCTGAATATTGCAATAATGCTAATACTATGTACAATGATCTTTTGATTATACACACTTCACCTTGTGGCAATTCATAAAGGTCTTCCTAGTCTCATTTAATTTGAATCATTTAGCTTTAGCAATAGTCTATTTGTCATGTAATTGTCTAAGAATTATGAGATGGAAAGGGGAGTTTAAAGAACTTTCAGTGAATAACTTCATTTTAAAATATGAACTGAGGTCTTTTCAGCTGATAGGATCTAGGTAAGCAATGCCATGAGGGGCCTAAAGGTGGCAAAATAGGTATGCAACTTTTTACTTGAAGAGCAAATGGATTAGTAATTGATCTACATAGAGTATAGTAGAAAAGAAGAGAATGATGGAGGAGTTCTAGGTCAAAGTAAGGATAACAAAAAGGTGAAGGCCTTGTAACACATAGAGAAATATGGTATGAAATTATATTATAGTCAGATAAAAATAATTTTGAAATTTATAAAAGATAAAAGAGGTACCTATTTCTGTGTATAATTGACATATAAAGAAGTCAAATTTTGGAATTGAATAAACTGAGTAAGCAAGAAGCTAGGATATTTCAATATGCAAGTTCAAATTCATTATTATGATAGCAAGATTTGGAATGGAGCAAAAGAGTGTGAGTCTATTATTAAAATTACTGAGGAAAAAAGAAAAATCTTCAGTTAGATTCAATTAGATTTCAAGAAGTCCCTGAATCAGAGGCTAGAGACTGGATACAGGTGAAAGCAAGAAAGTCTGCATTAGGGTTGATGCAGGGAACCACTAGAACAGTTATTAATGGTCCAGGCATTTTGCTACGTATTTACAAATTTAATCTCATTTGATCCTCAAAACAAAACTGTGACAGAGTGGCTGGAGGGGAAAACTGAATGAGAGACAATGAGAAATGAAAGTGGAATTCATCCCAGAGTTCATGAGCAGGTTGACCAGAATGTATGAAGTAAAATAAGAAGCCTATAAAGGTAGACTGAAGCCAGATGGTTATGTATTTTCAATTTAAAATGAAAAATATGGGACGGCTAGGTGGCGCAGAGGATAGAGCACCAGACCTGGAGTCAGGAGTACCTGAGTTCAAATCTGGTTTCAGACACTTGGGCAAGTCACTTAACCCCATTGCTTTGCAAAATAAATAAAATCAATCAATCAATAAATAGATGGATGAATGAATGAATAGATAAATAGATAAATAAATAAATAATGTGTATTTATGGGGTCCCTATTAGTGAAAGCTAAAATAATGTGAACACCTTAAACAGTAAAAATTATGATGTGAGCTTCTTAGCAAAAGTCTCTAGTGGGGGTAGCTAGGCGGCATAGTGGATAGAGCACAGGCCCTGGAGTCAGGAGAACCCGAGTTCAAATCCAGCCTACGGCTCTTCATAATTGCCTAGCTGTGTGACAAGTCATTTAACCCCATACCCTAAAATAAATTTTAAAAAATCTCTAGCACTAAAGGTGGTTAATAATGTGGGTTTTCTACCAAAAGCTTCTATTGGTGAAAGCTATAATAATAATAATAATAATAATAATAATAATAATAATAACAACAATAATAAATAATATAATGGACTTTCTGTCAATGAAAGCTAAATATATATATATATATACATATTCCTATAAGTCAATTCACATTTTTAGGAAGGTTTTGTTCTTTCCCTATGCATTTCTGAACTATGGTTCTTTCCATTTTTTCACCCACCCCAGGAATGACTGATTTGAAGAGAAGGTCATTTCTCTAATTATAGAGAGACAGGTTCATTTCAATCACCTTTTATGTGAAATGAATCCTAATTTGATATTTAAGATGTCAAAATTTATTATACTATTTGGCATTAAGATGAATTGGGAAAATGTATGGATCTGAAATTTGTTAATTGAGTGATTTAAAGCAAATTATCTTTATTTATCTTCATTCACTTCATGTGATTGTTAAGTGCCTAACACATTGCCTGACATAGGGTAAACATAAATGTTACAGGTTCTATTATTTCCTTAATTAGTTGTATTTGCTTCATACTTGATAAGTTTATATGGAGTTTTAAATGTGAATAGTATTACAATATCAATGGTGATGAGAAGCCTCCTTTTCTGTGTAAGGAAATTTGGAAATGTGTTTAACTGGAATCACCCTATCAGTAATAGGATTGTTTTACATGTCAAATATATAATTTTTTCAATATTGTGCAAACTGGTAAACTTTTGCATCAGTTATAGTGAACAACTTTTTCTAACAGGACAAATTTAAACTTGAGAAGAAGAAAATAAAAACAAGTGAAGACTGTTAAGTCAAATCTCTTTTATGTGTTTAGATCCTGGTAAACTTTTATTGCTACATGAGAATAAGTCCATGAGAAGAAAAATAACTGTATCTCTGTATCTAGCCCTGAGTGTAATTAGTGAAACTTCCCATTTGAGGTAAAAGTCCTTGGGACTTTAAAATAATGCAAAAAAAAAAAATTTCCTGCATTTTTCCATGTTCCAAAAAAGGAAGAAAGTAAAGAAGGGGGAAAGGAAGGAAAGACTAAATGAAATTAAAGGACAAAACGGAGGAGGAGGAAGAGGAGAGGTGGGGAGGGGAGGGGAGGGATGGAAGAAAATAAATATTCTTCTATTTGAACTCTTGAGGTCCTCTGTTCTATTTCTGGAGATAGATGACATGTTTCATCATAGAAGTCCTTTGGAATTAGGGTTGATCATTGTGTTGATCAGAATTACTAAGTCTTTCAAAATTTATAAGTTGCTTATCTTTACAATATTGCTGTTAGTGTACAAATTCTTCTGTGAGTTTTCATTCATTCATACATGTCTATCTAGGTTTTCATAAAAACATCCCTTTTATCATTTCTTAAAGCACAATGGTATACCATTCCATTTGTATATCACTATATTTTGGTATGTAGAAGTCCTTTACTTCCTTTGCTGCTCTTCTTGTAGTATAGTCCTTTAAACAGCCTAACTGGGTCAAACATAATGAATTCCTTTGCGAAGAGTTCCAATCTGCTTTCGGGAATGATTGGACTAGTTTGCAGTTTTTCTAACAATGCATTAGTGCCTGTTTACTCACAGGCCCTCAATTATTTGTCATGTTCATTTTTTGACATTTTATTCAATCTGATAGTTTGAGGTGGTGATCCCTGAGTTGTCTAAATTTCTGTTTATTAGTGATTTCGAAAACTTTCTCATATGTGTCTAAATTGTTTGAATTTCTTCCTCTAACATGTATTCATTCCTCTCCTTTAACAATTTATCAATTGAAGAATAGTTCTTTTTTCTTTAAATTTGACTGTTTTCTTTTATTTTTAAAATTCAATGATTTTCCCCATTTCTAGCTTTCCTTCTAATTTAAATGTATTGGTTTATTTGTGCAAAAAATGTTTTAAATTTTTTTGTAATGAAAATGATCCATTTCTAGCATTTTCTTATTTCTAGTTTTTTTTTCTTTATTAAATGGATTGGTTTGACTTGAGCAAAAAACTTTAAGGAAAAACCATATAGTGGGCTTTATTGAGTCCATTAATTATAGAACTATTTCAATAATAATAGCACCTTAAAAATTTTTGAAGAATTATGAAGTTAAAGTTGCTCCTTATGTCATTATTAAAATGTATGGTTCATTTTGGTTGCATGTATCAAAAATTCCTATATGATCTTAACATTAAAATGGCAAGTATTTTCTTAGAGTCTTTTAAGAAAAATTTTAAATTTTAATAAGTAAATATGTATAAATGTTCATATGCTCATGCATATACACAAAGGTAAATATGTATTATGGTGATAAAGAAGCAAAAAATAAAAAATAAAATTTAAAACAGTCCTAAAAAATATTATAACATGATAATTTGTGTATCCCTTACTATGAGATTGACTCATAGCTCTTTTCCCTTTTCTTCTTATTCCTCTCACACAACAAGACTACACAAAGATTGTTGGCCTATGTTTTGGACTGATTTGATTCTTCACAAACAAGATCTGCAGAATTCAATAAAGGAAAAATGGTGTAAAGCGCAGGATATCAATTTTTACCTTAGAAAAAGACAAATACTTTGTGCAGGTGAAAGAAAAAATTCCAAATCTATAAAAATCCTCAGTCACATAATTGAACTCATTTCTACCACATGCTTCTCGTATTGGCCAGAGTTAGAAGAATTGATGGATAAGGATTTGAGCAAGAAAAATGTTGTATAACTTTTCTAAAATAGTAATATCCATCAATATATGTATAGAAATGAGGAAGAAGTAATATTTGAACCTCTTCTGCCAATTGGAATTCCAAAGTATGATAGGCTGACAACTTTCCTGTGTTGCGTCTGTTTTTTTCTACTTAAAGTTTTCTTTTTTCTGATGAGGAGAATGCTTCCAAATGTCATCTGTCTTGGGGTTATGTTTCTCACTGTGACCACCATAGGGACGACAGCAAACTTCTTCCTCTTTACTTTTTATATGTCAAATGTCATTGCTGGACACAAGATAAGTTTTTTAACCCTTCATTTCATTCAGCTGACCTTGGTGAACTCCACTATGCTTGTTAGCAAGGGAGTCCCACAAACATTGTATAGTTTGGGATGGAACAATTTTCTGGATGATGTTGGATGTAAAGTTGTATTTTACATTCGAAGAGTGAGTGTGGGTCTTTCAATTTCCTTGACTTGCCTCCTGAGTACCTTCCAGGCCATCACCATAAGCCCCAATAATTCCAGGTGGGTAGAATTCAAAATCAGAACTATGCAATATACCAAACTCTCCTGTCTTTTTTGCTGGATCTTCAATCTACTAATAGAAATTCCTATACCAGTAAGTGCAAGAGGCCCAAGAATCAGCAACTTTACAAGTGCATTTGATAATATGTTTTGTACTTCAGAACATATTATGGCTTTTTATTTGATAATAATCACTTCCAGAAATGTTCTTTGTTTAGGGCTCATGGTCTTGACCAGTTGTTACATGGTGTTTATCCTATACAAACACTATCGGCAAGTCCAGTACATTTGTAACACCAAATTCTCAACAATAAAGAATCTTGAGATTAGAGCTGCACGAACAATTCTTTTACTCATGAGTATATTTGTCAGCTTTTATTCACTTAATTTGATTTTAACTCTTTTTCTCAGTTATTTTGACCAAAAATCTCCTTGGATGTTGTCTACTAATATCTTCCTGTCACAATGTTATCCAACTATCAGTCCCTTTTTGTTGATTCCCAGATTCCACAGGCCTACCCGTAATTTCTGATCTAAGTAACATCCCCATTTTTTACACTGGCCTCAAATGAGACCATGGAGTCATAAGTAGAATGTTTCCTTCTCCTTTCATCACTTTACTTGCCTCCTAAATGTTCATGAAACAGAGACATAAAGAGACTTCCACTCTGGAGAACATCCAATAAGAGTTGAAGCTTAAATAAACAAGCTTAAATAAACCTTATAAAGTGCACAGCACAACTCACTCATATGCAAAGCAGAATGCTTTCAAAGTATAAACAAAACTTTCATCCTTCTTCCACATGATACCCCATCAAATATTTGAGCATGGCTGTCATATTTCCATTTCATTTTCTCTTTTCTAGTCTTAATATCTTCATTCTCTTCGAGTGATCAGAAGGATATTTATTATTCTGGTTGCCTTCTTTCTAATGTTCTCCAGTTTTTCAAGCACCTAGCATAGTACTCCATATGTGGTATGAGCAGTAGAGATATTAATAGCCTTATCACACCCAACTAGTCCTTGGTACTATGCTTCTTGTACTATATTCTAAGAATTAATTTTCTTTGTTGACTTTCACATCAGGCAAGTGACTCATGTTGAGCTTCTAAGCCATGAAAAACTCCAGCTTTTATTTGTATCAGCTGCTGTCTAGCCCTGTGAACTTCATCATCTGATGTCAATTTTTGAACCCATATGAAAAAAATATATACTTATGTCCTTATTGCATTTCTTCTTATTTTATAATGCTGGGAACATTCTCCATACATGATCCATAAGTAAATCTTGAGCAGAGTCAAGGTACTAACTGAATGAATATTCTATCGAATGCCCTGTTCACAGACACTAAGCAAATTATTTACTTTTGTCATTCAACTAAAGGAAATATTTCTTCAAACTAAATGGCATTAAATAAGCAATGTGTCCTAATGTGAAAAGAAAACAGTGTCCCCAAGGACAAATGTGATAATTTCACAAAGGTTGAGATAATCATCTTTTAGAAAAGACAGACATGCAAAAACCATATAAACAGTAACAATGTTTAGATTACTCCTTTATTATTAGAAGAACAAACCCAAAATGTTTATAGTGAAGACACTGTGTGTATGCTCAAAGGGAAGGAGATTAGGCATTTCTAATCTCTTCACCCCACCTTTCTCCAAAATAGAATTTTTGTTCCTACTAGCAGGAGGTTGGAATCAGAAACTATTCTGTTCATCTCAAGGGCAGTAGGGTATCAGAATCTGTTCTGTCCTCAGAGGCAGATAATTTTACCCATCTGTCCTTTAAATATTATTAGTCGGTAGTAACGCACTTCCACCTCCAGACCCCGCACTGGACCACGCGCCCGCAGCCCCCCGCCTCGGGACCACGTGGAGGCAGAACCGCATCTGCGGCGGCGGGAGGAGCCCGAGCGGGCAAGCGCTGCCCCCGCGGCCCGGAGCTGCGCACCCGGCCGGCCAGCTCCGTACCCCATCCCCCTACCCTTTCCCACCTCTCATTAAAGAAGGGAGAAGATGAATGAATCGAGTTCAAAGTCCAGCCAGCCCCTGGCCTCCAAGCAGGAGAAAGACGGGTCTAAGAAGAGAGGGCGGGGGTCGACCCCCCAGAAACAGCCTCCCAAGGAACCCAGTGAGGCCCCAACTCCCGAGACCTCGGGGCAGACCAGAAGGGAGGAAGAACAAGGGGGCTGCCAAAGGCCGGAAAGCCACCACTGCCCCAGCGAGGAAACCAAGAGGTAGACCCAAAAAAGCTGGAGAAAGAAGAAGGGGAGGCGATCTCCCAGGAGTCTTCAGAGGAGGAGCAGTCATCAAGTCTGCTTGTATCTCGCTACCTCATTCCCCTTGATGATGATGACGACGATGATGATGATGATGATGATGATGACAACAGCGGCCCTTTCATTCTGGGACTAGACAGAAAAATGAGGATCTTTAGATCCCCATTTTTCTTCCTTCACCTTGACTTTCCCCCAATCTGTCCTTTCTGGTTCTACTGGTCAGCGATAACAGCTCTACCGGTGAAATGCCCTTTCCATCCACACATTGGACAAATTCATACTAACCCTAGCCACCCTTTAAGGGATAGTGCTGCCCTGGGTGGAGTGCCCCTTCTAGGGGCGCTCCCCTCCTTCCCTCCCCCACCTCCCACTTCATCCATCCATAGATCCACTCCCCTTTTCCCAGGTTTGGGATTTCTTTTGTACTCCTCCCTGACAGAGCTAACCTTTTGACTTAGCTGCCAACACTTGTTTGTCTCTGCACCCTTCCCCCACCCCTACCTTGGGTCAGGGTTCCCGTTTTCCTGTCTCCCCCACCCCAATTCAAAAGGGTTTGAGAGGGAAGGATCTTGAAGCTCAGCTTCAAACAGCTTCTGGGGATCTGTACCCCTATTACTCCTTCCTGTCTTTTACTCGGTAAAGATTGGTCCCAAGGGTGCAGGCCCCTTTCCCACACACACACACTCTGGCATATCCTGAGCATCAAAACTGGAGTGGAGCTGGGCTGGAGCCTAGGGGGTCAGGCACTAATCGTGAAGTAGCTAAAGGGGAGGGCCATGTGGCCTGTGAGTCATCTGGTTCCTTGCTGCTCAGGAGATTAGGGAGAAGGGGGATTTGACAATCCTATGTATCTCCCCCAATCCTGGGCTGGCTTTACTTGGCCTGTGATTTTTGCCTTTGGAATGCATGTTTTGCAAGGATGTTTCTTCCCCAGCCTCCCCCCAGCCCCCCCCATCCCTCCTTTCATTCCCCCCTAACCCCTAGGAGCTGGTCACATTTTCCATCCGTTCACAATCTACTTCTGAACACATTTTGTTATTTTCTTTTTTAAACTGTTTGGTTCTTACAATCTGAGGCTTCTAGACCCTCAGTCATACAGTTTTGTTGGTTCTCATTCATGTTCACCTGCCTTCATTCACCCTGCTCAGCCTCCTCAAATCATCACAAGGAGGCCTGGTTTACTAAAAAGTGACATTATGGGGGAGGTGGTCCCCAGGGGAGCTACTTCTATTAGTTTACTCCTTTGGAAATCTTCAAGTTGGGAGGGTTAAGGGAAGGAGGTCCAGCCGAAGCGGGGGAAGGGGTGGTCCCAGACTGTCAGGAGCCCCCCCCCCCCCGGTTCCTATTTGCAGTTACTTGAATAAAAATAAATTCCTTTTAATAATTAAACAAATAAATAGATAGATAAATAGATAAATATTATTAGTCTAGGGGATCAGGTTCCATCTAACTTTTGATCACTGTCAAATTGGAAGGAAGGACAGTCACAATCTTTATCTATAGGCTTGAACACCTTCCCCCTCCTCTTACCACTTTAAAAATGATCTCACATAGCAGATAGCAAAGAACTCATTCATCCAAATTAGAGCATAGCAGAAAACAGACAAGGTATATATTTAGGAGAATAAGGAGCAAGCAATAGAGCATGAAAGAGCTCTCCCACTGGAAACATCCAACATGTACAAAAATATTCATAGCAATTCTTTTGGTGGCAAAGAATTGGAAATCGAGGGGCTTCCCATAAATTGGGGGCTGACTGAACAAAATGCGGTATATGTTTGTTAACAAACACCATTGTTTTATAAGAAATCATGAGGGACAGGATTTCAGAAAAGCCTAGAAAGACTTGCATGTATTGATGCAGAGTAAAATGAGCAGAACCAGAGCATTACACATATTAACAATAACATGGCATGATGATCAATTGTGATATCATTTCAATACTACAGTAATCATTTCAGCACTACAAGGCAATTTTAAAAATCTTGTGATGGAAAAAATACCATCCTTATCAAAGAAGGACCTGTGGAGTTTAAATGAAGATCAAAACTTATCTTCAGTTTTTAAAAGTTGTCTTATGTATCTGTCACTTTTTTCTCTCTAATGTTTTCTTTCTTATGTTTGGATCATGAACATGAGCAACATGTTCAATATCAATCTATATTTAACATGGTTATAAATGTAGAGCCTATATCAGATTGCAAGGGGAGGGGTAAGGAAAGGGAGGGAGGGAAAAAACTGTAAAACTCAAAACCTTGCAAAAAAAATGATTACTCAGAGCTCCATGAAGAGACCCTAGATTAGAGGAATCAGGCCAGAGTCAGGCAGGCACAGGAGGCAGGTAGCAAGAAATAGAGCTGGCGCAGGGAATAGAAAATAGATAATGGGAATAAGCAGTCATTAAGCAGGTACCATGCTATGCACTTTACCAGTATGATCTCTTTTTTTTAAAAAATCAGTTACTTATTTATTTGTTTGTTTTTCCAGCCATATGCACATGTATATTTTTAAATTACAAAATTTCCTTCCACCCTCCCTTTCCACCACCCTCTCCTCAGTGGTGAATAATCAGGTTGACATTGTAATACATATTTTTGATGAACATGTTTACAGATTAGTCATTTTTGGTATGAAGTATTAGGGTTAAAGAAAAGAGCTAAGAAATAATTTTTATAGTGTTCATCAGTTCTGAAGGGTTGTTCTTTTTTGTTTGTTTTGTTTTGTTTTTCTTCCTCTGGATAGGGATAACATTGTCTATAGCTGGTCTAAACAGTTGTCCTAGCTCTCTGAACTGCTGAGAGGAGCTGCTTCCATCAAGCATTGATCATTTCACAATGTTGTTGCTAATGTGTATATAGTTCTCTTGGTTCTGCTCCCTTTGCTCAGCATCAGATCCTGTAAGTCATTCCATGCTTCTCTAGAGTTTGACCATTTATGGTTTCTTATAAAGCAATAATATTCCATAGTATTCATGTACCATAACTTGTTCAACCATTCCCCAATTGATGGGCATCCTCTCAATTTCCAATTCTTTGCCACCACAAAAAGAGCTGCTATGAATGCTTTTATGATTTCTTTTGGATATAGGCATAGAATTGGAATTGCTGGGTCAAAGAGAATGAATATTTTTATTGCTCTTTGGGCATAGTTCCATATTGCTCTCCAGAAAGGTTAGGTCTACTCACAACTCCAGCAGCAATGCATCAATGTCCCAATCTTCCCACAACCTTTCCAGTATTGATCATTTTCCCTTTTTCTCATCTTGGTCAATCTGATAAGTGTGAGGTCATATCTCATTGTTTTAATTTGCATTTCTCTAATCAATAATGATTTGGAACATTTTTCATATGATTTTATAATAGCTTTAATTTCTTCATTTGAAAATTATCTATTCATATCCTTTGACCATTTATCAATTGGGGAATGATTTATACAGTATGATCTCTTTTAATCCTCACAACAATATAGGTGCTAGGCCTAAGTGACTGAAGGGAAATGTCTTGCTGAGAGACTCAAAAAAGTAGAGGTGAGGGTGAAATTTACCCCAGAACAAGGTGACTTTCGATGGAAAAGCACAGAAACAGCAGAAAGAGTGCTAAATTCAAGGAAGAGGAAAGTGACCAGATTCTCTGCAACATAGAATATATGAAGAAAAATAAGAAGCTAGGAAAGATAGACTGGAGCTAGGTGTTGTGGAATTTCAATGACATTCTAAGAACTGTCGAAAAAATATACATAGTTTACATTCTAGTTAATTCTGGTGAACTCAAAAGGTCATTTGCATCCTTGAATTACTGGGGAGGAAGGACCCTCAAGCTTTAGTCTGATCCCTATGAGTTCTCGCTTGCTAATAAAATACAAGATGACAGACTTCCAGCCAAGACAGCAGAGAAAAGACAGGCACACTGCTAATGGTCTCCTGATCTTCCCTCATATATGATATGAAACAAACCTCTTAACAGAAATCTGATCTACAAAACCCAGAAAGAAAGCCAGGAGAAGAATATCCTCCTCAGAATCTGTCTTCAGAGATGGTGGGTGAGTCTGGGCACAGAGGGCAGACTCTGCCCAGAGCACAGGACTGGGTGAGACTGGGAGCCTGGATTAGCCTCGGAATTCTAGTCAGCCACAGGGGTTTGGGTCAACTAAGGAGCAGAGGCATTGGTTGTGGCGCTATCTGTCTGGACCTTGCAGGCAGGGCTGGAGGGAGAGTTCCAGTGCAGGAGAGCTGCAGACATTGATCACTGGGCTCCTTTGGTCAGGAGGAACTCAGAGTTCATACCTTCATTTCAGCTGAAGCCTCTTCCCAGAACAAACACAATCACAGTCCATCTTCCTCCCCAGGCTAAGGCTGAGCAGCAGAACCAGCTCAGCTGTGAATAGGGAGGGTGATGACCTCACCCCAGGGTAGGGCCCACCATTGATCAAAGAATTCAAACAGCTTCAACCACTCCCTCCATGTGAAGGGAAAGGGCCTCAATCAAGATCACAGGCACTCCAAAAAAGCAACCAGCACCCCCTACTGGCCAACTGGAGGTATTACCCTCAGTGAGTAAAACCTCCAGGGATCCCAACACCAAACCTCCTCCCCAACACAATGTCTTAGGATAATGAAGAAAGGCCAGCACAAAGGAGAGTCCATAGAACAATTCTTGGAAGGAAAAGACACTAATTCAGAGAGACCTAGAACCTCTGAGGAGAATATGACCTGCTCTCCCACACAGAAAGACTTCCTTGAAGAAATAAGGAATGAGTTTAAAAATCAATTGGAAAATTTAGAAGAGAAAATTAACACCTTGCAACAAGAAAACAATTCTCTCAAAACCTCAGTTGATCAAATGGAAAACTCTTACAAAAAATAGAATTGACCAATTGGAAAAGAAGTTGTAAAAGGTAAATGAAGAAAATTCTCTAGAAGAAAATTCTCTATTAGAGAGAATATACTTAGCCAGAAGTGATGGATACCTATGATTTTCTGTGACTCAGATAGAATGATTTAAAAACAATACCTCCTTAAAAGGGGGGACAGGGAGGAGATGGAAGGTTGGAGAGGACTGAATGGGGTAAATCTCATTACATCAAGAGGTACAAAAAACCTGTTGTAATAGAGGGGAAGAAGGGAGGAGATGAGAAACACCTGAATCTTCCTCTCCTCAGATTTGGCTTAAAGTTAACTTACACACACACTCAGTTAACTTAAGAAACATTTTACCTTTCAAGTATTAAAAGGGGGAAATGGAAGGGGGGAATGGAAATAGGGAGGGGGGAAAGGGGGAACTAAAAGAAGGAAGGGAAGGAAAAAGGGAAAGGGGAAAGAAAGGGGAGGGGTTGGATATAGGAGGGCAAACACACTGAAGGTGGCAGTATTCAGAAACAAATACTGGGGAATATGGATAATGTGATAAAGGGAGGAAAATACAACCAGAGAGAAGATAGAATGGAGGGCAATAAAGAGTTAGTAATTATAACTTTGAATGTGAATGGGATGAATTCTCCCTTAAAATGTAAGTGGATAGCAGAGTGGATTAAAAACCAGAATCCTTCAATATACTGTTTATAAGAAACTCATTTGAAGCAGAGAACTACTTATAGACAAAAGGTAAAAGGTTGGAGCAAAATATATTTTGCTTCAGCTAAAGTGAAAAAAGCAGGCATAGCAATCCTTATCTCAGACAAAGCAACTGCAAAAAATAGCATTAGAAGAGATAAGGAAGGAAACTATATCCTCCTGAAAGGTATTATAGACAACAAAGTGATTTTAATACTGAATATGTATGCACCCAATGGGATAGCACCCAAATTCTTAGAGGAGAACCTGAAAGAACTACAGGAAGATATGGACAGCAAAACTCTACTAGTGGGAGACCTCAACCTCCCACTCTCAGATATAGATAAATGTAATCATAAAATAAACAACAAAGAAGTTAAGGAGGTAAATAAATTGTTAGAAAATCCTATATAAGTGTGTGAACTCATCCAGTCTTTCTGGAGAGCAATTTGGGATTATACCCAAAGGGCAACAAAAATGTGTATACCCTTTGACCCAGCAATACCACTACTGGGTCTGTATCCTGAAGAGATGATGAAAAAGGGTAAAAACATCATTTGTACAAAAATATTTATAGCGCCCCTGTTTGTGGTGGCAAAAAATTGGAAAGTAAGTGAATGTTCTTCAATTGGGGAATGGCTTAAAAAAAACTGTGGTATATGTATGTATATCATGGAACACCATTGTTCTATTTGAAACCAGGAGGGCTGGGAATTCAGGGAATCCTGGAAAGATTTGCATGAATTGATGATGAGCAAGATGAGCAGAACCAGAAAAAACATTGTACGCCCTAACAGCAACATGGGGGTGATGATCAACCCTGATGAACTTGCTCATCCCATCAGTGCAACAACCAGGGACAATTTTGAACTATCTGCAATGGAGAATACCATCTTTATCCAGAGGAAGAATTATGGACTTTGAACAAAAACCAAAGACTATTACCGTCAAATTAGCAAAAAAAAAAAAAGCATTATATTATTATGTAATTTTACTATCTCATACTTTATTTTTCTTCCTTAAGGATATGATTTCTCTGTCATCACATTCAACTGAGATCAATGTATAACATGGAACCAATGTAAACACTAGCACAATGCCTTTTGTGGGGGGTGGGGGAGGGAAGAAAGAATGGGGAAAAAATTGTAAAATTCAAAATAAATAAAATCTTTCTTAAAAAATAGCTTAGTGATTATGTCTTAGACTTTTTGTTTCTTCCTTAAGGATATGATTTCTCTCTCATCACACTCAATTTGGATCAACATACAACATGGAAACAAAGTAAAGACTGACAGATTGCTTTCTGTGGTAGGGTCGGGGGGAGGCAAATAAGATTGGGGGGAAATTGTAAAACTCAAATAATATCTTTAATTTAAAAAAAGGAAAAAGGAAATGACATTGAACTGGACAATAATATCCCATTCACCTTTTGGTTTTCCTTATAATGTGAGGAAACTAATACATTATCTTTTTTTTTGCAAGGCAATAGGGTTGAGTGACTTGCTCAAGGTCACATAGCTACATCATTATTAAGGTCTAAGGTCAAATTTGAACTCAGTTCCTCCTGACTCCAGGGCCAGTGCTCTATCTACTTCACCATATAGCTGCCCAATGCATTACTTTTCAAGAAATTTTTCATTGCCTTCAGAAACAACATGGCAGTTACTTTACCTTTGGGTGGACGAAGAATAGGGCACTATGCTAAGAATAGCATCAGCTAAAATCTTTGAGTCCTCTCAAGGTCTTCTCCAGTCTTCCCTTAGAGGAAAAGACATTTCTCTTTAAGCTAATGTAATTATGTTCATCTATCATTATCATTTACTCCTGCACAGGCTGCTGCTCTCCAGAGCATCATAGTCCACCTCTTGGATGACTCACTGCAATGTCAGTGTTATTTTGATCTTACTTTTTTTCTGTCCCTCCATTAAAGGTACAATGGCACTCTAGAAATAGCCAGAGACTTGTAGTTGGAACCCAACTAATCCACTTCCTGCCTATGTGACCTTGGACAAGTCACTCTACTATTTTCATCCATTTTTTACCTATAAAATGAAGAACAATTAAAAAATAAAACTGCAATCCAGAATTTGAAGATGGTCATGCACCCTTTCAGAGACATGGTTTTTTTTATCTGTGAAATGAGATGGTAGGTCTAAATGTGCTCTAAATATCCTCCCTATTCTCAGTCTTATTCTTCATGATGCTAAAAACAAATGAATATTTAACATTTCACTTTCAGATAGATTTTCAATGAGAAGTGAACAATTAGTAATCCAGATGTCCAAGTATTTTCTGTTGATAAAGAAAAATATAAATTAAATTAGTCTTAGAATTCAGAGAGAAAACCAATACCAACAAGCACTCAAATCTGTAAAGTTTCATAAGATTTCTATATTATCTAGTTTCTGCAGTTAGATCTTACTCATGGATAAATCTTATATGTTCAACCACTCATGTATGCTCCAAGAAAGTATCACCCTATCAAACATATGTAGGCAGTTAATAAATACATAATGGTTTAACACAGCAATGTATTTTATTTTTCTTTGCCAGAATTAATAGTCTATATAACATTTGGTCATTTGACATCACCTTACTTTTTTTTTAGGTTTTTGCAAGGCAATGGGGTTGAGTGGCTTGCCCAAGGCCACACAGCTAGGTCATTATTGAGTGTCTGAGACAGGATTTGAACCCAGGTACTCCTGACTCCAGGTACTTCTGCTCTATTTACTGCTCCACCTAGCTTCCCCAACATCACCTTACTTTAAGGTTGATAAAGTTAGTTGGAAAAATGGATGGAGCACTGGTCTTGAAATCAGGAGAAAGGAGTTCAAATCCAGCCTGAGATACTTGCCACATACTAGCTGTGTGACCTTGTGCAAGTCACTCAACCCTGATTGCCTCACATCCAGGTCCATCTCCAGTCTTGATCCATCTCTGGCCACTGGACCCAGATAGCTCTAGAGAAGAAAGTGAGGCTGGGGACTTAGCACAGCACCCCCTCATTCAAATTCAATTCACATGATTATTATGGCATCTTCTCCCTGATGCTGTAGTCTTCTTTGATAATGAAGGATGAACATCATCATCACTTTAAGACTTAAATAAAAGACAATGTAGTATAAAGGAAAGCACTAGATTCAATCAGGAAGGATTTGGATTCAAATACTAGCGGTGTCACTTAATATTTACACAAAAAAATGAAGAAGTTGCTTATCCTTTTGGAGACTCAAGTTCTCTATCTATGAAGTGGGAATACTGGTAGCTGTAGTTCCCATCTCACAATAAAGTATAAATCAAAGAATTCCATGTTAATTATAAGATTATTCATACACCATCAGTTCAACAATCAGGGACAATTTGGGGCTATCTGCAATGGAGAATACCATCTGTATCCAGAGAAAGAACTGTGGAATTTGAACAAAGACCAAAGACTATTACCTTTAATTTAGGGGGAAAAATTGATATCGTATTATCTGATTTTGCTATCTCTTTTGATTTATGTTTCTTCCTTAAGGATATGATTTCAATCAATGTATACCATGGAAACAATGTAAAGACTGGAAATGGCCTTCTGTTGGGGGGGGAAGTAAGATTAGGGGGGAAATTGTAAAACTCAAAATAAATAAAATCTTTAAAAAAAACTTAGTGCACACAGTGCTTTGCACATAGGAGGCACAAAATAAAAATTAATTAAATTGAAAAAATTTAAGTCCTTCAAACAAAAGTAAAAATAATTTGATCAATTAATCAATAAAATATTATGATTTTATTTTTAAAAAAAGAAAAACTAGATATGATAGACTTATGGAGGATACCTGAGAAAGAATTGTGGAGCTTTTACAAAGACCAAAGATTATTACCTTCCACTTAGAGGGAAAAAACCTGTTATCTTATTATGTAATTTTACTTTCTCTATTACTTTATTTTTCTTCCATAAGGATATGATTTCTCTCTCATCACATTCATTTTGAATCAATGTATACCATTTAAATAATGTATAGACTGGCAAATTGCCTTCTGTGGGGGGGGTAGGGGAAGGTAAGCAAGATTAGGGGGGAAACTATAAAACTCAAAATAAATAAAATCTTTGGGGGGGAAAGGACATTGAAAACAGCAACTCATGCAAGAAGGGATGAGTAGAAGAGTAAGGGAAGGTAACTGGTCAAGTTAGAGACCATACCAGGGCAAACTGTCATACAATATGAGGATTTCATACCAGGAATAGATGATATGATATACATAATTAAAAAATCAATTAATGTTTTGTAGATGAAGAATTTCAAAAGAGTTTGACAATTCTTAACTCATTTGATTCTCATTACCACCTGGGATGTGAATACTATTTATCATCTCCATATGAGGCCAAGTAAAGAATCTTACCAAGAATCACCCAACTAGTAAGTGACTAATGGAAGATTTAATTTCAGATCTTCCTTATACTAATTATGCCAATTAACTACTGAAAAAGACAGCTCATAGCTATACAAGTATTAGAATAATTCTATGTAATAATGTCTACCTTTATAATGTGGAAAAAGTATTATGCTTCAATAAGTAAATACATTCATTGAAACTATTGCAGTGAGTACATAGCGAGTGGGCATAGTTCCATCTAATATAAATGAAAATATTCTAATAATTAAAAATTCTCTCAAAATGGAATGGGAGGTCAACATTAGAAAGCTTCAAACATGGGGTACATGATACTATAGATGGGTTTTTGTTCAGGAATTCTTTCAGACAGCTACCATCAGAACTCCCAACCTCCTTTGAGTTTCTAGGATTCCGGGGATTCTATGCCATGAAAGTAAATGTTGTATAAGTTGGGAAAGGAAAAGAAAGATGCCAAGGAGACCTCATTCCCAGGACAACATCAGGATATATAATGGCCTCGTTTCTATGGTGGTGAATTCTGGTGAAATCAAAGGAAAATACCAGGCAATTGAATCTGGGATTATGAAAAAAGGGAAAAAAACCTCAGACTTTGCTCTTATCCCTATATAAGTGGTCTCCTACTATTAAAATACAAAATGCTTAAAAATAAATATTTGTAGTTCTATCAGTCTCACATAACACAAAGACTGGAATATAGTAAGTGAATGTCATTCAATCATTTCTTACTGCTCTGTGAATTATAGAATCTCATAATTAGAAGGGACCATCCTTAGCAACAATGTACAGTATACCAAACAAATGCACAATTTTGTTTGAACCTTTGGTTTGGTGACTTCTACTGAAGAAAGCTCTCAACTTTAAAGAGTACTTCTAACTTCAGGCTAATATTAGGAAAAATATTTGGTTAATATTTTTCACCTTCCTTCAAGACTAAATCATTATCTCTATACCTTCCAATTCTCCTTATGCATGATCCTGGAGCAAAACAGAAGTCCAAGACCTCTTCCACTTAGCAGACCTTCCAATACTAGAAGATAGCAATCATCCCCTACCCAGAAAGATATCTCTTCTCCAGGAAATACAATCACAACTCCTTCACTAGATATTCCTATGGCACAACCTAGAACCTACTTAACAGCCAGTATTCACATCTCTGAATTTTCTAAGCATTATCAAAATTATTCCTAAATTGTAGGGATAAAACAAGAAGTACACATAATAGAGATAAAATATCTTTGTTCTGAGGTGAAGGCAGAGTTGGGCTAGATTTGTGATCTGATTGGTGCAGGGAGCTCATTGAGAAAACTTCCTTTGTCAGAGCAAATCATCAACTGCTATAAAAGTTCTTAAAGGCCTTCTGTGTGCTAAGAAGTTAGAATATAAGACCAAACCAGTTCACTTTCTCAAGAAACTTGCATTCTAAGTTTTAGGAATGTTTCTTTCATAACTACTTTGTGAAAATAATAATCAGAATGTAACACAAGCAGAGTTATGTAGTAAACATGTATCGATTAACCTCATGCAATGGGGTAGTTCAGTCATTCAGTTGTGTCTGATTTTCCCCCATGGAAACCACAGCTTCCATCCTCCACTATCTCTCCAAATCTGATCAAGTTCATGTTTATAGTTCCCATGATACTATCCAGCTATCTCATCTTCCATTCTCTTTTCCTTTTGACTTTAACCTTTAGCAATATGAAAATCAGTTCCAAAGAATCTCATTATCTTATTTTGTAGCCAAAGTAGCTACAGAATATGCCCTTCCAAACAATAACTTGAATTAATTTCTCTGGTCTACACTGATGAAGTCACATTCAAATCTTAATATATATACATGCAAAAAAGTGTGTATATAAAATTATAATATATCATATATATATATCATTATATATATATAATTTTATATATAATCATATATAAAAATATAATATATTGAAGAGATAACTTTATTAACTCCAAAGTGCTTTCCTTCAAATAGATCCATGAAATAACTGTTATTATTCCCATTTGCAAATATAAAAAATCTCAGGCATATTAAACAAGTAGGCCAAGATTTGACTGAAGATCTGTAAACTTCAAGTTTAGATGAATTTTCATAAAATCATGTTCACTTCAATGTTCATTGCCCCAGAGTTACAAAAGAACTTGTGAGACCTTGATTAAAGAATTCCTACATTTTTACCTTCCCTTTGAGTAGAATACTTATTTTACCTAGCTTATTAATTTATTAGGAGCTGAGAAGTGAGAAGGTCAAAGGAAAAATCTTAAGAGTCCAACATCTGCGTGATACCATTCTATATCAACGTGATTTATCAGGCCTATAGTGTATAAAGTATTTTCCTAGACTATGAGAAACTGGAAGAGGCAAAATCTCCTTTCATGAGATTTACAACATAGTTAGAGATTCAAGATACTACAGTCAATAGGTACTTAGATGGCAGAGTGGATAGAGTGGTAATAACCAGAATATTGATTGAAGTGGCATTTTGCATCCTGTTTTACTAGCTTTATATAAGCTAGTGTCTATATTCCAGGAACTCTTTATTTAATACTCTTTATATATTCTAAAATCCATCTTTCATATAACAGCCAAGTAGAGAGACCATAGGAATGGGAGTCAGAAAGACCTGAGTTCAAATTTTGCTTTAAACACATGTGAACTCTTTGACACTGATCTAATCGCTTAACCTCTCTGCATCTCTGCTTCCTCTTCTATAAAATGGGGATAATAATAGCTTTTGGTCAGGATTAAATGAATTAACATATGTAGAGGACTTGGAACACCTTAAAGTTCTATAAAAATTACACAGCAGTCATAGTTGTTATGATTATATATATAATCACATATAAAAATATATGGCAGAGATTTCTTTATTATATATATATGACCATTAATATTTCATCTCCTTTGAACATATTACTATATTATGTAAAGTTTTAGAATCTCACTCCTAAATGAATACAACTCACATTCTCATCACTGCTAATCAAAGTACACTGCAATTTTACATTTATCTACTCCCTCTTTTCTTTCTTTTTTCTTTATTATTTGTTTTTAATCTTTTTTTAAAGATTTTGAATTCCAAATTTTGTCTTTCTCCCAACCCATAACGAGACAAAGTAATATATAATTATACATGTAAAATCACACAAAACATATTTCCAAAATGTTCCTTTTGCAAAAAAAGAAAGAAAGAGAAAGGAAGGAAGGAAGGAAGGAAGGAAGGAAGGAAGGAAGGAAGGAAGGAAGGAAGGAAGGAAGGAAGGAAGGAAGGAAGGAAGGAAGGAAAAGAAAGTGAAATAATTACACTTCAGTTTGTACTCAAAATTCAGCAGTTCTCTCTCTGGAGAGGAATAGCATTTTTCATTCCAAGTCATTTGCAATTAACATGAATCATTGTCTTCATCAGAGAAGCTAAGTCTTTCACAATTTACTATTGCAGTAATGCTGTTACTCTGTACAATGATCTCTTGGTTCACTCACTTCACCCTGCATCATTTCATAGAGTTCTGAGGTTTTTCAAAAAAAACATCCTTTTTATCATTTCTTAACACAGTATCTCTCACAATCAAATATTACAACTTGTTCAACCATATCCCAATTGATGGGTATCCCTCCAATTTCTTATTCTTTGTCATCACAAAAAGAACCTCTATAAATATTTTGCACATATAAATCTTTTTTTACTCTTTTTTTTACTTTTTTTTATTTCTTTTGAATACAGACAAAGTCACAATATTGTTGGATCAAAGGGCATGCACACGTCAAAATTATTCTCTACAATATTGTCAAGAATAGTTAGGCCAGTTCAAAATTCCACAAAAAGTGTGCCTATTTCTCCATATTTCCCCCCTTCCCATATTTGTCATTTTTGATAGATGTGAGGTAAGTACCTCAGAATTTTTACAATTTGTTTTTCTCTCATAGGTACCAATTTAGAGAATTTGTTTGACTAATGATAGCTTTAGATTATTTTTCTTGATCCTGCAAGTTTATGGCTTTTGATAACTAATCAGTTGGGGAATGACTGTCATTTTCATAAATTGGATTTAGTTCCCTATATAGTTGAGAAATAAGATCTCAATATGAGAAATTGCTGATAAAATTTTTGTTATTAAATCAGTTATAGTACTTTTTTGAATTTTATTTATTTTTATTTTTGTATAAATGTTTTTTAAACATTATTAAAATATTCTTGTTTAAGAATAAACATAATACCCCTCCCCCAAAAAATATAGAGCCTCATCAGCAATAAAGTAAAGAGAAAACATTAAAATAATAATAATAATAATAATAATAACAATAAGTGTAGGTATGGCCAGGTGGCACAGTGGATGGAGCACCGGCCCTGGAGCCAGGAGCACCAAAGCCCAAATCCCACCTCAGACACCCAACAATCACCCAGCTGTGTGACCCTGGGCAAGCCACCCCAAACTCATTGCCCTGCAAAAAACAAATAAATAGATAGATAGATGATAGATAGATAGATGATAGATAGATAGATAGATAGATAGATAACATAACATAACATAATAGTAGGGGTGGCCAGGTGGCACAGTGGACAGAGTACCAGCCCTGGAGCCAGGAACACTTGGATCCAAATCCAGCCTCAGACACCCAATAATCACCCAGCTGTATGACCCCAGGCAAGCCACCCAACCCCATTTGCCCTGCAAACCCCCCCCAAATTAAAAATAATAATAATAATAATAATAATAATAATAATAATAAATGTGTTTTAGTCTGTTCCAACACCTCCAGCTCTGTCGCAGGTGGATCACATTCTTTATGGTAAGTCCATCACAAAATCTACTTCCATATTTTTCCACTGTTGCCATTGCTGATCACAACGCCCTCCATTCATACTTCCCCACTACCTAATACTATATTATCTCTCTCCTTTCACTCTGTCAGTCTTCTTAAATATGCTGTAGGGTAGCTGAGTGGCACAGCAGACAGATCACCAGCCCTGAGGCCAAGAGGCCCTGATCCTACAAACCACCCCAAAGGCCCAGCAACCACCCAGCCCTGTGGTCCCAGCCCCTTGGAAGAAGTAAAAAAGAAAATGTGCTATATCTGACCACTCTCTACCATGGTCCACCCTCTCCTCCAACACTCACATCCCCCCTTCCCCCATCCCCCTTCTCTCCTTCTTACTCTAGATGTCTATACCCCATTGAGTATATATGCTGTTTCCTCCCCTAGTCATCTCTGATGAGAGCAAAGTTTCCCTCATTCCCCCTCACCTTCCTCCCTTCCATATCATTGCAATAGCTCATTGTAATAAAAAGATCTTATTATATGAAATATCTTAGCCTATTCCACCTCTCCTTTCTCATACTCCCAATACATTTTCCTTTTAGCCATTGACTCCATTTTTACAATATATTATATCTTCATATTCAGCTCTCTCCTGTGCTTCATCTATAAAAGCTCCTTCTACCTGCTCTATTAAATAAGAAGTTTCATATGAGTATTATCAGTATCATTTTTCTATACAGGAATACATGTAGTTCATCATCATTAAGTCCCTCATATTTTTCCCATCTCCTCCACTCTCTATGCTTCACCTGAGTCCTGTATTTAAAGATCAAACTTTCTGTTCAGCTCTGGCGATTTCAACAGGAGCATTTGAAATTCCCTGGTTCATTGAAAGTCCATCTTTTTTCCCTGGAAGAGGACATTCTGTTTTGCTGGGTAGTTGATTCTCAGCTGTAAACCAAGATCTTTTGCCTTCCAGAATATTATATTCCAAGCCCCACGAGCCTTTAATGTAGTTTCTGCTAAGTTCTGTGTGATCCTGACTGCAGCTCCACAATATTTGAATTGTGTCCTTCTGGCTGCTTGTAATATTTTCTCTTTGACTTGGGAGTTCTGGAACTTAGCTATAATATTCCTGGGGGTTGGTTTTTTTTTTATCTCTCTCCAGGGGAGATAGGTGGATTCTCTCCATTTCTATTTTGCCCTCTGATTCTAGGATATCTGGGCAATTTTCCTGTAGGGATTCTTTAAAAATGATGTCAAAGCTCTTTTCATGATCATGGTTTTCAGGTATCCAAATAATTTTTAAATTATCTTTTCTGAATCTGTTTTCCAGATCAGTTGTTTTTTCAATGAGGTGTTTCACATTTTCTTCTAATTTTTCATTCTTTTGGTTTTGAAGCATTGTGCCTTGACTTCTCATAAAGTTGCCAGCTTCCCTCAGTTCCATTCTACATCTGAAGGATTTGTTTTCCTCAGAGAGCTTTCTTAACTCCTTTTCCATCTGGCCAATTCTGCTTTTTAAAGCATTCTTCTCCTCAATAACTTTTTGAATAGTTACAGTATTTTTTTGGCAAAATGTAGTTTCCCTGATTATCTCTTTTAATTAGGACCATTTTTGCTTTTGCTTTGTCTGAGTTTATAATTGCTTCCCTTGCTTCCTTTAGTCGACTAACTGAAGCTTACCAACATTTGCTCCAGCTCCTTATTTTAAGCTGTTGAATATCCCTGTTTCAAGTATGTTTCTTATGAACAATATAGCATTGAATTCTGGTTTCTAATTTATTCTAGCATTAACTTCCATTTTATGGATTCACATTTAGAATTGAATACTATGTATTACTATCATTCTTGATTTGTTTTATTTATTTGTTCTTCTCTCTTACTTTTTACAATTTTCCTGCTCAAGAATCTGTTTAGTTTTGGGACCACTAGGTGGTGCAATGGATAGAGCACTGGCCCTGGAGTCAGGAGTTCCTGAGTTCAAATCTGGCCTCAGACACTTAATAAATACCTAGCTGTGTGGCCTTGGGCAAGCCACTTAACCCCACTGCCTTGCAAAAAAAAAAAAAAAAAAAGAATCTGTTTAGTTTCTGACCACCATCTCCCTTAATCCACCTTCTCTTTATTTAACTGGGCAAGTCATTTAATCCCAATTGTCTCCCTGCACCAAAAAAAAGAAAAAAAAATAGATTTTTAACAAAGAAAATTGCAGCAGGGAACCCCCCTCCCATTTTTAGCTTTTATTTTAATTTAAATGCTGTGCTTTCTTTGGGTAAAAACATTTTTTAATTTAATGTAATCGACATTATCCATTTCATTCATGAAAATCTCTCTATCTCTTCTTTTGTCATAAATTTGTCTCTTTCATGGGAGTTGGGGGACAAGTCGGAGAGAAGATCATGAACTATAGTTCTAATAAGTCACAACCTTTTTTTAGGTTTTTGCAAGGCAAATGGGGTTAAGTGGCTTGCCCAAGGCCACACAACTAGTTATTTATTAAGTGTCTGAGGCCAGATTTGATCTCGGGTACTCCTGACTCCAGGGCCAGTGTTCTATCCAGTACACCACCTAGCCACCCCAAGTCACAACTTTTTAGTTAACTTTAAAATCTCAAAGGAAGAACAAGCTAGCAACCTTCTGGTTACCTCTAACCAAAAGTAAAAATTTTAATTGACAGAGTAATCTAGAGGAGAAGGGGATACACAAGGAATATCTAAATTTAATTTCTAAGTAATTCACTTAAAAAGTATAAAGTGCACAATTTACCTTCTAGGGTATGAGAAAAAATGTATAAACAGAAGTTATGGTTAAGGTAACAGTTAAAATAGAACTCGGTTTAATATCACTGGATTTGAAGATCTCAAAGATATTTTCTTATTCATATTCTATAATTCAAAGATAAAGAACATATAATAACATGAGCACCTTTATACTCCTTACTATGAAGTTGACTCATAGTTCTTTTCCCGTGTCTTCTTATTCCCCTAATGCTACTGAACTACACAAAGATCATTGGCTTTGGTCCTTCACTAATAAGATCTGCAGAACTCTATGAAGGAGGATCTATCATGCAAATTGCAGGATGTCAATTCTTATCTTTATTAGAAAATATTACCTTGAGCAGTTATAAATATAAAAATTCCAGTGCTATAAGAAATTCTAATTGAAATCCAAGAAGGGGACAGAGAGGGTAACAACTTAGAGCATGAGGGAATAGGATAAGAGGGTAAATAGAAGAGTGCATATAGATCAATGGGGAGGAAAGTTTAGTAGGCTGTGTAAGGGAAGGATTCTTGGAAAGGCAGTAGAATCAAGAAACAGAAGGGCAAAGTAGTGAGGAGAAATAAAGTAGAGGGGTGAGGAGGGTTGTTGCTTTCAGAAAATGTTATAAAAATGAGAAATATACACAAACCAAATATAAGGACATCTGTGAGGATGTATGTGAATATGTATCTATATATCTATGTGTATGTATGTGAGTCTGTGTGTGTGTGTATATATACATATATGGGTATACAATTATATATGAGTAAGTGTATGTAAGTGGATATATATATAATGAATAGATATGTATATGTCCATTGTAGCCATCCTGGGTGGGGGATGGGAGGAAATAAATAGTGTACAGCAGAGAGAGAATAAAAGAAAACTACAGGGAAGCAAAAAAAAGGGACAATTTTGAACACAATGTGGCTGTAGGCTTTCTTGAAATGGAAATTCATTTTTTTATATTATGAATCCTCTCATGTTTTGCTGCACATTTGACATTTTTCCTTATTTTGTATTTAAATTTAAAATCAAAAATCAAAAACAAAGATGCAAAATAACAGAAAAAGGAACTAAAAATACAATATGAAATGGTATATACTTCAAATCTGAGCCTCATTCTCAATAAAAAAAATAAAAATGGAAGCAATTACTATTACAAAGACATTTGAAGTCTTAGCTGTGGCAGAGGGAAGGGGAGTGAGTCAATAATACATGTAGGCAGATCGTACAAGTCACACTTTGTATAACAAACAAGTTTTGTTAGATTTGTTGATTAATTGACTACATTAGGAGTCAAAGTAAGATGATGTAAATCCTAAACCTCCCAATGAACCAAGCAAAGAAATTACATTATGTCTAAGATTCATTTTTGAGGGCACCTTAAAAATAATAGCACAGGGTTTCCAGTAATTAGGACGTGTCAGTTGTGCTTTGGGCTTACAGGGTTTACTAAGATTGAGCCCATTTTCCCCAGTTCTCTGATAAATTTGAGAATTTGTCTCAGATTCTTATGCAGAGTTTGGAATATATAAAATACTAATTATTTCTCCTATTCCACCTTAGTAAGTAACATTCTCTACCAAAAAAAAAAAAAAAAATAGGACTGGCTATCTAAATTGATTCTTAAGTTCTGAGCCTAAGGAGAAAACTCTGGTGGAAATTCACATTGTATTACCCTAGATAATCAGTGCTGATGCCTAAGGAGTGAATGTTAATCCTGATAGCAAAATGAAGACTTATTCTGAAATTCTAATTCATAAATTTGGAAGAGGTTGGAATAAATATTCTTAGTTCTTAAAAGAACTACATTTGGAAAATCCTAAGGCATTAACAAAAAGCAAAAACTATTTCTAGCTTCAGAAAACTTACATGACACAAATAACAATATTCCCATTTAATATATTAAAAATTCAGAAGATAAGGTTAGAAAAAGAAGTTCCATTCAAAAGAGCTGTATGTATGTATACATATACATATATACATATACACACATATGTATGTCTACATGCAAACTTAGATATATGTGTCTGTATGGAAGTCAATCTACTTGTACAAGTTCAATGACAAAAATATTCCTTTACAAAATGAAAGCAAACCTGGAAAGTTAGAATAATAATCAATGCCCTTGGCTCAGTCATTCCAGTTCAATGGAAATGAAAATATTTCCAAAGCTAAAATAATAAGTTTGATGATATACTAATCAAACTACCATTGGCAGACTTCACAGTTAGGTGAAATAATAACAAATTTCATTTAGAGGAACAAAAGATCTAAAATATCAAGAGAGGGGGCAGAGCCAAGATGGCAACAAGACAGGATCCTCTCTTAGGCGCTCTCTCATAAAATTTATAAACTAAGAACTCTAACTAAATTTTCAAGAGACAGAACCCACAGAGGGACCCAGTGAGGCAGTTCTCCTACTCAAGGTAACCTGGAAAAGAGCAGAAAGGCTCTGTTCCCTGGGGTTGGAGGAGCGGCCCACCAGAGGGGTGGCCCACCAGTGTGAAAGAACTTCAGCCTCATGGAGGCAGCCCCAGGGCACAGGGAGCCCATGGCTCACCGCAGCGGGGGAGTTTCCTGATCTATGCCCCGGGGAGCATGGGGCACAACTTGGGGGAACAGCAGGGGGACCTCTGGCAGAATAAGCACATGAAGCCCAGCCCTCAGGGCACACAGAGAGCAGCATGGCCAAGGCAATCCAGATCCAGGAAACAGAAGCAGGCTGAGCCGGTAAGCAGGAGCCCCCAGGGCACGAGCCCATTGAACCTAGGGAGTGGAGTGAAGAGAGACTGCCGAGCTCTGCCCCTGGAACTGGATGCTGGGGTTCTGACCACATTCAGATCCTGATGGCAGTCTAGCCCCACAATAGAACAGCAGGGCCCCCCGCACCTCAACCCCATGACAGAGGAAGGTGCATATGGTCATTCACAGACCACGAGGGAGGACAGAGCCTCACACATTGAGGTCCTTGTGGGAGCATCCCAAAAGCTCAGGAAGTACCCCCAAAAAAGAGGCTTAGGCTGGGAAAATGAGCAAGCACAGAAATAAGAGGCGCACCATTGAGAAATATTTTGTCTGTGAGCCCAAGAAGGCTCAAAATACTCAGTCTGAAGATGAGGAAGCACATGCTCCTGCATCTAAAAATGCCAAGAAAAACAGAAATTGGGCTCAGGCTATGACAGAGCTCAAAAAAGACTTTGAAAATCAAATGAGGGAGTTAGAAGAAAAACTGGGACAAGAAATGAGAGAGATGCAGGAAAAAAATGAAAATGAAATCAGCAGCTTAGTCAAGGAAATCCAAAAAAATGCTGAAGAAAATAGCATGCTTAAAAACCAGCTTAGGTCAAAGGGATAAAACAGTTCAAAAAGTTATTGAGGAGAATGCTTTAAAAAGCAAAATTGGCCATATGGAAAAGAGATAAGAAAGCTCTCTGAGGAAAACAAATCCTTCAGACAAAGAATAGAACTCAGGGAGATTGATGAATTTACAAGAAATCAGGACTCAAAACCAAAAGAATGAAAAATTAGAAGTAAATGTGAAATATCTCATTGAAAAAACAACTGATATGGAAAACAGATTTAGGAAAGATAATTTAAAACTTATTGGAATACCTGAAAGTCATGATCAGGAAAAGAGCCTTGACATCATTTTCAAAGAATTACTACAGGAAAATTTCCCTGATATCCTAGAAGCAGAGGGCAAAATAGAAATGGAGAGAATCTACCTATCCCCCCAAGAAAGAGATCCCAAAAAACCAACCCCCAGGAATATTATAGCCAAGTTCCAGAACTCCCAAGTCAAAGAGAAAATATTACAAGTAGCCAGAAGGACACAGTTCAAATACTGTGGAGCTGCAGTCAGGATCACACAGGACTTAGTAGCAACTACATTGGAAGCTCGTAGGGCTTGGAATATAATATACCGGAAGGCAAAAGAGCTTAGAATGCAACCAAGAATCAACTACCCAGAAAAACTGAATGTCCTCTTCCAGGGAAAAAGATGGACTTTCAATGAACCAGGGGAATTTCAAATGTTCCTGTTGGAATGGCCAGAGCTGAACAGAAGGTTTGATCTTCAAATACAGGACTCAGGTGAAGCATAGAGATTGGAGGAGAAGGGGAAAATATGAGGGACTTAACGATGATGAACTGCATGTATTCCTGTATAGAAAAATGACACTGATAATACTCATATGAACTTTCTCAATTAACAGAGCAGGTAGAAGGAGATTTTATAGATGAAGCACAGGAGAAAGCTGAATTTGAAGAAAAAATATGGTGTAAAAATGGAGTCAATAGAAAAAAAGGGAAATGTAATGGGAGAAAGAAAAAGGAGAGGGGGGACTAGGCCAAGATATTTCATATAATAAGATTTTTCTTTGTTACAATGAGCTATTGCAATGATATGGAAGAGGGGAAGGCGAGGGGGAATGAAGGAATCTTTGCTCTCATCAGAGGTGGTTAGGAGAGGAAACAGCCTATATACTCAATGGGGTATAGGCATCTGGAGTAAGAAGGGGGGGGCAGGGAGAAGGGGGGGAATGTGAATGAAGGAGGAGAGGATGGTCCATGGGGGGAGAGTGGTCAGATATAACGTATTTTCTTTTTTTACTTCTTGCAAGGGGCTAGGATTGGATCGCCTGTCCAGGACCATAGGGCCAGGTGGATGCTGGGCCTAAGGGTGGTATGGGGGCTTGGGGCCTCTTGGCCCCAGGGTCAGGGATCTGTCAGCTGAGCCACTCAGCTACCCTATGGCAGAGTCAGAGTGAAAGGAGAGAGAAAATATAGTACATGGTAGTGGAGAAATACGAAAGGAGGGAGTTGTGATCAGCAATATCAATGGTGGAAAAATATGGAAGTAACTTTTGTGATGGACTTATCATAAAGAATGTGATCGGGGCGGCTAGGTGGCACAGTGGATAAAGCACCGGCCCTGGAGTCTGGAGTTCCTGGTCTCAAACACTTAATAATTACCTAGCTGTGTGGCCTTGGGCAAGCCACTTAACCCCATTTGCGTTGCAAAAAAAAAAAAAAAACTAAAAAAAAAAAGAATGTGATCCACCCGCAACAGAGTTGGTAGTGTTGGAACACAAACTGAAGCACATTTTTAATTATTATTATTATTATTTTGGGGGGATTGCAGGGCAAATGGGGCTGGGTGGCCTGCCTGGAGCCGCATAGCGGGGTGATCGTTGGGTGTCTGAGGTCAGATTTGGACCCGGGTGCTCCTGGCTCAAGGGCCAGTGCTCTGTCTGCCACCCAGCCGCCCCTACTATTATCACTATTTTATTTTATTTTAGGTCTTTTTTTTCCTTTTTTTGGTTTATGCAGGGCAGTGGGGTTGGGGTGGCTTGCATGTCACACAGCTGGGTGATTGTTGGGTGTACGGGGCTGGATATGGGCTGGGGTGTTCCTGGCTCCAGGGCTAGTGCTCCATCCACTGCACCACCTGACCATACCTACAATTATTACTATTATTTTTTAATTTTAATTTTAATTTTTTTCTCTCCCCTTTATTGCTCAAGTGAGTCTATATTTGGGGGGGAGGGTATTTTGTTTACTCTTAAACAAGAATATTTTATTAATGTATAAAAAACATTATTTGTACAAAATGAGAATAAATAAATATTAAATTAAAGAAAAAAATAAAAAATAAAATAAAATATCGAGAAATCATTTAAAAAGTAGGAATGAAGGAGAACAGCAATTCCAGACCAGAAACTAAGTAAAAAAGGAATAGTCATCTAAATGACATTGTACCAGTTAAATAAAATTTAAAAAATAGCTCATGAAGATTAGACAAGGAAGAAACAGCAATATTGAATAAGACAAACAACTTTTGATGAACTCCAAAATATCACCTATCAAGGAGAGAAAACTATCTTCATAGAAAAGTTGGAATAGTAAAAAAGTAAACTTAAATACAAAATAACATTTTATACCAAATTTCATAGTAAATTCTAAATGGATATGTGAATTGATTAATGAGGAAAACACCATAAAAATAGGTTAGAAATTGCAATTAAGAATAAGTTCCTTATCAGTAAAAGGGAAAGACATAGTTACCAGAGACAAAAATAGATGATTTAAATTACATAGCACAGTAAACTTTTTAAAAACAAAATAAATATATCAAGGCTATAAGGAAAAGTCATCACCCAGGGAAAAGAAAACTTTTATTTCAAATCTCTAATGAGGATTGACTATTCAAGACTTTTCTCTATTGTCAATTAAGAGAATTATATAAGATGAAAAACTATTGCCCAGTTTTTAAAAGGAGTAAAAGGATATAAACAAATACTTTTCAAAGGTAATAGCCATTAATAACTAAATGAATTATTCAAATTATTATAACCACAAATTTCAAACCACTACTAAGAGAATACAGATTAAAACAACCCTAAAGTTTCACATCAAAACAATAAAATTGGGACAGATGATAAAAAAGCATACTCAAAATTGGATTGTTTATGGAAAAACAGGCACACTTAATCATTGATGGTGGAGATACTATTATTATTCAGCATTGCTTATGGGTAATTATTAGCACCAGGGACAAAATTTTGTTATTTCTCAGTAAAACCAATGACTCCTTGTATAAACAGCATCACTTCTTTTCAATTTGACAATATAACTTGGGCATCCTATAGCTATAATTATGACAAGACTATCTTGGTCCCATAACTCTATACACATATATTGAATGCCACAGCCTTTATCTCATCTACCCAGGCAGAAAAAGCTAAAAGAGGTAAGGGACTTTTCTACTTCTTGGCTAAAGAGACAGGTATAGAAAAAGTTTGCGTTCCAGAAAAAAAAAGATTAAGATTCAGAGCAGATCACTCAACACATCAGGTCTTTCAGTCATTTGATAAGGAAAATAGCATAAACCTTATGGAAGGGCAATGTTCAGAGAATATAGTATAAAGGGAATGATAGTTTTTCTATTCTCTTCACTGGCCAGACCATCTTGGGATAATTTTATTCAGTTGAGGGCCTTTTATTAGGAAGGACATTGAAAATTAGAGAAAGTTCCAAAGGCAAGAGACTAGAATGCTGAAGAATTGACATAGCATGATAATTGTGCCAAAAAAACATGAGCTAAAGTACCTAGGAATGAGTAGTCTGGAAAAGAAAAGATTTTAAGCAGGGAAGGAACAGAGTGGGGGAAATCAATATCTGTCTATTTTATTTTTAAGCACCATTCTCTCATTTCTTCATTCACTTTCTGAGAATATGATTAAATTGAAAAGTTTCCACTTTGTCAATTGTGTATCTGCCACATAACTTCCTAATGAAAATGAGATGAAGAAAGGAGGAGGAATTCTCATTAAATATCTTCATTTTTTTAATTGAATTGCAAGTCAAGGTATTCTCAAGGAGTAAGCTATGCCATGTGAAACTTTAGAAGGGATGAAAAGATGTGTGATAGTTACTCTGGTGATCAGAATGTCAAGTTCATTAGGGAGATCTTTTTTAAAATTGTGCAAGGGGAGATCAAATGAGATGTCACTACTATTTATAGTAGATGGACTAGATCAACAGGATTTCATTATTTTCTACAATTCCATTCTGCAGCATATTAATTAGAGCAAGGAAATACATAGCAGAAGTAATACTAGACTGGCACTTGACAAGGCGAGCAATTCAGCAAAGGATCAAGAAATCCAAGTGTAGGAAATAATTTACAGGCATACTACACCACCAAAGGATTGAAATCACAAAGAAAGGAGACTAGAAAATATTGAGGAATGGTAGCCTAGCAAAGATGTGATTGCTGGAGGGATTATAGGTCATAGTGAGGATAAGGGAAAGGGTTATGTCTTCTCAAAGAGGAAGTAGGAATGAAACTAGGAACACTGAAGTGAGACACCTTCTGATAGATGATGGAAGAAGCAAATAGGTGGTCATTTCTGCG
The DNA here is from genome assembly GCF_037893015.1 of Macrotis lagotis. Lineage (NCBI taxonomy): Eukaryota > Metazoa > Chordata > Mammalia > Peramelemorphia > Peramelidae > Macrotis > Macrotis lagotis. The sequence continues at coordinate 634,916,861 of NC_133666.1, read as the reverse complement.
TTTAAGTGATGTACAGAGAAGTAGGATATGGTTACTGCATAGATTAATTTGTTTTAAACATGATGAGTTGGAGATACCTGTGAAATATCCAGTTTCAAATGTCTAAAACTAAGTTGATGAATTGAGACTGAAACTAAAAAAAAGCAGTTAGACCTGAATATATAAATCTAGGAATACTATGCTTAGAGGTGATAATTGTACCCATAGGAGCTATGGATATTACTGAGCAAATTGATACTGTCGAAGGTAAGAAAATGCAGGAGAGGTGTCTCTCTGAGAAAGCCTCACAATTACAGGGAATTACTTGCATGAAGAGAAGATTAAAGAGTAGTCATGCATTTAGAAGAATGAACAGAGAGAAGTATTCAGAAAAACTAGAGAAGAGAAAACATAAAGGAGAAAAGTATAATCTATAAATTCCAAGACTGGAGAGTTCAAGACAGCTAGAATTTAAGAGAAAACCATTAAATGTGGAAATTAACAGATCACTTTGGATATATCACTTGAATCCAGATGAATCCAAACTATTTCACTTAATGCTTCTCATATATTCAAATCATATCAAATGTTCCTGTGCTGTCCAAAAATGCATACTATAATTGACAATGTCTCTTACCAAATATAGCATTCTGGAACTCTGATCCTGCCCAAGCCATTTAACCTTCGTAATCCAAACCATTCTGCAATACAGTCATAGAATAAATGGCAGTCTACACCAGTAAATGAAGGATCCTGAAGAGAATTTTCCTCTACTGAAGAAATTATTGCACTATATCCAATTATGTGTACATGCATATATATATATACACATATATATACATGCAAATATATAATACAAATTGCATATATTTAGAGAGGAAGAAAATAGGAAGGGAGGAAGAGAATGAGAAATAGATTTTTTTCTTTTTTTTTTTAGGTTTTTTCAAGGTAGATGGGGTTAAGTGGCTTGCCCAAGGCCACACAGCTAGGTCATTATTAAGTGTCTGAGACCAGATTTGAACCTAGGTACTCCTGACTCCAGAGCCAGTGCTTTATCCACTGCACCACCTAGCCACCCCGAGAAATAGATTTTAAAATACTTTAAGAACTTTAACTTTATTTTATAACTTCATCAAGGTTTTCCTTCACAGCCATCAGTGCAACAATCACGGACAATGTGGGGCTGTCTGCAATGGAGAATACCATCTGTATCCAGATAAAGAACCACGTAGTTTGAAGAAAGTTCAAGGACTATTCCCTTTAATTTAGGGGGAAAAAAACCCTGATATCTTATTGTCTGATCGTGCTATCTCTTAGACTTTATGTTTCTTCCTTAAGGATATGATTTCTCTCTCATCACATTCAATTTGGATCAATGTATATCATAGTAACAATGTGAAGACTGATAAATTGCCTTCTGTGGGGGGTGGGGCAGGGAAGTAAGATTAGGGGGGAAATTGTAAAACTCAAAATAAATAAAATCTCTTAAAAAAATTTTTTTCCTTCACATAGCAACTAGATGGTACAGTAGATACCCTGGAGTCAGGAGCACCTGAATTCAAATCCGACCTCAGACACTTAATAATGACCTAGCTGTGTGACTTTGGGCAAGTCATTTAACCCCATTTCCTGGCAAAAAAAAAAATTTTCCTTCTCTAAGCAAACTAGTCCATGGAACAAATCCAGATCACTGCAGGTGATTGTGCAGCCCATCAACTAAGAACAGTTAACTGTTTTGTCTGTGAGTTATAGTTTTCTAATCTCTGGCCTACGCCAATGAAGTCACATTCAAACCAAATATATATGTACACACATAAAAGTGTGTATATTAATTTGTACTTTACATGTTTATATAATCATATATTCACATAAATTACAGGGGAGAGAGAGCACTTTATTAATTTCAAAGTGCTTTCCTTAAAATATGCCAATGAAATAACCATTATACCTTATTGCAGATATAAAAAATTAACCTCAGACTAGTAAATAATACAAGATTTGAATCTTGTTCTCATGACTTCAAGTGTAGATAACTTCACATTAAATCATATTATTCTCTTAAATGTTCATTACCCCAGAGTTACAAAAAAAAAAATGTGAGACTTCAACAAATGAATTTCCATGTTTTTACCTTCTCTTGGAGAGTAAAATTTAATTTACAAAATTTATTTCTTTATTAGGGGGTTAAAGAACAAAGAGGTCCAAGGAAAAACACTGTAAGTCTAACATCTGGGCAATGTCATTCTGTATCATCAACAAAAATTACCAGGTCTATGGTGTATAGTGTGTGAAACTATATCAATAAAATATATTTTCATGATGCTCACAGCATAGCTGAGGACTCAGAATACTATAGATATTATCAGGTAATTTGATAAAAGAGTGGATTGAATGGTAATATCTAAATGAGTTGGATGAAGTAATATTTCAAATCCTGTACAAATTCGTCTTTTTGTACAAGGTAGTGTCTATATTCCAAAAACTCTTTAGTTTATATTCTAAAAATAATCTTTCATATGATAGATAGTCCAAGTAAAGAGACCACAGGAATGAATGAGAAAGACCTGAGTTCAAATTCTATTTTTAGACATATGTAAACTCTTGACATTGGGTAAGTCATTTCACTTCTTTGCATTTTGTTTCCTCATCTGTGAAATGGGGATAATAATATGCCCCTTCCCAGGGCTTTGGTCAGTATCAAATGAGTATTTACATATGTAAAGGACTTGGAAAATTTTAAAGCTCTATAGCAATAATACAGCTTATTGTCATTGTTATTATTATTATCATTATAATTGACATTACCCTTCTTTGAACATATTACTGCTCTATGCAAATTTTTAGAGGATCTTTGTTACCAAATGAACACAATCTACACTCTCAGCAATGCTAATCAAGGTTCAATGTAATTTTATACTCATCTACCTTCTTATCTCTTTCCTTTTTCCTTAAGTATTTATTTGTTTTTAAGCTTCTTTTGCAAATTTTGAATTCTAAATTTTATCTTTCTCCCAGGCAAGTAATATAGAATTATATATATATATATATTTGAAATCATGCAAAATGTATTTCCAAAATGACTATTTTGAAAAAAGAAAAATGAAAAAAAGAAAGAAAAATGAAAAAGAAAGAAAAGAGGGAGAAAGAAAGAAGAAAGAAAGGAAGGACGGAGGGAGGGAGGGAGGGAGGGAAGGAAGGAAGGAAGGAAGGAAGGAAGGAAGGAAGGAAGGAAGGAAGGAAGGAAGGAAGGAAGGAAATAATTATACTTCAATTTATACTGAGAATTCAGAGGTTCTCTGGAAAGGAATAGCATTTTTCATCATGAGTCCTGTGCAATTGTCATGAATCATTGTTTTCATCAGAGTAAGTCTTTCGCAGTTGCTCATTGTTACAATAATGATGTTACTGTATACACTCCACCTTTCATTAAGTTCATAGAGGTCTTCCTAGATTTTTCAAAAAACATCCCTTTAATTATTTCTTAATGATACATGAAGGGGGGAAGCTAGATTGCACAGTGAATCGAGTCTCAACTCTGGAGTCAGGGAAACCTGAACTCAAATCCAGCCTCAGACAATGAGCAACACTTAATTCCATTGCCTTACAAAAACAACAACAAAAAAAGATACATGAATAATATTCTCTCACAATCATATGTCACGGCTTGTTTAGTCATTTACCTAAGGATGGACATCCCCTCAATTTCCAACTTTTTACCATCACAAAAAGTTTCTATAAATAGTTTTGAACATACAAATCTTTTTTTAAATTTCTTTGAGATACAGACCTGATAGCATTACTGTTGGATCAAAGGACGTGCATACCTAAAAATTATTCTCCACAGTATTCTCAAGAATAGTTAGACTAATTCATAATTCTACAAAGTGTACCAATTTTCATATTTCCCACTTCAATATTTGTCATTTTTTATAGTTATGGGGTAGTACATCAAAATTTTTAGAATTTACTGTCTCTCATCAATACTAATTTAGGGAATTTTTTTCATTTGATCATAAATAACATTGGCTTTTTTTTTCTTGATACTGCAAGTTCATGGTCTTTGACCATTTTTTGATTGGGGAAAACTCATATTTTTTAAAATTTTAATTCAGTTCCACATATATATATATATATATATTTATATATATATATATACGTATATATATATGAAACTTGAAAATTTTTGCCATTGTGTCATCATTAAAATAACTTTTAATATATCCAGTGACTAGAACACCAGCCCTGGAGTCAGGAGTACCTGAATTCAAATTCAGTCTCAGACACTTAATAATTGCTTAGCTGTGTGACCTTGGGCAAGTCACTTAATCCCATTGATTTAAAAATAAATAAGAGGACAATATCTTTTTTTATTAAAGATATTATTTGAGTTTTACAAATTTCCCCCCAATCTTACTTCCCTCCCCCACCCTCCCCACATGGAAAGCAATCTGTCAGTCTTTAATTTGTTTCTATGTTGTACATTGATCCAAATGGAGTGTGATGAGAGAGAAATCATATCCTTAAGGAAGAGACAAAAAGTCTAAGAGATAACAAGATCAGACAATAAGATATCTGTTTTTATTTTCTAAATTAAAGGGAATAGTCCCTGAACTTTGTTCAAACTCCACAGCTCCTTATCTGGATACAGATGGCACTCTCCTCTGCAGACAGCCCAAAATTGTTCCCTACTGTTGCACTGATGGAATGAGAGAGTCCTTCAAGGTTGAACATCACCCCCATGTCGCTGTTAGGGTATACAGCGTTTTTCTGGTTCTGCTCATCTCACTCAGCATCAGTTCATGCAAATCCCTCCAGGCTTCCCTAAATTCCCATCCCTCCTGGTTTCTAATAGAATAGTGTTCCATGACATACATATACCACAGTTTGCTAAGCCATTCCCCAATTGAAAGATATTTACTTGATTTCCAATTTTTTGCCACCACAAACAGGGCTGCTATGAATATTTTTGTACAAGTGATGTTTTTACCCTTTTTCACCATCTCTTCAGGGTATAGACCCAATAGTGGTAGTGCCGGGTCAAAGGATATGCTCATTTTTGTTGCCCTTGGGGCATAGTTCCAAATTTCTCTCCAGAAAGGTTGGATGAGTTCACAGCTAAGAGGACAATATCTTTTAGCAAGATGTAGTTTTGTGATTATCTCTTTTTAATTAAGTCTGTTTTTGCTTTTGCTTTATTTGAGATCATAATTCTACCCCAGCATCTTTTAATCATCTGAAGCCCACTAGCTTCTGCTCCTTCTCCTTATTTTAAGCTCTTGTATATCTTTCTGTTTCAAGTGTGTCCCTTAAGAAAAATAAAGTGGAGACTTCTGGCCAAGATGGCAGAGAGAAGACAGGCACAGTTCTAAAGTCTTCTGATCTTTCCCCATCTATCATATAAAACAAACCTCTTAACAGAAATCCAACCCACAAAACCCAGAAAGAAAAGCCAGGAGAAAGAACATCTACCTCAGGCTTTGTCTCCTGCAGCAGTATTGGACAAATTCAGGAGGGTGAGTCTGGGCTCAGAGGGTGGATTAGCCCAGGATCAGCTGGATTAGCAGCTGAATTGGAGCCAGGGAGTCTGAGGGCCCAAGAGCTGGACCTGCTGGATCAGTGGTGGGACTAGATGGTGGGGGCTTGAGTCAACTAGGGAACAGAGGCACTGGTGTTGGCGCTGTCCCTCTGGAGCTTGCCTACGAGGCTGGGGGGAGAGTTCTAGTACAGGAGAGCTGTGGACACCATCCCTGGGCTCCTCTGGTCTGAGGAACTCAAGAGTCCCATTATAGCTCAGACCTCTTCCCAGATTAAACAAATGCAAACTACTTCTGCCTCAGGCCCAGGTGTGTGAGCAGAAGGAACAGCCCAGCTGAGGAATGACCTCAGGCCAGGGTAAAGTCCACCATTGATTGAAGGCAAAAGGATTCAGTAGCTTCAACTCCTCCCTTCAAGCTAAGGGAGAAGGCCTCAATCAAGGTCACAGACACTCCAGAGAAAGCAACCAGCACCTCCCACTTGCCAGACAGAGAAATTGCATTCAGTGAGTAAAGCCTCTAGCAATCTCAAGCCCCTGTGAACCAGCCCCTCCCCAACTCAAGGTCTTAGCAAAATGAAGAAGAATCAGCAGAAAGGTGGATCCATAGAAAAATTCTTGGAAGGAAAAGACCCTAATTCAGAGAGACCTAGAAACTTTGAGGAGAATATGATCTGGTCTCCAGTACAGAAAGACTCCCTTAAAGAAATAAGGAAGGAATTTAAAAATCAATTAGAAAATTTGGCAAAAGAAACCCAAGACAAGAATCATACCTTGCAACAAGAAAACAAATCCTTAGAAAATACAATTAGACAATTACAAAATGAGAATAAATCTCTCAGATCCTCAATTGGGCAAATGCAAAAAGAATTCTCTCAAAATCTCAATTGGTCAAATGGAAAGCTCCTTCAAAAGCAGAATTGACCAATTGGAAAAGGAATTGTAAAAGGTTAATGAAGAAAACTCCTCCCTAAAAAAAAAAAGAATGGAGTCTGAAGAAACTAATGACTTCATGAGACAGCAAGAGCCTGTCAAACAAAATCAAAAAAATAGCAAAAATAGAAGAAAATATAAAATACCTCATCAGCAAAACCACTGACCTCGAGAACAGGTCAAGAAGGGGCAACCTGAAAATTATTGGACTTCCTGAAAACATTGAAGAGATAAGAAGCCTGGACTTAATATTGCAGGATCTAGAAATGGAAAATTGCCCTAATATCATGGAACCAGAGGGCAAAGTAGTTTTTGAAAGAATACAAGGATCCCTTCCAGAAAAAGATCCTAAAATGAAAACACCAAGGAATGTTGTGGCCAATTCCAGAACTATCAGATAAAAGAGAAAATCCTGCAAGCAACCAGAAAGAAACAATTTAAATATCAAGGATCCATAGTAAGGATTACATAGGACCTGGCTGCATCAACATTAAGGGATCAAAGGGCCTGGAACAAGATATTTTGAAGAGCAAGGGAGCTTAGAATGCAGCCAAGAATCCACTATCCTGCAAAGCTGAGCCTTCTCTTCCAGGGAAAATGATGGATATTTAATGAAATAGAAGAATTCCAAAAATTCCTGATGAAAAGACCAGAGCTAAATAGAAAATTTGGACATCCAATGGGAGGTTCAAGAGACACATGGAAAAGTAAAAGGGGGGGAGCAGTATAAAAAAAACTGCTGTCCAAAAAAGTTGAAATTGGCTATATCTCAGCATGGGGGGGAAAAGATTCTCATAAATGTTGAGAATTGTAACTCTAACAGAGAGAATATACCTTGCCAGAAGTGATGGACATTCATGACCTATCCATGAGACTGCTATCCAATAGGATGTAACTGGCTTTAACCCCACTTGGGAGAAAGACTCTAATAACTCTCAAGAACTTTAACTCTATTAGATAGAGTTAGCTAGAAGTGACAGATACTCAGAATTTTCTATGACTCAGATAGAATGATTTTTAAAAACACTACCTCCTTAAAATGGGGGACAGGAAGGAGACAGGAGGAGGGAGGGGATTGAATGGAGTAAATCTCATTGCATTAAAAGGTACAAAATACCCATGGTAATAGAGGGGAAGAAAGGAGAAGATGAGAAACACCTGAATCTTCTTCTCATCAGACTTGGCTTAAAGTCAACTTTACACATACTTATTTAACTTAAAAAAACCATCTAACCTTTCAAGTATTAAAAGGGAAAAAGGGGAAAAGGGGAAAAGGGGAGTGGGGAATGGAGAAAGGAAGGGGGAGGAGGAAAAGGGGGAACTAACAAAAGGAAGGGAAGGAAAAAGGGAAAAAGGGAAAGGGGAAAGAAAGGGGAGGGGTGATATAAGAGGGCAAACACATTGAAAGGGGTGATATTCAGAAACAAAATACTGGACGGATAAAGAGAAGAGGGGGAAAAATACAAACAGAGGGAAGATAGCATGGAGGGCAATAAAGAATTAGTAATCATAACTTTGAATGTGAATGGGATGAACTCTCCCTTAAAATGTAAGCAAATAGCAGAGTGGATTAAAAACCAGAATTCTACAATATGATTTCTCTCTCAACACACTCAATTTGGATCAATGTACCATATGGAAACAAAATAAAGACTGACAGATTGCTTTCTGTGGGGGTGGGGGAGGGAGGTAAGATTAGGAGAAAAATTGTAAAACTCAAAATCTTTTAAAAAATAAATAAATAAAATAAAAAATAAAATAAAATAAAATAAAAACATACAAAAAAAGATTTTAAAAAATAGACTTTGATCAGATGGTACAGTGGATAGAGCAACAGCACTAAACTAATAAGGGACTGAGTTTAAATCTGGCCTTCAGATACTTGGCACTATCCAAGACCCTGGGCAAATCACTTAATCTCAATTGCCTCACCAAAAAAAACAACCAAACAAAAAAAAAAAACAGAACTTATGAAAGAAAATTGCAGTAGTAAATCCCCCCCCCATTTTTAGCTTTTCTTCTAATTTAAAGATATTACTTTCTTTGGGCAGAACCTTTTTTTAATTTAATGTAATCAACATTATCCATTTTATTTACAGGAAACTCTATCTCTTCTTTTGTTGCAATTATTCTTCACCGTGAAAGATAATAATAAACCTAATAAACCAGATAATGCTAATAAACCAGAACTCTTCAGTTACTCTCAGGATGGCAAAGGAAGAACTAGCCAGCAACCCTCTGGGCATCCCAAAGAATAAAAATTTTAACTAAAACAGTAGTCCAGAGGAAGAGGGTGTTAAACAAGTAGACTCTCAATTTAATTTGCAAGAAATGCAATTAAAAAGTTCTATGTGCACCTTATGCTCAACATATTCTTCTAGAGTATGAGGAACATAAAAAAAGTTATAGTCAGAAGTCAAGATAATGGAAACAGTTAAGCTAAAACTGAATTTAATATCACTGGATTATAAGATCACAAAGATCCCTTCTTATTACAAATGAGTACCCTTACTACGAGGTTGACTAAGCTTTTTCTATTTTTCTTATTTCCCTCACACAACAGATCTACACAAAGAAAAATTCCAGTATAAGAAATCCTCAACCTCCATAATTCAACTCAGTTGTGTCTCCTGCTCCTGATATTGGCCTGAGTTAGATGAATTGTTGGTTAGGGGTTTGAACAAAAAAAAAAGGCTGAGTCACTTTCCTAAAATAGGAATATCCATCAATATAGGTATAGGGATGAGACACAGTGTTCTGTCCCTTTCCTATGGATTGAAATACTAAAGAACGATAGTCACACAACTTTTCTGTGTCCCCTCTGGCATTTTTTAGTTTTCTTTTTAAGATACATTAAGTGCTTCCTAGAAATATCTATCTTGGGGTTGTATTTCTGACTGTAATCACAAGGATGACAGTAAAATTTCTCCCTCTTTTCCTCATGTAAATTAAATGTCCTTGCCAGTAACAAGATGAGTTCTTTAACTCATTTTGACCCAAATGAACTTGGTGAACATCACTAAGCTAGTTAGAAAGGGAATCCCACAAACATTGCTGGGATAAAGTCGTATCTTACCTTGGCAAAGTAAGGTAATTTCAAGTTCTTTGACTTACCTCCTGTGTATCTTCCAGGCCATCACCATTAGCCCTAGTAATTCTAGATGGACTTTAAAGCTGGAGTCACACAACAGACCACACCCTCCTAACTCTTCTGATGGATCTTCAATCTACAAGGCCCAAAAAGGAGCAGGAACATTTCAATTGCATTAGGGCTCATGGTATTGGCCAAAGGCTACATGGTGCTTCGCCTACACAAACACCAACAGTATATTGATCAAAAAATTTGGAGAACCAAGCTCTCACCTAGAAGGCACCCTATGATCAGTCTCCCAAACCATCTTTTCTCTGATGAATACATTTGTTAGCACTGATTAGTGCATTTTAATTCACTCAACTCCCTTTTTCTTCTTTTTATCAGTTATTTTGTCCAAAGATCTCCCTAGTTGTGGTCTCCATCTATCTCTCTATCACCCAATCATCAATCCCTTTTTATTGATCTTCAGAGCTCTCAAGACAATGTGAATTGTCTACAAAATCCTCAGCCTTAGACTGGCCTTAACTGTATCCTTGGAGTCCTCAGTAGAACAGAGTAACTTCTAACATTACTTGCCTTTTAAATGTTCTTGAAACTACAAAGAAGACCCAAAGAGGTTTCTAATCCAAAAAAAAATTAAATAAGGCCAGAATCCCATGATGTAACAGTAACAGCATAGTTGAACCAGACCTCTGAGATCCTGTAGTAAAAACCATATTCAAGGAGCAATGACTCTGGGAAGAAACAGAATTGGTTGAATTTTTCTTTATTGTGGCACATCTAATATTTGAAGATGGCTATTATTTTCCCATTACTCTTCACTCTTCCAGGCTTAATATCTCCATTCCCTTCAAATGATCCTTACTATTTGAGTTATCTTCTTTCTAATGTGCTCCAGTCTTTCAAGAACCTAACAATATCTCATATGTGGTTTGACCTATAAAGATGAAAATAGCACTTTAACACCTACTTATGGTTCTACACTCTATATACTGTAATCTTTGGAGAATTGTCTTTTTCTGGCTACCTCATTATGTAGGTGACCCCTTTTGAGGCTGGAGAATCACTTGACAAACTTGATAGATTAGGAATTCCTTTACAAACATTAAATATCATTTAGAAAAACAAAAATCCAAGATATACAAGGAAATAGTGGGGGGGGGGAATATAAAGGAAGATTTAGCAGTACCAGATATTAAACTGTATTTTAAAGCAATCATTATCGAATCTAACTGGTGGTTAAGAAATAGAAAAGTAAATCATTGTAATACAATTTACATCAACAAAGAAAATAAATAATCATGTATTAGACAAGCACAAAAACTTAAGATTTGGGGGAAATAATTCATTAAACTTGTTGGGAAAATTGAAAAACCGTATGGCAGAGACTAAGCCTGGACCAATATCTCATACTGTTTACTGAGAGAAGAGCAAAATAAATACAGGACTTAGAAATATAGACTTTACAAGGAAATTAGAACAACATGGAATATATTACTTATCAGACTTAAGCACAAATGAATAATTTATGAATATAAAGAAGATAGAGACCAAGTTAGTTATAAAATGGATACATTTGATATCTTAAATTAAAAAAAGGTTTTTTTAAAAATAAGACAAATATAGATAAGATTCAAAGGAAAGAAGGACATTGTGGGGAAGACTTATCTTTAGAAAATTTATCAAATAAAGGTCTCATATGTAAAATATAAAGAGTTTGGTCAATCTATAAAAATGAGTCATTTCCCAAATGTTAAGAACAGGCAGTAGTACAATGAAATCAAAACTACTTATATTCACAATGCTCTAAATCATGGTTGATTAGAGAATTGCAAACTAAAACAACCTTAAGATATCATTTTGTACCTACTAGATTGCCTAAAATGGTAGAAAGGAAAAATGATAAATATTGGAGAGGATGTGGAAAAACTGGAATAATATATTATTGATGGAATTATAAAATGATCCAAGCATTTTGAAGAGCAATTTAGAATTATGACTAAAGAATTTTTAACTACATATACCCTTTGACTAAGCAGTACCACTACTTTGTCTAATTCCAAAGATGATTAGGAAAAAAGGAAAAGAATTTATATATTCTAAGATATTTATAGCAGCTTTCTTTGTGGTACTAAAGACATGGAAATTGCAAGGATGCCTATCAACTGGGGAATGACTGAATAAGTTGCATTATGATTTTGATACAATACTCCTGTGCTTTGAAAAATGAATTCAGCAATTTTGAAAAATAAAGGTTTGCATGAAATAATGAAGAATGAAATGAGCAAAAACCAAGAGAACTTTGTTTACAGTAACAGCAATGTTGTTTTAAGAACAACTGTGAACAAACAAGTTATTTTGTTTACAATAAATACTCAAAATAAGTATAAAGGACATTTGAAGGAAGATGCTATTTGCAACTGATCTGATAAAGAAAAGTATGTATAGAATGATGTTAGCGCATATATATATATATATATATATATATATCAGTATAAAGGTAGACATTTCTGAGAGTGGAGGAAGGAAAAAAAGTAATTTCCATGACATTTTTATATATTTGAAAGAAATGGAAAGTTGTACAAAGTAAATTTGACATTTCATGTACTATCATCATTTTATTGTACTGTGTTATGGAAAGGCATGCTTTATTCTATAAATAAAAAGTTGGTTTAGATGGCCTCTGAAGTCATCTCCAACTAAGAGATTCTGCTTTTCTGCATCAGAAGTCGAGACCAGCTATATAGAGGCCTCATACTTATCTGTTTTCCCCTCTATGATTGACCTTGCCTGACTCTCCCTGGAACTAAAGAAAAGTTTCCTTTCCATCTTCTGTCACTTGATTTAAGGATGAGGGAAGAAAAATTGTTATTAATCAACATAATGAATTATTTGCACCTGAGACAAAAGTTTGTTCTTCCATAGAGACATCAATGATACATGAGGCAGGCAGGGATTTCTCTTCAATTTGATCATATAATCACAGATCAGGAGGGAGATTAGCTCCCAGAATCTCATAGTTAGAATATATAAAAATTATAATGATTACCATCCCTCTCTAACTCCTCATATAAACCCTAGACCTGCTGCCCTTCCCACATCTACCCAGGCAACAGAGACCAAAAAGGTAAGTGGCTCTTCTTTTTCTCAGTTATATAGACAGGAAAGGAAAGGGAGTATATCTTCTAGAAAAGAGAGGGTCAAAGCAGATCATTCATCATATGAGATCTTTTGTCATGTGAAGTCTTCAGCAATTTTGAGGATAAGAAAGATTCACAGAAGACAACTTGAAATAAAGAGGATGATAATTTTCAGGTCAAAATCACTTATTACAACAGTCATTTTAAAGTGGAACAAGTGTGGAGGCAGACAACTCCAAGGAAGAAAAAGTAGAATGACATGATTGTGTGCAATAGGGCATGGGTGAAGTAATTGGAAATGTGGGGTCTGGACAGAAGGAAACTTTGATTGGGGAAGGGAACAGAGAAGTGAGAATCAATAGCTACTGGTGAGTATTTGTATGTGTTGAGAATTTTTCTTTCCAAGACATGTTCATAGAACCATATTCATAGAATTTTACAAAACTGGAATCTTTCTCTATTGGACAACAGTCATAACAAAATTAAGTGAGATAGATTTAAAGATTCTCCATGAATGACTGAAAAGGTAGAGGAAAAGGATATCATAAAAGGTATGATAAGGGACTAAAAGTTATAGGATAGATGCTCAGATCACCAGGATGGCAAATTGATTGGGGAGATTCAAAAGGATCACCTTGGGGCAAGGAAGACCTAGTTGAGATGATGCAATTTAAATCTATAATAGATGGACTCAGCTAGCATGATTTCATTGTTTACTACACTTTCATTCTGCAGCAGATGAATAGGACAAGAGAAGGCAGATTGGGAAGTGGGTCGAAATGGACTTTTTTTTGTTTTTTACAAGGCAATGGGGTTAAGTGACTTGCCCAAGGTTACACAGCTAGGTAGTTATTAAGTGTCTGAGGACGGATTTGAACTCATGTACTCCTGACTCCAAGGCCACTGTTCTATCCATTGCACTACCAAGTCACCCCCCAAAATGGACTTTTGTAAAGATTTGACAAGTGATTGGAAAAGAGGGTAATAGTTTCAAGTATAGAGGAGAGTTTACAGTTGCACTGCTTAACCAAAGGTTTGAGATCATAAATGGAAGAGAGGAAACTATATAGAAGTAATGATTGTCAGTCATTGTGAAGGAAAAGAACAAGGTTAAGAATTATAAAGCATAAGGAAAATTGGAATGAAAATAGCTTATGAATTTTAGAATTTATGAATATGGAAGGGGAACACCCTCTTATTGATGATAAGATCAAAGGGGTTACCATTTCTCTAGATAATTGATGTAGAGAACAGAACTAGTCTATGAGAACTAAGTGGATAATGGAACAACAGAGTGTGAGACAATTACTTAAGTCAATGAAGAAGCAAAAAAAATCCCTGGGGTGAAAGGGAGTGTGTCAATCAATGATAGTCATCTTTAGAATCAAATAAACCCCAACAGAGAAGAACTGGAGAATTATCAGGGTAGAGGGAGGATCTGGAAGTGGCAACAGGCAGCAAGGATTTGTACTACATGAATTGCACGCTATAAATGTAATTGCAATAATTATTAGAAAAAGTCACCAGAAGTGCAAAGTTTTCAAGAGGAAACAGGTCTCAGAGAGTGACAGAAGATGGAATGAATAATGAAGTAAAGTTTAAGATCAAAGGAAGTTTTTTAATTGTGAATCAGTAATTCCAGAAAACACAATAGAAGGAAGGAGATATGGAATAGGATTGTGTTGAGGATAAGAGGGTAGGAGCAATACAAAGAATGTGGTGTTGATGTGAGGAAGGAATGAACAATTACATGTAGGGAATGGAGTTTGTGCATCAGAAGCTGGGAACTCAAAAACACAGAATCTTTTTTTTTTTTAAGTGTCTGAGGCCAAATTTGAACTCAGGTACTCCTGACTCCAAGGCCAGTGCTTTATCCACTACGCCATCTAGCCACCCCAAAAACACAGAATCTTAATAGAAAGCATTCAGCAGAAGTCATCACTAAGGTAGTTAGACTCACAAAGATACTTTCTTAAGTTCCAGTCTAATCGCAGGAGTTAATGTTGTGTTGAATAGCTCAAACTGGTCAATAGTTTGCAAAGCTGTAGCCTTGGGGAGTTATGTTGGGAAGTAGATTTGGAGAAAACCAAAGACTGAGGACACAGGTGGGTTGCAAGGTCCTAGGGCTCCCTTCAGTAACAATTAGAAGGCCTTAAATGAGAGAGCTCAGAGGTCAGAAGCAGAGAACAGAATGAGGCAGAGAGCATGAATTAGGGCTGAGCCAGGAAAAAAGTAAGGAGAAAGGGAAAGGGGAAGGAGAGGTACTGTGCCATGCACTTTACCAGTATGATCTCATTTGATACTCAACAAGCCTATGGCATGGGTGCTGGGTTTAAACAGTTGGGGGGGGGGGGGGTGACTGAATAAAGACTTGAGGCAAAACAGAGATAAAGATGGGATTTATACCCCTAAAAAGATGACATTATGGGCAAAACCACAGAAAAAGGAGACAGAGTGCTACTTTCATGAAAGGGCAAGGTGACTGGTTTGGTTAGAATACAGAAAGCATTAAGAAGAGTAAAAAGCTTGGACAAGTAGTCTATAGTCAAATGATGATGGACTTTCAATTTCAAGATGAGGAATCTGCATTTTATATAAAGGAGATAGGAAGCCACCGAAGTTTGTTTAACAGAAAAATAATGTAATCACACCCTTATTTAAACATATTTTCAGAAAACTTGGAAACAATTCAGAGAAATCAGAAGTTTATCATTCACTTAGAATAAGGTCTCAATAGTCCAGGTTACAGGTGATGAGGGCTTGAATAATGCAATAACTTTATGTGATTAGAAACAAGACTTCATGCACATATAATCAATTAGACTTTAAAACTCACTGTGTCAGCTAAACTTCACAAGTATTTCCTATATGTCTTCCTTCTGCAAAACCCTGAGAATACAAGAAAAAGAAAGAAATCCTCCCTCTATATATTTGCATTCTGGGATGTAAGGGTTTCCTTTCACATGGATATTAGACCATTTGGTTCTGAGATCCCTACCAACTCTCCTATTGTGGAATTCTGCTATGTCCTTAAGTGACATAAAGAGATGTGCCTGGAAGCAAGAACTGGCTAGGTCCTTTTTCCTACTCCCTAATCAGACCATAATGGGAGATGTGGTTTTCAGTCCATCTTAGGAAGGACATTGAAATTAGCAGCTCATTCAAGAAGAGATGAATAGAAGTGAGTGAATGTAACTAAACAAGTTGTCAAATAAAATGTGTATTTGAGACCAGAAATAGATGAAATGATATAAGTAGTAAAAAAAACAATGTTTGTACAGATTCAGAATTTGTCAGACATCTATTATATAGATTCAGAATTTTTTTGACCTTCAGAGCTTGACAATTCTTAACTCATTTGATTCTCATTACCTACCACCTTGGATGTGAATATTACTTAATATCTCCATTTGAGAGATGAGAAAACTGAGGCAAAATAAAGTGACTTACCAAGAATCACTCAACTAGTAAGTGACTAAAGGAGTATTTAAACACAGGTCTTCCTTATACCAATTATGCCAATTAACTACTGAGGAGGATAATTCATAACTATTGGAGTCCTTGAATAATTCAATTTATGTACTTGAATAATTCTATGTTATACTACATATTCATGTAATATGGAAAAATTATTATACTTCATTAAGATAACTATAATCAGTGGAACTATGAGAAATGAGTACAAGTCATAGATGGGCATAGTTCCATCTCCTATAAAAGAAAATATCCTAATAGTTAAAGCTCTCTCAAAATGAAATGAAAGGGCTTGAATATGTGATTAGAAACAAAACGGGGTACATGATACTATAGATGGGTTTTTGCTCAGAAATTCTGCAGGACAGCTGCCATCAGAGTTCCCATCTACCTTTGAGCTTCTAGGATTCTGGGTATGCTGTGCCACCAAAGTGAAGAAAGAAAGCTCAATTCTGTACAAGTTAGGGAAGGAAAAGACAGATGCCAAAGTGACCCCATTCCCAGAACAGCCTCAATGTATTTAAGGACCTAGTTTGTATGATGGCAAATTCTGATGAAATCAAAGGATGACATTAGACACCTGAATCTGGTATTACCAAAGAAGAAAGAGCCTCAAATTTTGCTCTTATGCCTTGTATAAGTAGTCTCCTACTATTAAAAAACAAGATATTTAAAAAAGTATTTGTATTTCTATCATTATCACATATTAGAAAACCTGGAACATAGTAAATTAATTTTCATTCATTCCTTATTGAAATGTTAATTATAAAATCTCAAAATTAAGGGGCGGCTAGATGGCACAGTGGATAGAGCACTGGCCTTGGAGTCAGGAGTACCTGAGTTCAAATCCGGCCTCAGACACTTAATAATTACCTATCCATGGGCCTTGGGCAAGCCATTTAAACCCATTGCCTTGAAAAATCTAAAAAAAAAAATCTCAAAATTAGAAGGGACCATCCTTAACTACAAGTCCTTACAAGACTAAATCAATATCTTTGTACCTTCCAACTCCCTTCATGCTTACTCCTGAAGCAAAACAGTAGTCTAAGACCTCCTCCACTTGACAGCCCTTCAAATAATAAAAGACAGCAATCATTCTCTACCCAGAAAGTCTTCTCTTCTCCAGCTGATACAACTACAATTCTTTCATGAGATATTCCAATGGCATAACCCAGAGCCTGCCCACCATCCTATATTCATACCTCTGAAATCTCGCTCCATTATCAGAACTATTCCTAAATTGTAGGGATTAAAAACAAGAGATATACATGAATAGAGAAAAAATATCTCTGCTCTCAGGTGCAGGCATGATTGGTGCAGGGAATTCACTGAGAAAACTCCCTTTGATAGTGAAAATCATTAACTAATCTAAAACTTCTAAAGGCCTTCAATATGCTGAGAACTGTGAACATAAGAAAAAATAAAAAGCAGTTCTCTCTCTCGAAAAATTTGCATTTGAGCTTTAGGAATGTTCCTTTCACAATTACTTTTTGAAAGTAACAACCAGATTGTGTCACAGCAGAGTCACCCAGTAAATATATATCTATTAACTGCATGCAATGGGTCAAATGATCAGCCATTCACTTGTGTCTGACTCTTTGTCCCTGTGAACCAGAGCACAGCTTCTATCCTCCACTATCTCTCCAAGTCTGATCAAGTTCATGTTCGTAGTTTTCATAATACTATTTATCTATTTCATCTTCTCTATTCTTTTTTTCCTTTTGACTTCAATCTTTCCCAATATGAAAATCTGTTCCAAAGAATACCATTATCTTATTATGTAGCCAAAGTAGTTTCAGTATATGACCTTCCAGTGAATAATATGAATTAATTTCTTTAAATTTCAACTAATTTGATGTCCTTGAAATCCAAAGGACTCTTAAAAGGGACTTCGTCAACACTGCAGTTCAAAAGTGCTAATTCTACTATACTCACCTACATTACTACTGGCAGAAAAAAAAAAACACATAGATTGAATTCTATACCCCTATGAGCAAAGTGATTGTGCCAAGATTTGTCATAGTTTACCTTCCAAGGACCAATCATCTTTTAATTTCATGGGTACAATCACCATCTACAGGGATCCTTGAGCTCCAAAATACAAAATCTGACACTTCTTCCATTTCTTCTTTCTCCATTTGTCCAGAAGTGATGGGACCAGTTGCCAAGATCATAGTTTTTTTTATATAGATATTTTTTATTTTTTAAAGAAATTATAAATATTCACACACATAAGAATTTTATTCTTCAAAGAAGCCCCCAAATATTATAATCTTATTCATTCCTTAGGAACTATTCTTCCAACATCGGACAACCTGGGGAAGGGGAACTATTTTAGAGAATTGAACTTCAAAACATGTATGCTGTTTACTCTGACATCAATTAAAAAACAACACTTGGAATGTTTTCTGAGAAATAGCTACAGTTCTCTTAATGTCCATGAAATTTTCTTAAAGATAAAATTTTTAATAGTTCCAGTTTCACTTAACTTAAAAACACTCACTAAAATAGTTTTCAAAACTTAAAATATGCTTAAATCAAATAATCTGTGGAAGTCTTTGAACTCAGATGTTTGTTTTCTAAAAAACATCTTCCAATAAAATCAAATGGTATTTTGTTATTCTAAAGCTATGGAGAACAGAGAGGCCTGTAGAGCATTTTGTTTGTGCACGTCTCTTTGGCAAAGATAGGTAAAGCTGAAAGTTGCAAGGTCAATTCAGCACGTCTCAGACTTCCATCCATACTCTATTTCTTCTTTCATTCATATTTTGAATCCCAGGGCTCTCATACACTCCTTGTGAGCTTCAATTAGATGTCCACAGTGTTCTCCTTTCTCAATGATGCAGGCATCCCGGGCTTTTTTCATCTCCGGGCATGCACAGCAAGGTTTCAGTGGTTTCTTCTCCGCGACCTTTTCCGAGGAGTCGGAGTCACAGCTGGCGGCCGCCAGAGTGGACATCGCAGGGGCGCGCACAGAGTGGGCTCGTTGGTTCCCTCCGAGAATGCAGTATGCGGACTCGATCGTAGTTTTTTTAATGTTAAACTTCAAGCCAACTTTTATACTCTCTTCTTTCACCTTCATCAAGAGGCTTCTTAATTACTCTTCAATTTTTTTCAATTAGAGTGGTATCATCTGCATATATCAAATCATTAATTTTTCTCTTGACAACTTTGATTCCAGTTTTTGATTCATATAGTCTGACATATAGTATGACATACTTTGCATATAATTTCAATAAACGTCACACACACAGCCTATTTTACTCCTTGCTAATTTTAAACCTTTTTCCATGTTCCATTATAAATGTTTCTTTTTGACTTACATGCAAATTTCCTCAGGAAAAAAGTAAGATGATAAAGCATCCCCATCTTTTTGAATACATATCACACTTTCTTGTATTCCACAGTCAAAGATTTTAATGCAGTCAATAAAGAAGGGGATGTTTTCTGACACTCCATTGCTTTCTCTTTAATTCAGAAAATGTTGAAAAGAAAAAGAAAAGAAAAATAAAGTCGTCAAGGAATTCTTTTTCTGATAGTTTAGACAAAATGCAAATTACTATGTAGAAAGAAGATTATATAGAAAGGTAATCTCAGAAGGAAGGAATTAGAAAAAGGAGGTGCCAGGAGAGAAAAATTTGAACTAAATGTAGAAGATAGCAATGTAGGTGAAAGAGGATAATATTCCAAGAATGGACACAACTAATTTAAAAGTATGCAGTTGGAAGGTAAAGTGTAGAGTGTGAGGAAAAAAGCGAAAAAAACAGTTTATGGGCCTAAAAGAACACTATAAAAAGACTGTAAAGGTTGGGAAGGACAAGTCTGTAAAAGGCTTTAAATGCCAAAAAAAGAATAAGACTGTAAACTTGATCTTGGGAGAAATAGGGAACTCTACTGGAGTTTACTAAATAGAAAGATAAAATGATCATCCAAGTGCTTAGGAAAAATTGATTTCATGACTGAGTGGAGGAGAAATTGGAGTGATGAGAGATCTGAGAAAGGAAGAACAATTACAATACTATTGTCATAGTCCATGTGATGAGAAACTCTCACTGTGTTGAATATAACAGAATAAATAAAAAAGATGCTAGAAAAATAAAAATGCTAATATTTAGCATTTGTGTGGATTATGTGGAATGTCAATGATGCACATTACAAGGCTGAGGGAATGGGAACTGAGTGCCTTCAATTTTAATCAAGAAATTAAGACTAAGGGAGAGAATACATTCAGATAATGTATTCTGTTTAGATATGATTAAGATACCTGGGGGGGGGGGGGGCAGAGTCAAGATGGCAATAGGAGAGGACTATCTCTTAGTTGCTCTGGAGCAAAACTTATAAATTAAGGACTCTAACTACATTCTCAAGAGACAGAACCCACAGAGGGATCCAGTGAGGCAATTCTCCAACCCAAGGTAACCTGGAAAAGAGCAGAAAGGCTCGGCTCAGCTCTACAGGGTTGGAGGGGTGGCCCACCAGAGCGAAGGAACTTCAGCCTCCTGGACACAGCCCCAGGGCACTGGGAGCCACAGCTCACAGCAGCAGGGGCAGTTTCCTGACCAACACCCCAGGGAGCACTGGGTACAACTTGGGGGAACAGCGGAGGGACCTCTGCCAAGGCGAGCACATGAAGCCCAGCCCTCAGGGCACACAGCAAGCAATGTGGTGGAGCAGCCCAGATCCAAGAACCAGAAGCAGGCAGAGCTAGTAAACAGGAGCCCCCAGGGCATGATTGCTGAGCCTACAGAGGCGAGTGGAGAGAGACTGCTGAGCTCTGTCGTCTGTCACTGGAACAGGACTCTGGGGCTCTCCACATTCAGGTCCTGACCACAGTCAAGGCCCTCCCCATAGAACAGCAGAGCCCCCCCAAGTCAGCCACGTGGCAGAGGGGTGTGCTTGTGGTCATTCACAGACCAGGAGGGAAGACAGAGCCTCACACACGGAGATCCTTGTGGGGGTATCCCACTAATACTCAGAAGTTCAGGAAGCACCCCAAAACCAGGCACATGCTGGGGAAATTAGTAAATAGAGAAAAAAGAGGAACAGCATTGAGAAATATTTTTCCTGTGATCCCAGAAGGATCAAAACACTCAATCTGAAGATGAGGAAATACAAGCTCCTGCATCTAAAGACTCCAAGAAAAACAGAAATTGGGCTCAGGCCATGACAGAGCTCAAAAAATACTTTGAAAATCAAGAGAGGGAGATAGAGGAAAAATTGGGAAAAGAAATGAGAGAGATGCAGGAAAAACATGAAAATGAAGTCAGCAGCTTAGTCAAGGAGATCCAAAAAAATGCTGAAGAAAATAACATGCTAAAAACCAGCTTAGGTCAAATGGATAAAACAGTACAAAAAGTTGTTAAGGAGAAGAATGCTTTAAAAAGCAAAACTGGCCAGATGGAAAAAGAGATAAGGAAGCTCTCTGAGGAAAACAAATGCTTCAGATAAAGAATAGAACTCAGGGAGATTGATGAATTTACAAGAAATCAGGACTCAATACTTCAAAACCAAAAGAATGAAAAATTAAGAAGAAAATGTGAAACATCTCATTGAAAAAACAACAGATATAGAAAACAGATTTAGGAAAGATAATTTAAAACATTTTCGAACACCTGAAAGTCATGACCAGGAAAAGAGCCTTGACATTATTTTCAAAGAATTATTACAGGAAAATTGCCCTGATATCCTAGAAGCAAATGGCAAAATAGAAATGGAAAGAATCCACTGATCTCCCCAAGAAAGAGATTCAAAAAAAACAACCCCCAGGAATATTATAGCCAAGTTCCAGAACTCCCAAGTCAAAGAGAAAAGATTACAAGCAGCCAGAAGGATACAGTTCAAATATCATGGAGCTGCAGTCAGGATCACACAGGACTTAGCAGCAACTACATTAAAAGAGCATGGGGCTTGGAATATAATATACCGGAAGGCAAAAGAGCTTAGAATGCAACTGAGAATCAACTACCCAACGAAACTGAATGTCCTCTTCCAGGGAAAAAGATGGACTTTCAATGAACCAGGGGAATTTCAAATGTTCCTGTTGGAATGGCCAGAACTGAACAGAAGGTTTGATCTTCAAATACAGGACTCAGGTGAAGCATAGAGAGTGGAGGAGAAGAGGAAAATATGAGGGACTTAATGATGATGAACTACATGTATTCCTGTATAGAAAAATGATACTGATAATACTCATGTGAACCTTCTCATTTAATAGAGCAGGTAGAAGGAGCTTTTACAGATGAAGCACAGTAGAAAACTGAATTTGAAGATATATTGTGGTGTAAAAATGGAATCAATAGATAAAAGGGAAATGTAATGGGAGAAAGAAAAAGGAGAGGAGGAATAGGCTAAGATATTTCATATAATAAGATTTTTCTTTATCACAATGAGCTATTGCAATGATATAGAAGGGGGGAAGGTGAGGGGGGAATGAGGGAATCTTTGCTCTCATCAGAGTTGGCTAGGAGAGGATATACTCAATGGGGTATAGACATCTGGAGTAAGAAGGGGGAGACGGCGAAGGGGGGGATGTGAATGAAGGAGGAAAGGATGGACCATGGTGGGAGAGTGGTCAGATATAACACATTTTCTTTTTTACTTCTTGCAAAGGGCTGGAATTGTATGGCCTGTCCAGGACCACAGGGCCAGGTGGATGCTGGGTAAGGGGTGATATGTGGGCTCTGAGCCTCTTGGCCCCAGGGCCGGGGATCTGTCTGCTGCATCAATCAACTACCCTACAGCAGAGACAAAGTGAAAGGAGAGAGAAAATATAGTTCATGGTAGTAGAGAAGTAAGAATGGAAGGAGTTGCAGTCATCAATGGCAACGGTGGAAAAATATGGAAGTAACTTTTGTGATGGACTTATCCTAAAGAATGTGATCCAATGAAGCTCTAGAAGATGGCAACAAGAGTGGATCATGTCTTGGGCTCTCTCTCATAAAACTTATAAACTAAGGACTCTAAATTTTTGAGAGACAGAACCCACAGAGGGACCCAGTGAGGCAGTTCTCCTACTCAAGGTAACCTGAAAAAGAGCAGAAAGGCTCTGCTCCCCGGGGTTGGAGGGGCAGCCCGCCAGAGGGGTGACCCACCAGAGCAAAAGAACTTCAGCCTCCTGGAGGCAGTCCCAGGGCGCTGGGAGCTGAGGCTCACAGCAGTGGGGGGAGTTTCCTGACATATGCCCCAGGGCAGCACCAGGCACAAATTGGTGGAACGGGGTGGGGGGGGACCTCTGCCAGAGTGAGCACATGAAGCCCAGCCCTCAGGTTACACAGAGAGCAGCATGGCCAGGGACAGCCCAGATCCAGGAAACAGAAGCAGGTGGAGTGGGTAAGCAGGAGCCCCCAGGGCATGAGCCCATTGAACCTAGGGAGAGGAGTGAAGAGAGAGACTGATGAGCTCTGCCCCTGGAATAGGACTCTGGGGTTCTGACCACATTCAGATCCTGATCTCAGTCTAGGTCCCCCATAGAACAGCAGGGTCCCCCCCACCTCAGTCTCATAGCAAAGGGAGGTACATATAGTCATTCACAGACCAGGAGGGAGGACAGAGCCTCTCAAACTGAGACCCTTGTGGGAGTGTCCCAAAAGCTCAGGAAGCACCCCCAAAACAGGCTAAGACTGGGGAAATGAGCAAGCAGAGAAACAAGAGGAACACCATTGAGAAATATTTTGCCTGCGAGCCCAAGAAGGATCAAAACACTCAGTCTGAAGATGAGGAAGCACAAGCTCCTACATCTAAAAACTCCAAGAAAAATAGAAATTGGGCTCAGGCTATGACAGAGCTCAAAAAAGACTTTGAAAATCAAATGAGGGGGCAGCTACGTGGCATAGTGTATAAAGCACCGGCCCTGGAGTCAGGAGTACCTGGGTTCAAATCCAGTCTCAGACACTTAATAATTACCTAGCTGTGTGGCTTTGGGCAAGCCACTTAACCCTGTTTGCCTTGCACAAACCTAAATAAAATCAAATGAGGAAGTTAGAAGAAAAACTGGGAAAAGAAATGAGAGAGATGCAGGAAAAAAAATGAAAATGAAGTCAGCAGCTTAGTCAAGGAAATCCAAAAAAATGCTGAAGAAAATAGCATGCTTAAAAAACAGCTTAGATCAAATGGATAAAACAGTTCAAAAAGTTATTGAGGAGAAGAATGCTTTAAAAAGCAGAACTGGCCAGATGTAAAAAGAAATAAGAAAGCTCTCCGAGGAAAACAAATCCTTCAAACAAAGAATAGAACTCAGGGAGATTGACGAATTTACTAAAAATCAGGACTCAATACTTCAAAACCAAAAGAATAAAAAATTAGAAAAAAATGTGAAACATCTCATTGAAAAAACAACTGATATGGAAAACATATTTGGGAAAGATAATTTAAAAATTATTGTAATACCTGAAAGTCATGATCAAGAAAAGAGCCTTGGCATCATTTTCAAAGAATTACTACAGGAAAATTGCCCTGATATTCTAGAAGCAGAGGGCAAAATAAAATGGAGAGAATCCACAGATCCCCCTGAGAAAGAGATCCCAAAAAACCAACCCCCAGGAATATTATAGCCAAGTTCCAGAACTCCCAAGCCAAAGAGAAAATATTACAAGCAGCCAGAAGGACACAATTCAAATATCATGGAGCTGCAATCAGGATCTCACAGGACTTAGCAGCAACTACATTAAAAGCTCGTAGTGCTTGGAATATAATATACCTGAAGGCAAAAGAGCTTAGAATGCAACTGAGAATCAACTACCCAGCAAAACTGAATGTCCTCTTCCAGGGAAAAAGATGGACTTTCACTGAACCAGGAGAATTTCAAATGTTCTTGTTGGAATGGCCAGAGCTGAACAGAAGGTTTGAGGTGTAGCATAGAGATTGGAGGAGAAGGGGAAAATACAAGGGACTTAATGATGATGAACTGCATGTATTGTTGTATAGAAAAATGACACTGATAATACTCATATGAACCTTCTCAATTAACAGAGCAGGTAGAAGGAGATTTTATAGATGGAGCACAGGAGAAAGCTGAATCTGAAGAAAAATATGGTGTAAAAATGAAGTCAATAGAAAAAAGGGAAATGTAATGGGAGAAGAAAAAGGAGACAGGGAATAGGCCAAGATATTTCATATAATAAGATTTTTCTTTATTACAATGAGCTATTGCAATGATATGGAAGGGGGAAGGCAAGGGGGAATGAGAGAATCTTCACTCTCATCAGAAGTGGCTAGGAGAGGAAACAGCATATATACTCAATGGGGTATTGGCATCTGGAGTAAGAAGGGGTAGACGGGGAAGGGGAGGATGTGAACGAAGGAGGAAAGGATGGACCATGGGGGAAGAGTGATCAGATATAATGCATTTTCTTTTTTACTTCTTGCAAGGGGCTGGGATTGGATGGCCTGTCCGGGACCATAGGGTTGGGTAGATTTTGGGCCTAAGGGGTGGTATTGGTGCTCGCGGCCTCTTGGCCCCAGAGCCAGGGATCTGTCTGCTGCGCCACTCAGCTACCCTACAGCAGAGTCAGTGAAAGGAGAGAGAAAATATAGTACATGTTACTGGAGAAATACAAAAGGGGAGTTGCAATCAGCAGTATCAATGGTGGAAAAATATGGAAGTAACTTTTGTGATGGACTTGTCATAAAGAATGTGATCCCCCCGCGACAGAGTTGGTGGTGTTGGAACACAAACTGAAGCACATTTATTATTATTATTATTATTATTATTATTATTATTATTTTGGTGGGGGCGGGGTGCAGGGCAAATGGGGCTGGGTGGCCTGCCTGGGGCCGCATAGCAGAGTGATCGTTGGGTGTCTGAGGCCGGATTCGGACCAGGTGCTCCTAGCTCAAGGGCCAGTGCTCTGTCCGCCACCCAGCCACCCCTACTATTACTACTATTTTATTTTAGGTCTTTTTTTTCTTTTTTTTTGTTTATGCAGGGCAGTGGGGTTGGGGTGGCTTGCATGTCACACAGCTGGGTGATTGTTGGGTGTACAAGGCCAGATATGGGCTTGGTTGCTCCTGGCTCCAGGGCTAGTGCTCCATCCACGGTACCACCTGGCCATACCTACAATTATTACTAT